>NC_066264.1:1183541-1783541 GCF_000011425.1 Aspergillus nidulans FGSC A4 | reverse complement strand
GTCTCGTGAGCCTACCTCGCTACGCGTAAGTACAAAATTCAGCGCAGACAAAGGTGAACAGAGACCGTCACCTCGGCCCCCAAGCTATCGTGCAACTGATGATTGCCCACCTCACCCGTTCCGGCCTATCCCCTCGATCCGCGCTGATGTCGTCGGACTCGAGAATCTGGTCCCAGCTCAAACATCCTCTCCTGGACCGGAGCTTTACAATAAACTTGGCAGAGGGGATGCAGGATATGGCGGGTATCAAGTAGGATCCATTGCGAGCCCTGAAGGCGAAAGCCTGCTAGCCAGGAAGCTTCGAGGGCTCGATGTTCAAAAGTCAGACTCTTCTTGAGAGGCATCTATCGTAAAGAAATCATCAGACCAGCTTGCCTCCTGATCGAAAGCCTCCCTCCGGAGTTAACCCGGTAAATCTCGGCCTGTCGCTGCTGCTTAACTTCGCTTGGACAGAACTGTAACAAAACAACTATTTATTGTTGAGCCAGACTAACATATGATCCAAAGGTTCGCTATGCGGGTCGCACAACGCAACATGTTCTCCTCAGTTTAGTGCCTATATGGCACAGTCGAGATTGAATCAGGCATTTATTACTGTCTGTACTCGTTCTTGGAGCCGTCTCACTCGTGTTGTAAGGGTTTCGGATTATTCAATTCCTGATAGTTACACATCACTGTTTCGTTGTTTCAATAGGTAGTCGGCCTATGAAGTACATATATATTGGATAGGTACAACCATTAGAGCAGTGCTTAAGGGATAAATTTTGCACCCGTTACGTTGAATAATATGACTTATGGATATCATATAGCCTAAACTGCTGGGGAATCAAGACTTACGCGGCGCCGCTTTTCTGCGAAGTTCCACTTCTGGGCTTCCTAAAGCAGGCAAACTCACCCTTCGTCCGTTCTCTCAGACGCTTCAGGATACCCCTCATTTCACCTAACTCAGACTGGAGACGCGCCCTTGCCTCATGTGTAGTCCTCTGATCCAACTCCACATAAATCTGGCTCTGAACAGCCGAGGCTTCCTCGGACGAATACTGAGACATCGTCTGCGCGATGAACTCAGTGTCGAGAGTAGCTTGGATCAACGCGTTAAGGGAATACGAAGCCCGTAGGTTGAAGGCGTTCACAAGGGCAGTGCAAACTTGTGTCAAGAGATGTGTTAGGACGATTGTGAGGAGGGGCGATTGGCCGGAAGCTGATGAAGCGGCAGACCGGCTTGAAGTGGAAGATGATGTTGAGGGGATGGTTGTTGAGATTTCGGTGTGAACGAGGACGAGAGCGAGCAATGCGTTGTACACGTATGGCCGGACTTGTTCGGGGCGGGATGTTGTAGGTTCCCAGGTTGGCGATGTGACGCCTTCGGTGATTATGGTCTTTAGGTTGGTGATTGTTGGTTCCGTGTATGATCGGAATAGCCGCTGCTCGACCTCGTCGAGAACTTGCCTGATGAGCTTGGCTTCGTCGGTTAACGTTACTGAGAACGAGGCTTCGAAGTTGGCGATAAGTTGGGGAACTAGGTCCATTTGGAAGGCTTTGATGTTTGACAGTGTGAGGAGAATTCGGACGTTCTGTGCAAAGGTTAGATACTGGATAATATAAAAGAAGGTCGATGCTGGTTACCCTGTTTTGGGAATCCACAGCGTCTGCAGCAAGGGAAGCTGAAGATCCATTGCTGTTCCTAACTACTGCCGTGGCCTCCGAGACAGACCATTCATCGTTCTCTTCACGAGTTGTCGGATGCTCCGCAGTCTCGACAAGACCTCCCAGAGCCTTCTCTATACTCGATATGAACTCTCGACGCACCATTTGCAGTAGTTTGGTGGGTGGCTGTGTGACAACGGTTACAGTGCCTGGTTTCGCCATTGCCTCGGACATGTAAAGGATCTTCTGTAATCCGCTGACTATCGCATTCTGGAAATTGACAAAGAGTGCCGGCATCTTGGTCAAGTCCCTTCGTTTCGGGTCCCGGGTCCAATCTTCCAGCAGCCTACAGACTTCTGCATCCTTCGCCCACGCAGAACAGGAGATGCGCACTGCGCGTTCACGTATGATACTTACAAGCCCTCGGAGCAGTTCCTGGGAGGTACTGCTGCTGGAGACCGGTTCGAGGGTCGTCATCTCCCCGGCCGCTGCGCCTATTATAATAAGAAATTGACCAAGATAGTTGACTCCGCTGAGGGAATTGGAAAAAGGGGGCCAGAATGCGTAGTCTTCCCATGGTTCGCCGCGCTTTGGCGTGGGAAATGGTATATTCTTGGGGTCGAGTTTGAAGCGGGACTCAGTCGGAGTCACTCCCAAGCTTACCGGACTACTAGGACTCGATGGTGATATTGGAGAAGTGAGAAGAGACACATCTTCCACTGGTGCTTCGGCGAAAAGAGATAGAACACCCTCTCGAACCAGGCTAATCAGCTCAATAAGTCCTTTCTGTAGATCTCTGACATCGCTTGAAGAGAATTTATGGTGCTTTCGGCTCTCACCCTCAAACCCAACCGGCAAAAGCTTTTGCTTATTTCCATCGATGAAGGACTGGGCCACTTCCCAGAAATCTAAAATCTCCCCGAGGATGCCTCCCTGGGACGACAACAATCGATTCAGATATGTGTGGACGCATTCCCACAGCTCTATCACTTGATCCGTGTCTGGTAGATGTGCGGGGCCGGTTGAGCTGTCCTGGGGTGTTCGTCGCAAATATGAAGCTACTTCCTGAGGCGTCGGCTCGGCACCGCTCGCGAGGCGGCGTCTCAGGATCTCTATCTCGACCTTGCCACGCTCACAGAAGGCTTTGATCTTCGCGCGTAGGTAATCGTAACGGCTGAGAAGCCAGACCCAAATAGGGTTGTCGTCCACGCCTAATTCCAACAAAGCGCCGATCAACTCCATATATTCCTCGATGGGTCCAGATGTTGTTATCCTCGTTGACGTGCTCGGAGCCTCGCTGAGACGCCTCCAAAGATCACGTTTGAAGCCTTGAATCTGCTGATCCACATCAATCCACATCCTGCCCAAAGCTAAAATGACATAAGTTTCTTCGTCCGTCAATGGCCGGCCCTCACTTCCCGCGATGTCGGCGATATTCTTAGCTTCTTGGGTAAGCGCTCTCGCCTTTCTATATTGTTCGAAGACAGATTCATAGTCTTTTTGTTTGATCGACTTTGAGAGATGCCCGCCAATCTCGTACACCTCTCGACGCCTTTCCATACTATCAATAACTGACTTCAGCATTTGTTCCCTCTCACGGCCACTCAATGCCGGGCCCCAGACTTCTTCCGCCTTGACGGAGGCTTCTGTCAAAGGCGCCCAGATGCCCTTCACGCCATAGTCGCTCTCCTTCAACAACGCGTTCTTCCTGAATTTCGAAGAATTGATGGACGAGAGTGGGCCTTGTTTCGCCCCGGAAATGCTTCGGACATGACCAATCGACCTGCGCTGAGCCACTTGTTCCTGCTCCCTTCCTTGATTCCTCATCTCTGTGTATACACTGTCAATTGTCGCCTTAGCGCGGACGAATCTCTCGAAATTGGCTTCAACAAGGACCTTCAGCGAGGCGGATTTCTGGTCAATTGACTGCGAGAGGACATTGAGGCCATTAATAAGAGATTCAATGGATGCGTCGGAATGAACCTGGGAAAGGAACAGAGCGGGAGAGAAGCCCGTGGAGGATAGGAGGAAGCGATTTCGTAGCCGGCTGTCTTCAGCAACAGGTAACCCGCGTTTCTTGAGAGCGTTGAGAACGCTGCTAGTAGAGCCCAAAGGATCAGGCTCGTCAACCTTGACCAGATTTTCCCGGCTATTATTCCCCTTCATTGATCCAAGATTAGGACCCCTCCGACTGTTGCTCCGATCGAGCACATGATAGCTGGACTTCGAACCGCGCCGCTGAAGAGCCTCTCCCTCCTCCTCATCCTCGTCGTCCAGCTCTGCCGGCCATTCGTCTGGATATGCCGATGGTAAATTGTAGAAGTGGGCGATGTCCGCGTCAGTCATCCTGGCGAGCGCCGAGCTGAGCTCCACCAAGGAGACCGGGTGGGAAGATCAATAATAATTTTGATGACCGACAGCGGAGGCGCATGCAGAAACCCACGAGGGACCGGAAAGTGACGAGTGTGGAGAAGTCGTGGTTGAGAGCAGGATAAACCGCTTGGGCCTACGTAGTCAGGGAAGCTGGCGCTTCACCGGTAGCAACCTGGCTCGACTTATCTGATGGAACCCAAGAGTCCAAGTGGACCAAGCCAGACAAGTGCTGCTCCGTCCCGGTCGGATCGGCTGCGGCGGTACCGATCGAAACTTCAATCAGCATTCTTCCTCTTCCCGCACAAGGTCTATCGCCGCTTCCTCTTTTCTCTCCTTCACTCTCCTCTCTTCTACCTTCCAATCCTCTTGTTTGCCGTTGACTTTGGGGTACTGTCAAAATGTTTGCTGCCAGAAACTTCGCTACCCCTGCCCGCCAATGCCTGCGCTCAACGCGTGTGGCCCCCAATCTTGCATCTACTCGTCTGCAGGTAAATGCAGCGCCGTCCGCTTGCGATGAAGTCAAGTGTTCGTCAAATCGCTGACTTTTGTCTAGTTTCGCTGCTATTCCGCCGCTGCCGACGAGCGGGTTGCTAAGTTCAAGGGACAGAAGGACACTGATGTATGTTGGGCTATTTTGACACTTCTCTTTTCTTTTTTCGCTCTTGAAGCTTTGTTCCGAATATCGGCCATTTCTCAACTGGCGATGCTATGAACGAATCTGGGAAACAATATCCTATTCTTGGATTGCTGCTAACCTGATATTCGCTTGGTTCTAGGGAAAATACACGGTCACTTTGATCGAGGGTGATGGCATTGGACCCGAGATTTCCCAGTCTGTCAAGGATATCTTCTCCGCCGCAAACGTAACGCTTCCTCTCGTCGTCATCTAGCTGCGATGCTGTTATACTAAGTCGCCCACAGGCCCCTATCAAGTGGGAATCCGTTGATGTCACCCCTATTCTCAAGGATGGAAAGACCGCCATCCCCGATGCTGCGATTGACAGTGTCCGCAAGAACTACGTCGCGCTCAAGGGTCCCCTTGCCGTACGTAAAGCCACGTCCGTCGCAAAGCGCATTGCTAAATCACGTCCAGACTCCCGTTGGAAAGGGCCACGTTTCCCTGAACCTTACCCTTCGTCGTACCTTCAACCTCTTCGCCAACCTGCGTCCTTGCCGGTCGGTCGCTGGTTACAAGACCCCCTACGACAATGTCGACACCGTCCTGATCCGTGAGAACACCGAGGGTGAATACTCCGGAATTGAGCACGTCGTCGTTGACGGCGTTGTCCAGAGCATCAAGCTCATTACTCGGGAGGCTTCCGAGCGTGTTCTGCGCTTCGCTTTCCAGTATGCTCGCTCTATCAACAAGAAGAAGGTCCGTGTCGTGCACAAGGCGACCATCATGAAGATGTCCGACGGTCTTTTCCTCAACACTGCCCGTGAAGTCGCTAAGGACTTCCCCGATGTCGAGTTCGATGCGGAGCTGCTGGACAACTCTTGCCTGAAGATCACGACTGACCCTACCCCCTACAACGACAAGGTCCTCGTCATGCCCAACCTGTACGGTGACATTCTTTCCGACATGTGCGCCGGTCTGATTGGTGGTCTTGGTCTGACCCCATCCGGTAACATTGGTGACGAGTGCTCGATCTTCGAGGCTGTCCACGGTTCTGCTCCCGACATTGCTGGCAAGGGTCTTGCCAACCCCACTGCTCTGCTCCTCAGCTCCATCATGATGCTGCAGCACATGGGTCTCAACGAGCACGCTAGCCGCATCCAGAAGGCCATCTTCGACACTCTCGCTGAGGGCAAGGTAAGTATCTCGACAACCTATAACTTCGTTGATACTTTTAACTAACTTCTTTGTAGACTCTCACTGGTGACCTTGGTGGTAAGGCCAAGACTCACGAGTATGCTGACGCCATCATCAAGCGCCTGTAAGGGATTCAGTCAATTCCCTGTACTATATCCCTCTCTTGTTCCTTTTTAGCCTATGAATGAATTAGACCAAATGCAGTGATCTACTATATATGTATTGAAATGAATCTATATTTCAGCTTTTATTATCTGCACTACTCTCAGTTTCCGTAGCATTGTTCGTATACTACATGCGATTCCTATTCTAGCAGGACACAACCCAACCATGAAAACATATCATTGAAACACTAACAAGTTTAAACCCACTGCACCCGGACGCCCGCGTCCTCACTGGTATCGAACATTTTTACATCGAAAAAGTATCAGCCGCAAAATCACTTCAATTCTGTCGCCGTCGACCCCTTCTTGAGGCGCCGCCTCCTCTTCGACGCCCTCGCCTGGATGTAGTTGTTCGAGCCCGCGTGCTCCGGCCATTTGGCGAGCTGCCAGTATCCCCATCTGCATCCTCCTCCTCGCTTTCATCCTTTGCGTCGCTGGACTCCTCTTCGCTCTCTTCATTCTCTTCCTCCGATTCCGCATCTTCGTCTTCTATTTCGGAGCTTTCCTGCCGGGACTCGACCTTGACTTGGAGACGCGATGACCGCGTGCCCCGTCCAGCGGGACGGCCGCGGCCGGGCTTTCTTCCTCGAGTGGGAACTGGTGATGAGCGCGGCTCTGATTTGACTAGTAGTTAGCTTCATCAGTATAGCGATGGAGTGGTAACCGCATTTGGGAACGAACCGTCTGTGTCAGCTACGGTGCTACCTCTCCTCGACTCTGGATGACCACTAGGAGCGGGAGACGGCGATCCTTCCATTGCTAGCCTTCTTTCGAACATCAAATCGCCGTATTCATCCTCGGGAAGTTCGAATGGACAATATACTTCCCTCCCGTCGACGTCATCGGAAACGTCCGTTATGAGAGAGTCTTCCTGTTAACGGGCAAAAGTTAAACGGGGCATACTGCGGCAAATAGTTCGCATCCACATACCCTCTCATCAAGCGCTGGCAGATTGTATAATGTCCCTAACTTTTTCCATATTCCCGGTATTCGCGTGTGTTCGGCATGCGAAGGCGCATAGCCCTGGCTTTTCATGAATTCCGATATGGCGACCATTCGAAAATGCTTGTGCATGCCTAGTAATCAGCTCTATCAGCGAGCTGGTTTGGGAAGTTACTAGAAAAGGGACTCACCAACAGGTTTCCATTTGACCACTCCTTTGAGCAGCGCAGTCTCCTGCTCATCAGTCCATGGGTCCGTCACTAAGTCATAGCTCGGGGTACGTTGAGCAACGGCCTCCGTTGATATATTGGCAGGGGACAACGCATTCTCTCCATGGTTATTGAGCTTGGGCTTCTTTCTTGGGGGCATTGCCTATCAACAATTGAAGTTCTTTCGCAAGGACACAACTGCTTCGATGATCGAGCGCCGCAAATGAGGAGTATCGGGTCTGACCAAACGCTAGACCGGATCTGGTTAGCGCCGCGTGATTTCGCGATCCCTACGCGCTGTTCAATATCGATAAGGGAATCGGACAGTTGCGACTTCACTGAGATGTTTTGCTTTGGCTAAACATGGGTCGCTGCGATGGATTATCAAGACTATGGCGCGGACCCGTTCTCCAGCGATGGGCTATGGCGTATCTCCAAGTTCACTCTGGATTCACTACAACCGCTGGAGTCTTTACCCTGGGACGAGAAGCTCCCTGGTACGTGATACTTCTTGGACTGTCAAGATTTAACTTTCTTACTCCTTTACAGACATCTCGGAGGGCTTTTTCAAGACCCCATTCCATCTTCTTGAGAAGGAAGACACGGAATTGCACAAGTTAGACATTTTCGGAGCCGACCTCTTCGAACCGAGCGTGTTTGCAGAGTCGACAACAGATGCGTCAAGTGAAGGTCAACAGGAAACAAACGCTAGAGCACAAGATATTGGTAACGAGTTCGATAATATTTGGAAGATTGAGACTATCGACTCGCTGCAACATAACAATGCACCTAGATCGTGGGAGAGATATCATGACCGACAGTTCAAAGAGCCTGCTTCAGCATACTTCAGTGAGTCTGGAGCTACAGGCTTCGACGCTGCAATTGAGCTCCACAGCAAGCCTGAAGACGCCGGTTATTCAAAACGTACAGTGCGCAACGACGTTTTCTTTCAGTCATTATTTCGGGTCGGTTTAGGGTGGAGCTCCATGCTCTTTCGCTTCAACAAGCAACGACAGAAGTTTGAAAAGGTTGTCAAGGATATCCGCATATCGGGCGTCAGCACTCTTGCGCTTAGCGGCATAATAGACGAGATGCTACAATGCGGAAATAACATGCAGCGCGTTCGCACATTCATCGGGAGGGTGCCAACTGCTGCAGCAGAGCCATCGGCACTATCAGCATTTTCCACTGCTGCATCAGTGATTGTTTACACCTTGGAAAAGCAATTGCTCCACAGCTTCAAGCAAATTAGCTCAGTCCTTCAGATTAGAGCTCTGTTCCAGCGATGTGCTGAGCTGATAGGAGTTCTAGTGAACATGATGGATGCTGTGGAGACGGCCGGCTCAGAAGCTCGGATAATCTCCTCTGTGTTCAAGTTGGCAGCACACTATGCCCAAATTTATGGACAAATGGAAAGTCTTTTTCGCGAGATTGTTTTCAAGGTCGCACAGCCGTGGCTTACTTATGTGGAAACTTGGATCGGTTTTCGTCCAGAGACGTCGGCGTCCATTGAATTATTGACCAATGGTAGGAGCTTCGTTTCCCTTGAGAAGAGTGAAAGCAATGGCAAGATTTCGTCTCAGGAACGGCACGAGTACGCGTATCTTCCAGAGCAGATGCCGTCCTTCGTTCCTCCCGATCAGGCATACTTGATATATGAGAGCGGTCGCAGCCTCCGGCTGCTGAAACGGTATCACCCGCATCATCCCCTCGCAGGTGAACAAGTACGCATCGACAGCCCGAAACTTGCTTGTGCTGGCACCTGGGCTGAATTGGAAAGAATACAAATGAAGGCCCGTGACTACGAAGCCAGACTCCGAGCGGAAGTCCTCAAGTACAATCGGAATGGACCTTCTGAACACGTAATGAACATAGAGAAGCCTAATACCATCGAGTCCAAAGAGCTTCCGGATGCTTTTAGTCTTTTTGACATTAATGACGCTCAACATATGACTGGCTTACTTGCCAGCGATGCCTCCCTGGAAAAGGCAAAACTGGGCCAGCTTCTGAACGAGGCTGATCATGATATTGAGAAACAGTCTGGAAAGCTTGAGACTAACTTCGCCCCCGAAGTAACGTCTTCGCTTTATCTTTCTCTTGCGCCTTTACTCTCATCGCAAGCTCTACTAATTGATTTCTCTTGTCTCCATCTGCTTTTCAAGGAACACAATTTGAAAGATCACTTGTTGCTGCAATGGCGCTTCCAACTGCTTGGTGATGGCTATTTTATGTCTCGCCTTTCCCAGTCACTCTTCGACCCTGAAATGGAAAGTGGAGAACGAAAGATCGGTGTCGTACGAAGTGGTGTCCACACCGGTCTACGCCTGGGTAGTAGAGATACTTGGCCCCCAGCAAGCTCAGAACTCCGCCTAGTTCTGATGGGAATCCTCAACGAATGTTATAGTGGCGAATATGCGGATGGCTCCGGGAACCCTGAATTTGAGAAAGAGAAGGAACTCCCTGGAGGACTGAGTTTCTCAATACGCGAATTAACAGAGGCAGAAATTGCCAAGTGCAAGAACCCCAACGCCATCGAAGCTCTGGACTTCCTCTGCCTCCAATACAAACCATCAAACGTCCTAGAAGTTATCATCACCCAACGCTCCCTAAGGAAGTACGACCAACTCTTCAAACAACTTCTCCGCCTCCTCCGCATGGTTTCGGTCGTTAAGGGCCTCATCCGTGATTCAACAGCCAGAAATTCCCTCTCAGGGGACACCCATAATTTACTCCAGAAATTCCGTATAGACAGCCAGCACTTCATCCTCGCCCTCAGCGACTACTTCTTCCATCTCGCCGTCGGTTCCACATGGCAGCGCTTCCGGGATACCCTCTCTCAAATCGAGGCATGCCTAGACCGCGGCGATATCGACGCAACCATCGAAGCAGCCCATTCCATTCCTACACTGCGAGCGTACCACGAGAACACCCTAGACCAGATGCTCTTCGCGCTCTTTCTGACTAAACGGCAGGCTGAAGTTGCGAGGCTGCTAGAAGGGATATTTGACACGATTCTGAGGTTTGCGCCTCTGTCGCGCAAGGATGGGACACATGGCGTGAGGCACGAGAGTGAAGCCATGGTCAAGCGGTTGTATGCAGTGTTTAGGAAGCAAATGGCCGCTTTTGTTGGGTATTTGCGTAGCCTAGATGGTGCCAGGGGGGCGGTGGCATCGTCATCAAAGGCATTGGGTACCGGAAGGGCCGGGATGGCTTTCGCGGCGAGAGGTGGATCTGCGAATGTGTTTGATCATCTTCTGGTAAGGTTGGATATGAAGAGGTATTACTAGTCTACAGTGGCCGCCTTGTTTTCAGGATGGCCTACTCCCACTGCCTGAAAGGAAATGAAAATGCTCTCATGATCTAATACTTGCGGAACAATCTTCGAGATTCTGCTCGCAGCGTGTTGAAATGTGCAAGTGCATTTCTATAATGATATAAAGTTAAAGATTCACGGCCGTGTACATATCATGTCATATATCCAAAAGAAACACCATACCCAGTCCGTCCCAACGCCAAGATACAACCCCAAACCTATGCGAACCCGTCTAGAAGTAATGAAGGTTCTCCTCTTTCCATCCCAACGACAGTAGGATCTTCTTTGAAGCCTTCTCCATCGCCTCAGGCCCGCAAACCAAAACCATGGTCTCTCTATCCGGTGTCCCGGCATGCTGCCTAATCAATTCTTCATCAATACGTCCCCTCCGCCCAGTCCAACTTTCACTCCCCTTCGTCAGTGTATGCACAATTTTGCACTTCTCTTTCTTCCCGGCCAAAGCCTCGAATTCGTCTAGCTCGTTCTTCAGCAAAATGTCTTCCTCTAGCCGGTTTCCATCAAGCATGACACATTTCGTTTCATCTTGTTCATCTTGCATAACAGCCCTAAGGACTTGGAAGACAGGCGTGATGCCCGTCCCGCCACAGATCATGACGAAAGACTTGACAAATCTTTCCTTTCCGCTAATGAGGACCCTTCCGCGGTCTAGATACTCGAAACGCCCAGTAGGACCCTTGCATTCGATGACGGAACCGAGCGGCAGGGTATCTAGGGCTGTGGTCATCTTGCCGCCGGGGATGCTGGGTGTCTCGGCGTAGATTTTGATGAGAATGTCGACCATTCCCAGCTGATCGGATGGTGATATCGGGGTGTACGAGCGGATAATGCTGCCTGAGCTCGAGGACTTTGGGTCGGGGGTTTTGAGCATCAGGTGCTGGCCCGTTGGAAGGCCGAGGGCTTGGGATGGGTGCTCAAGGGAGAGAGTGAAAATGTGCGTGTCGGAGGAGACAGATGTTTTCTTCGTCAGAGTAGCTTTTGTCCAGGCTTTGGGGGTAAGGAAAGTAGGGCGGGGATCGCTGGATGAGTCTGTTGTGTCTGCGTTGCCCTTTCTAAGGGCTTCGAGCGAGGCTTTGTCGAGGGTGCCGATATGGTAGTCTGGCATCATCTTTTTGGCGGTTTCGCTGTCTATCATGACGTTAGAAGGACATAATAGAGGGCCAGGGTTGGAGAACTTACGGATTTCGAGGAACTCCTCAGAAGCATCCGTTCCAGCAGCCGAGATGATACTCTGAGCTCCGCCGGGGTGTCCCTCTAGGAATGCTGTGCCATCATATACCTCCCCGTTAACGACGAACCAGGGCCTCTCGTCCGACGAGTTCTTTTTGAACTCCTCTAGATCAATGATCCTCGTCACGCCCTCTTTCTTCATATTGACCTCCACCACGGGCTCCGCTTCAACAGGCTCCTCACCCTCCTGCCTCTCGCCCCAGTTCCCATTCGTCAAGTCGCCTCCTGCTTTCTTGATTTGTTCCATCCACCCGCTCGAGCCAGTGATATCAGTCGGATGCTCGAAGAGCAACCGCCCATTCTCGTTGGTGATCTTGACCCGGAACCAAGGGTTGTTCATCATACCAAGGACAGACCAGTACATATCCTTTGGTTGGAGACTAAGTGCTTCGTCCATTGCGCGGACGAGTAGGGCATCACTGCTTGCGAGTTCCGAGACGGGAATGTCGAGGGACCAGAAGGACCAGCAGAAGCAGGCTTCTCGCCAGGCCATGTCGACGCGGCCGCCATAGAGCGTACCTTCGAAGTCGCGGTATTTGTCTTCGGCGTATTCGATCCGCGCAAGGCGCCATGCTGTAAGATGTTAGCAGTGGATTCAACGGGATGCAGATTTATGGGCTTGGTAGTTAGGAAGCGTACATTTGCCCTTATCCAGCGAGATCTCGACACGGGTTATTCTTCGTCCGCCTCCTGCATAGGCATACCCTTTTGCTGTGTAGAACGGCCTCGCGGCGGCCAGATCCAGGGTTTCCTTGTGCTGGGGGTAGACGGCGGCGGAATTGACGTTCAGATCGTAGATGGCGTAGCGTTCATCGCGCCACCATGACGGGTTTTGGGACGACATATCTGGCGTGACCATTGTACTGCAGACCATTAGTATGAGTGAGAAATAACAGTCAACGAGATGAGACGTACGGTAGCACCCTGTTGTCATAAATATGGTACCAGTTATCGCTGGGCGCGTCGGTGATGATAAGCTTCTTCAGCCACTTGACACTGCGCCCTCCAATCTGGCCCGGTACGACGGCCCTCAGCGGACGACCGTGGTCTGGTCTGAGGTCTTCGCCGTTCATCTTGTGCGCGAGCATAATGCCTCTATTCGGGTCCATGGCCCAGTTGAGTTTGATGGATGTCCCGTAATTTCCGTTCGGCTATAAACGTTAGACGGATCAACTAACCCTGATCCTCTAAGACAGGGCTTCATTCACGCGGACATACCAAGTTATCGGCACCCTCCATGCAGACATACTTTGCTCTTCGCAGGGGCTTGGCGCTCTTTATGATATCGGCCATCATGGGCCCGGTGAAGAGCGCAGTAGACAGAGCGGCCGAGCCCCATGAGAAGCCTTTCGATTTCCGTACTGTGTTTTGCTCTTTCCGTCTGTTGCCTGCACATACTAGTGTAATAGGAGCTGTGATCTGATCATAGTTCTGCAGGATCTGCTTGAAGCTGAGGGTGATTGGCTTTTCAACGAGTCTAGCACTTGTCAGGGAGTAGTTCACAAGCTGAAACGAGACTGACGGACCCTTCAATGCGGAGTTCCCAGTTGGGAATGTCCTCGTCGCGAACATGGGGCACTGGGCCATGATTCCGGACGTAGAATAGCTCAGGAGGCGTCAAGAAGCCTAAGACTGTAAGCTTTTCGATTCGAAGACAAGGTAAGGATATACCATAGATCCATAGAGCGTACCTTGCTGAAAGAGTGCTGTCAATGGAGGCTCGACATTGAACGGGTGAACGCCAGTGAGCCGGATCAGCCGGGGATCTCGGGGGACATGGCTATCTGGTGTAGTTTTATCTAGACTTAGAACCTCGGTTGGTTCTTTCGAAGGAGGAGGTAAAGGAATATCTGCAGTATCGAGCTCTGTGATCTCTTGCTCTTCGACCCTGATCTGGGAAGTCTTGAGAGTCTTGGGTATGGAGCCCGTCCGCACTTGTGTGACGGTTGTAGACATTGTGAGAGTATGGGATAGGAAAATAATATAGAGGTACAGATTACTGAAGAATTCGCAGCGACCACGGCATGAACTGGTAGATATGCCAGATCAAGGTCGATTAGATAGTATAGGGCACGGGTTCTGGCTCCAGGCTGACGTGGGGGATATGTAGTTCGTCAAATACAAAGGCCGGCGGGATCTGACGAAATGAGACGAAAACAGATGGAATAAGACCAAATCAAGACAAAACGAGACAAAATAAGACGAAATACAGTTGGCAGCCGCCCGCTGCCTTTCAGCCTCGGAGAAACAGAGTATTTTCGTTTTCTAATTCTAAGGACAGCAGGCAATATGCTGGATCCTACGATCCACTTCAGGGCTCCATCTCCGCGGGCCGCGAACCGGCTGCAAGTGCTAGCCCTGACCAGTACTATATACAGTAATTATACAGCAAGAATACTGCAGCCCGGGTCAACGGCAAGCCAGACGGTCAGAGGCTCGTACTGTCATCTAGTGGCAATAGGGTTATGGCGTGAGCGTATCTGGGTAGGAGTCCGCTCATAGTGTACAGTCACTGCTGCCACCTACGCGATCCTGAATGTTCCGGGAACTGGGAACTGTCCAGAATATGATCAATGGCTATTACTCACAGTCGATGTAATATTTAAGTGATTTCACCGGCGCTTTTTGGCAATTCCGATGACTCTCGATCGTGTCTCATAGATAGAGATAGGGCTTGATTATCGTTGATTCACTGTCCAATCAGAGCCTCGGAATCTCTTATCTCTGGTGGGAAGAAGGCGGTAGATCATGGCACCATTATGCCCAATCAGAACGCTGCCCTGAGCCGTGGCCAGACTTCCCAAATATCATCATTCGATCTCCAGCCCAACTCCGCGGAAATTCAGGCAGTGCATCGAAGCCATCCACGATGATCCACATCCACCAAACAATGACAGCGCCAACATCATGCTTATCGCCGGCTCATTATCGTCAAGCGGCTCTAGCCACACTCCAGATCCTAAACCCCCGTTTCTCGTGGCGTTCAATATCGATGACGGTCGTCCATTGCGAGATCGCTGATTCGCGTGTTACCACATAGTCATTGGCCCATTTAATTATCTCATGCTCCGATGCCACGGAGATACAATCACCAAGGCGTTTGGTGACTCGTTGTGCCACACTATGGATTCCCGCTATATGAAGCTGGCAGCGTCGCCCGCGGCCGGCTCTTGTGGGACTTGTGTTTTCTCAGACCCCCTGCTCAATCACCGCGCCCGCCATCATGCCGTTGCTGGACGGTCCCCGGAACGGTGAGACTGTCACTGCCAGTGCTCATAATGGCATCCCTATTATTGACGGAGTCGACCCTTCCACACTTCGAGGCGACATTGACCAAGACCCCAACAGGCGGCAGAAGATCGTCGTCGTGGGGTTGGGCATGGTTGCCGTTGCATTCATGTATGTGGAGTGCAGGATGTGATATTGTAATATCTGTTGAGACTGACTGGATTGGCTTAGTGAGAAACTCGTCAAGCTAGATTCAGAGAGACGCAAGTACGATATCGTCGTGATTGGAGAAGAGCCGCATATTGCCTACAACCGTGTAGGTCTGTCGTCGTACTTCGAGCACCGCAAGATCGAAGATCTATATCTGAACCCGAAAGAATGGGTAAGTGGTCCAGGGGTAGTCCGGGTGGTCCGGGCATAATACGGGCGTGGCCCATGGCTCGGAGTGTGCTCAGCTGACAATGTGCTTGCAGTACGGCTCATTCAAGGACCGATCGTTCGACTACTACCTCAATACCCGAGTGACCGATGTTTTTCCTCAACACAAAACCGTCAAGACCTCAACCGGTGACATTGTTTCGTACGATATCCTTGTTCTCGCTACTGGGTCAGACGCCGTGCTTCCTACTAGCACGCCTGGTCATGATGCCAAGGGGATCTTTGTTTATCGTACCATTTCCGACCTTGAACGGCTCATGGAGTTTGCGGCCAATCACAAGGGCCAAACCGGTGTCACAGTGGGAGGCGGTTTACTCGGCCTTGAAGCTGCCAAGGCCATGACAGATCTCGAAGACTTTGGCAGTGTCAAATTAATAGACCGCAACAAATGGGTGCTGGCCAGACAGCTGGATGGCGATGCCGGTTCCCTTGTGACTAAGAAGATCAGAGACCTCGGTTTGGAGGTGCTCCACGAGAAACGGGTGGCTAAGATTCATACTGATGACGACAACAATGTGACTGGTATTCTCTTCGAGGACGGCCAGGAGCTTGATTGTTGCTGTATCTGTTTTGCTGTATGCTTCCAAGACTTTCATCCTGCTTGTATGGTGCTGACTTAACCATAGATTGGCATTCGACCGCGAGACGAGCTGGGAGGAAGCACCGGTATTCAATGCGCAAAGCGTGGCGGCTTCGTCATTGACGAAAGCTTGCGAACATCGGTTAATGACATTTACGCTATTGGCGAGTGTGCTAGCTGGGAAAACCAGACTTTTGGTATCATTGCTCCTGGTATTGAGATGGCCGATGTGCTATCATTTAACTTGACAAACCCGGACAAGGAACCGAAGAGATTCAACAGGCCGGACCTAAGCACCAAACTCAAGCTGTTAGGAGTCGATGTTGCCAGTTTTGGTGACTTTTTCGCCGACAGAGATGGACCGAAATTCCTTCCAGGGCAACGACCGTCTGCCGAATCTATTGGAGCTGCAGACCCTAACCGTGAAGAAGAACCTCAGGTCAAGGCCCTCACGTATAGAGATCCTTTTGGCGGAGTCTACAAGAAGTACCTGTTTACCATGGATGGAAAATACCTTCTTGGCGGTATGATGATTGGCGATACCAAGGATTATGTCAAGCTGAACCAGATGGTGAAGTCACAGAAGCCTCTGGAAGTACCACCCAGTGAATTCATCTTGGGTGCCCAGAGCGGTGGAGAAGAAAATGCAGACGATCTGTAAGTTCGATGTCGAGTTGCGCAACCGCTCGTTCACTAACAGGTCCAAAGTGATGACAGCACTCAGATTTGCTCGTGTCACAATGTAACCAAGGGCGACGTGGTAGAGAGCGTCAAGAGCGGCACTTGCAAGACGATAGCAGACGTTAAGTCATGCACCAAGGCAGGAACGGGTTGTGGTGGCTGTATGCCTCTAGTGCAGTCCATCTTCAACAAAACCATGCTGGACATGGGTCAAGAAGTCTCAAACAACCGTATGTGCTTCGGCCCAGTTTCTGTTTTATCGCTAATTTTGTGCAGTGTGTGTCCATATTCCATACTCGCGGGCGGACCTTTACAATGTCATAGCTATCCGTCAATTAAGAACCTTTGACGATGTGATGAAGTCGGCTGGAAAGTGCCCAGACTCGCTAGGATGTGAGATCTGTAAGCCGGCAATTGCGTCTATCCTCTCCAGTCTCTTCAACCCCCACCTTATGGACAAAGAATATCACGAACTTCAAGAGACCAACGATAGATTCCTCGCCAACATTCAGAGAAATGGGACTTTCTCGGTTGTCCCTCGAGTTCCTGGAGGTGAAATCACAGCCGACAAGTTGATTGCAATTGGGCAGGTAGCCAAGAAATACAATCTTTACTGCAAGATCACAGGTGGTCAGCGTATCGATATGTTTGGTGCCAGGAAGCAGGATCTACTCGATATTTGGACTGAGCTCGTCGATGCCGGTATGGAGAGTGGCCATGCGTACGCCAAGTCACTCCGAACTGTTAAGGTGAGATTTATTCTTAAGTCAATGCAAACCGAGTTAACGGAATTCAGAGTTGTGTTGGAACAACCTGGTGCCGATTCGGCGTCGGAGACAGCGTTGGAATGGCTATCCGCTTGGAGCAACGGTATAAGAGTATCCGAGCTCCACACAAGTTCAAGGGTGCTGTCTCTGGCTGTGTCCGAGAGTGTGCCGAAGCTCAAAACAAGGAGTGAGTAACGTATCACTTTTTGGTAAAAGCGCCGTTAACGTGAATAGCTTTGGTCTTATTGCTACCGAGAAGGGATTCAATATCTTCGTTGGTGGCAACGGAGGTGCCAAACCCCGTCATTCAGAGTTACTTGCCAAGGATGTACCACCTGAGGAGGTGATTCCGATCCTGGATCGCTACGTGATCTTCTACATCAGAACTGCAGACAAACTCCAGCGAACGGCGAGATGGCTCGAGAGCCTTCCGGGCGGCATTGAATACCTCAAGGACGTTGTTCTCAATGATAAACTTGGAATAGCAGCAGAGATGGAGCGTCAAATGCAGGAGCTGGTTGACAGCTACTTCTGCGAATGGACCGAGACAGTCAGAAATCCCAAACGTCGCAAGTACTTCCAACAATTCGCCAACACTGACGAGACGGTCGAGAACGTGGAAATTGTTAAGGAGCGCGAGCAAGTGCGCCCGACTTACTGGCCCAAGGACGGAGCCAACGAAGACTTCAAGGGTCACCAATGGTCCAGCCTCTCGTGGCAGCCAGTTATCAAGGCTGACTACTTCTCCGACGGCCCACCCGCAATCTCGTCCGCCAATATCAAGCGCGGTGATACCCAATTGGCCATTTTCAAGGTCAAGGGCAAGTACTACGCTACACAACAAATGTGCCCTCACAAGCGAACCTTTGTCTTGTCCGACGGTCTGATTGGCGACGACGACAACGGCAAATACTGGGTATCGTGTCCGTACCACAAGCGGAACTTCGAACTCAACGGCGAGCAGGCTGGCCGTTGCCAAAACGATGAGGCGATGAATATTGCCACATTCCCAGTTGAGGAGCGGGAAGATGGCTGGATTTACATGAAACTTCCACCAGTTGAGGAGCTGGATTCCGTTCTTGGTACGGAAAAGTGGAAGGTGAAGAAGGGTGAAGCTGTGGACCCGTTTGAGGCGTATGACAAGAAGTACAGCGGGATGAAAGGGAAGAGAGCCGGCGCCAAGGGAATTGAGGGCAGCAAGCCCACTCGGTCTCCTTCAAACACAATAGACTGGTAGACTGACGAGGATACGTTTTGCGATGTGATATTAGTATGGTGGACATGCTTATTGGTTTGCATGGCGTTTTTCTATTCAGGCGGTTCTATGCATTATACCTAGTGTTAAACAATCTATGATTATACTATACTCGAATCGGTAACAGTCCATAGAACGCTGCCTACATAAGTTGAATTGCCTCGCGACATAAATGCTTCTCTGTACAATGCAGAGTACGGAGTAGGGCCTGATATGGTTGATGCCTGAGGCCAAAACACTCGATGATTAAACTCTACTTGATTGGCCGGTGAGGTTGTTATCTCTTCGACGCAGCCAGACCCATTTTCCCTCCGCAATCCTCCATCTGCCCCGATAACACTATTAGAAAAGGGCCCATTTACCTCTTAAGATCTCCGCGGAGCCAATTCAACTCTGGTTTTTGATTTCTGGCCTCAGAGACTACCGTCATCATCATGGCACACAAAAACGGCACCGGAACGGTCCCCGTGGAGCCGTCAGCACATACTTGCAGTCGACGAACAACAAACAGTTCAACACTTGAACTTACAGTTCCGAGGAGATCGTGGACATTTTTGTCATTCTTCATGCAGTGACATCCAGATATACGTTAAAGTTGCACGGAGGTTGCTTTTTACTGCGTCTTCAACGCCCACATGGACGAGTCTCGACCCATAACAGCCAGTTCCGTTTGGTTCCAGGTTCTAAATACCCGCGGAGTCTGTACTGCGAAAAGGCTGGATTGCCTTATCGGAAGGCTAAAACTCTGTGCGAGATGTAGATCCGGTCTGTGGGTCATATACTTTTCTTATCTCGATGTCGTTGATAGCGGTCAGCTCCATCCTCAGCCACACCACATCCACGCTGACGGCCTTGACTCCTCCGCTGCCTATTAGCCTGCGGAATATGCGGCATGGCTTTGACACTCCCACGGGCCAGCGCTCCCATGAAGCTCACTGAGTGGGTGCGGACCAACACCGTTTGAAGGCAGCCTTGCCTATTTGGTCTGATTAATCTCGCGGCTTTCTCGTTACAAATACCAAAGAGACATCACTCGGGTTGCCATTTCTAATCGTGATCGGGTTCGGGACCCTGATAGATTACTGCCTGATTGTTCTTGTGCTGGCTCCCGAGTGTCCTAGCCCTGACGACATGCTGATATCCCGGGGAGATACATGACACTTCCTTTTCAGTCAGACATGAGTTGTTTCTGATTGACGATTGTGCCTGTTGTTTATATAGCAGGCCCGTCTCTCATTGATCTGGCTATATCCCAGGATAACAATCAAGCAATTGTCTAGCCTATTTGATATCTTTCTACGAACTGCAGTTCCCTTTCTTCTAATATCATTCGTCTTATTGGTTAAAACCATATATATCCTCGAGGTATAGAATAGCACGGCCGATCCGTTCTTCTACAAGTCGAGTTTAGATCCAACTTCATCCTTATTCAACCAGATCAGGCGAAGTCGTTGAAGAGATGGACTTCGCCAAGCTGCTGGTAGCCTCTCCTGAGGTCAACCCTAACAACAGAAAGGCCCTCACTATTCCAGTCCTGAACCCATTCAACACATATGGCCGAGTCTTCTTCTTCTCATGGTTTGGCTTCATGCTTGCATTCCTCTCATGGTATGCCTTCCCGCCTCTGGTGAGTCTCTTCTTCCGACAACCGGACTGAAGGAATCCTAACAGTGAAGCCAGTTGACTGTCACTATCCGCGATGATCTCGACATGTCCCAAACACAAATTGCAAACTCAAACATCATTGCTTTACTAGCTACGTAAGTTCCCTGCATGCAAGGACAAGACGCAGAGCCAGCCCTAACCCTATATCAGACTACTAGTTCGACTTATCTGCGGCCCCCTATGCGATCGTTTCGGACCTCGACTAGTCTTTATCGGCCTACTGCTGGTGGGCTCCATTCCTACCGCGATGGCCGGCCTCGTTACCTCACCCCAAGGACTGATTGCCCTGCGCTTCTTCATCGGCATCCTCGGCGGCACATTCGTTCCCTGCCAAGTCTGGTGCACAGGGTTTTTTGACAAGAGTATAGTTGGGACAGCCAACTCCCTAGCTGCCGGTCTAGGTAACGCTGGTGGCGGTATCACATACTTCGTCATGCCGGCCATCTTCGACTCCCTCATCCGTGACCAAGGCCTCCCCGCACACAAGGCCTGGCGCGTCGCCTACATCGTCCCCTTTATCTTAATCGTTGCCGCCGCCCTAGGCATGCTCTTCACTTGCGATGACACCCCGACTGGAAAATGGTCCGAGCGGCACATCTGGATGAAGGAGGATACCCAGACAGCATCTAAAGGCAACATTGTCGACCTTAGCTCTGGTGCACAGTCCTCCCGTCCCTCCGGACCCCCTTCCATTATTGCGTACGCCATTCCCGACGTCGAAAAGAAAGGCACCGAGACTCCACTAGAACCTCAGTCCCAGGCAATCGGCCAATTCGACGCCTTCCGCGCAAACGCCGTTGCCTCTCCCTCCCGCAAGGAGGCTTTTAATGTTATATTCAGCCTCGCAACGATGGCCGTTGCAGTCCCCTACGCCTGCTCCTTTGGGTCTGAGCTCGCAATCAACTCGATCCTGGGCGACTATTATGACAAGAACTTCCCGTACATGGGCCAAACGCAGACCGGCAAGTGGGCCGCTATGTTCGGGTTCCTTAATATTGTCTGTCGTCCGGCAGGTGGATTTCTGGCGGATTTCCTTTACCGGAAAACGAACACGCCCTGGGCTAAGAAACTCCTCCTCTCGTTTTTAGGTGTTGTCATGGGTGCATTCATGATTGCAATGGGTTTCTCAGATCCAAAGTCCGAAGCGACTATGTTTGGTCTTACTGCCGGGTTGGCCTTCTTTCTTGAGTCTTGCAATGGGGCAATATTTTCGCTTGTACCACATGTTCATCCTTATGCTAATGGTGTGTTTTTCCCACTTTGCGCTCAACTTTGAAAGGACATTCAACTAACAGTTACAGGGATCGTCTCCGGCATGGTGGGTGGATTCGGGAACCTCGGCGGTATCATCTTCGCCATCATCTTCCGCTATAGTCATCACGACTACGCGCGCGGCATCTGGATTCTAGGTGTTATTTCCATGGCCGTGTTTATCTCTGTCTCCTGGGTTCGGCCTGTGCCGAAAAGTCAGATGAGGGAGTAGTTGACCGTGTGATTGGGTTCTCAAGAGGCGTTTGGGTTCGGTTTTGTTCTGTTTTGTTTAGCGATATGATACCATGATATACTATAGACTTGAGTGATGATTGTGAATGCATTTTGGCCATACCTGATGTCCACCTTCATACCCGTACTCTCTTTTCTATTATGATATAGTTTGCCGTTGGAGGAACTGCATAAATTCCAGGCTTAACTACCCACTCCTTCGGGCTAATACTCCCCGAACTGAGGGGCAACATCTAGGTCTGAGGTAACATACATCTTCGCCCTCCCTTGGACCTTCACTCAAAATATCTTCAAGCCAGTTTACAAAAAAACTTTCAGTGATCAACCGTTAAGCGAATTAAAAGAGCAAGAAAATGGCCCGTCGCATCGCCCAAATTGTGCACCTCAAGCCTTCCGCCGTCGCCGCATACAAGGAATGCCATGCAAATGTTTGGCCAGAGGTCCTGCAGCAGATCAAGGAGTGTAATATCCGTGATTGTGCGTATCCTATCCATTAGTTTCTCGTTCGACGGGAAACGAGGAAATGAATAGTGTTTGGGCTAATTGTTCGATGGGACGCGGCAGATTCAATATTCTTTGACAATGAGCGCACGCTCTTTGCGACGTTCAAGTACGTCGGGGATGACTATGAGGGCGACATGGAAAAGATGCGTGCAAATCCAATGGTGCGGGAGTGGTGGGCTATGACGGATGGGATGCAGGAGAGTCCTATTTCTGGAGCTGTGAGTAGTGCGGAGGGGCCGGGGTGGTGGAAAGTCTTAGAGGAGGTGTTCTACACGGAGTAATAGCAGAAAGAAAGCTGATCATGTATTGTACATAGTATTGTTGGTATTCTTCTCAAAGGAGTTTTTGACCATGGATGGTCGGAAATATGACAGTTCAGAAGGCGTTTAGTCTCGCAATGTTCTGGTCTTCAGGATGACCGGCACCTAAAGCCCTCGAAATCATGACAGACGTAAACCTTCAGCAGCAGTATCGAGATTAGGCAAAGTACACGCAAGTCATGCAAAGATGGGTATCCTTCACGAGCGAACTGCTAAACCGAGAAAATGAGTACCCAAAACGCCGTCCCGCAATGGAAAACAAATGTGTGTCGAAAATCATCATAACTCATACAGTATCAGCAGCGTGCGCTACATCACTCAGAGCCTCCCGGAACATCCTTCAGAATCTCCCAGCCGTACTCTTCCTCTGGCTTCTCGGGCTCCATGCCAAGGGCATTGCGGTAGGCGCGGACCTCGTTCTGTAGGCCGGCAACGATACGGATGGGAAGTTCGTCTTCCTCACAGCGGAGGCGATAAGCGGTGCGAATCATCTCGGCGCACTTCAGAGTTTGCGCATGCCAGTGGTCACGGTCCAAACGGCTTTCCAGATGAGCATCACGCTCCGCCTGGAGAAGATTATTGTAGTGGCGTTTTTGAGCCAGGTAGTGCATATTGTTGTTGTGGCAGTAGTTGCGAATCTGCTCCACCATAATACCGACAGCCGCCTCATACTCCCCAATCAGTTTGGTGTTCTCGATCTGCTCATTTTTCAAGATTTCTACCAAACGTCTTTCCTTGGCGAGCGCGCGTTCAAGCTCGGCAATGCGAGCACCTAGTTGTGTTAATAGCTGCTTCCCCTTATTTAAGGCCAGAGACTCACTAGAGATTTCCCCGTTCACCTGCTGAATATTAGGGCTAGTTCCCTCCGACGCAGAACGTTTCTAGAATTGTCAGCATAGCTCAATCGAAGCAGAAAAGCGAGTAACAAACCATAATCTCCTCCGCGCTAGAGACGATACTCTTAGTCATATCACGGTTGTTCTTCAGCACGTCGCTCAGTTCTAGTACCATGTCGAATAAATGGCGCAGATCCATCTGATGTCCTGCATTCATCGGCACTCCGCCGTTCATCCCAGCCATACCGCCGCCATTGACTTGTGGGGGTGGAGTAGCCATGGGTGAAGGTATAGGCTGGCGGGGAACACCAGGTATGTTGGACGGTCCAGAATTTGAATTATCGTAACTCGAGTACATTCCCGAGCCAGAGTTGCTGCCACTACTACTGCTCATAGACATACTTGCTGCGTCGAAAGCACGGTTCAGTTCTGCCAATTGCGACTCGTATTCCTTAGTATTCTGGTTGAACGCGCCTTCGTCGTCGTATTCAAATCCAGTGGACTCAACACCCAGGACCTCCTTTCTGAACTTTTCAAGGTCCCGACGACTAACGTGGGTGGAGCGACGACGATGCCCACGCACAAACGGTGCCTTCGAAGCACTGGAAGGTGTAGACGCAGCGATGGTGTCGGGTACAAGGGCGTGTTCGTCGTCTGGAAATGGGGGTAGAGGAGGAGTGAACCTCGAATTAGGCGAAGAATCGCGAAGAGAAGTCGATACTGGCTTCGCTATCGCGTTGTATTGTTGAGCTCGGTGCTGTGATTCAGGTAATGGAGAAGCACTGTCTGAAGCTGGAACTGGGGGCACCGCTTCACCAAAACAGTCAAGCGCCGGAGTTTCGGATGACAAGTCCCGAGCACCATTCTCAAAGGAGCCACAGATTGAGTCGTCTTTTTCTGATTTCTCCATGGCAAAAGCAGATCGTGTTCAAAATAATAGGAATTTATCACTGTAGGGATAATGGTGTTCTACAGGAATGTGAGATGCAAGAAATCTGTGGCAGGATGAAAGAGTATTTGGTGTTTCTTTTTTCTATTTCCTTAACACTCCTGTCACCGTCGCAGCTGCAGTCAGTTCAAGTACCCTACAGTTTCCCCCTTGCACTTCTCTTCAGAAAATAGGCAATAATTCAAAACTTTCCTAAGCTGTAGGCTATATCTAAGGGGGGAAATCTAAACCATTTTCAGTCGGTTCTTTCCGTACCTGTGTCACTGGACCACGTAGAAACTAACAAACAGGAATAGGTCAAATATATATATCATGGATTCATGTGCATCTCGAAGATGGTCGACTATATTTACAGGCTTAGGATTAGCTAATCCATGTCAAGAAGCGCTGCAAGTTTCTGCTCCGTATCCAGTACATATGAAACCTCATCTCTATCATCATTGTTAGCCGCCTGGCTCTGCGCGATGCGGCCACTGACCCGTGCAACCAGCATCCGCATCTTCTCTAATTCTTGAACCAGTTCTCCGTCTTTCGTGACAAGGTTGGGTTGGACATTCGTCTGGGGTTCGCGGAACGGTTCCAGAAGACGTTGCAGCAGTCGCAATTGGTCCAGACGCCGTTGTCGCTGTTGCCGCTGATTATCAAGGTTCGCAAGACGTTCTCGGAGGCGCTTGTACCTGTACAACGATGAGCCGGGTAAAACTGGAACTCACCGCAAGGAAGTGCCCACCTGAGTTGTTCCTCTTCGCTTGCGGATTGGTCATAGAGCTCCCTAGGAAGTTGAGTAATATTTCTAGAAACGTGTCAGCTATAAGCAGCAGATAGATAATGAGAGCAAGCCTAACGGGTGACTAGACAGGTCGACAGTCTTATCGACGCCTCTTTCAAGCGAGGTTACCTCACGGGTAGCTTGATTGACCGAGGCCCAGTATAGACTCGCGATTTGTTGTGCCACATGCTGGATCGCCTGAGAGGAGTAAATAACGCGATTGTGTTGTTTTAATGCTGCATTCACTGAGGCAGAGGTACATTAGTCTCTGCTAATTAGACAGGAGCATAACAGGAAGCAAGGTCGATGCAACGGCTTAGGTGAATGCGACAACGCTAGTTGAAGGGCAGCAAGGCGAGTGCATTGAACTTACATTTCTGCAGTACATCACCAACCACTTTGTCGCTCAGGTCCTCTTCTACTGGCTCGGTGGCATAACTTCGCCAATCCTCCGGTGCTTCAAGGCTTTCCGACAAAATACGAATCTGCGCCCTAATGAACAATGATTTCAGTTCGGGGATGGACCGAGAGGACTCCATGGCCCCATAGTGACTGTAGTTTGAATGTTATGTTGAAGAAGCACCAAGCGCGTCACACTGCCAGTTATCGATAACGGCATCACGCACGTGATTGGGAGGACAAGGAATCGCCTGGCAGTTGGTCTAAGCTGCTGAATTGAGGTATATAATAGGGGCAAGAACATTACTTAAACTGAGGCAAGCTGGCCTGGGACCTCTAAGCGTTGGTTGGCTGCGTTTGGTCCTCGCCGATTTGAACGAAGCGCTTTCCAAAGGCCTTTGGCCGATGTATACCTCGGCAACCACTTTTTACTCCGCAAAGACAGGTCAACGTAAGAACTGCTGTCAAAACGCCATTGTTCTTCCTTCATTGACAAAAGGACAGTTTTATCCGGAATATCTTATAAAAGAGCTCACAGAATTGTTCTTGCTACTTCGCTATGACAGAAAGCCAACGGCCATTAGGCCTGCTGTTCGATATCGGCGGCGTTTGTGTAAGCCGTTGCGAGACCTCAGGATGTCCACTACAAGTGCTGATAACTATTTAGGTCGTATCACCATTTCAAGCTATCTTGGATTATGAAATTGCTCATAATATACCCCCCGGATGGGTAAATTTCAGCATCTCCCGCACCTCCCCTCACGGTAGTTGGCATAAATTGGAGCGGGGAGACATCAAAATGGACGCCGACTTCTTTGCTGGGTTTAACAAGGACCTGCGGGACCCAAAGTTATGGAAGCTATTCAACGAGGGTCTTCAAAAAAAAGATCCCAGCAAAGTCTTAGAGGCGAACCCACCGTTGCCTGAGATAGACGCAGAATGGCTATTCTGGGAGATGATGAGGGTATCAAGAACGCCTGATAAGTCCATGTGGCCGGCGTTGAAGAAGCTGAAGGAGTCTGGCAAGTTCATTATGGGAGCTTTGTCGAATACGGTTATCTTCCCTGACGATCATGAATTCAACAAAGATACGATCGGCCGTGAGACAATGTTCGACTTCTTCATTTCATCCGCGCATACTGGTCTGAGAAAGCCGGATCCGAAGATATACCAGGTTGCCTTGGAGGAGATGAACGCTGCAGCTCAGAGAAAGGGCATCAAGCAGCCTGTGCGTGCTTGCGATGTGGTTTTTCTAGATGATATTGGCCAGAATCTAAAGCCTGCGAAGGCTATAGGAATGAGGACTATCAAGGTGAATCTTGGACATATAGAAGACGCAGTCAAAGAGCTGGAGAAGGTTACTGGGCTTCAGTTGTTGGAAAATCAAGCCAAGCTTTGAGAGCCAAAGCATGATGATGAGTATATACTATGCAGCACGCGATAGATTTTCGAGCATAGAACAGTGATTTCAGCGAAATTGATTTATATCCTTTAGGAACAAGAATTGGTGTTCCAGACACTAGTTCCTAAATCTTGAGGTCGAGTCGTCGCCCACCCGGAGACCACAACTGCTGCGGGACCCAGCTAAGCGACAGTCCACAAATTGCACAAATAGATCGTCCCACAAAATTTCTTGATCTCTCTGCAAGGCAACCGTCGACAACCAGCCCAACAGTCAAAATGGTGAGTAAATACTGCCATTCTTGAGAAATGGCAACACTGTTGCATTGTTTCTGGCCTGTCCTCTGAAAACATGAGTTTTTCTCGTGCTTTTCGGGTCTTTGCAAGATGCTTCGGATGAGGGTTTTTCTGAAGCGCAAATTGCTGACTCGAATGACTGTCTGGTAGGCCCCTTACTCGAAGACCGTCAAGTCCAGCGCGTACTACAGGTAAGATCGCAAATTCTCGATGCGCAAACTGCCTGCTAATAAAATCCACAGTCGCTACCAGACCAAGTACCGCCGTCGCAGAGAGGGAAAGACCGACTACTATGCTCGTAAGCGCCTGATCACCCAGGCCAAGAACAAGTACAACGCTCCCAAGTACCGCCTGGTCGTTCGCTTCACCAACCGCGACATCGTCACCCAGATCGTCTACTCTGAAATCACCGGTGACAAGGTTTTCGCCAGCGCCTACTCCCACGAGCTCAAGCGCTATGGCATCACCAACGGTCTGACCAACTGGGCTGCCGCCTACGCTACCGGTCTCCTCCTTGCCCGCCGCACTCTCAAGAAGCTCGGCCTTGACGAGGATTTCACCGGTGTTGAGGAGCCCGATGGAGAGTTCTCCCTCACTGAGGCTGCCGAGACCGAGGAGGGTACTCGCCGCCCCTTCAAGGCCTTCCTCGACGTTGGTCTTGCCCGTACCTCCACTGGTGCCCGTGTCTTCGGTGCCATGAAGGGTGCCTCTGACGGTGGTATCTTCATTCCTCACTCCGAGAGCCGTTTCCCCGGTTACGACATCGAGGCTGAGGAGCTCGACGCCGAGACTCTCCGCAGCTACATCTTCGGTGGTCACGTTGCCGAGTACATGGAGGGCCTCGCTGATGACGATGAGGAGCGTTTCCGCGGCCAGTTCCACAAGTACACCGAGAACGAGATTGACGCCGGTGACATTGAGGAGCTCTACGCCGAAGCCCACAAGGCCATCCGTGCCGACCCCTTCAAGAAGGACGAGTCCGAGGGCCCCAAGAAGACTAAGGAGGAGTGGAAGGCTGAGAGCAAGAAGTACCGCAAGACCAAGCTCTCCCATGAGGAGAAGAAGGCTCGTGTTGAGGCTAAGATCCGTGAGCTTGCTGCTTAAATGTTTTTTCCTTGACCGGAAGGCGGATTGATCGTACTTGATGCCTAGCTGAGTGCGATAGTCAAAGCAGAAAAGTTTACTTTTGTCCACAATATAGGGCTTGCCAGTCGTCGATTCTTCAGATATCCTGCTTGTAGCTTGATGACTTTATGACGATGTTTGTTTTTTGTCTAGGGCTTATTTCCGGAGTATTATTGGGCGCGGGCAATCGAATGGGTTTATTTTCTCTTAAAGCTCAAGTCTCCAATATATTGGCCGGCATGTCCAATAGTAGGCTCGACCTGTATACTATAATGGTTAACCCAAGCCGGTTCACCTACCACAGCTCTTAACCGAACTTCTTGCCAGGTATATCGGGCATTTTGTAACTGCGGATGGATGCAAAAAATGCTCTATCCTCTGTGAAGACATCTACGGCACCTACGGCATGTTTGATGCCGCGAGAGCCGACGGAATATGATTCCCAATAGGGTAACCTCTCTTGTGATCCGCCTTCCACAAAGGAGGGTCTGTCAGACGTACGGAGGATCTATATTAATCAGAGAACACCCGCGAGTCCAACTAATGGATACTCACTGCACAAATTGCGTGCACGCGTAGTCTTGAATAGCCTATCCAAGACTCTGGTCCCTGACTGGGTCAGTAATAATAATGGAAAATAATGGAAAAATCCCACATGACACGATATTCAGGCGGGAATTTTACGGCACTGAAAAATCGAAAAGAACTATTCAGGCAAACCACTAAGCTGGCCTTAAAGGAGTCGAACAGCGATCAGCAGGTTGAATCGCCTGTCGTTTGCTACTCCACTAGCAGCCACAGCCATCGATCACCTGACCTCAACATGGTAATGCTTTTACTAGTGCGTTCTATAAAATACAAGGAATTTGGAAATCAACTGCCAGTTACTCGACGGAGCGGGCGGGCAAAAAGAACTGGATCAAGCGTGCAGTAATCGCCCTCGCATGCGTCTTGCCAACCACTGATTGCAACAGTTGTCTGCAGCAAAGGTATTCTGTGTAACGCCGAGGAAGATCAGACAGTCATGGGCTTTTGAGGCAAATTCTAACGTCCTGCGTTTTTGCTTGCATGGCCTGCCTTGCAGCTTGCGACATCTTCTGGACCGTGGACTTAAATTTTCTGGTATATCCTGCGCAAAGCGCTGTTAGTCGCTAGCTAGTCGTCTTAGCGTGCCTAGCATTTGGCGGGGAAGCTGGATCAGGACAGAGGGTAGTAGAAGATGATGCACAGGCGCATTGGCGCGGTGATTCTTCGGACTGACTGAGAAATGTGGCTCGATTTGATTCAAGAATCGGAACTAGAGCGGGTTTGAATTATAAAACACCTGGCTCCCATCCTGGATGACTCCAAGAATCGTTCTTGGACGTTGATTAAGTATAGTGGACCTGCAATTTTCTAGAATAGGAGACTACTAGTAGGTCTCCGATGTCCGGAGATCAGAGGGGAGCGGGATCTCCTGGGATTTTTTAAATCCAGTAAATCGAGTATACGGTCACCATCTCAAGCCTTTCAGAGTTATGTACAGGATCCCATTGCAATCGTACCCTTTTCTAATCTGCCGGCTAGGTCAAGAACCTTTTCGAGACCGTCTCCCACCAGAGTGTGTGGTTCAGACTTGGGCTCAATGTCTCTCCAACGGCCTGTTCCATGAAGCTTATTGCTGAATAATACACGCTAGTAATCGTCATACGGTGGCGGTCTAGCCGCACCAAGTAGTAGTCCCTCCGGACTTTTGGTGTGGTCCCAGGAAGTCCCAGAAGACGCAGAAAGAGCTGAGAAATGTCGCTCTTGCCCCGTGGTTCACAAATCATCCATAGGTCTTTTATTCAATCACCGTTTCCCCCTTGGCTTAGTTATCCCTGAAATCATCCAACGTCGGCCTTTACTACTTCTCTCCTTCGCACTCTCCTCTTTGTCTTCTGTCCATGTCCGTCTGATAGTCCTAACGTCATACTATGATTCCCGCATTGTTCTGCCGCATTATCAGAATGGGACTTCGCAACCGCCACTACTGCTAAGCTTCCTAGCGAGTTTTTACATCTTGACTTCTAGTTGACAGGCTGCGATACGGATCGTGGATCGTTCTGCGGTCGGACCGGATTTCATCGTCTGTACGGACGGAGGGTTATGCCTCTGTGTCGTTAGGACCTAGTGACGCCGCTCTTGCTTGCACCAATCGTTTCGAAGAGTCTACCTATCTACGATACAGCGAACCGAAAATGGAGGGTGTCGAGACTGTTGATGTGAGCTGGCTCCATCATTCTCAGAAAGGTACATATCTGCAGGCTCTGGCTTGGGCATTCGGTCCTCCTAACCTCTGGCAGACAACAATCTTTCTCGCTGCAGATCCGTCTCGTCGATCGGTAACGATGTGGAAACGATAACAACGCAACAGTCCAAACCAGACAAAGTTACGTCTACGGACAAAACTACGTCTTCGTCACAGGATACCTTAGTTCGCTCGAACTCGGTCGTCAAATCGGACGCTCACAACGTCAGCTCTCGGTCTGACAAAGAAAGTCGGGATGGCGAATCGGCAACCAGCAACGGAACACCTCCGGCGTCAGATTCGTCTCCGAAGAGTGCACCGAAACCGATAGGAAGACGCGGATCGTGGATTTCAAGCATCAGTTCCAAGTTCTCGTCTGGGTCAACACCTCCGTCGCAATCCAATATGAAACCTTCTGCAGCGCCTAAAGCGAGCCCTCCCGCCTCAAAACTTGACATGCATAATCCGTTTGGCGCAGCATACTCGCTCAAGGATAAGGAAGAAGAGAAGAAGGATGAGAATATACCATTTACCTCCAGCTCGCCTCGGGGCCCCTCGTTTCTGCAGACTGCGTTTAGGAAACTATCTTCCTCGGGTTCTAGTGGGGGAAAGCCAGCCGCTGGCCATGGTATTGTTTGTGAGCGTCGCACACTAAATATTGATAAAGACCGGGATAGGTGTAAAGTTCCAAACTTGAATCAGGCGAAGTTGCGGCGGGTTGCGTTTTGCGTTGACGTCGAGATTGCGGGTATAGCACCTCGGGATTCCGACGAGGAAAGCCCAAGCACGACGCGACGTCACGTTATTGATGTGAATGGTCACAAATTGAAGCGAACAAACTCAAAGTCCAAGAGTAAGGATGAGGCTGAATCGCCGAAGCGTTCGCAAGGTACGCAGAGTGGTAAAGGGACGTCTACCCAGGAGAGTCCTGCCAGAAACATCTCTCCTACGACACCGACGAACGGGGACGCGCCAAATGGCGAAATTAAGGAGCCTACAAGGAAGCAAGAAAAGAAAAAGCGATCAGAAGAGGAGAGAAAGGAACGAAGAGAGAGGAAGCGGAGACTGGCGGAAGCAAACGGCTCCATCCCAATGCAGCTGACAGCTGATGATCATGAGAGCGATTCAAAAAGTACTACATCTAGTGGAGCTCGGCCTGGAGCGCAGAGCCACCCAACGACAGATCCAATTCGGATCTATCGGCGTTGTTGTCAGTTGCGTGAGACGCCTGTTCTCAAACGGATCGTTGATGAAATCTCGTCGCCTTCATCGACGCTAGCAGAGTCCCCTGGTACCGTCGCTGTGCTGAACCTTAGCAATTTTCCCATGACTTCTGAAGACATTGCCACATTCAGCGATTGGTTGGCCGTTGTACCGGTGCGGAAGTTAATTCTTGAGAAATGCTCTTTGACAGACGATGCTGTTCGTGCCATACTTTCAGGCCTACTATCCACTAAAACCGTGGAGCAGATGAGGCGAAGGCGTGGGAAGAATAGAAATGGTAACGCCAAATCGACGGAAAAGATTGAGAGATTCAGCGTCGTGGAAAAGCTGTCTCTAAAGGATAATCCGAAAATTGGCATAGAAGGATGGCGCCATATCAGTCTGTTCATCCATCTCTCCAAATCCCTCAAAGCCATCGATCTCTCAGGCATTCCGCTACCAAGAGCGGCCCCTATCCCACTGAATGATCCTACGAATGTGAATCCGCAAAGGACAAATTCCACTCCTGCCAATCCTGATGTGGCCACTGTGTTCGCAAATTCTCTTTCAAACCGGTTCGGTGGCGACCACCTTGAAGAACTGTTGCTCAGCGAATGCAAGCCTACGATGGAAGAGGTGAAAACGATATGTGAGGCTGCCACAACCGTTGGTTTGAGAAGGCTGGGCTTAGCCAACAACGGGGTGACCCGAGAAGGCCTAAAACATGTCGTTCGGTATCTAGAATCGGGCAAATGTGAAGGCTTGGATTTAGGAGGTAATCCGATAGGGGAAGATTTGGACCTCATCACCGATGCTATCGAAAGCCACCTTCCTCTCTATGCGCTAAGCTTGGCAGATTGTTCCTTGACACCTTCTACCATCTACCCGCTGCTCCAAGCGTTTACGCAACTGCCTAACATTCGGTTTATTGATTTCTCACATAATCCTGCGCTGTTTTCGACACAGCCAGATGCATTGTCGACCCTTAGACGCTTCCTTCCTAAGATGCCCAATCTGAGGCGCATCCATTTGGCTGATGTCAACCTTTCTTCAGACCATACGATAGCTCTTGCCGAGATTCTACCCGAATGCCCGAGTCTAAGCCACTTGAGTATACTGGAAAATCCCGCCATCGTCGCCCTTGCGTCGGCGACAGACCCGGAAGCCCAGGAAGAAGCGTGTGCTGTTTATGCATCTCTCCTCGCTGCAGTGCGGGTGTCACGGACCATCATTGCCATTGATATTGAAGATCCAAGCGCCGAGAACAATGAAGTTGTCAAAGCCTTAGCATCTCAGATTGTCGCATATTGTCTTCACAATCTTGAAGGCGGTGCTCTTGAAGCAGAGCTTTCTGAAAACATCGACTCATCGCAGCCACGAAACTTGGTACCGATTCCTGAGATCCTCCAGCATATTGTCGGCCATGGTACTGCAGAAGAAGGGGCTGAGGATGACGATGAACTTGCTCCTGATGAGGACTATGTCATTGGAGGCACGGGTGTAGTCAAAGCTCTTGGGGTTTGTCTTGGTAACCTCGACCAGCATTTGCCAGGCGATGTGTCCGGTCCACCAAGTGGCACAACAACACCTAGGCATCGAAAATCTAGGTCATTTGCTGCTAAACGTCCCCGCGATATGTCCAAAAACCTTTTAGATTCGGCTCGCGGTATACGCAGCAGAATTGAGTCTGCACTTGTGCGTGAGGATCGTGCAGGCAATGACGCTAATTACAGTAAGTTTCAAGTCGCCTCGTTTCTGCTGGAATGGTGCTAACGGGGCGTTTTAATAATAGGGCGTCTCCAATTTCTTGACAGCACGCTGCAAAAAATGATCCAGCGCTTCGAGGATGAATACCCGGAGACACGGATTGTGCCACAGCCTCTACAGCCTCACCAGGACACAAGCTCTCAGAATTCAGGAGACGATAGCTATCTCGCCACGAGTCTAGGCAACCTTCAATCGGCTGGGGCTGTTGCTGATAATGAGAATGCCGTCGATGATGATGAAGGCGACCAGTATGCTGTCCGGCTATCACGGACTAGTTCTATAACATCCCTCTACTCCCGCGCAATGACTTCCGAAGAAGGCCACGTTCACCGTCTCGGACAGAACATCCGTCGCGACTTCCTTCCTCTGGACCAGGCGGAGGAGGCAGAGTCTTCTGAAATCATGGACGAGTCTCAATTGGCAGCATTGCGTGAGAAATTGGATCGTCTGCATGAAGAACAAACTCGCTCGCACTTTGAGAGTGTGGGTGCCGACAAAGCTTTCCAGGAGCTGGGCTCTACGGTTGAAGAATTATGGGCAATCCAGCGGCAGGACTCGGAAGCCTATGAAAGGTTCAGGCAAAGCCAAATTGCTGCTCAAATCAACAGCGGCAGGAGAACGCCTTCTGTGTCCGACACTAGTAGGGCCAGAGGAAGCAACATCGGCCGCGAACAACCATCTGCTCCATGATTTAGCACTTCTTTCCGCGGACTATCTCTGTCACGAAGATATAGTGCGCATATTTACATTCTATTAGCCACTGTATTGTTGATTTTTTATATACCCACTACGGTACATGCTTTTTCTTTTTTTCTCATGATCATTAGCGTATACTTGCCATAGCATGTTCTTACTCGGCCTCTATTCGTCTGTACCTCTATGGGTGTGATGTTGGTTTTGTATGCTGTTTGTAGGATGCCCTGGGTCCATTTGGCTCTGTATGTTCGAGTGTACTATCACTGTTCAATAACTGCCTTGTTCACTACCAGGCGGATCTGTCATGAAGTTTTGAAGTGGGCTCAAACCACGAGTACATTGAACTATATAGCTACAAAATATGGTAGATATGGTTAATTGATGCCTGAGGCGTGTATAGGTGGGTGACATCATGGGCGAACTCGACCCTGGCCCGACCTCGGCTCCATCCCCAGCTTTGCGGAGAGTCACGGTCGCGTTCACATGCATGGGGCACTTCAGCTATCTCACCATTCTTCAAGCAACATCCAACAATATCATCACTTTCCTCAAAGAAGTATCGCCGCTGGTCATGTTGCCTTACGTTGATTCCGGATAAAGTCATTTTTATCCTTGCGTGAGTGGCCATTTCCGTCACTATGGCTGCTCAGTCGAAACTCCCTAGGGAACGTTCCGTCCGACAGATTCTCTCCAGCCTGGCATCATTGTACCTCCGCCACCGCACAAATATTTCTCGCGCAGTCTATCTCGCGCTATTTGCTGCCCTCGCAAAGCGTATTCATAATGCTATATCGGAGCAAAAGGCGGCGTCTCAGCGTCAGGTGGATCTGCGGAGGAAACCAGGAACCAGCAGTCTCGGCGATGGCGGCGACAAACCACGGAAGAAGGTGGGCGTTAATCGTGAATTCTTCCGGAACTTGGCACGTCTGCTCAAGATCGTGATACCGGGCTGGCGGAGTAAAGAGTTACGCTTGTTGATAAGCCATAGTGTCTTTTTGGTGCTGCGGACGCTCCTCAGTCTGTACGTTGCTGAGCTAGACGGTCGGCTTGTCAGCAATCTGGTGCGAGGGAAGGGAAAGGACTTTCTGCTGGGACTGGTGTGGTGGATGATTGTTGCGGGTGCCTGCGACGTTCACAAACTCTATGGTGAGCATCATGCACATTCAGGGTTAAACTAATTGCTGTCGGAACAGAACGTAGCTAACATGTTTCCCCCCGAAATAGTTGTCTTATCATCAGTGCAAGCTTGCACTCAGCTACCGCAAGCGCCTTACCGATCACATTCACGACAAATACCTATCAAACATGACCTTCTATGCGATATCGGCCTGGACGACCGAGTCAAGAACCCTGATCAACTCATTACAGTGGACGTATCCCGATTCTCTGATAGCTTGGCGGAACTTTACTCTAATCTGGCCAAGCCAATACTTGACATGATGATCTACAATTACTCGCTTTCGAAGAGTGTTGGAGGTGAAGGTCTCTTTATTATGAGTCTCTTGGTTCAACTATCTGCCAACGTCATGCGCGCATTGACGCCGCCGTTCGGTAAATACGTTGCCGACGAAGCTCGCCTGGAAGGCGAGTTCAGATTTCTCCATTCGAGGTTAATCGACTACTGTGAAGAAATTGCTCTATATCATGGCCACGAAGCTGAGAAGGACACCTTGGACAAGGGCTATTTCACCCTCATTAAGCATGTGAATCGAATCCTGCGTAGGCGCCTATACCACGGATTTATGGAGGATTTCGTTATCAAGTACTTCTGGGGCGCTCTGGGTTTGATTCTGTGCAGTGTCCCGGTTTTCTTTAGAATCTCTGATCAAGTCACCCAGACAATGGGTGACCGTACAGAAAGTGAGACCTTATTGCTTTTCGGTTGAATAACCGTACTCGAATAGGAACTAATGCGTGAAACAGGTTTTGTCACTAATAGACGAATGTTACTCTCCTCATCAGACGCCTTCGGCCGTCTAATGTTCTCCTACAAGGAAATCTCCGAGCTAGCAGGTTTCACAGCCCGTGTATCATCCCTGCTTGATGTGATGGACGACCTCCTAGCCGGACGCTTCGAAAAGAAACTTGTGTCCTCCGCCTCAACAGAAGAAAACGCTGCCGTACTCTCCGGCCGCGGCATCGTTGAAGAAAGCGACGCAATCGAATTCACCGATGTCCCCATCGTTTCCCCCAATGGTGACGTCCTTGTTCGCAAACTCACATTTACCGTCCACCCAGGCGACCACCTCCTCATTGTCGGCCCTAACGGCTGCGGCAAATCCTCTCTTTTCCGAATTCTAGGCGGCCTCTGGCCCGTCTACGGCGGCCGCGTGAAGAAGCCTCGCTTTGAAGACATCTTCTACATCCCGCAACGGCCTTACCTCTCCCGCGGCACCCTCCGCCAACAGGTCATATACCCAGACGGAGTGCGCGAAATGCGCGCCAAGGGCATTACGGACGATGATCTGTACGATGTCCTATCCGTCGTGGAAATTGCTTCTGTCGTGGATCGTCCTGACGGCTGGGACGCCGAGGAGGAATGGCGCGACGTTCTCTCCATCGGTCTCCAGCAACGAATCGCAATGGCGCGACTGTTCTACCACCGTCCTAAATTCGCGATATTGGACGAGTGTACCTCCTCCGTCACACTTGAAATTGAACGCGTCATGTATGAAACGGCGAAGAAACTTGGCACGACACTCATGACTGTTTCGCATCGTCGCAGTCTGTGGAAGTACCATAAGATGATTCTGCAGTTTGACGGGCAGGGTGGGTATATCTTTACCGGACTAGATTGGGAGAAGAGAATGAAGCTGGAGGAGTAAGTTTTGCCCTTTCTCTTTCTTTTCGTTTTGCTTCCGTGGGTTGACTGTGTTGGCTTTTTTACTAACTGCTTTTGCTTTTTAGTGAGAAGGAAGAACTCGATCTTCAATTGAGGGCTATACCAGAGCTACAGAAGAGGATGGCCGAGTTGACTTCTACGTAGATAGTGTGGTGCTCATTCCCTCTTCATGTATAGATGGATAACTAAGGGGCCAAAACCAGGCTCAACGAGCTACACGTATATCTAAACCCTATGTTAGAGAATGTGCGTGGTGGTATCACATCGCATCTTAGACAGATAATTTCTATTCGGTTACTGTATCTGAAGCACAACTTCCTGGAACAAGGGCTCAACTGCCTCTTGTAAGCTAGTTCTACCAAAGCTATAACTCTGGTGACTGCTCAATGGATAAAGATGTAACAGCTCTGAAGACCCGCGAAGAGCCAGACAATAGTACTCACATTAAGCCGGCCCGCAGATCATATGGGTCAGAACGAAATTCAGAAAATCATACAAGGCCCACCCGATTATCAGCAATCCCAGCCCGGGGAGAAGTTAATCCCTAACAGGCAACGGCTCAATATTCCAGATACTCTCCGCATACTCATTGATAACTCGATCCGTGGAGAAGAACCCCATCCTCGCTACGCTGGTTATGCTCTTGCTTACCCACTCCTCGCGATCCTTGAACGCCTCGTCTACCATCTCCTGCGTCTTGATGTACGAATTGAAGTCGTCCGAGACAAGATAGTAGTCGCCATGCTCGGCAATGGAAGCGAGAAGAGCAGAGTAGTGCGACGCTTCGCCGAATGTGCCGGAGCGAATAGCATCAAAAACACGGGCGAGTTGCGGATCGAGAGTGAAGCCGCTGTACATATGTTTGTGCCGGATTTCTTCAACGTCTTCGGCGAGATTTCCAAAGAGAAAGATGTTTTGTTCGCCGATTTCGCGGGTAATTTCGATCTATCGGTTGAGTGGTTAGTTATGCAGGTGTCGGGGCTGATCAGTTAGGGCTAGGATGGGATGTCTGGGCTTGGAGAGGAGGAAAAGGAGAACCTACGTTAGCTCCATCGCAGGTGCCAATGATGAGACCTCCATTGAGGACGAATTTCATGTTACTTGTGCCGCTTGCCTCGGTGCCAGCCGTAGAGATGTGCTCGCTGATGTCGGAGGCCGGGCATATGATCTCCGCCTTGCTGACATTGTAGTCTTCGATGAAGATAACTTTCAGAAGATCTCCAACATCTGGATCATTGTTAACAACTACTGAAACCTCGTTTATGAGGTGGATTATTGTTTTAGCCATCCAGTAACCTGGGGCCGCTTTGCCGCCGAAGATGGAGACGCGAGGCTGGACCTTCTTCTTCTCCTCACCAGACATGGACTTTATCTTCAGGTAGCGGTTGATGACACCAAAGATGTTGAGTTGTTGGCGTTTGTACTCGTGGATGCGTTTCACCTGGACGTCGAACAGAGAGTTTGGGTTCACACTATATCCGGTCGTTTCCTTGATGTGCTTAGCAAGCCGGAGCTTGTTCGAGGTCTTGATCTCTACCCATTCTCTCTGGAAATCCTTATCGTCTGCGTAATCTTCTAGCTGGTCTAGGAGAGTTAGGTCGGTCAAGAAATCGTAGCCTCCAAGCTTGGAGGCAATTAGGTCGGACAGCCTAGGGTTTGCCTGATGGAGCCAGCGGCGTGGGGTTACCCCGTTGGTGACATTCGTAAACTTGTCTGGGCCGTAGATCGCGACAAAATCTCTGAATATAGTGGACTGGATAAGGTCCGAGTGCAACTCGGCGACGCCGTTGACTTTGTGGGAGCCAATGACCGCAACATGGGCCATTCTGACCATCTTCGGATGAGACTCCTCAATTATAGACACTCTCGAGAGAATCTCGCGGTCATCGGGAAATTTCTTCTCCACGAATTGCAAGAAGTACAGGTTGATCTCGAAGATGAGTTGCATGTGACGTGGAAGGAGGTTTTGCAGTAGGGGCACCGACCACTTCTCGAGAGCTTCTGGTAAGACGGTATGGTTAGTGTAGCCGAATGTGTTGGTCACGATCTCCCAGGATACATCCCAATCAAGGCCTTCAATATCAATGAGGATGCGATGCAGTTCGACAATAGCCAATGTTGGATGAGTATCATTGAGCTGAATGGCAACCTGATCCGAGAACTCGCTCCATGGACGACCTGTCTTCTTAAACCTTCTTACAATGTCGTGAAGGGAGGCTGCGCACCAAAAGTACTGTTGCTTTAGCCGCAGCTCTTTGCCCCTGTCCAGATTATCATTCGGGTAAAGGACGGCGGAAATTGTTTCAGCGCGTTGCTGATCTGCTACTGCACTTTCATAGTCACCGGCATTGAACTTCTGAAAGTCGAATTCGCCGCTAGCTGCTTTGCTTGACCAAAGACGTAGATTATTTGTGGTACGCGTGCCGTATCCTGGAATTGGGACATCATACGCCACAGCTTGCACCGTTTCACCGTCCTGCCATGAGTGCACAGTCTTCCCGTTCTCATCCTCATAGGTCCTCACCCAGCCGTAGAATTGGATGTCGACGGTAATCTCATGTCGAGGAAACTCCCATGGATTGAAATCAAGCCAGTAATCAGGAATTTCAACTTGGTATCCGTCTACAATCTCCTGCTTGAAGATTCCGTATCTATAACGCAGTCCATAACCCCAGGCAGGGTAGTTGAGAGTTGCGAGGCTGTCGAGAAGGCATGCTGCCAGACGTCCCAGACCACCATTACCAAGGGCGGCGTCGTGCTCCTGGCTAACCACGTCCTCAATACGGAAACCCAGATCGCTCAGACCCTCTGTGCATGGCTTAGCAATAGAGTTTCCACAGTAAATACTCGGCTCCTACCTCTCGCAACGTCCTTCATGCCTACATTGAGCATCGCGTTATCGAGGGTTCTGCCCATCAGGAATTCGAGTGACAGATCTATTTATTTTGTCAGCGTAGAATCCATAAAGTCAGCCGTTCTGTATTACAGTAGACCCGTTTCTGGTCGTTTAAAGTTTGCCTCTGTTGGGTTTTGTTCCATTCAATGATCAACCGGTCTCGGAAAGCCAGAGCAGTTCCAGAGTATGCAGCACTAAGTCTGGTCAGAGTTCAAATCACGAGAGAAGAAGAGGCAAGGGACATACAGTTCATCACAATTGTACAGCGAGCGTGCCAGCGTGGTTTCGACGTGGCGTACGAGTTCATGCTTTTGAGAACACAGGTCACGAGGCTGTATCAGCATACAAGCAGCTGACATACCTCGAATTCTTCTTTGTTTGTAAAACCAGATACAGACTACCCTAAGTTAGTCTTGTCATTCGCCGAAAATGTATGGAAAGTTTTATTGGAGTGTGCTCGTAGCTTACATGTTTCCTCCATCTAGATGACAAACCAAGTTAGTCATGCCAGTCACTTGGTAGACAAAAGAGCCAATATTCATTTCACTTACGCCTCTCTTAATGCTTCAGGGATACTGGCTTCAACACTCCTGATCTCTGCCTTCCCAAAGCCAGTGTAGTTGCGTTTGTGCTTAGGCCGACTGAATCCAGGGCCAATTGGTCCTTTAAGATCCGAAACCGGGGCTCCAACGGAGGGTCTTCTTTCGTGACGTCCCTCAGACATGGTGCCGATAATTAGACGTTTGCGCGCTGCGTCTGAATATAGCTGGGCTGCCGGGTCGAGACTTGATAGTGGGCGTTGAAAACAAAGAAAGCTGCGCAGTAGCTAGAGATGCAAATGAGCACGATATAGCGAGCTTCAACAATGGAACGAGTATTCTCAATCAATGAATAAAATTGGAGGAGGATGGTAGAGGGTAAGGGAGGGGCTATGGTGAGGAGCTATGGCCTGGTCTTTGTACCCCGTGACGGGTATGCTGGGATTAGAACCTGGAAATCATCGAATCACTGCATGAGGGGTATTGCAGCACGGGCACCTGGGCCGCAGCGATGCAGATGAGCTCAACACGGTTTCTACATCCCAGAACCGTGGACTGGTCCAAGCTGTCTGGGCCGCAGAAGTTAGCTGAGGGTCTAGACTTGCTCTCCACTGCGGAGGAGCAGTTGTCAGTGCTCTGGGCCACTGATCGAGCGACTATGGACGCTCTGGGGGCTATTATTTACGGAGAGACAGCTCACATGGCACTGTCCTTGTGTTCAACTCGTGGTCAAGAATATATGCCATTTTACTGATATGACGCAGCCGCTATATGCGACTATACTAATCTGACCACTCCGGCACTGGCATATGGTTTGATCTCGAATACCTGCCGGAACCTGCCTTATCGGCGCCACTGCCTTGGTTTTATTCGCCCGCTTTCGGTCAGTCAATCTAGTCAGCTAATATACTCTCAAGGTTACGCAGTCAGCACCAGTTGGAACCTACCTTGGAATAATAAGACAAGTACCTATATTATCGCAGAACTACAATTCGAGAAGTATATTTCAAGAAACCCCTATCCAAGGACATGATACAAAAGACATTGACCATTGGAGGTCGAACGTATGGATAAGAGAACACAAGAAAAACAATCCCAGGGCACAAGAGACTGGATATCAGAAGCCCTCACGCATGATATATGCAAAGTATAGTGCCGCGGTCTGCAACTTTTTAGATCACAGTATAATGCTCATGTACCACAAGACATAAGAGACAAAAGGCAGTAGCTCGTGTCAATAACTAAACGATGCAGACAAACAGCTTTAATCACGCACCCGCCCGATCTCAGAATGATTAAGGTGGGGAATTAGGAGACAGGCAGAGGAAAGGGAACCACCATGCTAGAAGTACGAATGAACATGACCCAACCCGGCGCCAAAGAAATGGGTAATTGAAAAACATCAATGCCGTTACGCCGAAAACTCTCCGCCAAAAAACGTAGGAAGGGGAATAGAACAAGGAAAAAAGAGAGGAATCAAATGTGAGCATGAAGCCATCAGGGTGAAATGTGGAATGGACGCAGGTGTGTGGTTTCGTTCGGTATGATGGAGCCATGTCGGGCTCAATGAGGCTAAGGCGACTCAGTTGTCGTTTACAGGATCCCCGAGTCTTTCAAAGCATTTTGCAGAATGGTCTCCTTTACGGCGGCAAATACTAGTCGGATATTCGTTGTATCGGTAGCTTGTGTCAAGCTTTTCCAGATTATTAGATTATCCAGGAATTGGGGAAAGGTCATTCGCGTAAGACTTACTGAGGGTATAAGTTCAGGTGCGCCCTGTTGACCTGATTAAACCTCCAGAGGAGATATTTCGCGGCTCGGTTCACATCGTTGCCCCCTGAGTAATCTGGAAAGTAGTTGCTCAACGGGGAGCGAGGTAACTTTTGTCGGAAAAGATCCACCTTGTTCAGGAAAAGGATGATACTTGTTCGCATGAACCATCGAGAGTTGACGACGGAGTCAAAGAGTACCAGACTCTCCATCATTCGGTTCTGCCAGAAGTTTAGCGTGAGCCAAAACACTGTTGAGGGCGCAACCTACCTGGTTTCCCTCTTCCAATAGTACTTGATCGTATTCGCTTAATGCCACGCAGAAGATAATAGACGTGACATTTTCGAAGCAGTGAATCCACTTTTTCCTCTCGCTGCGCTGGCCGCCAACATCAAACATGCTGTAGCAAATTATTAGTAGTGATCAATAACTCCCGGCAGGGGAATTCCTTACTGAATGCTTAATTGGCCCATCGTAAAGCGTGTCTCATAGATACCCGTCGTCTTGGTTCTTGCGCGCAGCACATCATTAACGTTTGGTATATAATCTGGTGACGTTATGCGCTTCGCTTCCTCAAAGAAACTAAAACTTGTTCAGCATGCTTATACAAGGACAAGCTCGAGGAATCCTCACTAAGGCGCCGAATCCATCAAGTAGAACTCATTCTGTCTTTCTAGTGCTGTTGATGTGCACGGATCATTCCAGATATAGGTTATGGCATCCCCTACCGCGGGATCTAGAGGTATATTGGGATCTGGGTCAATGTTGTAATTGGCGAGAAACTCGATATTGTCGCGGACTTTCTGGCTTGTAGGTTCGAGGTTAAACTGGTGGTAGGCTCCTATTAAAGCTTTCGCGCATTCAAGGAGATTTTTGTAGACTGTGAGTCGATACAGCGCCAGCTCTTCGACCGTATATCCGTTCTGATGAATGATTTTCATCTGCTTCACAATCGTTGATTTACCGCTTTCTCCAGATCCTATCAAGAAGGGCAGGTTAGCTTTTGAGAAGACCTTGCGACCTATCGCAGGCCGATTGCCGGGAAAATGAAGGGACCTGTAGCGTACCGAGTAGCAGGATCTTGCACTCTCGCCGTAGACGCCTTGAGTCCTCTTCTAGTTTCCGGTCGATTGCCTGGCTTCTCTTCTTCTGTTCCACATCTCCTGCTGATTCTGAACTGAAACACGACCCCATTTTCTAGATACTGCCTTCGACAGCGTCCGGTGGAACCATACGCTGTTCGCCGAGCAAGCGCCGTCAGCCCGTGAAAAGACGTCAAGGCCAGTTAAGTCAAAGGTTCGTCGGGAAACCGGCTACTTTCACAGCCCGAGATGATCGCTGGGAGGTATACACGCGATGAGGGGCAATGACCGACGCAGATGAAGCAACGGCAGCGTCGTAAGAACTGATGATGCCTGCGGGGGGTATCGGAACCGATGGTAGAGTCTCAGGGACAGGAATACGGGGAGGATTAGGGATCGGACGAAGGTCTGAGCAGCGACTGCAGGCTGCCGAGACGGGGGTGACGGGTTGCGGCGCAGGTGATGAGACTAGGGAGAGGACGGAGAAGAGCTGCGAGCGAAGTCCAGCTGTGGAAGAGCTACGTCTCGCCAGGGCCGGTCGAATGGGGTGAGGGGTGACAGGATACAGATTGCGGAGCAAGAAGGCGTGAGAGAGCGACGAGCCGACGCTAAAAAGGGTAGCAGAGGGCGATCGGGGGATGATGTGGGAGTCGGCTGGGGGCGCGGATCTCGAGAGTCAGATAATGTAAGCAAGTCGCGATTCCCACCAGCGAGGTTCGAGGGCGAGGCAGAAAACCAGCACGGCGATATGCAGGTAATACTTACAATTAGGTTAGTCTTATTGTTGAAGTTGGACACGTTGTGTACGAGACATAATAATCATCCTAATTCTGGTTGAAAGATTGAGATTAAACCCAAGCACTAAAAATGAGATAATCTGCCTTGCTCTCCCGCACCGAATCTAAGACAGCTATTGGTGAGGCGACTTGACGTCGTAGAACGGTAGGATCAGAAGCACTATTACTATTTTGCACTATTTTTTAATGAACATTGTCACCCTAAGTTTTTATAGTCTGATCGCATTGACTTCTTGAGGAAGTGAGTGTTCGTCATCTTCTCAGTTGACCGTGGGTGCGGTGGAGTTGAGCTGGAGGATCCCGTATCCCATACGTAATTTTGTACCCTGGGGTAAAGTAAACTAGACAGATGCCTGGTTAACAGGTTACAGGCCCATGGCCCATCTCGATCTGTGGGATGGTATGTGGACCAGCACAGTTAGCCGCAAATAGGAGCGCCTTGGTAGTGATTGCCGACAAGAATCCATGATGATCTCAGATAAATTCGCCTGGAATCGGATACCTGTGACATCAGTTCCTAGATTCATGGCTGTACTCTGTAGCTAAGCATTAATAACAGTGTCCTCCAGGGCTGTGGGATCCTGATCCTTTCGACGGCGGCTGGTGTGACTGTTTTTCGATATTCTTCGTTACACATGCCTCATGGCTTTTGTCTCCCGCTCTGTGCGTGTTATGATCGCTAATATATACGTTCCCTAAGTCAGGACTCGACGAGCCTTCCAGGCTCGTCTTACAGCGCGCTCTCACCACCATGTGTTCGCATTTGATTACATTGGACCTCCGACCTTCCGCTCACCATTCGTTCCCGCCAGAAGCGCGGCAAGCTCCGATTTTCAAGATCCAAGTTACAGCTGTCACAAACCGATCCTTCCGCCAACCAATGCGCCCCGTTTAGGCACCCTTGGGCCTCCCCGTGGTACAAAAAATGACACGTGACGTCAACTCAAAACACATGATGGCTGTGCAACATCTCAGCGACATATTGCCCCCAGGGAAGCTGGGCCACGGGCGAAACTCGTATATACCGACGCCTTGAAGCCTGCAGGACTCGGAAGTCTTACCAAGCTGGTGCCTGACAGGACAACTCGAGCCCGAATGATTCTGGCGGGGCAGACTGGTCCGTTTGACTTTCCCCTTTCGAGTCTTTTCGGCGAAATGGCTCTGCCCAGCCTAGCCAACGCCACCAGAGTTAATGAGGCTGGGCTCCGACCTCCAGGTGCCCGTGCTCATGCCTATCACGTTGGAGGGAGGATGGTTATAGTTCACATTGCGCCTGACTGATCTGCGAGTGGAAGACCTTTATACCTCATCTTTCTCCTCAGCAAGGCGATAGAGCCTCGGCTAATAGCGCTTAATAGCGTTTTCACCAGGTGAACTGCGCTGAGAGGCTCAGAGACATACGAAGTTCTTAATAGCGGGCGATTAACAATGCTAAGGATTTTCAGGGACCTCCTACTCCGCCCTGAGAGATTTACTATTTTGGCCTGGAAGCTAACTGCGTTCCGCTCCTCCTAGACGGAGCGAGGAGCTCAGGGGACGATCCGAAACCCAGATAGGATTCGGAGTGCGCAAATGCGCCAGTCTCGTATCTAAACCAAGGATTTTGAGGCGAAAGAGACAAGCTATTCCAGATAACCCGTGCGGATCAGAGCAAAGCGGATCATGACCTTGAGGCTGTGTTACAGCCATAAAATTGGCTACTGCATCTGTTTGGTGCTTGCTAATAGCATCAGGTTTATTTGTCAGTGTCTCACTATAAGGCATCTTTATGGTTTCGGGCTTCGCAAGATCGAACTTCCTATATGAATGTGCGCGTCCATACGTCTTGCCATGATGTAGCACGCGACGGCTTTGGTATGGATTGCGCGAATTGCCCAGCTGGAGGAGTACCATGTCCCTTGCCTCTATGACCACTAGACGTCTGGCCGATGGGGAATTCAATGAGCTTCGTCGAGGTCCATTCCATGCCGAACATACAGAGCCATCTCGAGACTAATAAAAATGGAAGGCTGTGCAAGCAGTACGACTGGCCTTTTACCTTAGTCCTCTATCCTTGGATTTCCGTTGCTCTCTGCGAGCAGCAGAGGATGAGTACATCGACGACGGCTGATCTGTCGCATCAAACATACATCAAATAGCTACAGTACGCTTGAATATTCTCAGGTACAATTAATTGATTCGGGAGAAGCAATGAAACCATGACCCGTAGTTGTCTGTTATCGTCCACAGACCAAAGATCAGTAGCATTCGAGCGGCGTTGGAGCGGTAAAGCGTCCGAGACGCAAGGCAGCAGGTTATACCTCGACAGCTAAATTTATGCCTGAACGTGTCACAGCAGTATCTGCTTAAAGAATGCAGCTGAACCCTTGAAACTCGCAGAAGAATAAATAATAAACCAGCCAGTTCTGCGATGTTTGTGATGCCACTATATATAGTTCTGCAGGCGGTGAACGTCTGTGCTGTCATAGTAGATTGCCCAAAATTGAATCAACGTGGTATGTGGTGTATATCGGCCTGTCAGGTGCAATACGTAGACGAACTCCACCGCATAATTCTAAGATTCGAGAATTTTGGTACGATAGTTATGACTCTCTTCTGGCCCTCCAATAATGTCAATGCGCACCTGTGTTGTTGTTTGAAGCCGAAGGTGCAAGAGGGTCCGGAGGTCGACCGTCTATGACGTAGTCTACTTCTCTCGTCTCTGGGACTCTCCACCAGGACACGCCCGCACTAGTAGCATGGAGCCTAGAACTTCCTGATTTCCAGCCCTTTGGCAAAACTTGCTGTCGGCCAAGATCCAAAAAAAATTGTAGATCTAGTAAATCTACCGAGGATGACTGCACAAGATCAGCTTCTAGCAGGAGCATCATCGGAGAAGGGGATGTCTGACGATGGAGGCCACTTGTTGACCGATGCACTAGTGGATGTCATATTGAATGTTGGACAAGAGACTGAATTCTTGCAAGACGATGTTAGTAAGCTGTAATTGGAGGCTTGGAAACATCTTCCGGCCAATGTGTGCCAGGTGTAGGTGCGATTGCAAGGTCCCCCAATGTAGTCTGCGGTGTTGGCAACTCGCGGCCTGCCCAAGTGCGTGCGGTCTATTCCTTTCTCCAGCTTGCTGTGGTATCTCAAGTCGCACGTCATTATTTTTTTCTGTCCCTTCAAGGATCGGAAACTTGCTACTAGCACAGCAAACTAAACTTAAGTAGGAGGCACTCGTCCTGTCCTAGTTCCCCACACACCATTCATTCGGCTTGGTCGCGCCGCCACCAGTGCACCACCGGCTCCTCCCCTCGTCATTTCACGACTGTCTTCTCTATCTTATCCCACTCTCCTCCATTCTCTTTTTTTCTTCCACCCCTCACCTCTCACTCATCTTGCAAGCAGGACCGTCAAGTTCCGCAGCCAAAGACAACAGAATCTTTTTACCGCGCCCGCGCCTGGTCCCCGGCTCACTCTCGATCAAAATGGCGGAATTTGTACGTGCCCAGATTTTCGGCACGACCTTCGAGATCACCAGCAGGTATGATTTCTCTTGAGCGCGCATGGGAATCCGCGGCTCGTGCTTACATGACCGACTGCAGATATACAGACTTGCAACCCGTAGGAATGGGTGCTTTTGGACTGGTCTGGTATGGCTCTGACCCCTCCCCTCACAACGGCGCATCGCCCAGGATAGCCTTGGTTATGCCTTTCCCCGCTTGGACTGCACCTCATACTGATATGTCTCTCCAATCTTTATAGCTCCGCGAGGGATCAATTGACCGCACAGCCGGTTGCTGTTAAGAAAATTATGAAGCCTTTCAGCACGCCGGTTCTTTCCAAGAGGACTTATCGCGAACTGAAGCTTCTGAAGCACCTGCGACACGAAAACGTCAGTCCTCGTTCGAAGTTATCTGTCTTGCATGTGGCTATCATGATATTAATGACTAGTAGATCATCAGCTTGAGCGATATCTTCATTTCTCCTCTTGAGGACATGTGCGCCCGCCCCGTGATACCCGCGTTAACTCCGTCCTGGAATGCATTCTGACTTAGGTTACAGCTATTTCGTCACGGAGCTTCTGGGTACCGATTTGCATAGACTCATCTCCTCCAGGCCGTTGGAGAAGCAGTTTATACAATACTTCTTATATCAGATTATGGTGCGTTCTAATACGGCGTCTGCGGCAACCAGTTTTCAAGCTAACTTGACCAGCGAGGACTTAAATATGTCCACTCGGCAGGGGTCGTGCATCGCGATCTCAAACCCAGCAATATCCTCATCAACGAAAATTGTGATCTTAAGATCTGCGATTTCGGACTCGCGCGCATTCAAGATCCTCAGATGACAGGATATGTTTCGACCAGGTACTACCGTGCGCCAGAAATCATGCTCACATGGCAGAAATATGATGCAAAGGTGGATGTTTGGAGCGCAGCGTGCATTTTCGCTGAGATGTTGCTGGGAGCGCCATTGTTCCCCGGGAAAGACCATGTCAACCAGTTTTCCATCATCACAGAGCTTCTCGGAACTCCTCCAGATGATGTAATTCAGACCATTTGCAGTGAAAACGTGAGAAACAGCTCCCTGCCATCTTTTGATTTTGGAATCGCGCGCTAATAGACTTCTCACAAACAGACTCTGCGGTTCGTCAAGTCGCTACCAAAGCGGGAGCCTCAAGATTTGGCGAAATTGCCGAAGTTCCTGGCGCTCGTGCATCCCGACAAGAAACCCGAAGAGGATGAAGATTATAAAAACAGTACGTGTCCCGCTTTTGTATTCATATATGCTTGATGGTGGCCTCTAACGGAAAATAGCTATCAACCTTCTTAAAGCAATGCTCGTTTACAACCCGAAGGACCGAATCAGCGCTGAAGCGGCGCTCGCGGCCCCATACCTAGCGCCATACCACGATGAGACAGATGAGCCGGTAGCGGAGGAGAAATTCGATTGGTCTTTCAATGACGCCGACTTGCCCGTGGACACGTGGAAAATCATGATGTGGGTTGCATTCTGTTTATCAACATCTATTAGGATTCTTGAACTAACTCGGCACTCAGGTATTCGGAGATTCTGGACTTCCACAACATCGATCAGGGCGGCGACATCAACCCCGCCCTTGTCGAGGGAGCCGGGCTCAACCAGCAAGGTTTCCAATAAAGCCCTAATGAATCGCGTGGATGCGGCGCTGGTAGCAGTATAAGCACGATATCGTGGGCTTTTTTTCCTTTTTTCCTCTATCTCTGGCATGTAGACTGGGCGCGAGAGCTGTGATGTGGCTATATGTTTTATTTATGAACGATTATATTTATGTCATGCGCGATGTGTCTTTATTAAAGTCTAATCCACCCTTGTCCTGCTGAATGACCTTGAATTACACTACATGGCCATTACCTATTGCTTGGTTGGTAAGTGATGGTTTGAGGGCAATTTGTTAGCTCTTTTGCACGTGCCCTTTGAGGTTGCCAGATCTGTCCTACGAACGAGATATATATAAATGCAATACATCTTTGCTCAGACATCGTACTCCAGATATTACACTCATCCATACCTACTCAGGGGTCGCTGCGGGGTCCCTCCCGACGAGGTAATTGTCACCGCCCACCAAAAGAAACCGATCGCCTACAACCACTCGCTCTCCTTGTCTTTTCTCGAATTCTTTTTTGTTTGCATTTGTCGTCGTCTGTTTGTCTGATTTAAGCGGACGCCTTCCCAGTCCTTCCTTTGTTCTAGCAGGGAGGATCCCCTGGAATCACCACTGGAGCCGGTCTCACCTTGGTCTTTTGCTGGATGCAACACCATGTCGCACACCCGGGTTTACAAAGATCCTATTGTCCTGGTCATCGACTTCCACCATGCTAGGTGAGTGGCTTCGCCGAGCAAAGAATCTGGTGATCAATCATCAGCAATCCCGGCCGGGATTGAGCTCGTTTTCTGTCTCCGCTTTCAGGTGTTGGAGCTCTCTTCGTCGATGCGACTTAGCCGAAAGGCTAGCATGTACTTTGTAAAAACCAAATCTTACTGTCAACCAGTACTGACGCAGTGAATTGTACAGGGGCCCGGAGATCGAACTATGCATTGGACCAGAAGGGACCGACCCTGCGGCCGAGAATGACTGGTCACTACTGCCGTTCATGGCGCTTTCAGATGGAGCGCATATGTACGGCTCAGGGCTATCCTTTGGTACGGATATTATGGCTGATATGTATGGGCGCTGCTAGGTCAACTGAGGAATTCTCCTACTTTACCCTCCGCCGCAGAGGCACCGACACCGAGCCCCCGACATCACTCTTCGGCATTGCCTGTTCGCGGCAAATTGACTCAAATGCTCTTATTTACAAACCACCGGATGTGACGAGGTCTACCGTACAGAAGGCGGTCGTTGTGGTGACGGAAAATCCAAAGTGTCTTGGACAACTGAGGGAGAAACTTTCTGTCGTCACCTCGGCATGGTTTGCGCAGCGGTAAGTCTGCCAGTCACGGTTGTCTTACCTCGGACCTGGTTGTGGATGGAGATAAGGATAAACATAAAAAATGTGGAGGGAGCTCTATGTGCCTTGGGATGCTTGCTGATGTTAAGAGGTCCAAATAGGGACTTTTCGGATCTCGATATTTTAAAGGTTGGAATCCTAAGAATTGTCGCTTAGTTATTTGTTGCTAACGCACTCTTGTTAGAAATTCCGGGAAGGTTTGGTGATTAGTCTGCAAAAAGATGAAGGTTTCAAAGACCAAACCCTTGGTGAGACTCGATCGAACCTAACCGGCACCGACCAGCTACTGACATGCACCAGGTCTTTCTCTACGAGAAATGATCCACGATTACAAATACCAGACCCTCGTTCTATTCAAGGCATTACTTTTGCAACCAAAGGTAGTCTATTTTTACTTCTTTGCTGTCTCTCCATGCTTATCAATTACCACGGAATAGATGCTTTTCTTCGGCTCAAGATGCGAACGGCTATGCATGATCCAGTTTTCGCTCGTCTCTTTGATCCCGGGGCTCATGAACCACCTTCAAGATTGCGCCGACCCTTCCTTTGATACATATGCGCAGACCGTTAAGAAACCGACTTCTCTCAAAACCAGCGATAGGAGCTCTTGTATGATGATGCGCACATAATTTCTGTCATGAGTCTTTGTACTGATACTAGCAGTGCTGGCATATATGGGCCTCCCGTTGCAGATTTTTGGAAAGGTATGCGCACATTATGTGTCCCTCCGAGTATAGATTAATCTCACATTGCCTTAGGGAAGTATGTTTGGACCGTACACACCTCTGCAGCAGCTGGATCTACTGGCAGATGATGGAACAAAATCTTACGTTGTTGGTTCTACGAATTCTTTGCTACTGCAGCAGAAAGATCGCTATAGCGATATCTTGATTAATGTAAGAAAGTCCTGCACATTCACAAAACCTGCTCTAAGAAGACCACTTTCACCAGCTCGACGAAGATACGATTAATATCACGTCATCTTCTTTACGAAACGCACTGACCCTATCCGTTGCGGATCGACGCTGGATCGATGCCATTACTCAGATTGTGAACGATACATGGGACGAAGCACATCCCAACCAACCCAAAACGCATGGGTACATGGGTTCGGAAGAGTTTATAAGGCTTCAATTCGAGGAGTACCTTCTGGCATTACTATCATGCATGAAGTATCATGAAGAACTCAACTCCTACCTGACTGGTGAACCGAGCCGCCGTAACCGAGCGCAGTTAGACTCTTATAACATCGAGGGGGACCCAGCGCTAGAGTTCAACCAAGAGTTCTTAGCTCATTGGAGAACTACTTCCAACTACGCTTTGTTTCAACGCCTTACCTCGGACGCGCTTTTATTCTCTGTCGCTGAGCCTCGACATCCCTCTGCTGGCGGCCTCACAATCGATGATGTTCAAAGACGAATTTCTCAGCAAGTCGCGGACCTCCACCTCGACGAAAAAGTGCGTGAAGGCCGTGAAGCCCTCAATCGACATCTTTCTACAGGCCAGAAGAAAGTTTCCGCTGCATTCAACAGCTTCTGGGCGGACATCGAGGCCATGCGTGAAGCACAGCGCAAACGGAATGAAGAAAAGGCAGCAACCCAGTCACCGCGTCCATCCCTGGACCGGTCCTCTACTCTTCCAACCTCACACTCCGACTCCACCTCAAACTCGAGCACCAGCGCCTCGTCGTGGTTCCCAAACCGCAAAGTCGCTGTACCCGCCGTAGATATGACGCAGGCCCAAGCCTCCGTCAGCGCCGTTGGCCAGAAGGCAGGCGCATACTTCAGTTCTTGGGGTACATGGGCCTCTGAGAAAAGAAAGGAGTGGCAGGAGAAAAAGTCAGCTTCGTCTTCCCCAACCGCGAGTGCTGCTGTGACTTCTCCGTCCACTCCGACCTTGGCAAGCACCACAGAGTCCATTGACACCACGAACACGAACACAGATAAAGACAGACGGCAGTCGTTCCAGTCATTTCGCAGCGAAGCGTCCTCCACCATTTCACGCAGCGGAAGTAGAAGGAAGCGATTGAGTAATCTTTTCTTCAAGCGCGAGAGCCTAGATTTCAACGTCGGTGCTATCAGCCGTGATGGTGATGATCATGAGACTGTTTACCCAAAGTCACCGCTCTCAAGGGAGGAGTCTATTCTAGGGGATGATATTCCGGAAACTTCAGCAGAGCAGTACAAAGGTGAACGAAAACTTGACATTCACCCTAAAACGGAAGCAGACGTCGCTGAGCGAAAAGATACCACGGTCAACAATGTACCAAGCGACGGCACACGAACACCACCGCCACAACAGCCAGCAGCTGCGCTAGATTCTATCGAATTAGAACCACGTGCAAACCTCCCCGGGTCGGAGTCCGAGAAAGTAGTAGTGCAGTCCTCGAAATCCACAAACGAAAACGAGCCGCCATTAAAGTGAACAAGATAATAACGAGTCTAATCTGCACTAATTTTGTGTAAACCTACATACCCACTTACCCACCCATATAGCGCACCTCGTACGTTGCGTACAGCTTTTGACGAAACATGTATCAAGTCAGGCTGGCGCAATTGTCAGCATTATTTTAGGCGATTAACTACCGCAAATACCTCCCCTTAGCCTATTTACCTGTCTGCTTATTTAGATACCAACTTTTATCCGACGTTTTGCTCGAGGGCCGAGTTCTAGACTCTATGCTCGAGACTTTTTGTATGACAAGCTGGGAAGACTTTAGCTATTACGATGACGACACAAATGTGTCCACGTACTCTTAAGGAAATAGCTGAAATCGAGTCTCAGGGCCAAGCGAAACGACCATAGCGAAAGATTGGTCAAGCGTACTTTATCAAACACACTGCAGCATATCTTATCTATATCACGACGAAGGTAACTCATTCTCTTAGTCTAAGTAGAAAATGGCAGGTGGAGGTCGCAGTCGGCTAGCTTGCAGAGTTGGGAAGAGTAGTTGTAGACAGAAGACAAGGAAGTGGTGCTAACAGGGACATGATACTGGCTGATGAATCCATGGTCTCGCAAAGAGGAAACGCCTAAAGGAAGAAATTGGAATAGAGATATGATGAATAAGTAAAGTAGATTTGAGAGAAGAAAATCATGCAATGTAAGCGATTTCATCGCCGTCCAGACGCTCGATGTAATCCTTCTCCATCAATGCTTCGATGTTCTTCTTGATGTCGGGTACTTGGGGGGGGAAGCGTGATTTGACCTGGTGAATTACTTCCTGCACAAGCTGTACGTGCTTCATCTTCTTCCTGGATTTCATGATTCTGACGATTGCGGACTGTTACAAAGGATAGTAAGTAAGTATAGTACAATCACTTGGGTAGACAAGGCAAGAAGACATACCTGGAGCAAGAGCTTGCGGTCTTCCTCGATTGTCTTATGTGTGTCATCCGTCTCGACCTTCTGCTCGGACCTAATTTGGATGTTGAGATTGACCTTGATCTTCTTATTTTTGAAGTTGTAGTTCAGGGAGAAGGTCGAGTCTGGCCCGGGTTTAGATCCTTCAGGACTAATGTTAAGGACCTTGGCCTTTAAGAAAATGCTCAGGTTTGGATCAAGGATTTCAGGTGTGAGAGTAGTGGCCTTTTGTATATCAGAGTATGTCAACGTGTCGCTCTCGTTGAAGAGAAGGAGGATGCCCATTTGGTACGTAGACACAAGGAAAGTGTATGGGACCTTGGTGTTCTTGATGTAATTGGCCTTGAGCTCGCCCTTACACAGCTGCCAGAGCCAGGTTAGCTTTCGACCGTTATGCTTATCGCAATAGAACTTCTGAAAACGCTCAGAAGTTTTGACAATTTCAGGCGGAGCAAGGAAAGAAGTTGAAGGGGCCGTGAGTGGCCAGAAACCGGTCCCGAGAATTTGGAAGTGCGAGTCCACAAGCTTCTTTCGGTCATCATCATCCAAGAAAGATTTCTCAAGCCAGTCCTTGTAGCTTGAGTTCAGATCCTTTGAAATCTGGATATCCTGGAACATCCGCTGCAACTTGTTCGTGTACTCAAAACCACACGCCTCCTTGAGTTTGCTGATCATGCTAGTCTCGGCGTCATCAGATACTGAGCTCACATGGACTAGTCGCTTAGCAAGCATCTTGGAGTAGAATTTTTGGAAGACATCCTTGTCTTCAATGTACTTGAAGACGGTCATGATCTGTACCAACATCTCCTCCAGCTCTGACTCCTCCGCAGCTTTTGATCCCCTCTTCAGCAGAGAATCCGTGTACTTGGCTAGTAATTCTGGTGTCTTCGTAGACCCGGACTTGCAGATCTTGTTGCGATTTACAAACTCGCGACAAGCGTTGTCAAGCGAGCGGACAAATTCGGACTCGCCATTGAAAGCTTCCTTGACGAGACTGTGGTATCTGGTGTGCACCGACAGCAATGCATCGACGTACATCTTGGGCTCGAAGGAGTCACCTTCAGCAGCAACCTTCTCAACTGCAGACAAACCAGCCCTCCTTACGTGTGCTTCGAATTTTGTGCGAAGAGGGTCCAGCCCATCTTTGATTCGTGACAAAAGCCGGTACATCCGGGCGAGATCATCTTGACGTTCGTTGTCGAGCAGCGGTTGGAATTCGTCACGGAGGAGCTCCGAGTGCGCAGTGACAAGTACATCCAAACAGGTGCTGGTTAGATCTTTTGAAATATCGTTGTTCAAATAGAGTCCAACACGTGCTTTCTCCTCTTCGAGACGGATTTCTGCTTTCTTCATGTACTCCACAACGCTGTTGTCCGCCACAAACTGACGCGACTCATCCTCATAATAGATCCTGGTAGCTTCGAGGAAAGGCCGTTGGAAGTAATAGCGGTAAATTTCAAGGGTGGACTTCGTGGGGTCAGTTTCATCAAGTCCGAGAGAGACAAATGAATCAACAATGCTCTTAATCCGCGATTGCTCAATGGTCTCCCCATTCCGTTGCTTTTCGACAAGCTTAAGAACCGCGCCCATGACCTTTTCATGCACCTTGAGGAAGAAATCCTCCTTCCACTTTACCAAGTGTTGAGTATACACATCATATACGTTCTTTTTCCCTTCATCGATTTCTCGCTTGACCCAGTGGCGGTTCAGGTATCTGAAGAGATGGTTTATATATTTGGCAGCGGTCGTATACCTTTGCCATTCCCGAATATAAAATGAAAGTAGAGCTTCATCCGTATGACCCATCGATTCTCCGTGGACCCACTCAAGATGGCGCGACAAGTATTCTCCAAGTTTCCGATAAAGCTCCTCTCCGAGCAAGTGTGCTAAAATTGACGGTCAGCTGTCACTGTGCGGATGTATTTATCATGAGGAATCTGGAAATGGGAAGGGAAAAAATACGCACCACCACGCTGTGCTTGTATGGCTTGACCGCTGACAGCTTTGTGAGAGGTGCAGAAGTTGTGGACCGCTCTGTCTCAATGTTAGCCATGGACGACGATGAGTTCTAGGTGGTTCGGTCCGTCAGGCAGACGTACGTGTATAGGGCCATGTACTAGAGCAACACCAGAAGTTAGCAAGCTGCATTCTAAGGCTAGAGGCACATAAACAGTGATGAGCCACGTACGTTCTTCATGTCCACCCCGTCCTCCAGTTTGACCATGACATTGTTGATGCCGTTCTCTAGGAATACCCATCTGCAACGGTCAGCCGAGCTCTGATGGAATGCCAAAAACGACGGTTCCACAGAACAATAGCGAGTAGCCAGGTGCACTCACGTTTCTTCCAAGTCATCCTTGTGGGGGGCCTGGGGCATTAGAGGCGCCATGCTGTTCCGCGGAATGGTAGCCCGCCGAATGAGAAAACAGGCGGAAACTTGTTCAAGCGTCAGCACTGGAGCTGCTGTCAAGACACGGAGACAATATTAACGTCAGGGAGCTTACCAAAGCGAACGAATGATTAGGGAGAAGCCGGATAAATGATGCTGATCGCGAGACCTCTCCGTCCCTCTTACCCTTCAGAGCGGTGGGCGGCTGGAAGGCAGTCGAGAGAAGGACGTTGCGCAAAAGCAGACCAAACGAATAGGAGAAGATTTCTATAAGCCGGCTTCCAGAGTATGAGGCAGGGGCAAGGTTGGGAGAAAAAGCCAGAAAAGTATCGAGGATAAAGACTGACGCGACCAGGCCGTGGCGTTGGATCACTTGGGATGATGATGAGTGACTGGGGATTAATGATGTGGGGGCAATCCTGAACTATTGGGTAGGCGGTCAGGCTCATTACTATCGAGTCTCAGAGAGACTTTTCTTTCCCTTTGACTCTTCTAAGCCATTTTATATGCGAACTCTCTTAAATAACACCTGCTCTCTACCATCCAGGCATCACATTTTACCATTTGATCACTGCTGGAGATTCAGTCACTCGTGGCGTTGAACCAAGGGGCTCTTTTGCGTAACGGATCCAGGCTTCAGTGCTTGTGATCAGTCAGAACAGAGATCTTGTTGCCTGGAATTCACGTAAGAGATAAGATGATAGATTCGATGACAGTGACACCTTAGCTATGGTTGGAACGCATATCTTTAGAACGGTACTTGCATGATACTTTTTTGGAACTAGATGGAGAGCTAGCTTTGGAAGGGATGAGGCTCTTTCAAAGCAACCTTGGATATGGAGTATACTCCAGAGTAAAAACCCTATGACGTAACGTGACCCCTAGCAATATAACACCAGCGCTCGAATCCCAGCGGAATAACAAACCAAGCACTGCACCGTCCAAATCACTATACACAATGATTAGGCCATCATCAGAGATTCAAGTCACCTCTCGACAGATACCCCAGTGGGAGCGCATCCCAAATACCTCCATTCAACACAAGCCGCTCATTATTTACCATCAAGCTTTCAGTGCCTCGGCAGAGGAATTGTCGAAACATTTAGACAAAATCGGTGAAGTCTCCGCAAGATGGACATACTCCATGTACCCCCAGACACACTTCCACTCGACTAGCCACGAGGTCCTGGGCGTGGTTTCCGGGTCTGCAAAACTCTGCTTTGGGGGCGAAGGGAACCCCGATCGATTTGAACCGGAGGTCTCTGAGGGGGATCTGATTATAGTTCCAGCTGGTGTGGGCCACCGGCTGCTCTCTGAGACCGATGAAGCTCAGAGGCCATTCATGATGGTCGGCGCTTACCCACGGGGTAAGTCTTGGGATATGTGCTATGGGCGACCGGGGGAAGAACACAATCTTCGAAATATTGAAAGCTTAGAATGGTTTCAAGCGGATCCGCTTTATGGGAAAGATGGACCTGCGCTGAAAGGATAAGTCGAGCGTATTACTCGATGCTTCTCTTTGAGCAAATGGTTTGATATTGAGCCATATTATCATCCATAGTTCCAACGCCGTAGGGCGCCGTAGGGTATTAATAATATATGTACCCTTCATCCTCATACCACCAAAACCACTCGTAGGGTTGTATCCAAAAAAAAAATAAAAGGCCGTTCATAATCAAAAATAAGAAAGACGCAAGCTGCGTAGCGGTGTTAGGCAAGAAATAAGCATACGGTCAAGAAATTATCAAGCACATGGAGCCAGCCATAGATACTGGATAGTGTAGAAAAGAAGTGAAAAAAGGCGAGAAGACTCTTGAGAAAGAGCCAAGCCCAAACAATGACAACTCCAGGGTGGTGGTTATCGTCTATTTTGTTGATACTCGTTCAACAAGTCTTTCCACATGAAGCGCGATTAGCGTCTTCGAAGTCAATATGAGAAAGCGTTGACACTTACCTGAGAACACTGATCGAGAAGGTGACAAGCCAGGCTATGAGCGCAATTAGTAGAACAGAGGCTAAAGCTACCTGACGCCTGCAAATATTGTCGTTTTTTGGGACCAAAGTCTGGTTTATTTCCGCGTAAGTGCAAGCGCCTTCTGCACTTGATAAGGACTCGAAAGCCAGACTGAGATTGGCCGAATCGAAAACAATAAAGAAAATATCTAAAAGAATGAGTCGTGCTTTAGCAGCGGGGGAGCGGAGTCCCAGCGGTTTGGCTGTGTACTCATCCCAGGTGATGTAGACAAGGTAAACCAACGCAACAGCGTCGACAATAATTGCCATCAAGGCCGAGGGCCCTTGAGGACGTGGAAAGTCGCTCGAAAGTCGCTGAATAGAGCCTCCAAGCGCCAGAGCTGTTAAAGAAAAAGACCACACCGTCAACCGAATGACCAATGGTACAATCGGGCTTTGCAGAAGGGTATTGTGAAAGCGTTTGAACCACATTTCGCGTCGCCGCTTCTTCTTAAGCGGATCTTCTGTGTCTTCGTCGGGCTCAAGCTGGCCCCGCCACGGCAATGCATAATTGCCATGGTTTTCGTGCAGCCATTCTGGCGTTACAAGCTTCTCCTCTAAGCCCGGTTCTCGAGGGTAGGCTATAGTCTTGGAAAAACTCTTCCACCGTGATTCGCGCGCCGGCTCTCCATCCATACTATGCCCACGATCTGCACCTAAACCCGGTTTCGACGTCGAATATGGTGAGTGGTTATGCTGCGCGACTACGGCCTCGTTCGGCTGCGACGGCAGGAGTCGAGAAGTGGCGGTGGCTTCAATATCATCAACTGGGTATTCCAAAGATCGAATCCAGGCTAGATGCAAGACAAATCAGCATTTCAGTTTCCTCCTGTCTCGTGCACTCTGAGAGGGACTTGTTTACCCGGCAATGTCCGCAGTTTGCGACCCCATGCTTGACTGGGTCCAGCATTTTCCGCCACCTCGTCCCCCGTTATTTGCGGCAATCCCGCTGTTTGGTCCGTCGACTCTGCGCGCGAGGCTTCCATGGGAGGGTTATCGCTAATGTGTCCGCCGGGAGAATGCTTCAGAGGCGATGAAGACCATTCTGCGACTGACGATTTCTCTGTCAAGGCATCGTCAGGGTGTAGGCTGGCGTTGGGAGGCTGGACTCGAACTTCGCCCACATCCTGGGCCATGGCCCTGAGGCTCAATGTGCCTTAGAGCGAGGGGAGGCTGAGCTGTGAGGGATTGCCGCAGTGGAATTGGCTCCAGAGCTGCATCTCCTCGTACCCCTTGTGGCTAAGGGGCTCTAGGAGCACGTTTCCGCCAGCTGAGCTCACTCGCTGTGAAGCTCGCGGATATCTAATCTGGACGGCGAGAGGGCCAGGAAAGAATAGACAGAGGCGGGAGTGGAGGCAAAATGAACAATGGGGACGGTCAGTAATTAGAAAGGACCTGAATGGGAATATCGTGAGACATTCTTGGAAGATTTGGTTCGCCTCGGAGATTATCCCGCAGTTTCCGGCTGCCCTTGTGGCTGGGTGGCTCGGATTCCATGACGTACTCCCATTCGAGGCCCGACAACATTTCAATCATCGTCATATCATCGTCTCTTTTCCCAACGATCTAGGGACAGGCAAAGGTATGAGTGGCTCCAAGGCTTGCCTTTATCTCTTACCCCCGGTCGTCCATCGCTAGTTATCGCTCCCCTCCGCCCGTGATCAAGTAACAGCGAACTGTGCTCTCAAGGGACCGGATTTGGGAATTGCGCTATGGCCATGCGATTATTTGTGGTCCCAATCTCCACTCGAAGAGCCCTGATCTATGCCCGACTCTTGCGCAAGGATGTTTCGAAGGAGCGGTCTATCCTAGACCGAGTCACGGACAAGGCTGCGGAAACCTGGGCGAAATGGGAAGAGGCTGATAAAGGCTGGAAAACGTGGGTGGTATCGTGGGGAAATCGAGTCCAGCAACGCATACCTTATGAAGAATGGGGACTGAAAAGCATCCCGTCGCTTAACTTTCAACGTCGAATTGACGAGTCACATGGGTCGAATAAAGTGGAAGTCTTGTTCCCAGGCAATGCGATTAAGGAGGAGAAACTTATTCCCATGCTACACAAGCTCTCAAAGGAGCGACAGGAGTTACATAAACGAAGGATGTGGTGGAGCTTGATTGCAGCGCCCTTTACAGCGCCAATTGGGCTCATCCCCTTGTATGTTTTGCATGGTCGAACTGTGCTCTTGCTCTGATGGTTGAACTGCTAATCACAAACGCATGCAGAATACCTAATATCCCGTTCTTCTATCTCGTTTACAGAGGCTGGTCGCACTGGCGAGGTTGGCATTTCCTACCCTCTTCGTACCGGCAATATATACTCACTATTGGCAAGCTCTGAACGGCTCTAGACATCTGCAGTTCCTTGTCGAGAAGGATTTATTAAAGCCAATATCATACTCTGGACTCGTGGAACTATACGCGAAGCGCGTCTCGCGCACGCTAGAGGAGTCGGATCGCGAAGACCCAGTCGAGGAAATGGTGGAGGATGTTGAGAAAAGTGATGACAAGATATTGCTTCGCATGAAAGATGCAAAGAAGCTTGCGACAATCCTTGATGCACCCGGACTTGCATTGGAAGCTGAACGAGCCATCGCACAAGTCTCCGAGCAGCTCAAGCAGCCACACTCGACTCAACCAGGGAAAGATAGCGAGAAGACGACTGAAAAGAAGCAACAATGACGAATTGCTTAACTATCGAGAACATGGATGATTCTCTAAGATTTATATACCGGTGCACGATGGAATTTCAGCAATGTAAACTAGCCAACAATAACATAGACAATCATGACTCGCTATAATAATCTCATTAATTGCTTTGTAGTCACCTATTGGGCGGGCTGCTGAATGCATATATAGTCAAAAACGGATCTATCTTAATCCGGGCGTCCCGTTGGACATTAGGTGCGGGAAGCCCGAGTCTAAAGGAGCTCACTATCAACACGGAGGTCATCGTCTCCGCAGCCGCTCCTTGCCTGTTCTCTCACAGCAGCCACTCTCCTTTTCCAGAAACCATCACTGTAAATACACACCATGTCGAATAAAAAGATAGAGCAGTGGGAAGTCGAGCGGTATTGGGAGATCTTCTCTTCCTTGGCCGGCGGCCAACCCCATCTCAACAACTCCCAGGCCGCCTCAGTGCTCAGGAACAGCCGTCTACGCGATGACCAGCTGGAGAAAGTGTGGGATTTGGCTGACCTGGACGGAGATGGAGAACTCGACTTTGAGGAATTCTGTGTCGCCATGCGATTAGTCTTCGATCTGGTAAACGGGGTATGTCATATCTGCGGGTGCCCGCCATCGTATCGTGTGCTATTTATGAACACTGGAATTGACATTTGCCCAAGGAATTACCGCAAGTTCCCAAATCGCTTCCCGATTGGCTGGTCCCTGAATCCAAAGCACACCTCGTCCAAGCTACTCGTGCTCTAAGTGGAGGCCAGGAGCAGTTCGAGCGTATAGAGGATGAAGATAGCACGCCCGGGCTGAAAGACGGTTTCGACTGGTACATGAGCCCTGAGGATAAGGCCAAGTACGAGGAGATATACTCCGCCAATAAGAACCAGCGCGGTGAAATAGCCTGTACGTTTGTCGCTACGGCTTGGGATTCTGGCATGCGCTAACTTGCAATTCTCTCTGTGTCCAGTTGGATCCCTAGAACCCCTCTATGAATCTCTTGATGTCCCAGATACCGATATCCGCTCAGCCTGGAACCTAGTAAACCCATCCGCGGCCCCCGAAATCAATAAGGATGCCACACTTGCCTTTCTCCATATCCTCAACTACCGCCACGAGGGCTACCGTATCCCCCGCACAATCCCCGCTTCTTTGCGCGCATCTTTCGAAAATAACAAGATAGACTACCAGCTTGATAGCGCGCGGCCAGCGCAAAAATGGGGCACAAATGGCGATACGGAGACTTCGACGGGCCGCAAGGCTAAATTCGGTGATACGTACCTGAGTCGCCTCGGCGTTGCGGGCAAGACATCCTACACGCCCAAGGGGACGGATTTCAGCGACACGATTCAGGATGAGGAGTGGGAGAAGGTGCGGCTGCGACGCGAACTGGCAGAGTTAGATGCCAAGCTGCAGGCTGCGAATAAGGCTGTTGAGGGACGGAAAGCTGGTAACCGGAACGACGGGCGGCCGAACTGGGTTCTCATTAAGAAAGAGGCTCTTCAGCTTCTGGAGTATAAGGAACGTGAGCTGCGTGAATTGCGCGAGGGCAGTGGGCGGGCCAAAGCCGGCGGGGATGTCGAGCGTCTTCGTGAAGATGTCCGCACAGTGGGCGAGCAGGTCGATGGTTTGAAGAACCATCTCATCCAGCGAAAAGGTGTGCTTGAGGACTTGCGAAGAGAAATTGAAGACGAGCGGGCGTCTCGGTAGTCTCATATATATCCACGTCTTCCTTCTTGTACCTATCCTGGCGGTCTAATCATGCATGCCTATGTATAGCCACTTGGCGAGGAGTTCAGGCGTTCAATCGATCGTGTTATCTGGATTTGGGTGTCCATTTTTTTGTTATCAAAATTTCTAGGACCTCGCAGTCTATCTCGTGTATTTACATGTATTACATATTAAAGCTTCTGGAGCATAATATACCCAAACAACCAGCCCTAAGATCCTCCAGTAGAAACCCGACGCCATATCAACAACAAACCGAAAAAGCACTGTTGTACAGCAATTACACCACATACACCATTTAGGGCTCATCCCATCCCGAAGCAACGGCAATCACTTTCTTTTCAGCTGATCCATAAGGTTATCCCCATCTCTCTTCGTCTCCACAGCCTTGAACGCCTTCCCATCAACATCAAGCCCCTTCTCCGCCAGCGCATAAGCCTCCTCGCTGCGATCCGTAAGAACTCTTAGGTCCTCATCCGACAATATAGACGCCGGGTCCGCACTGGCCTCGAAACGCTCGAACTCATCCTCACCGAGCGCCCTTTTCAGCTCGTCAACATCGTCTCGCGACATCGTCGACTCACTAAGCAGGGATTTGAATTTGCCCTTTTGAATAACGAGACGCTCGAGACGGCGCTTCGAATCGGCTTTTTCAAGTAGTGTCTGCTCAACTGTTCCCTTAGTTGCTAAACGGTAGACGATAACCGGTTTCGTCTGGCCAATTCGGTGAGCGCGATCCTGAGCTTGCAAGTCTTGCTGCGGGTTCCAGTCCGAGTCAAAGAGGATGACTGTATCCGCTGCCACGAGATTAATTCCTTGTCCCCCGGCGCGGGTACTAAGGAGGAAGATTTTGTAATCTTTATCTGTGTTGAAAGCTTTGATTTGGGCTTGGCGGTCTGCCTGACTAATTGCGCCGTCGATGCGGCAGCAGTTCCAGGAGCGGAGGTGTGTGGCCCAATCCTGGAGGATGTCGAGCTGTGTCTTGAATTGCGAGAAGATGAGAATTTTGTGGCCTTTGTTTAGCAAACAGGGGATCAAGCGGTCGAGAAGGAGCATTTTGCCCGAGGCTGTGACGAGGGTCTCGTCTATGCTGGAGGGATCTTCGGCCCAAGGCCAGTAGAAGTTGTGGGGGGAGTTGCAGGCGAGTCGGGCTTGCATTACTGGGTTTTGCATTTTCTTTTGGGCAATTTCGCGCTCTATGGTGGAAGTTAGCTAAGGCAGTCAAGGCTGGGCGTTGCAGGTGTAGTGCACGTACTGGCAAGCTTAATGGTGTTTGCTCTCTCGATCTCTTCTTGTTCGGACTCGTCAATGCTCTCTTCAATGTCCAAATCTTCCTCGAGGCCTTGCTCTAGCTTTCGTAGTTTTGAGTTGAATTCACGATCGCTGATGTCCTTGTAGGTCTGCGGTGCCTTGCGTCTACGCGTAGAGCTGGCTCGACTGCCAGGGGTAGAATCACGGCTTGACCGGACGCTCTTATTAGGTGTTGAGACGACGCTGCTACTTGCACTGCGCTTTAGGCTCCTTGGGCGCGAGATCATTCCGTTCTTCGCCATCAAACGCTCTGTTGCCTTCTCCTCAAGGTACTGACGACCCGTGCCGTTGAGGATCTCTCGGTATAAGTCCTTCTGCTCGAGAGTCAACGGTGCATAGAGGATGTACTCTCGTTTCTTCGGTAGAGCAGACTCGACATCTGTCTTAACACGCCGGAGTAAAAATGGCTTTAAAATCGAGTGCATAGTCGAGACTAGAGTCCGCTTCCGACGCTCGATCATATCTGTCTGACCATTGTTGTCCAATACGGACGAGAAATCGAACCAATTCTGGAAGCTGTTGAGATCGTTGAAGATTTCAGGAAGCAGGAAATGCAGGAGTGACCATAGTTCGGTAATGTTGTTCTGCAGAGGAGTCCCGGTGATGAGGAGCCTGTTGGCCGAATTGTAGGACAGCAGTTCCTTGATGAGCCGGCAATTCATATTCTTCAAGCGGTGTCCTTCGTCCTGTGCAACCGTTAGCAAGCCAAATCTAGAAACATAATGCAGACTAACCACAATGATATATCGCCACTGATATTGGGCGAGGAACTTGCGGTCATTCATGCAGATCTCGTACGACGTACAAACGACGGGGAAATCCGGACTTTTCTGGTCTCTGAGGTTCATGAACTTCTTCCTGAGCTGTGCCCGTTCGTCTCTGGTGCCGTGGTACAGCACTGTTTTGATTCCAGGTGTCCACCTAGCGAACTCATCCACCCAATTGCTTACCGTACTCAGCGGAGCCGATATAAGGAACGGTCCAGAGACATTATGTTCTTTGAAGAAGGCAATCAAGGATATGGCCTGTACCGTCTTCCCAAGACCCATCTCATCCGCCAAGATACCACATAGACCGTTCATCCATAGGGACTTGAGCCACTCAAGTCCTTCGAGCTGATACTTCCTCATCTTACCCCCGGTAACAGGGGCAGGCTGCTGCGTGGCAACAAGCTCCTGCTCACCGAGAACTGTCGGTTTGGCTTCGAACTCATCCGCGGCATGCTCAAGCGCCTCCTGAACAGTGGTGTTTTTGGCCTCGTCGACATTCAAATCCGCCTTCTTGAAGTAGTTGGAGATAGTATTGCCCTTAGCGGGTGCCTTTCGCCCCCTCCCTCGCTTCGACTTTGCCGGCTCTTCCTTCTTTTCATTATTATCGGTAGCCTCTGCAGCTGCTGCTTGTCGCGTACTCGCTCGAGTCCCTCTCCTTTCAGTCGGTTGCGCGGATGCCTTTCTACTTTCCTCCGATGTATCGGCCTGCTGTTCCTTTTGCTGCTGTTCCTGCTTTTTCGCCGCTTCCAGTCTCGCCTCCTCCTGCTGCTTCTTCATCTTCTCAGCCATTATTGCGACGAAAACCTGCAGTGCGCAACGATCAGCAATTGGGTGGAATGGGTTCGCTCTTGTATTCTCCAAGAATGACGAACCTCGCTAGTATTCAGCAGATGCATGAGTGCCTTCGTCTTGACATCCATATCCTCCTCATTCTCTACAGCCTCGCTCTGTCCATCGTTTCCAGTCTCTGTTTCCATCTTCACATCCTCGTTGACATCCGCAACGGACGGCTGCGCAGAGTCCTGTCGCATCGTGTTGTTGCCGGCGAGAAGGGCAGGGGTGAGGAGACGTTCGATCAAAGATGGGTAGATTCGTGCGCGAAACTTGCAATAATATAAGTCGTTTGTCAGGAGAAATTCCCCTTCATATCCACTCGATGCAGGAAAAATGATTCCGGAAAGCGTGTCGCCACCCGACGTAGATAGAGGAACAAAGAGGGCCAATATTCAATCTTTTATCTGGTAGAGAGAGCAAATTGAATTTGCGGGCTATGAAGGTAAGGACGCCAAGATGAATAGAAGATTATATAGAGCCCAGATCAACAGCAGGCAGCTGTCAAGGTCATTCGCCGTTGATGTTCTCTCATGTGAGACTACTCAAACTGAAGGAGGACGCGATTTTCGCGTCGGTGCACGGACCACTTTTAGATTGAATTTCGAAGCAGCGACTTGCGTTCACTATCAGATAATCAGACCTTGTGTTAAGATCACTGTCAGTTTACTCTATCGAATAAATATTCTCTGGTTAAATAAAGAATGTTCAGATTCAAAATGGATATTGAATATAATTCCTTACACATGGATCTGTTTGAGAACTCCATCATTCGTCCAGGGGCCGGCCCATGACCGCGGTGCTAACGACGATCGTACCTGCGCAGTTATGGCGTATACAAGGATTAAGAAGCAGCTGAATACAACACTCCGAGCTTGAGGGCCATCATCATCGTCATCTGAACGACCCCATACAGATTAGACTGTTGTATCATCAAACAAGAGAGAGATTCACCAAGAACTGAATTGTGGACTCCGATAGGCAAGCCTCGTCTTTGGTGTGCACTGCATAGCTGCTCTAGCGAATGTTCATGCTTTCATACTGAGGGTCATTGATCAGACATAAGTTAGTTGAAGACGAAAGCTAGTGGTGTAGTAGTGCTTGCGAATCTGTGAGCAATCTTCATGGAAGGAATTGCCGTAAGGGATGATCATTGGATTAGGAAAGTCTGTTTGTCCAAGCTCAGCCTGTGAACTGTCTGAAGCGTGACAGGCATGAAGTCTGCTTGCATTTCCGGTCACTATCATTCTGGCTCGGGTTGTATTCGACCCATCGCCCGTACTAGTTGGCATGCATTTGACTTTTTCTCCCGGAGTTCTCTGCAGACCATATCGCAGTCGAAGCTGAGTCTCGAGGTGGATGAGTCTGATGCTTGAGTAGGTGCGGGTGCGGATTCCAGTAATCCAGTATGCCCTTGGAAAGCGTCTGGGTTAGAACAACTGAGGTAAGGACTAGGAGCGTCGGGAGGAAGCCATGCTGGGTGATTATCGCTCTGGATAACCGAATACACGGTAAAATAAATGAGGTGAAAGGGATCATCAAGCTCTTCACTGGGTTGGCCCCAAGCAAACCATAATCTGGCCAAACCGCACCGCCTCCTCTTATACGGAGTGCCAACCGTGTCAAAACTGCCTTAGGCTAGATCCAGCATGTCAGGTAGTCACAGATATCGAGTGGGATTGAAACCTAAAGCTCCCATACACCTTCATCTAATTCAGGACACTGAAATAGGGAACCGAACCGTATGGTTAACCCAAGCAGTCGAGGTTTGGGCCGAGCTGCTTGTCCCATAAATCCGTCAGCAAGTTAGGATTGCTCGCAACGGATCGATTTGCATAGCTGTTCCCATAACGTAAACACCACCTTTCACATGGTTCAAGAAAACTCGACAACTGCAGATGCCGAACTGGGGCAAATTTTACAAATGAATTTTGGGTGGTTGGAATGCCCCGAACTATTTGCCGTTGATGCCGACACCTGATGTTCGTCTTCTTCCGGTTGCACCAGGATGTATAAGCTTAGGAGCATGCAAGCATTGACCTTGTGATACCCCCTGCTTCCTTTCATGTCAAATGTTCTAGATCTGTGCAATTGCCCAATATTTTCGGTTAATGGAGTGAAACCCAACAACTCGTTGTAAAAGCCCTGTCTATCTTGCACGAGTTCGCTTCTGCGTTGTAGCATATGCCGTCAGTTGACAGTATGAGATTCTGAACACTGCTTATAAAGCTGCAGTGCAGGCTGTCTGCCTGCCTCGGGATCGGCAAGTGAAGGCAGAGACCAATGGCAGAGGAGGGTTGTTCGTGAATGCTTTCGAGAAGTTGCAACAATGCTAGGATAGTGGAAAAGTGCATTCTGGTGGAAACCTCCCCGCTACTCGACGGTATGCGAATGTCCCTTGTCTCCAGATGGCAATTCCTACGTCTCTTTGACTAAACCCATGAATTCCAGAACTTGAGTTCCAAAACGTCACGAACTTCTAATTGAAGGTAGTACCCAATCCACCATTCTCGAAGCACGTCGCTGCTGTGTGCTGGTGGAAACTCCTCGGGCCATAACTCATGACCCCATAGACAAGCGTCTCGTTGGAATTAGACTCGGTCTGGGTACTTGCTGGCGCAGTAGACATGAGGGATATCTGTAACACCATCGACATGAGTGAGAAATGGAAAGTGAAAATGACCGGACACTCACACTCGCATTTGATGATGCGTAGGAACTCCAGAGACAGTTGACGCGGTATGCCTCAATAAACAACCAAGACAAATGGTGGTCTGATGTTAAGTTGGCCAGTGGGTTGGGGAGTGTTGCCGGGTGAAAGACGAGGAGTCATCATTGACCTCGCTCGGTGGACCTCTCGATCCATACATTAATAACCAGTTTTCCGAAGGCAGGCAACGGCTTGACTACTTTCCTCTCGTTAATGGATGGTATTGAGTAATAATTTGCGACTTTGGCAACAGAGAAGCTACTAACAAGCACTGCCAGGCTATAGTTCTCTATAATTGATGTACTACGATCCCGCAGACGAGAACAGAACTAGTTGTACCTAAGGATTTATGCACTGGGGTTGTCAACCATGAAACTGCCCATACATTATGAAGGGTAGGCGCTTTCGATTTGTCAGCGTACATGCGAGTGCTGCAGTTCGCAGAATGCAGTATGGGCGCCGAGCGGTTTCTGTTGATTGCTGAGGAATGAACTGTCACCGGTTCCTGGCAGGATCGACTCAGCGATCTTATTGGACAGCTCTGCTGGAATTGTGTACATAGTACCAGAGATGCGACCCTGTTATAACCAGCAAAGAAAGCCAAAGGATACAGGCTGTAAGGAAATTCTAGGCCTTCGAGATAGAGAGGTCTAGGCCGTTCAGCTGGCCAGTGCTCTTGACCACCGCCAGAGTATGGTTTCCTTTAATGATCAATCCCAAATCAGTCTATTCTGAGTGACGATCAAAAGTAGCACCAAAGAGCAGAACCCTCCCAGAAAGGCCGGTCTATTGCTGGTTCCTGACTATCGAAGCCCAGGTAAAGCCCGCGGTGAGCCCGCGGTGAGCCGGGGTCCTAGACGTCCAAGCTTACCTAGGCGGATAGGCGGTATAAATGGTCATTATGTGGCAATAACGGTCCGATGCGATAACTGAGCGTCTATACCATTAGGAGCAAAAGCAGAACGCAAACCATACCCAGAGTAAAGTTTTAAAGACGGCCCAGGAAGAGCCATTAATGATAGGCGAGCCGCAAGATACGCCAACGGATCTAATTTCGTTCCAGACTGCAGATACTCCTGAGACGTGCATAGCCTGGACAGCAACAAAATGGGGCAGAACGCTTGCAGTTCGGGATTATGATTAGTTACCCAGGAAAAGACGATGTGCAGAACGGGGTGCAGACTCGATACACCGACGACGTGAGAGTGAGACCGCGAAGTCTCAGTGGTTTGCACTCTGTAAGCTGAATTAGTGCCTCAGGCTGCAAGTGAGTATACACAAGATTGTGGCGTGCGTAACACCGCATTTCTGTATACAGTAGTTTCATCAACGGTCTGTTGGACATCCCTAATATATTCTCCGTCCTACATAATAAGAAAAATAATTTGCGCTAATAGTCTTCGTAGCGACACTGGGGAAGTATCTATGCAGGCCAGTTGGCGAGCGGCCTGATCCCGTCCGCCGACTCTATCTGAAACAATTCTCTGTTTCAATCGTATTTCCTCGTCGACTCTCGCGCTTCAGCTTCTCAATCAAGATAATAACTTGTCCGCCTTCGCTCCAGTAATCTCCTTCCTCTTTCTTGCTGGGGTTATTTCGAGATCGTTCCCAAGTCCCAAGTCCCCATCTGCGACACCACCCCTGTCCCGATCGACAGCTGTTTAACGGTATGGTTCCAGCCCAGGCGTTCGGCCCCCTCACTCCTCTGCTGGCCCCCCTGTTCTTCCAATTGTTCTCGCAGGACCCCCCATACCCATACCTCCTACTTTCTCGTTGTCTTCATCCCGCCATTATCCCCCTCCTCGCCATGCGGATACTCGATCGACCGCCACTAATCTCAGTCTCTCTTTAGCTTCGCGGCCCTCCCAAACGTCCTTCTTCTGCTCCCGTGCGAATTGCGTCTCTTATTGCGTCCCTTTCCAAGCGCGGGCCCCGTGTCCTTTTCCTCGCAAAGCCGCCCCCTCCCGGACGCCTGTCCTACACCCTCGCTCGATAATCGTCATTTCAGGGGCTCAGTGATTGTGGTTCAAACCGCAAACTTGCTGTCTTTTGTTGGATCTGCGGCTGGACCCCGAAACCCCTCGCTTTAAACCATCGATGAATAATAGCCTTGGCTTGACCGACCATTTCGCGCTCTGAACCTGTACTGACCGCTCTCGTCTGGCGGTGCTTGGGGTCGATATCGTCGCTGTTTTTCACATCAATTGTTGAGCGCTCTTTGAGGTGGAACGCTTCATGGAGTCCCCCACATCGTACCCCCCGGAGTCTCCCATGGAGCAGGAGGATATTCCATTCCCTTGCAAGGGCTGTGGAGAGGTATGAAGTGTCCGGTGAAAACTGTTAAGGAGCGCGAATGCCGATACTGACCTGGATAGATTTTGGAAGAAGGCAAAGCTTTCGAGCTTGGTAGGTGTTACGCCGATGTAGATCGCCATAGTTTACTTGCTGACTGCGCTCTCTCTAGCCGGAAATCGATGGCATATCGACTGTTTCCGCTGCAGCTCGTGCAGCACACTCCTAGATTCGGATGCGCATCTTCTACTCCTCGGAGACGGCTCATTGATCTGCAGCAATTGTACCTACAGTTGCAGCTCATGTGGGAACAAGATCGAGGATTTGGCCATCCTGACTGGCGAACAAGCTTTCTGTGCCCAATGCTTTCGATGCCGGAACTGCAAAAGGAAAATCGAGAATTTGCGCTATGCGCGGACGTCGCAGGGAATCTTTTGCATGGATTGCCACGAGTCTTTGATGCAACGACGAAGAAAGAAGAATCGTGCGGCAACGTCTAAGAAGCATACTGGTCCCGGTGTAAAGTTAGACAAATCGCTCCCTTCGCTGCCTCCTGAAGAGGTCGAGCCCCATCCGCAAGCCGCAGATGACCTCTCTGTTGACGGGTATGTTGACTCGTCGATGGAGGCGGGCTCTCGAACGGCAGCGCCTGCGCTGGACGCGGGAACCTCGTCTGTGGATAATCAAGGTAAGCATCGCGATGTTTTGCGGCGGACGATGTAGTGCAGTGAACTGATGTGCTGCGGCTCTGAACAGATAATTTGATCCTGCCATCGAGCACGTATCGCAGCAACCGGCTTTCTGTCGTCCCTACCGAACCGGATGCAGACGGTGGAGAGTTTTTGATTCCGCTCGCATTCGATCCCTCCGAAGAACAGAGACCCCCTCGCGACCACTCCACCAGGTCTCCAGAGCGCGCCCCAATGGAGAACTCGTCTCCCCACATTGCCTACCAGGAAAAGGGTCGGGAGCGCCCCGAACCCGAATCTCATCGCTGGCGTCAAGATGATTCTCTCAATAGGGCAGCGAGTTCAAACTCTGCTCGAAGTTCTAGGTCGGACCTACCGGTGGGTCATAAAGGAAGCAGCTCTTATTCCACGTATGACAAGTCGTCAACGGCCCATGGGAGAGACGGCTCGACTGTTGACCCAAGAACTGCGGCTACGGAGAGTACGACTACATTGCCCACTCGTCCCTCTTACGAGCTTCGTCGCCTGCACGAGAACGGAGGATCCTCAGACTCGTCACCAGCTGTCGCTCATCCCAAGCGTGGAGATTCACTAGAAAGTAGGCACCATAAACTTCCTCGAAAGGAAACTGTGCAATCTCCTGGTGCTACTCCAGCCCCTCAAAGCGATCAGTGGAGTGAGAAGTCTGTGGACACTTTGAACAAAACAACTGCTCAAACTGGAGAGTCGCCACGGCTTCCGCGTAGTGACTCTTACGAACAGCCGAAATCCCGCGCGCGTCCAAATTCGATCTGCACCCCTCAGCAGCCAGACGCATTCCGCTCTGCGGACTATGGAGCAACTCCTTCACCTCTGCGTTACAGTGGCGGGGGTGATTTCTCTATGGACGAGGATATGGCGAGAATCATGGGTTCAGAAGAACAGCACTCGCAAAACAGCGAATCATTCCTCCGCAGAATGTCCAACTCGGTGCGCCATGGTCGAAGCTATAGTGACAAGGGCACACGGTTATCAAAGGACGCAAAGTGGCCTAAAACTCCTGTCAACGGGTCTGCCAATGCTTCAGCCAGCTCTCCGGAGCAAATGGGAACCGACGAAGTAACATGGCTTCGGAGCGAGCTGCGAAAGGAGCGTCAACGGGTCCTTCAGCGGGATCAGAAGATTGCGGAGATGGAGTCTGTCCTCAAAGCTACTGCTGATGTGAAGCAGGTCAACACGGAGCTTAATGAGAAACGATCGACTATGGTGGTGTTGGACGCCCAAAAGGAGATTGTCATGCGGGAGCTCACTGTTTTGACTGAGCACCTCGAGTCTGAAAAGCGTGGTGGCAGTAGTGGTCCCCTTGACCTGAGTAAACTTACCAACAAGGTCCTGCGGGACTTTGTGGAGTCTATCCAGAATCTGAAAGATTCTTTCACGCCTCAGATTGAAGAGTTGATCCAGAAACGCAATGAGGCTGCTGAGGAGCTTGCAAAGATCAACAGCCAGAAGGATAAGAGCTTCCAAGAATTCGAGCAACTGTCCTCAAAGAACGCCCAGCTGGCTGAACTGAACAATCAACTCGTCCATCAAATCCAAGAGCTATACAAGGCAAATAACTCAGACGGACGCGGTGCCAACGGTTTGGGCATTTACTCGCACGGGAAGGAGAAGTCTTTATCCTCAATTGATGCACTGAAGGCCACGGGTGAATTGGCACAGTCGGTCTCCACTCCTAATATGTCTGAAGAGGCTGAGCCGGCCACCGTTGTTCCTGGTCCCCAGGTTGTTAGCATTCGTAAAGGACAGCCTCGCAAGTTCAACTGGAAGAAAGGAGGCCAGAACGTCGCCAAAGGAGTCACGAAAGGTCTCAAGGGAGCGTTCATGTCCAGCGAAAATAACACTAGTACCGCGGATGGCGTTCCTGGCCTACCACGCTCTCAGACACAAGACCCTAGTCGTCAGGGCTTTGGCTTTTTCGGAAACCAGCGTAACAAGCAAACGGGCACCAGAATGCCGCAGACCGACAGCGTCCCAGCCTTGGCCGAAACCTCCCCAGCAGGTAAGTTCCCAGCCATAGTTGCAGCCAACACCCGTACTTATCTTTCCTTCAGGACTATTCGGAACCGATTTGGAGCAACGCATGGAGCATGAAAAGAGCATTATTCCGGGTATTATCACTCGATGTATCCAAGAGGTTGAGTTACGAGGTATGTTATCGTGTCATCAATCTGTCAGGCCCATGAGGTTAATGCTGGTAATTCAGGCATGGACATGGAAGGGATATACCGAAAATCTGGCGCTAGCTCAGCTATCCAGACAATTCGAGAAGGCTTCGAGCGGTCTCCTCAGGATTATGATATTTCAGACCCTGATTTGGATATTCACGCCGTGACATCGGCCCTCAAGCAATACTTCCGCAAACTACCCATGCCTCTCATCACGTACGACGTTTACGAAAAAATTATCGAAACAGGGGAGATCACTTCGCACTCTGGTCGTGTCGAAGCGTTGCAAAAGAGCCTCGGAGAGTTACCGCGTGTTCATCAGGATGTGCTTGAGTTCCTCGTGTTTCACTTGAAGCGTGTCGTGGAACGGGAGAAAGAAAATCTGATGACAAGCCAAAACATTGCCGTTGTCTTTGCGCCGACAATCATGCGGCCACAGAGTCTCGCACGAGAGATGACGGATGTTCAAAAGAAGAATGAGGTGGTCAAGTTCCTGGTGGATAATTGCCAGGAAGTTTTCATGGGCATGCAAAATAACAACTAATCGCCGACTACCTTAGTCGTCCAGTTACATCGATTCGGCGTCAATCATTCGTCACTTGCATTATTTCTCTACGTTCTTGTTCTTTGCGAACACCCCAGCTTCCGAATGGACAGCCTGTATATATCCTTGGCGGCCATCTGCCTCCGTTTGTGCTTATTTTCCTTCTTTCCCCTACATCACAATGTTTTCCACCAACCCGGAGACCTCCAAAACTGATGATCAGCGCCCCCTCGATACCCTTCATGTATCTTTCCATGCTTGCATGCTATTTCGATTTTCTCTCTCTTCGATCCCGCAGGTCCGAAGCTAGTTCCCACCCATACTAACTCACCAGTGGTGTTGTACTTGTGTTCTTTTAAACTAAATTCTACTTTAGAAGACTTCTCATCTAGCACCATGGACGATTACTCTTACGTCTGTTTCTTGTGGATATGTGCGGATGTCTGAGCACTCCACGAAGGACAAGTCACTACAGGTACAGTTGCAGTTGTCCGTTTTCGCTTCTTGATCTGCATGGTAATCACCTAGATAAAATTAGTAGCACCTAGTCAGGACACTGTTTGAGTAATAGGTCTGTAGCGGATGGCTTTAGTGTTTTCTGGTGTGGCATTAGAGCACGCGTCTGTTTAATTTTCCCCATATATGGTTTGCGAATTGCTTATTACGAGCATACCTGTAAGTCAGGGTACTGTCGCGGTTTATAAAATAAACTAGACATGATCAGGGTTCTTATGCCGTATTTCTATACAAGATATCTATTGGACACGCAGTGTCACTGAAATATGTACAAGAATGACAGATTAGAAAGTATCATCCTCCAGCCTCTCCACCCGCCGAATAACGCTTGGGCTCTGATCATCCTGTAGGTCCTCCGTGGTATCATTCGCACCGGCTGTGAAAAGCAACTGTTCTACTATTCGCCTTGAGGCTTCTCTGGCTGAATCACATGTAAGTTAGCTCTAGCACCGCTCTAAGATTGCAAGAGAATAAACAAGGCACTCACCTGGCGTTTTCATAAGTCGGCTTTGCGGAATATGGAACTGCATTGTCTTCGGCGGACTGAGGCCCAGCTCGTCATCGTCGTCGTCATAAGTAAACTGCTCATCATCGCTATCCCACTCGCTACGTTTTCCGAAACCACCCTTTGCCGGCGTGAGTACGCTAGTTCCTGGCTTAGGCGGGGCGCGGGACCGGTTTGCATCGGGACGTCCTCTGCCTCCCGTACCTGGAGTTTGGGGCTTAAGCGGGGAGGAGAAGAGCTCTGAGTTGAGTTGCGGAGCTTCAGGTTCAGGACTAGAAATGGGGGAGTCTTCAAAGGCGTATTTCTTGACGGAAGCGGCGTTGGGAGTGACAGCAAAGCGGGAGCGGGAGGGATCGTAGGCCTTACCCATGGGTGTGGCTTGGACGCGGTAAGTTTTGTCTCCGAAGTTGTGCAGAATGGGGCCTTTGTGGTTGCCCGATGTGAGCACTTCGTTGGAAACAGGGGGGACGAAGGGTGATGAGGACAGCAAATTATCGGCGTAAGATCGGTTGTATGTACCGCGCGACGTCTGTTTTCCGGGTGTGGTTGGGAGATACGAGTCGTCTTGCTGGTAGTGCTCGTCATCTTCGGCAAGGCCTTGATCGTAAGGGGAAGGATGGGCTATAGAGGAGGTTACTGTTGAGTCGTTGCGTGCGTTCTCGCGCAGTGCAGCGCGCGGGGTACTGTGCGACGAGAGGCTTAAAGAAGTGAGTTCGAGATCGTCGGGTTTGCGGTCGCTATCTAATTGTGCAGTTGACTGATTGTCGTAAGATTCATTTTCGGTGAGGTGGCTTTGCGAGATGTTGCCCGACTCATCTTCAGGCATGGTTTCGTCGACGGTTGTTTCATTGACGGTTGTTTCGTCTTGGTTCGGTTGTTCACCGTTGGCATTGAGGTGGACGTTGGCGCTGGCTTCGAAGAACTTTTTCCAGAACTAGAGGGGTAGGTGAGGATGGCATCGCGAAACACGTGGGGGTCATCAGATGCGGACCTTTGCGCCCTCCCAGACATCGCGGGAAGCTTCTTTGTACTCAGTGACGACAGGGAGGATACTCGTTGTGATAATGCGGTGAGCACGGCTGAAGTTGTGATCGATTTCTAGAAGAGTTGAGGCTTAGTGATCTGAAATAGGGACGTCTGCTTGTTTGTTTACCTTGAAGAGTCAGCGTGATGGATTGTTCAAGCTTTTCCAACTCCTCAGTGAGCGTCAAGGGACGCTGCGCAATAGATGAAGGACGCGACATAGTGCCGTAGCCAGAAAAGGAACGAATTGCTGAATTGAGTGCTGAATTGAATTGGTGGAAACGCAATTGCGGTCTGGTGGTTGATGATGGGATGAACTTGTGATGATGAGGGGAAACGGCGGGTGCCAAAAGCGGACGCAAAGTAGGGCAATAGATAAGGGTCTAGAAGCCACGTGAGAGCCCAGCGGGGAAGCGCCGGCGGGCTTAACCGGACTTGACTGCTGCCTTCGCCACGACTGTATCAGTTACGCATTAAAGGAGCTGGAGAAAGTGGTAAAAGTCATTATGCCGACTCCTGTTGCAAAGGGTATGCTTCCTTTTCTATTAGATGCCTTCTTTTCCTTTCTTCCGGTCCACTCCGAAGTCATACCTACTTGCTTCTACGGGGGCGGTGTGCTTATCGAGCATGACATGATGTATGAGCTCTTGGAATGGGGATACTCACCCAGCTTGGATGCTTCCACCAACGAATCGTGACTGTATCAGATTGACTTTTATTGAAATTTATCAGTACAGTCATGTGTAAGTGTACTGACAAGCCCAGGCATCATCATTGGCGTCGCGGCACTCGTTGCCGCCGGTATTGCAGTCTATGAATCTCCTCAGTTCCGAAGATGGGTGAACAACTCGCGGAGAAAGCTGGCAATGACGCTACACAATCTCGGGGACGACATTCATCCTGGAGATGGTGACTCACGCTACCGAAATGATATTTCCATGACGGAAGAGATAGGCCCAGCCGCCGACGAGCGAAGACGGATAGCTCGGGAAGAGATATCGCGGCGACGGAGCATTCTGGAAGAGCGCCGCAAGAGAAGGTCCAACAGCTCGCTTGGGACGTTTGATGCACTTGTAGACGAGAACGGCCGTCTTCTAGATCTTGAGGATCAAGGTAACCCAGCGGCAAATTCTACGGCTTTAGACCTTGGCGTTTCACAGCCAACTCATCGGGGTCATCAATCAGATGACCCGGCAGCGCAATCCACAGTGCTTTTCGAAGCAGAGGCAGCGCCTGAGCAGAGCAAGCTGCAGCTTTCCATCCCAACTCCGCGGAGCCGCGCCTCGTCTGTCGCTGGTGCTGACTTCACTCCTGTGTCCGATGTATCTGAGGTTATGGCTTCGGCTGTTTCCCAGCAGTCAGGCGATGCTGCCCGACCCAAATCATCTGCATCTAGCTATACGGAGGGGGCCTTCTCCGAAGTAATTTACGCCCATCCCGACCACATGACCAGTGGACATGCCGAGGATTCCCGGTCACCATTCTCAGACCTGGAAGGCTTGCGTTTCCCGCGGAGCCGTCCAGTGACGCCCCCAACACCTTCTACAACTGACAATTTCAGCCATGTCGCCGTCGACGCTTCGTCCGACGGAGTGCTTAGTGAATTCGAGGGCTCTATAGGGAGGGTTGTAACTCCCGCGAGTTGGTCAGAGGTTGGCAGCGATATCAGCAGCGATGAGTATCGTCATCGTGGATTCTAAGTCTGTACTTTGATATATAATGGGATTTTAGCTTTGGTTGGAATAGGCGCTAAGGATGGAAAGATGTGACAAGACACTTAATAGGCGTTGAGGTTTTCGTCTTTGGGCTTTTGAGTCGCGTGTGATTTTTCATGCCTAGAACAGCCACTTGGATAAAATTTGATCTGAATCTGTCTTGCTGCGACCATAACGAACATCAGCTGTCCAAACTCCGTAACGCTTTTCTATCGTGACGTCAGCTATAAGTACAGGCCCGTCTGACATCTGTACGGCTTAACCTGCAGGCTCAATAACTAGATATACATTTGCATGGTTGCACTCATGAATGTGAAAACAAGAAACTACCCAGAGAAAACCAGTGGAACAACCGTAGACCCTAGACTGGAGTGTATACATATATAATTGTCAAGGAGCGAAGATTGGGCACCTGGATATGAAAATGCATGGTGCTGCCCGTCCTTCCTCGAAAGCCAGCCCAGCTGATTTCATCTCCCCCACAACAATGCCTAGAAAGAATTGGTGGCCAACTGGATGAGAACATGGAGCATCACCAGCGGCTTCTTGTGCTCAAGATGCGGTGCAGGGTTTACTGCTTCTCAAAGCTCCGGTTTTGTCTCACGGTCGCTTCTGGCGGGAGGTCCTTGTTGATGAATAAACAGAGCATTCACTAAGTGATGTCATCCTGCGCTCTCTAGAGGTGCTGAACATGGCAACACATTGCTTGCGACTTCGTCAAGGAACTGCTGGTCTTTTCGTGGCCAGCAATTTCCCGACAGAGAAGGTATACTCAAGCACGAGTTATAGCCATCAGAAATGGGCCCATACTCGCATATTGCTTGAGTGCAATACCATATTACGGAAAACTATTTCAGAATTTTCAGATGGTTAGAAGTGAGTCGGATATGTCACCGCTATATGTGACTAGGTTGGGCTTGTATACCTGTCCCATGGACCGGAGGCGGACTTCACAGGAGATTGGAGATATTTTATCCTGGATTATTGAGTATTATATATTGTTGCATTCTAGTAGACGACTGCCGACTGTTTGGAGAGAAGACAAGGCGCAGGCGCCTGGGCTACACCTGGCCAAATCCCGAGTTAGGGCTAAGAATTTGTGCTCCCACCTACACAAGTTAGATCAAACCGACGGTGACCTTGAAGTCTGCAAAGATAGATTAATTGGACCCACGGAGAGATCTATTAGCGGCAGAAATAGCGTCACTAGAGGGAAATAGCTTCCTATATTCGCTACTAGAGAAGTTCCCTGACTACAAACCATCAGCCACATCTACATGCACAGAAATATAACCGTCGATGTTGCTGCAGACTGACAAACCGTACATCTGCTTGCAAAATCCAGTGCCATATGGTGTTTGGAAGAAACACCCCCTTTATTGCTCCTTCCCCCCCCCGTGAACCCACGTCGACACTGGACATGAAATCCTTTGCTGGACTGACCTTAAAAATAACTTCACGCGCTCTAGGCGGCCCTATGGCTCATCAACTGATGGGTCTTTCGTCGTGGCTGAGATGGTTGGTGGAAGAGCTAGGAGCCGGGACCCGGATCTCTGCAGATCACCTGCAAGTCCGTATGCAAGACCTTAGCAGAAATATCAAAAAGGCATAATGCTACACCTATATAGTGGTTCACAAAGTCCTAGCTACTGACACGGGTCCACAACATTGGCCATGCTGCTGGGGCCCGACGCGCAGTTGCGGGAGCCGGTACCGCTTGAACCCAATGAAGTGCTAGAGCTCACCTGTTGGTGTTTGTTAGATGTGCTATCCTCATATGTGAATGAACGGGATGGGTGATAGCAGCGATCGAGTGTTCGGCAGCGGATTTCTTAAGGAGGATATTGAAGCCAACTGCATAAAGGCGGCTTCTAAAGAGGCAAAGACGTTCTGCTCGTAAAGCAGACAAGTTCAGCGCGCAATGCAAGTGCAATACATAAACCTAGTAGAATGTCGGCGGTATCCCCAGTACATTCTCGAACCACGTGTCATCGCCCAGATCCATCGACTGCATAAACACCATTTGATCCAGATCGGGAACGTAGTAGTTGTACGTCTGTGTCTGGCCGGTTGCATCAGAATCGGCGTTAACAGGGGCAGGGGCTGTCGATAGACATGACGCCTGGACGTCATCCATTTGACTCTGCCCCTGCAAAGTACACGGTCCCTGCTCCAGATTCCACCTCGCTTCACCCCAAACGCGACTCCTCCTCAATAGCTTGGACAAAAACATAAGTAAATGATCACCACACTCCTGCAACTCCGGCTCCTGGCTCGCCATATCCAGTCGCTGAAGCATACGGTCTAGGGTCGAAATCAAATGTACTGTATTCCGTACAGCCTCGCAATCCCAGTCCGGGTCTTTGAGGGTGGACAGATACTTCAACAGCGTGACTGTCAGGATCATCTGCGACCAGAAGTGGAACGGCTGTCCGGCGAGCTTCGAGGAAGGGATGTCGTAGAAGTTGTCGAGCCAGGATTTGATGTTCTCGACGGACTGCCAGAGACATTCGAGGCGGCGGAAGGCAAGCGTATTTCTCGTGCCGGAGTTTCCAGGTGCTGCGAGGGGGGAGTCCTTGCTTATAGTGAAGGCGAGCTGGTTGATATATAACTCGACGTATTGGGCGTGAGTGGCTAGGATATCTAGACATACCATAAGCCTGATTCTCATAGCCGTGCTGCTGATACATGACTTACCAATCTGGTCCATCTCCATAGGAAACGAAGCGCGCAAGTCATGCAGCTCCCGCCGTAACGTCCTAAGATACAGCAAACCCGGCGCCGAAGCCGCAGCCGCTCCAGTGCGAGTTTCATCTTGCTGCCGGACATCGTCGGCTCGCTGTTTGAGAAGCTGCAAACGGACTTGGCACACAAATAGCCTGTCTGCCGGACACGCATCGCTTACCGCAAGGAGCCGGAGCGCCTCTTCCATCTGCGGTGTCCATCGAAGGGCATCTTGGCGGCCGAGATGGGACGAAATACTAGTCAGGTTAGGTAGTGTGACTTTTACAAGCATTCAAAGGAGAGTACGCACTTAGAACTCAGGACGAAACATGCCAGGACGGCCCGCTGCCGCTCCAACAGTCCGTACGGCGTTTCATCATGGCTCGGCCGGTTCTCGGCCGTGCCGCCTTGAGTGATCGTCATGATAAGCTGCACGTCCTTTGAGGACGGCTTGAACAGCCGCAGGTCATATACCAGCGAGATGGCAAGCATCATCAGCCGCGACATCAGGTCTGCCCTGCCCAGGAAAGGGTCTGTGCTCCATGCCAAATAGGTTAGCGTCGCCAGCAGCAGATCGATAGTCGACTCGACTTTCAAGAACGCAGAACTGAACAGCAGCCGCTTCAATTCCTCAACCTGGACCAGCCGGTCCTGCGTCGAAAAGGTCGTGACCGTGCAGATGGCCTGATACAGCAAAGGCCGGTTCTGCCGCAGATACCAGCTCGTCATATCGGGGGTCAGATTGATGAACGGGAACGACGGCAGCATCCTCGACCTAAAGAAATCCAGCCGTCTATCAGCCTGGTTCGGTGACGGCGCAGGCGTCGACAGGAAGACCTGATTCTGAGCCGGATTCGAATTTGGCGAGACGGCAGCCACCGACTCCGGCGCGAATGCCGGCCCATCACCGAGGCCCAGCGTCGTGCTGGGCGGCGTCACTAGGGCACCGTTGCTATGCTGATAGCGGTAGGCCGAGTGGACGGAATCGCCGTTCATGTGCATGTTAACGGCGGCCCCATTAGACCCAATAAAGGACTGCATGGCGGAAAGTAGACTCTCCATCTTGTCTTCCAGACGGGCAATCCTTCTGTCAGAGACACTGGCCGTCTGCGAATTCGCATTGCGCCGTCGAACAGACTCTGACGGCTCGCATCTCTTCTTGAGACGGAGGCATCTATTTGTTATTCAGCTATTGCTCTTCATGCATTTATATCTGTGGCAGGGAGGGGGACCTCTCGCAGCTGTCGCCACTGGGCGTGCGCACGCAGCGGCACTTGGCCTTGTAGCACTGGGTGCAGGCTTGGCCGTAGGTACTGGACTGGTGAGTAGGTGTCCGGTCCATCGCGATAAGCAGCTGAAGTGAAACTTCTAGCTGGCTGGCACTCAATGGCGATATCTAGGCCCCAGCTGATGGAAACACGTGACTAATGGATGATGGATGATGATCGATATGAGCTAGCTGATGACTAACTGATGATTAGCTATGACTAGTTGATGACGAGCTGATCAATGATGGGGCAGCAGCGCTGGTGGAGAATGAAGGTTGCAGATGGAATTGAGCTCGAGAATCCGTTTGACTGCGTGGTTGATGGCGACTTGGGGGGACGGCGAAAGGTGAGGTGCACCTGGAGGTGTTGCAAGTTCCCAGAGTGGAAGGAGAGATGACACAGACCGGAGATTAGTTATTTAAGGCCGACCGTCCGGGGCCGATACTCCAGCGGAGTTCAAGACCGAAGTCCGATCGTACTCTGTGTACTCCTTGGCTCCTTGACCTCGTCCAGTCTTCTGCACTTGATCCTGCAGGATCATACTGTTACCCCCAAGGAAAGTCTACTGAGCACGCCCCAAGACTAACTGTCGGATCGTGCCGCATCTCTATCAGTTTTATTGGCGGCATTGCTATCGGCCAGCTAATCAGTCTCTATGTACAATACCACCTCGTATCCTGTCTATGATCTTCGTCCTGCGTCTGCACCGACAACCCCTGCAAATAATCCCGCGCCAGGCTGTGTGTATCGCGCAGCTCGCTTAACACTCGTAGCAGATGCTGCACCCCCTCGCCGCCCGTGGGATCGGGACTGCCCGTCGAGAGGAACGTGGCGGCGCACGCCAACGTATCGGGTAGGAACGGGTGCGCCTTGAACGGACTCAGCGAGGGGACGGCCTTCGCCAGGCGGACGATCTCGCCGGCTGCGTGGCTGGCCATCTGGTGGTACGCGGCGGCCGACAGCGACATCGTCGCGCCCGGGCTCAGTAGCTGCTGGTCAACGGGCGAGCTGGCGAGAGCCCGCCAGGAGACTTGCTGGACGGTATCGCTCAGGTGCATGGTCGCGCGGTAGCCGAGCGTCTGCGTGAAGAGCAGCATCGGGTCGCTGTCAACAGCGGGCGAGGAGACCTGCTGTAGCATCTGGACTCGCCGGTCCACTGCATTCGACAGCCAATTCTGGCGGATACAGAAGTCTCGCGTCGCGGCGCCAGACTCGAACTCGGAGCCGGACGCAGTCGAGTTGCTGTTTGCGTAGAAGCGGCGGTGCGTCATACATCGGCCGTGAAGGGTGGCCATGATAATGCATTCGGCAAACGGGGACATTGTGCTCTGCCCGGTCTGGGCCATGGCTTCAGTGAGAAAGGGCGTGCGTGCGGGGAGATTGTTCTGGTAGTTGTGTTCGAGGGAGGGGAGGCGGGTTAATATCTAGCAGGGTTAGAATAAAAAATAACTGAATATAAATTCTGAGGTAAATAGAATAAAAGAAGCGCGACGTACCATCTCTTCTTGTAACGTTAACGGCCACTCATTCTGCAAGCAAAGCAAACGATCAAAGCAATAAGCAAGCCAGAACGTCCGCCGGCCTTCTTCGGCGTCGACGAAGTTCTCAGCATTCTCCCCCGAAGGAGATAGGGTTAGCGAAGACGGCGGCGACGAAGACGGCGGCGAGAGCTGTCGATCTGACCCGGCATCCAGCTCTGACAGTCGTGCCATCTGCACGAGACGAAAGGCCCGGCCAGCCGTGAGCATAGCCTGGTGCACGCCGATCCGCAGCAGCTCGTAGTGGCTTAACAACAGCCAGGCCTGGATGTGCTCGAGCGGGACCTTGTCTCGCGGTGTGGCGGGCGTCTGGCTGTGCGTCTCCAAGAGGGCCTTGGTCTCGGCATAGAGATGCTCGCTAAGATGGCAGTGAGCAGACATTGCCGCTGCGAGCGTTCGCATGGCGAACTGCAGACATGCCTGTGCTGGGGTATGGCTATCTCGGGCGACCCGCGCAAAGTACCGTCGCCGGTGGATGATGGGGCAGAAGGCGTGGACCCGGTCGAAGTAGAGTTGGTCTCTGCACATTGTCAGTCAGGTGTCATGGTAGACAAATCAGTTAGGTAGTGTACAATTCAGCCCGGATGAGGTCAGTTAACATGACCTTAGTACATGAGTCTCGCCTCGTCGTCGACGTTGTTGTCGTCGTAGAAGGAGGAGGAGGAGTCTCGTTCAAAAGGTCGAAGCTGAGAGGGTCGGTTAGGGTAGTGGCCGACGAGACTGTCAGGTCTGATGGAGGGACGAGGCTGGTACTGCTGACATCCTGCCACTGGCGATCCAGCCAGGTTGGGTCAGGCCACGATAAACCAGCACCAGCAGGAGCAGCATCTTTAGATGAGATGGCTGGGGCAGGCATGAGAGCTGTCGACGTCGACATTGTGGTGGTTGCCGTGGCATCCTGCTTCAGCGCGGCGACCTGTACATCAAAGTCATCCAGCATCGTCTGGATATCCGCTGGTGGCTCATCGAGCTCGCCGGCCATGGTTATGGACGGGGGAGGTCGATGTCGCAGGTATCGATCAAGCTGCCATCGAAGCGTTGCTGAAAGCATGAGGCATCCCATGTTAGCTAGCTCGCTCGACTCGACCATGTGGAAAGACAGGGAAGCAGCACAGCACAAGCTCCAGAACCAGCTGCATTGGTCCCTGCAGATCGGGGGAGCACAGCGGCGGGCCTTGCAGATGCCTGTGTCCGGACCGGAAACATGGCAGCCCCATAATCACAAAAGCGCAGACGAGACGAGATACAATGAGACAAGACAAACACCTACCCAGCTGCGACTGCATCGAGGTGATCTGCCCTTTGATCGGACCCCTCTGCTGCCTCTTGTCAACGAACACACACTGCAGCTCATTCTCAGTGCAGAACCCGCATTTCGGACGCACGCGATCACAGCGCGCTTTGCGGCGGCGACACTCCTCGCATGCAAAGCCGGGCTGCTGTCGTCCTCGTCTGGTGGGACACGCCATGATTGCTGGTCTTTGTAGTCTCTGGATCTGTGATGTTGAATGACGAGGCACTGGTCTATCCGGGTTGACAATGCTGACGGATCAAGGCGGGAATGCCATTCATTCTTATGAGAGAGAACCAGGATGTGGTTAGCTATCGTAATTATAGGTTACGAGCGAGTTACGAACGTTTGCCCGTGCAATCAATAGGCTCGTGGCCGTGCTACCAGCGGCGCCAGCACGCCAGCAGACTGGCTGCCATCGTACCCTCGTCCACGAGGAGGCAGAGCCAGCCAGCATGGAGCCTCCAGGATCCGTCTCACCTGCAGGACCGCGCAGCCCAGATTTGGGGGCGAGAATCGATGAGCTTGATTAGGCCTACAGCATTCCATTTCGGGTGCGGCTGCATGCCATCTCCGTGGTATTTGCGTTCGCGACATTCACAACTAAGTTTGCCAGCGGTGGATCAGTTGATCTCGCATCTATCCTTGGTTGGCCATCTAATTCTCCGAGGTCTTGGTCGTCTTGACCAGATCGACTAGAGTAAGCGAGGTTAGTAGTGGATCCATGGTAGATGGATGAATGATCCGTGCAGAACAGCAATGCAGTACAATGCAGTACAGTGCAGTGCAATGCAGAGCAGCACAGAGGAGCACAGAGCACTGCTTAGTCTCTCCACCAGACAGAACAGCTTCCATGCGCTGCAGCTGCAGAAGCGCTTAGTCTAACCAACCTCGTATTCTGCATTACCATTAGCTTCGATCAGGGGTAGGTAGGGGTGCATCCCTGCCAACCACTCAGACAGTCATCGCCGTCCGAAACGTCCGCGCATGGAAGACGCCAGATCCTGCAGTCGGAGCGAGACGGTGTAATCTGCACGCTGGGGGCCAGCGGGCCCGTCGATTGGAGAACGGCCGCGAGATAAGAACGTGGTCTAAAGGATTGAGCTGACGATGTGGCTGACAACCTCACCTCATTCTCGCCTTCAATGATCCCGACTCGGCCTGAGGAATTAAAGGTCTGATTCCTTTAGGCTAGTGGCTTAATCTCGTCGACAAAAGTTCGAGCGGACTTCGGAGGGTTGAAATCCGTCCACCTAAAACTCCGCGTAGCCCTATCTTGCCCTAGTCTGGCGGAGTATTAACGGGCAATCCGGACCTCGAGCTCCCAAAATTATGGAAGATAGCCCATGGCCCAGACTGACTTTGGTTCTGTCGCTCCACAAGGTTCTTTAGCTCTGCCTACATATAACACAGCAGCTTTCTTTCGCCAGTCCTGTTTCAGCTGGTTCCGTCCCCCCAACCCCTCTCGCAGCCGTCGCCGTGTCAGCTTACAACGCTACCATACATTGGAACTGCACTGAACCACGTTACCGTCACCTGGACCTCGTTATGGCAACTCAAGATACAACCGCAGCAACCGCAGCAGCGCCGGCTACCAACGGCAACGGGACCCCCAAACCCAAAAACCGCGCCGCGTGGATCCCCGCCAAAAAGGTGATCCCCTTCAAAGTCGGCGACGCCCCCTACACGCGCCCTGGCCCTGGCCAGGTGGTCGTCAAGAACGGCGCCGTAGCTATCAACCCGTTCGACTGGGTCTTGCAGTTCATCGGGCCCGCGCTGGCCGGGTATATCCACTACCCGTTCATCTTTGGGACTGATGTTGCGGGCGAGGTCGTCGAGGTCGGACCGGGCGTCACCCGGTTCGCCGTGGGCGACCGCGTCTGTGGAAGCGCGACGGCGATTGCGAAAGAGGTGAACGACCCGGCCGAGGGTGGGTTCCAGCTGTATACCGTCCTGCGAGTGCATATGCTCACGCCGGTGCCCGCTGGGATCAGCGATGCGCAGGCATCTGTGCTCGGACTCGGGCTGGGTACGGCCGCATTTGGTCTCTTCCACAAGGACTATCTGGCCCTCGATATGCCGCAGCTTGCGGAAAAGGGCAGGGGAGAGGTGCAGCGGGGCAGGTCGGGGTCCCCGCGCGCGGTGATCATCACGGGCGGCGCCAGCAGCGTTGGCAGCAATGCGATCCAGCTCGCTGTCGCAGCAGGCTACGAGGTCCTTTCGACCTCGTCGCCCAAGAACTTCGACTATGTCAAGGGGCTCGGGGCGAGCCACGTCTTTGACTACCGGAGCAAGTTCCTGGCCAAGGATCTCTTATCCGCCCTCAAGGGCAGAGAGCTCGTCGGCGCATATACCATTGGCGCCGGTGCGGTGGAAGCCTGCACCCTCGTGATGCGCAAGCATGATCCTGCGCTGACGAGAAAGTTCATCGCCGTCGCCGGTGAGATCATCCCGCCTGAGAAGCTAACCACCTTCGTCGGCAAGGGGACTTACCTCATTGGGATGCTGGGAGGAATGGTGAAATCGAGCATCCGGCAGCGCCGCACAGGCGTCATCGCCAAGTTTATCCTTGTTGACGGGCTGGTGGACCCGGACAGTGTGGTCAGCCGGGTTTACATGGACTTTCTGCCCCAAGCGCTCGAGAGAGGGCAGTTTGTGCCTGCACCGCCGCCGCTCGTTGTCGGAAAGGGGCTCGAGAAGATCCAGGAGGCGCTGGATATCCAGCGAAAGGGGGTTTCGGGAAAGAAGCTTGTTGTCACTTTGTAGCTGGTTACTGTTTATTTTGACTGGCTAATGGAGGCCGAAGAGGGCCGAACAGGACCGAAGAGAATGTGTTTAGTTGCTATATACCCACGACAAAAGGTGCCCTAATACTGCGCTTGGTGATGGATCCCGTTCAACGTCTACGCATAGCCCTAGTAATCTATTGGTTTCATTCTGAGCTCAGTGCTTATTCCAATTATAATGAAAAAATCAAACTCGTGCTGAGCTGAGCTGTGGATTGTAGGCTATAATCTAACAATCTATTGCCTGTCACATCTACAAGATATTCAACAGAGCATACCCATAAGCCTACCTAAGTCTGTCGATACTCAGAAGCTGCTCTATCCGAATGGTATATTCATCTTGAGAAGTTGAAATTGTTACATATAAAAGTATTATTTCTCATTCTATAACTATCCCACCCGCGAACCCTAGCCCGTACCAAGGCCAATCTTCGTTATATGGAGCGAAATGAACCCAGAAATACCACAAGATGGAAAATGTTCGAAAAAAAAAAAGCGAGGTGGCTCTGCATTACCCAATTTTTAGCGGCAGAAAGAAATGTGTGCCTAGCATCTGCTTGTAGACGATGCCTTAACCCAGGGCAACCGGAACAGTCTCCTTCTCCGTCGCTTCACCCTGCGCTCCATCGCTAGTTAGAGCTTGCAGATCTTTTGTCTTCCGAATATCTTTCCACCCTAGACCAGGCGAGAACACAATAACCATCACGCTAACCGCGATGCCCAAGTACATGACCCTGTCGATGGCCTCCGCATACGCCTCCAGAACAGCCGCAAGCGCAGAGCCGGAGACGAGGTCCCGGATGGACCGGACACCGGCCGCAACAATCGCGCCCGGGGAGACGGTGATCTGACTCGCGCGCTGGGCTAGCTGGTCGCGGAGGGAGTTGGAGAAGATGGCGTTTGCCGCAATGAGAGATATGGCGGCGCCAATGTTCTGCCAAAAGATGATAATTGCCATTGCTTGCGGGATTTGGGGCGCGGGAACGAGGTTCTGGATTGCGACGTAGGGCTGCATTCGGCCTTGTCAGCGGCATTCTACCTGGTAAAGGTGAAGGCAAAGGGTTCCGGGGGTATGTAAAACTGAAGACATACAGCGGCGGTGGTGCAGCCACTGGCTACGCCGTAGAGGATCTGGTATCCCACCCATTTCGCGACAGAGGTGGTCGGGCTCAGCGTCGAGAGGAGGCCGTAGCCGACGGCGGAGATGGCGCCGCCTGCAAGAAGGAAGGGCAGGTAGTAGCCCAGTACGGAGACTGGACGGTTAGCCATTGTTCAAGCACGCAGGAGAAAAGACCATACTCAGCGCCCCTGAAACAACAGTAAACAAGACCAGACCTAGGGTGATGGGCAACATGTGCACACCACTCATGAGTGGCGAGTCGTCCCGGATAGCCTGGAAGTATATCGCGATATAGAAGTCCGCGACGAGCACACTGGACAGGGAGAAGAACATGGTCATGGCCGCAGACCAGATAACCTTGTGCTTCAAGAGGGCAAACGGGACCATTGCCTCATCGCCACGCCACCACTGGTGCACGAGGAAGACACCGAAGGTGGCACCTCCTCCGACAATGAGGCCGATCACGACGGAGCTGTCCCAGGGGTGCTCATTGCCCCCGAATTGCAGACCCAGGAGGAACATAACCACGGCAGGGCAGATTAGCATGAATCCCGGCAGATCGAGGGACCTGATTGCGGTGCCGAGGATCTGCAACGGAGGGGCCTTTGGTTTCGGCTCGGGGATCGTGTTGAAGAGGAGGAAGCCGCCGACAACGGCGCCGAGGGGGAGGTTGATGTAGAAGCCTGCGTCGTCATCAGCTGGTGCATCTTCTCTGCATGGTCGCCTAGTAGGTGGGATTTGAAAGGAGGGAGCAGGGGGACGAACACCACCGCCACGAAACGTTCGTTGTGAACGCGCCTCCGATAATCGGTCCCGTCGCAAGACCGAGCTGGCCCATACCCATGTTCAGGCCCATGAAGAGCGCCTGTTTCTGCGTTGGCAGGACCGCGGAGATTGTGGTTACGGCGCCGTTGGACATGCCGGCCGACCCTACGCCTGCAATGACCCGACCAACGATGAACATGGGCGAGTTGCGTGCTGCGGCGCACAGGACAGAGCCGAGTTCAAAGACAATGAAGAAGACAAGGAATGTCCACTGCTATTCATGAGCACCCAAGCCTCCAACTGCGTCAAATGGTTGAGGGAGAACTACCTTGATCGAGAACTGGCTGTAGATTTTGCCCGTCAGGGGCTGGAACGCTGCGCTTCCAAGCTGGTAGGCGCCTCCATACCTGCCGGCAAGGTGGGTTTTAGCATCCAGCACATATGTACCTAGGGAAGAGCGCAGTAGGGGACATAACGCACCATCCAACATCGACTAACGAGTCAAACTGCGAGGTAATGGCAGGAGTCGCGGTCGACAGCACGGCTAGGTCAAGAAAGAAAAGAAAGTACGCCAATGTCACCGAAGTCAGGATCATCGTGACCCTCCAGCCCGAGGGATACTGGATCTTGGTCTCTGCCTCGGCATCGTCGCTTGAGGCGTCGTTCTTCTGGATTGAGTCTACGGGCCCACGGGTGTGGGAGGAATCCGTCTCAGCCATTGCGCCTGGATTCGGGATGTAGACAAGACTTCAAGTGCGGCTGAGGATCATTCTATTGACAGCTAGCGGGATTGAGGATTGAATAATAAGATATATAGCAGCCAAGTCTTTTGTCTATCTGGGACTCTACCTCCTTCCTTCTCTAGCTCTAACTGACCGGACAGTCCCGCCGAAGTCCGACGGAGTTGGCTTGATTAGGCTGACCGGATTCTATCCTCCGAAATCCAAATAACGCCATCACCACCGACGCGATAGCGCCCGCTGGCCGCTGGCGCCGTTGCCACAATCCTGAAGAAAAGGATCCTGATCCTTAGCGCCTTGCATGGAGTTGCATCCTGATCCTTACAGGATTACTTCCGTGGCTGTAATCTCAATAGGCTGAATTCAACATCTCAAGCTTTCATATTTCCGGCTTATCGCCAAGTGTCGAAGCTCCGCTACTACCGCTCCCACATCTTTCGTCGTTATTGGCATCCGGTGGGCGCCTTCCCACTCGACAATCCTCACAGACGAGGGCCGGCAAGACCGGACTAGATCCCGGTGCATCTCGAGGCCTGGATCTCGCAGCCCGTGGACGTGTATGGTTGGGATGCTTAAGAGGTGCCCGTCCTCTTCCTCTTCACCCGCAGATTCAGATCCAGATACAGACGCAGACGCAGACGAAGAAGCAGCACTCGAGCCGGCTAAAGAGCCAGACCCAAAGCCTAGGTCCAGGAGCGGTCCGCGGCCGGCAAATAAGACAGCGAAGCGATAATTGGTGCTAGAGGTCGCACCTCGCTTGCGATCCCTACCCCTACTCCAACTGGTCAGACCCATGCGCTGCTGTTTCTGCTGCCGGTACAACAGACTGGCAGCGACCCTCGCCCCCTGACTGAACCCCAGCAGGCCGACCCAATCCCCTGTCGCGCCGGCCCGGTCATCCTGCGCTATGGCAGCTGCGATGCACTCATCGATCGCCTCCACGTCGATATCGATCCTACTAGCGGCACCGGCAGCGGCCCATGCACTGATATCCACGCCCGCAGGAACAGGAACCCAGCTCCTAAACGGGCCCCATTCGCCATAGACAGACGTCACATCCGGCCCGGCGGACGAGAGAAATGGCGCGTCGGCAAAAACGAGACGATAGCTGTCTGTCAGCTGTCTTCGCAGAGCGCGGCATTGCGCGGTAAAAATTCGGGCGTTGGTGCCGCCACCGTGGAGGCAGAGGATGCGTGGGAGATGGAGTTGCTGTTGATAGACTGCGGCCGGGGCCGAGGCGATATCGAGCGCCGGCATTATGCAACTGGGCCGGAGAATTGCAAATCAATGGCAGATCGTCTATGCCAGGCTTTAAAGTAATCAATACGAACTGTCAGCTCGCAATCTTCTGTGATTGGCTGATCAAGGCCGTATTCAGAGTTGAGAGTATCCGGTGCGTGGCGTTTAAATTTGACTTAGGGTTAGGTTTTGACGATCAATCTGACAGAGGGAGATAGAGAAGGAGAACCAGTTTCACATCAGATCAGGCCAGGCCAGGCCAGGTCAGGTCAGGTTTTAAGCCCCACGCAGTAAGCATTGCCATGCCTTCTGTTAATTACTCCGCCTCAGTCCGCGTGCTTCCTGGCGGAGATGCAAACTCCGGGATAAGCAGGGGATAGGCAAGCTGGGAGTCACTATTCTTAGTATAGATGTACTCGTACCTCGGTATGGAGTACCTATATCCTCAGGCTATGCCATGCTATACCATGAGAAAAGCCGCCATTGCCAGAGCCGCGCTCAATCCTAGGTCTAACGCTTGATCGAAGCAGAACTTGAAACTACTGCAGCCGTATTTACATACAGCCCTACTGGTACCGGCATCCTGCAGATAACACACACACCTTCTGGCCACTCTAAACAGGATGGCAGACCACGAGCAGGAACAGGAACCCCTCTCCATCGCCATCATAGGCGGCGGCATCATCGGCCTTATGACAGCCCTGGGGCTTCTCCACCGCAACATCGGCAAGGTGACAATCTACGAGCGCGCCTCAGCTTGGCCCGACATTGGGGCCGCATTTGCCTTCACCGGAATCGCCCGCGAGTGCATGCAGCGCCTTGATCCCGCAATTCTATCCGCTCTCTCCAAAGTTGCGCAGCGCAATCCGCATGATAAAGTGCGGTACTGGGACGGATTCCACCCGAAAAGCAAAGAGGAGGCACAGGATCCAGAGAAGAGCGTGCTGTTTGAGATCGAGGAGAAGAATATGGCGTACTGGGCTTGCTTGAGGGGTGTTTTTCATGCGGAGATGGCGCGGTTGCTGCCCGAGAGGGTTGTGAGGTTTGGCAAGAGGCTGGTGGCATATGAGGATGGTGGGGACCAGAAAGTGGTGCTGAGGTTCGAGGACGGGGAGGTGGAGGAGGCAGATATTGGTTGGTTTTCTTCCCTGAGCTGGGTATTGGACGTTTCATAATGCTAATGCGGTGGGTGAAGTGATCGCATGCGATGGCGTCCACTCCACGGCCCGCAGAGTCCTCCTCGGCGCAGAACACCCTGCTGCAAACGCCAGGTACTCTCGCAAAGCTGTCTACCGCGCTCTCGTGCCTATGCCAGCAGCAATTGATGCGCTGGGGACCGAAAAGGCGCATGTCCAGATCGCACATTGCGGGCCGGACGCGCACATTGTCTCTTTTCCGGTACCCTACCTTACCTCCAGGCCTAGCATGCCGCATCTATTCTGCAAGAAGGCGCTGATTGTGCCTAGGTAAACAACGCCCAGATCTATAATGTTTTCCTCTTCACGCACGACTCGAACGAGTGGACTCACGGCCACACCATGACAGTGCCCAGCTCGAAGGAGGAGATACTCTCGGCGGTCGAGAACTGGGGCCCGCATATCAAGGAACTTGCCAGCCTCTTCCCGGAACAGCTAAGCAAGTACGCCATCTTCGATCAGGCGGACCACCCGCTTCCTTACTATGCCGCTGGCCGGGTGGCGCTGGCCGGTGATGCCGCGCACGCGTCCAGTCCGTTCCACGGGGCTGGGGCCTGTATGGGCGTTGAGGACGCGCTTGTTCTCGCTGAGTTGCTTGAGAAGGTCCAGAACGGCTCCGCGTTCAAGGAGAAGAAGTCTAATATTGAGCTTGCCCTGAAGACTTACAGCGATGTGAGGATTGAGCGTAGCCAGTGGCTTGTGAAGAGCTCAAGGGAGATGGGAGATCTCTACGAATGGCGGTATGAAGACATTGGGGGTGACGGGGTAAAGTGTAAGGCTGAATGGGAGAGGAGGAGCAGGGTGATTTGGGATTTCGATGTGCAGGGCATGGTCGACCAGGCGAGAGAAGCGTATGAGCGTGCTGTAGTGAAGGTCTAGTATAACCACTTGCCTGAGGATCGCTCTATAATCATAAATGGAAACATGTCTAAAGGCGTCCACTGCATATATATCAGCCACTGTAGTCGTGTTATGTACTTATACACACAAACGTATGTGTATATATTGAAAATGTGGCATTATCAACCTCTATCTGGCTATGTAGCATCTATAGTAGCTTGCATTTTGGGAAATTCTTGGGATATTGCATTGGCCTCCGCAATAACTATTTCAACAGGCAATTTCTGCCCCATTTACCTTTGATCCCCAGACGGCAGCCATACCCAGATACAAGTCCAGACAACGCCCAATCAGCCCAACCAGCCCTGCATCCATATGCTGAGTTGGGGTTTCCCTAAAGGCTCTACAGAAGACGACAAAGCTGAGACGAAAAGCTGAGACAAGCATCAGCCAGCGGACTTCCGGACTAGCGAAGCTGAGTCTCGATCTGGAGTCTTGGATGGAGTCCTGTAGTCCGAAAAGTCCGCCAGAAGCGCCACCAGGCTTAGGGCTTACAGCGCTGCAGCCAGAAGGATTCCATCTTACCTTAATCTCCGGCTCCAATCAGAGTGCCCCAACGATGTCAGTGTTTCCTCAGTGCGTGGCTTCCCGCAACATGTGCTAAGGTAGAAGTATTAGCCCTACTTCCCCAAGGGACAGACATACATCTTGTCTATCTACTACAGACACCCAGTCTATCATATTCTCTCTGCTCTCTTGACCCGCTCGCTCGCCTGGAAAGTCAACCTCAAGTGTCTCAACTACACCTCATTCATTCACAGTTGACCCGGCAGAGCACTTAGCACTATCAACTACCTAGCTACCCTCCTACCCTCCTACCCTCCCGCAATGACCCGAGCAAGCGCCTCTGGGTCAGGCCACGAGGCCTCAACAGTCTTCCTATTTGGCCCGCATGTCGGTACATTCACAAAGGCATCCATGGACAAGCTCGTTCGTCCACTCTCACAATCGCCACAACGCGACTGGATTTTGCGCACAATCGCCGACCTACCAACATACTGGGATGCCTTGGCAGCCAAGATGCCTGATATAGCCCGCGATATCGACGGGCCGACCTCCTTGTCTGAACTGGACAGATGGCTTCGGCACAGCCTCGACACGGCCGGGCTCTCGGTTTCTGACGACGAGTCTCTGCCGAGCATCTTGGTTGGCCCGTTAGTGGTGTTAATCCAGCTGACGCAGTACTGGCGGCATCTGGAGATGATCAGGGACGGCAGTGCCCCAGCCGTAGATCTGCAGGCGGAGCTGGTGCAGCAGACACAGTCCGGCAGCAGGCCGACGGTCATCCTGGGCTTCTGCGCTGGCCTGCTCGCTGCGCTTTCAGTGGCTAGCGCCAGAAACCAGGCCGGGTTCGAGGAATACGGAGCCGTCGCCGTCCGGCTGGCGATGCTCATCGGCGCTCTCATCGACGCGCAAGAAGTATGGGACAAGGCATCCGGCAAGGGCAGTTCAGCGTCCTACGCCGTCGCCTGGCGCGGCCAGAAACAGGAGGACGAGATGAACCGAATCATTGGGGATCTGTCAAACGACGCGTATGTTGCTGTCCGGTATGACCAGGCGCGGGCAACGGTGACGGCCTCAGAGACAATTGCGCCACTGCTCATGAAGCGCCTCAGAGCTGCAGGAGTCACGGTGGCCGAGGTTGGAATCAAGGGCCAGATCCATAGCCCCAATGCTGATCGGAAACAACATACGAATGCCCTGGTGGAGCTGTGCGCCTCTCTGCCTGGGCTGCAGTATGCAGAGGTGTCGAAGCTCGCTCTGCAGACTTACGACAACCAGGGATCGGGCATTCCGGTTTCTGGCTCAGGGAACATGACTGAGATGGTGGTGCGGTCGATCCTGGTGCAGCAATGCCGGTGGTTTGACACCTTCTCGGCCGTGGCGGATGCCCTCCCAGACCCTTACGTGGTCACCTTTGGCCTGGAGAGATGTGTCCCTCCAACTCTGATGAGAACTCTCGGAGGAAGACAGGTCTTTTACGAAGACCTTCCCAAAGACCCTGAGAAGCCTTCATTCTGGCTTACACCGCAATCATCACCTCCCCCACAACCCCAGCTTCAACCGGTCCTGCAACTGCAGCAGCAGCAGACCACCCGCGTCGAGCCAGTCATGCCCGTCTCGCCCCAGTCTGAGCCCATCGCCATCGTCGGCATGTCCGTCAAGACCGCCGGAGCCGACGATCTAGATGAGTTCGTCGCCATGCTCAAGACGGGCCAGTCGCAGCATATCCCCATCACCCGGGACAGACTCATGCACGACATGCTCTTCCGCGAGAACGCAGATGCCGACCCGAAGCGCAAATTCTACGGGTGCTTCTTCCGCGACGGCGATGCCTTTGACCACAAATTCTTCAAGCGCTCGCCGCGGGAGTCGGCAGCGATGGATCCGCAGAGTCGCATCGTCCTGCAGGCTGCGTATCAGGCTGTTGAGCAGTCTGGGTACTTTGTCGAAGACCATAACGGGTATACCCCGGACGGGCGTGACAAGATGCATGTTGGTGTCTACTTGGGTTCATGCGGTGTCGACTACGAGCATAACATCTCGTGCTACGACCCGAACGCGTTCACGGCGACTGGTGCACTCAAGAGTTTCATTACCGGCCGAGTCAGCCACCATTTCGGGTGGACGGGCCCCTGTATGACCTTTGATACGGCGTGTTCCTCCTCGGCGGTGGCTATCCATACAGCCTGCAGGAACCTGCTCTCTGGAGAGTGCACGGCTGCGCTTGCAGGCGGGTCCAATACGGTCACAAACATGAACTGGTTCCAGAACCTCGCGGCGGGCAGCTTTGTGTCTCCTACTGGCCAGTGCAAGCCCTTTGACGACGATGCTGATGGATACTGCCGCGCTGAGGGCGCTGCATTCGTCTACCTCAAGCGTCTGTCTGATGCCCTCCGCGATGGGAACCAGGTTATTGCAACCATTGCCGCGAGCGCCGTGTACCAAAACGAGAACTGCACGCCCCTGTTCGTCCCGAACTCGCCGTCCCTGTCGCACCTGTTCAAGGACGTCATGCGCCAGGCCAAGGTCACTGCTAACGACGTCTCGCTGGTCGAGGCCCACGGCACCGGAACGCCCGTCGGCGATCCTGCAGAGTACGAGAGCATCCTTGCTGCACTGGGTGGACCAAGCCGCAAGAAGAAGCTGCCAATTGGGTCTGTCAAAGGCCATATTGGGCATACAGAGGGCGCGTCCGGGGCGATTGCGCTCGTCAAGATAATCATGATGATGCGCGAGGGGTTCATCCCCCCGCAAGCGAGTTTCAAGACGATGAACAAGAAGATCCCCGTCAAGGCGGACGACAATATCGAGGTTGTGACAAGACTACGGGCCTGGGAGGAGGAGAGGAAGACGGCCTTGCTGAACAACTACGGCGCTTGCGGGTCGAATGCAAGCATGATCGTCACCCAGCCCGATCTCCGAGGCCCTCACTCGAGAAGCCACGCTGTTGCAGGAGCACGCTACCCCTTTTGGATTCCTGGGCTCGATACTCGAGCAATAACGGCGTATTGTGCCAAACTCGGGCCCTGGTTGCGCTCGCGCGCCGAAGAGCCGACCCTGGCGGACATCTCCTTCAACCTCAGTCGCCAATCCAACCGCGGTCTGCCTCAGGGATTCATCTTCAATGCCCGCTCGCTGGCCGAACTCCACGAGAAGATCGAACAGGCCGTTGCCGCGGCTCCGAGCAGCAAGGATGCCGCCGCGAGTGTGGGCATTGCCCCCGTCAAGGCCGAACGACCCGTCATCCTCTGCTTCGGCGGCCAGATCTCGCGCTTTGTCGGGCTGGATCGGGGCCTCTTTGACGCAGTTGCCCTCTTTCGCAAGCATCTAGATGCGGTGGATACTGTTGTTAAGGCGCAGGGGCTGGTCAGTATCTACGCCGCGCCCGATATATTCAGCCGCGAGCCCATTGAAGATACCGTTAAGCTTCAGACGATGCTCTTTGCGATGCAGTACGCCTGCGCTCAGACCTGGATAGACTGCGGCCTCAACGGCAAGGTCCAGGCCCTAGTGGGCCACAGCTTTGGAGAGATCACGGCCCTATGCGTTGCCGGGACCCTGAGCCTGGATGAGACCGTCCGTTTGGTTGCGGCGCGTGCGAAGCTCGTCCGGGACAGCTGGGGCGCTGACCGGGGCGCCATGATGGCTCTGGAAGGCGATGAGGGACTAGTCCACCAGCTACTGTCCGAGGCCAACGGAGCTTCAGGGTCTGATGGCTCTGCGAGTATCGCCTGCTATAATGGCCCGCGCAGCTTCACGATTGCTGGGTCCACCAGTGCTGTCGATCAGGTCCAGCAGACGATCTCGCGGCCCGAATTCGGCTCGATCAAGGGCAAGCGTCTCAATGTCACGAACGCCTTCCACTCCTCGCTCGTTGACAAGATCAGTGACGGGCTGGACTCTATCGGCAAGACGCTGACCTTCAACAGCCCCCTCATCCCCGTCGAGCGAGCCACTGAGGTGGCCTCTGCCAGAGCGACAGATGCCTCCTTCGTCTCGCAGCACATGCGCCAACCCGTCTTCTTCAACCACGCAGTGCAGCGTCTCGCAAAGAGACACCCGCAGGCGATCTTCCTCGAAGCCGGCTCTAGCTCGACCATCACCGTCATGGCCGGCCGGGCCATTGCTCAGGGCCAGGCGTCGTCAGAGAGCCACTACTTCCAGGCTGTCAGCATCACCAACGAGACAGCCCTAGACTCTCTCGCCGATACCACAACCGCGCTCTGGAAGCAGGGTCTCCGCGTTACCTTCTGGGCGCATGATGCTGTCCAGACCGCTGAGTATGCCCACCTCCTCCTACCCCCATACCAGTTCGATACTTCTTCCCGCCACTGGCTCCCGATGAAGTCCCCCGTTGAGAAAGTTAAGGAAGCCGCTCTCGCCTTGATCGCTGCCAACGGCGGCTCCCTCGCTGGGGCAGGGCTGCAGGGTCAGCAGGCCGGCACGCCGCAGGACCCCCGGACGCTGCCGGTGTGGGAGTTCGTCGGCTATCAAGACGACGAGACAAGGCAGGCCCGATTCCGGGTTAATACCTCCGCGGACAAGTACAACCGCTACGTGCTCAGTCACGTCATCGCACAGACTGCGCCCATTTGCCCGGGGACGCTCGAGTGCGACATCGTTATCGAGGCCCTCTTCAGTCTCGAGCCAGGGTGGAGGCAAGATGGGGTGCAGCCCGTTGTCCGAGAGATGATCAACCACAGCCCTATCTGCAAGGATCCCAGCCGGGTCGTATACCTCGATTTGACGGCGACAAACAAGAGACGGACAAACTGGACGGTCAGGATCTTCAGCCTTGATGATGACGCGACCAAGAAAACACCAGAAATTCACGCCGAAGCCACGGTCGAAATGCGCTCCTCTTCTGACCAAGCGCACGTCCGCGAGTTCGCCAACTTTGAGCGGCTCGTCTCACACAAGCAATGCACCGATCTTCTCCGTCTAAGCCTCGATCAGGACACCGACGAAGGTGTCGAGGTCCTGCAGGGCCGCAATGTCTACCGTGCATTCAGCTCGATCGTCGACTACGGCGAGGTCTACCGCGGGGTCAAGTATGTCGTCGGCAAGGGAACTGAGTGCGCAGGCCGTGTGCAACTCCCCAGATCCAGTCGCGGGGATACATGGCTCGATGTCCCGCTCAGCGACAGTTTCAGCCAGGTCGGCGGTGTCTGGGTAAACTTGATGACGGACCTGCCGAGCAGCGACATGTTCATCGCGACGGGCTGCGAGCTGAGCATGCGCTCGCCTAGAGCACCGCCGAGAGAGGATGCGGACGTCTGGCATGTTTATGCCCGCCATTCAAGACAAGGCGACAAAGCGATCATGACGGACCTGTTTGTATTTGATGCGGTAAGCGGCCAGCTCGTGGAGATCATGCTGGGCGTGCAGTATATGCGTGTCGCAAAGGCGTCGATGAGCATGATGCTCGCACGGATGACCAAGGACGACTCGGTCCTGAGAACGAAAGCGCTGGTGCCAGGACCAACACCAGCGGCAGCCTTCCAGGCTGCTCTAAAGACTGCTCCTGAGGTAAGAGCTAGCTCTGAACCTGGGGCGAAGGTAAAGGCCAGCAAGACCTCGAAGAAAGAGAAGAAAGAGAAGAAGCCCGTTACGAAGGCCAAATCCAAGTCCAGCAAGCCCTCTGGTTGGCGAGATATTACCGAGGAAGTGCGCAACCTTGTGGCTACAGTCTCTGGCATTGATGCCAGCGAGCTCGAGCTGGACGCCGAGATGGCGGACTTTGGCATCGATAGTCTGATGGGCATGGAACTGGGCAAGGAGGTCGAGGCCGCGTTCAAGTGCACTCTCGACCAGAACGAGCAGATGGAAGCAACCAGTTTACGCAAGTTCGTGCAGTGCGTCTCGAATGCGCTCTTTGGTCCAAACGCAGGTCCTGCGGAGGCAGAAGATGACGAAGACGAAGAGAAGAGCGACAACTCGTCCAGCGAGTCTGCCTCTGAGAGCGACGACGCCGGCTCCGAAAGCTCAGACACGGGCATCCTCACGCCCACTGGCGAAGAGGAGCAGCCTTTGCCTCTCAAGGCAGTGGCCATTCACAAGTCTGCTGGGCTCGCAGCGATTGCACCTCCCGTCGAGTCTCGGCTTGCCCTATCCTCTTCCGACATTCTAGCCTCCTTTGGGCAGGTCAAGATGCAGACCGACACCCTCATGAAGGAGTACGGAGTCGACAAGACCGAGGGCGTCATGCTCTCTGGAAGCAACAGACTCTGTACTGCCCTCGTCGTCGAGGCGATGGATGAACTCGGATGCCCCCTTCGCACGGCATCACCAGGCCAGCCCCTCGCCCGCGTCGCCTTCCTCCCTCAGCATGGCCGCCTCATGCAATGGGTCTACGAATTCCTTGAGCGTGACGCACGCCTTATCAACATCGACCCGGCCAGCGGCCAGATTACACGCACGCACATCACGGCCCCGCGCAAGACCAGCCAGGTGATCCTGCAGGAAGTCCTGGCATCAGACCCCGGGTTTGCAGTCCCCAACAGACTAGCCTACTACGCCGGGCAGCAGCTGGCGGGCGTCTTGAGCGGCTCGACGGACGGCATCCGCGTGCTGTTTGGCAGCCCTGAGGGAAGAGAGCTGACCGCGGCCATGTACTGCGAGCATACCTTCAACTGCATGAGTTACGCACAGATGCGTGAAGTCACGAACCTCCTCGCTGAGCGGATTGGCCGCACCGGAGAGACGCTCAAGGTTCTCGAGATGGGCGCCGGCACAGGAGGCACCACGCTCATCATGGCGCCGTTCCTGGCGACCCTGGCTGAATCGGGCGCCCTGCCCATTGAATACACTTTCACAGACATTTCCCCCAGCATGGTCGCCAACGCCCGTCGCCGGTTCAGCAAGCAATACCCGTTTATGCGTTTCGCCGTGCACGATATCGAGAAGCCCCCGGCCGACGAGCTCAGGAACCAGCATCTGGTGCTCGCCAGCAATGCCATCCATGCCACGCACAATCTCGGGGTCTCGCTGTCCAACATCCATCAGGCACTCCGCCCCGATGGGTTTTTGATGATGCTGGAAATGACCGAGGTGGTCCCCTTTGTCGATCTTGTTTTCGGCCTGCTCGAGGGGTGGTGGCTGTTCGATGACGGGCGGCACCACGCCGTCGTACCGGCCGAGCACTGGGAGAGTGAGCTGCACAGGGCCGGGTTTGGCCACGTCGACTGGACAGACGGCAACCTGCCTGAAAATACCTTCCAGAAAGTCATTATCGCGCTCGCGTCGGGGGCTCAGGGAGCCCGTCTGCCCAAGCCAGGGCCCGTGCAGACCCTCATCCCCGAGTTGAACCGGGAGAATGTTGAGGCGCGCACAGCGACAGCAGAGAGCCTAGTTGCAAAGTACACGGCTGGCTGGGAGACGCCCAAACTCCGTGCTTTAGCGAGCCGGGCCGAGAAGGAGTCTGGCAAAACACAGGCGCCGCACGCAGCACCAGGACGCAGAGCGCACGAGGCCGTCGTCATCGTCACTGGTGCGACTGGCAGCCTAGGCTCACATATCGTTCAGAGACTCGCCGAGACACCGTCGGTTGCGACGGTGGTGTGCCTCAACCGTCGCAGCAGCAGCACCACCCCAGAGAAGCGCCAACAGGCAGCCCTAACAGCCCGCGGCATCACCCTGTCCCCCGGCGCACGGGCAAAGCTCCGCGTTTTAGAGACAGACACTTCTAAGCCACAGCTGGGCCTCCCGCCGCTTGAGTACGGCTGGCTCCTCGAGAACGCGACGGATATCATCCACAACGCCTGGCCCATGAGCGGGACACGGCCAGTGTCCGCATTCGAGCCCCAGCTACAGGCAATGCGGAATCTTCTTGATCTTGCCCGTGACATTGCAGAACGGCCCTTCAATGGTTCCAGCCGCGTGGGCTTCCAATTCATCTCCTCCATCGGCGTCGTCGGATTCTGCGGGCAGTCCCGCGTGAGCGAGGACCGCGTCCCGCTATCTGCAGCACTGCCGTCCGGATATGGCGAGGCGAAATGGATTTGTGAGCGCATGGTTGATGAGACCCTTCACCGGCATCCCGGTCTCTTCCGGGCGATGGTCGTGCGGCCCGGCCAGATCTCGGGCTCGTCGACGAGCGGTTTCTGGAACCCGGTCGAGCACTTTGCTTTCTTAGTCAAGTCTTCGCAGTCGCTGCGTGCTTGGCCGGACCTGCAGGGCCAGATGCAGTGGATTCCTGTGGATTACTGCGCTGCTGGTGTTGTGGACCTGCTCCATCTCACCTCACGAGGCGACGAGGCATACCCAGTGTACCATATGGACAATCCTGTCGGTCAGAACTGGCAAGCCATGAACCATGTGCTTGCGTCAGCACTCGATATTCCCGCATCGAATATCATCCCATTCAAGACGTGGATCTCAAGGGTGCGGCGGTCTCCGCTGCCGATGGAGACGGAGAATCCGGCGGCGCGGCTGGTGGATTTCCTCGACGACCATTTCGAGCGCATGAGCTGTGGCGGCCTGGTGCTTGACACAAGCAAGGCGAAGGAGCACTCGACCACTATGGCGGGGGTTGGGCCTGTTGGCACGGAGCTTGCGAGGTTGTATGTGCAGGCTTGGAAGGATATGGGCTACCTCGCCTGATTGCTTGAGCTTACAGATATTCTTTGTTTCGCTAACTCTGGTTTTAGTCTGGCGTATTCTGGTGTTGGGAATGATTCATTGTATCTAGACTGTTGTTACTTTGCTTACAATTCCATATTATTCCAATCAGTTTCATCAAACACACTTCCCATCGGCTCCAGCTAGCTCACATATAGGACAACTGCATATTAGGCTAGGCCATGCCCTGTAACTTGAGTAGAAACATGAGATCTAGCTCTCTGCATAGTCCTTTATCAATGCACCTGCAATATCTCTTTTAGGTAGCTAGAGCATGTACAGTGACAGCGAGTTTTTATTCCTTATAGATGCTTGAAGACCCTTTCCTCACGGAATAGATGCAATCTGTCCGTAGTCTACACTATACTATATAAATACTGCATAAGCAGACAGTATCAAGCGAGATCGTCATTACTGATCAGTCTAGAGAAGCTGCAATGTGTCTATCACTCAGTGGCTAACTACAGTGGTACGTAAAGACATGGCTCAATGCTGAGTCCGGTCTATATCCTGCGGCCCTGCATGCACTCGCTGGTAGTATGTGACTAGATCTTGTCGACAACTTAAATAGTGCTGGTAACAATGGGCCTTAGACGACGATCCAGCATAGCCACACCATATACCCCACAAATTTAGAGTACTGCTTTCAAAAGTATATCATCTGCTGCCTAGCCACGTGTGTGACAGGCGTTGCGGATAGTCTAACGGAGTTAGAGGCTAGCCCTAATTTGATGCAATACATTGCAGGTCGATGCAGGGGCTAACAGGAACCAGCCAGTCACCTCAACTCCGCTATCCAATCGGACTCTACACTGTTCCTTGCTGTGTCAGGGGCGCAGCGGACTTTGCATGGATTTGCAGACTGTAAGCCCTAATTGGATCCCCGGAGTTACAACTCCGTTAACTCCAACCTTCCCTCTCGGTGCACCGTAAGCATGGCAACACAGTAAGCCTTAACCAGCAGTTGATCCTAACCAGCTCCAGTGACCACGCCATATGCCCCCGGCTGGCCGGAGTATGCTGGAGTATGGCTGGAGCTGCTGGATCTGGGCGCAGCCACGCGCAATCTCTGACCGGCTATTAAAGCTCATTCGCCGTACCAGTCCTCTCCTCCTATCTTGCACACCCATCCGGCCTGTCCTAATCAGCCCAATCACACCAGGATGCGGTTTCTGCTTCAGTCAATAACACTAGTCGCTGCGGCGCGCGCGGCAAGCATCGACCTCGAATCTCTTTTCGGCCCATACGTCTCGCCTGAAACAGAGATCGCCGAGGTTGGCGACGCGGATTTTGACGAGGTCGTATCACCCAGATGGTCCGAATGGAGGCCTCCGACCTGGACAGGCGCGATCAAGCCGCAGACCGAGGAGGATTTACAGGAGATTGTATACCCCCTTCTTCTTCTTCTTCTTCTTATGCCTCTTGTTCTCTGTTTGCCTTTGTAGTGTTGCTTCTTAAGGAAATAGTGTACTGACGAGGCAGGTCCGCATCGCCGTCGCGAACAATGTCAGCTTCATGGCCACCAGCGGTGGCCACGGCACTAGTCTGATTTACGGCACCGTCAAAGGGCTTGATATCAACCTGGCCAACTTTAACAACGTGGACATCGATCTGGAGTCCAACACCGTCACCGTTGGTGCGGGCGCAAAGCTGGGAGATATCACTGAGCCGCTCTATAAAGCGGGCAAGGCCATCCGTATGCCCCCTCATTCTCTCCTTCTCCTTCTTAAGCATGCCGTCTAATAGAGACAGCCCGCGGCAACTCTCCCTGCGTCGGGGTTATTGGCGCCACTATCGGCGGCGGAATTGGGTACGAAACAGGGCTCTTCGGCCTCGGCGTGGACGCACTCGTCTCTGTCCGCATTATCACTGCGACGGGCGAGCTGATCACTGCGAATGAGACCTGCAATAGCGATCTCCTCTGGGCTATCCGCGGCGCCGGTGCAAACTTCGGCATCATCACCGCCGCCACATTCAAGATGTTCGACCAGCCGAACAACGGCGACGCCGTGATCGGCACGTTTGTGTATAACTCATCCAAGAGTCTCGGCGTCTTCGAGTACCTCTCTGTCCTCGATAATGTCCTCCCTCCTGAACTGGGAGTGCAGCTCTCGATCGGGTACGACCGCACCATCAACGAGACCCTCTTGACCGTGGACATCAAGCACTTCGCCCCCTGGGCCACTTTCGTCGACCACTGGGAGCACGCCGAGGCGCTCGGCCCGATCAGCCGGAACGTATCGAACGTCACTCTTGTCGAGCTGTACGCTGGCCTCGACGGACCCTGCCAGACGGGAGCCTACGTCTCCGGCGGTACCGTAGGACTAGGCCGAACAGACGCGGCCACCATGCAGGAGGTGTTCGACGACATGACCGCGTTCTACGAGCAGTACCCGGGGTATCTGGGGCAGAGTCTGTTCCAGCGATACGCGAACAACAACACGCTCAAAACGCCTGCGCACACGGCCGTGTATCCCTGGCGCGACACGAAGATGTTTTGGCTGCACGAGAATATATTCTTGAATCCGGAACTGGAGGCTCCAACGAACGAGCTGCTGGTCTCACTGCGCGAAAAGCTCCATGCCACCAGCGGGTTTCCTGCTGACCAGCCACATATCTACGTCAATTATGCATTTGGTGATGAGGGGCCGGAGGCGTGGTGGAGCAAGGAGAATCTGCCAAAGCTGTCGTATCTCAAGAGAAAGTGGGATCCCAAGGGGGTCTTTGGGAAGGGGACACCTATTCCGAGGTTCTAGGGTGGATAGCCGTATCTCCCTCCAGGCCGGCCATTATGAAAAGCTGGGGCGTCGTCTAGCGAAGGCTACAAGTGTTGACCTGGCTAAGGCTGTTTCCGACTTATGCCTGAGCACGCAATTTGTCCATATGTGAGGGTAAACTTCTGTCTGCTCAGCTTTGTTCCGAGATATATAGTTCTGAGAAACATAATAATGCCAATTAAGACTTTATTTATCTCTTATTTCCTGGTAGGCTGCTACTAGGATACCAGATAGTGCAAAGGAATCTACACTGCAAAACTCCACTAAGAAGTTAGAAGAACTGAGCCCAGACCCGGTTTGGTCCTGGCAAGATAGATACTCGGATGCAGCTGGCAGGCCTTCTCCCAGACAAGAACAGATTCAGCTTCTCAGTTTTAGGTCCTTGAGCACAAAATCCGGGCATGGTTCAGTATCTTTCATTTATCCTACCAACTGTCCTCCGCTTCAGGATCAACTATATCAAAAAAAAAAGCCCAGTCGGTCTACCACGATGCCATTATACCTCAACGCCCCAAAGACAACAGGGTACTTTTATCTTCTTCCCTGCCCCGCATCACCGCCAGGTGCGGCCGAATGAGATCCGCCTGCAGATCCGGCACCCGAGTCCGCGTGGCCGGAAGCAGTGGCCGAGGACTGGGAATTGACCCAGCAGTCCCGGCAGACAGGGCGCGCGAGGCGAATCCTCCAAGAGACATGTCCCCTCCGCTTTTAGCCTGTGTGCATTCAAGCAGATTAGCGGGGCGGAATGGTATTAGCAAATGTCCTGATGCTCTTACCTGCGAGGACTGGATTCGTTCCGAGTCTGACTTGGTCATCTCGTGTTGAGGCATTTTGTCGCTGCTTGCTAGAGTTACTACAAGGCCACTTGATCTTTGTTTAGTCTCGTCAGGAGATCTTGGAGGGGAATCGATGGTTTTACATCTCGGATGGAAGTTTTAGGGCTGACTTTATACCAGTCATCGCCCTGGCCTTACTCGCCAGCCATCAGATACTATCAAATTGCTCAGAATCAGACTACCAGATATTGACACCATGAGAGCACATCATACATAAGCTGAGGTTAACCAGTCATCCAAATCAAAGGTACAAGTCGAAAACAGGGTCCAGACTCGAGCTACTCCTTAACTGTAAGCTTCCCATACGCTTCAGGATTGCGAACAAACTGGTGAGTTTCTGTCCAAGCGATAGACAGTGTTAGCGGCTTTCCCCCCCGCCCGAGAAAGTAAAGAAAAGAACCAAATAAAAGGACCAGTGACAGATAATGGTGTTAGCCTCATGCACAAGACAGCCATGTAGGGCTTATATTTACATGATGTAGCAGCACGTGACTAAGGACTAGGTCTCGAGCTTCCCACTGAGCCAGAAAGGGCAATTCTAACATACTCTAGAAAGAAAAGCTCTGAGTAATATAGTTGTTATCACTAATAAATTTAGCGGGTCTGACATATGGGTTCATATCATCACTTCTCGCTTGACTTTCAAGTCGTAGTAGTTAGGTCGAGTCGATAGAGCTTGTATAGGATCTAGATACATAGCCAGGCAGACAACATCATTCTAAAAACAAATTGATTAAATTGAAAGACATTTAACTGATAATATGTTCTTATAACATGCCAAAATGCTAGTATGAAGAAGTACCCATCAACATCATAACAAAACTCCAGACAACTCCAGACAACTCCAGACACCCAGAGCAAACTACAAACCTTGCTTCAACTCTATAGAAGAACAACATGACCGATGCAGCTCAAGCAACAACGACAGTTCCCGTGGCACTTCCCTCGAAATGCGCACTCTTTTCGACCACCATCCCCGCCAGCGCCGCAAGGCTCACACTCTGCAGGATACTAAAGATACTCACATCACACGCCGCCTGGAGCACCAGCATATTCCTCAGCTCGACAGCAACCAACGAGTCGACCCCGTACGCACTTGGCGGCTTGGTCAGATCGATATCGGCCACAGGGACCATGAAGATGTCTGCGAGCTTGGTGGCAATTGCACCCCCGACATAGTTCGCCGCCGCATCGGGGGAATCGGCTGACTTGAGCTTGGATGAAAGGGGCTCTTCGCCGTCGCCGCTGGAAGATGTCTGAGCGGACTTCGTAGATGCGGGCTTACGGTAGCGGAGAGGTGCGAAGCGGGCGTCACGCCCCATCTGGCTGTCGCTGGAAGGGTCCCAGTGGCTGCCTGGGCCGGAGTTCAGGCCCAGGAGGAGCTGGGGCCGGCCGAATGGGTGCAAGACCGCCGTTGCCAGGGTCTGGAGGATCGACTCTTCAGAGAGGCGGAGGGACTGGCCAACTTTGCGCAGCCGGTCTGAGACTGACCGCGACTCGGCGACGTAGCCGACATCTTTGATTACGCCCATATCGAGGGATACGGCAGGCAGACCCTTGGAGCAGCGCCAGCGCGCCAGCGCATCCTGGTACGTTCCGCCAGCCGCGTAGGAGGCCTGACTGGCCCAACCCAGGATCGCGGATAGGGAAGAGAGCATGACGAAGAAGTCGAGGCTGTTGCGCTGGGAGAAGCGGTCATGGAGGTTGCGTGTCCCGGCAACCTTGGGCTTGATTGCCGCATTCCAGTCTGCAATGCTCATCTGCTCAATGATCGAGTCTTGCAAGACCATCGCGCCCTGGATGACGCCGCGGACATGCGGGAACCCCAACTCTGAGGCGGCCGCGATCGCGCGGTCGAGGTCGGCCCTGTCGGCGACGTCGCAGGAGATTGCGGCGACGCGGCATCCTGCGTCCCGTAGGCCATTAACGAATGCGCTGCTGTCCTGCTTGCCTGCACTCCGCGAGAGGAGGATAAGGTGTTTTGCGCCGTGTTCGACCATCCAGCTGGCGAGGGAGCGGCCGAGACCTCCCACGCCGCCGACAAGGAGGTAAGATGCATCGGCGCGCAATTTGGGCGTGGCCGGCCGGGGAAGAACTCTAACCTCTTCGTCAGGCTCGGTGGACAGTACCAGCTTGCCGAGATGCTTCCCCGTCTGCAGCAGACGGAAGGCCTTGTCAACCTGGCGCATTGGGTATACGGACACAGGGTGGACGGGCTTGACGATCCCCTGGCCGGCCAGCCGGGCGAGCTCGCTCAGGACGCGGTGCGCCTCGTCGCCGCGCTGGCGGAGGAGGGTCATCATGTCGAGCGAAGTGAAGGAGACAGCGCGCGTGAAGGTGGCCATCTCGAGCAGGCTGTTCTGCTCGAGATCGCGCTTGCCGATCTCGACAAAGTGGCCAAAGGGCGCGAGAACCTCGATTAGCTGGCTTGGAGGAGGGCGCCACCTAGCGAGTTAAGGACGCAGTCCACGCCCCGTCCGGCTGTTGCGGCCAGGGCAGCCGGTGCAAAGGAACTGTCGCGAGAGTTGAAGATGTGGTCGTCGGGGATTCCGTACTCCTTGATCAGTAGGTCTCGCTTCTCCTGCGAGCCCACGGTTGCAAAGACTTCTGCTCCGAGATATTCCTTGGCCAGTATCACGGCTGCTTGCCCTACACCTCCTGCAGCGGCGTGAATAAGCACTGTCTGCCCCTGCGACAGTCGCGCTGCTTGCACGAGAGCGACGTACGCCGTGGTGAAGATCATCGGGATAGAGGCAGCATCTGCAAACCCCATCCCCGCGGGCATACTGGCGACTCCGTGCCAGCTCACCCGTGCACGAGAGCTGAACGGGCCCAGCAGCAGGGCCATGACCCGGTCACCCACGGCGAAGCCTTGCGCCGCAGCTTCAGCGCCGACGCGCGTGATGACGCCTGCGCACTCTAGACCCATGACGCGCTCTTTGAGCTGGCCCATGGCCACCATGACGTCGCGGAAGTTGAGGCCATAAGCGCGAGGCTCTATCTCGACCATCTCGTCGGGCATGGGCCCGGCGGCGTCCAGCGCGTCGGGGTCGTCGCCGAAGGCGAGTGTATCGAGCAGACCAGGGATCCCAACCTCGAGTTTAAGCGGCCGCTTGGCTTGGAAGAAGGGGGCCTTCGGGAATACTCTCTGGAGAGGCCCAGTCGGGGACCTCAGGCTCCAGCAGTGCATTCCAGACAACGTCTTTGTAAAGGCGCGGCACAAGGAGGAGGCCGTCTCGCAGAGCGAACTCGCTGTCGGCCGGGGCCGCTGTCTCAACGGCCGGCTGTAGGCGCGAGGAGAGGAGGTGCACAATGACTGAGATATCAGACGCAGGCGAATGGGCTGCTGGGTCCAGGTCGAGAGTCAAGAAGCGCCGGCCGAGATACTCGGTGCGCAGAACGCGGACGAACCCAGATGCAAGCGCAGAGTCGGGGTCCGTACACTCAACCGCGCCGCCGCGGGTGACCCAGAGAAGACCTTTGCAGGCGAGGGCCATGGTCTTGATTCCCTCGAGCTCTGTGGAGTCAAGAGACGCCAGAACGGGTCTGTCAAGCTCGCCGACGAAGACGACCAGCCGGGACTGGAAGGCCTCTGCCCCGAGCGAGGGAGACTCGAGGGATATAATCTCTGGAAGGGCATCGCTACCGGAGTCCTGAGCAATGGCTGCCTGCAGTCCCCTGACCCAATCGTCCTGAAAGCCCGTCTTGTTGCCCGTCACGATCACCACCTGGGCGGCATCCACCTTCTCAGGGCTCGAACCCGCCGTGCCGACAGCCGTGCTCATGATATTGCTGATGCCGTACAGATCACTCTCAGCATCAACGTTCACATCTCTCAGGTCAATCTCGACTCCCGTAAAGCCGGCCCCCTTGAGCACCCGATCCCACATGTCAATGCTCAGGCTGGGGCTCGCGTGGCGCTCAGGCTCTTCGCTCAGCCACCAACCCGGCAGGAGACCAAAGATGAACTGCAAGTCAATCTGGTCCTGTGTCGTCTCCATAAGGAGCAGCGTGCCGCCGGGTTTCATCAGGGACCGGACATTGGTCATAGTCCGGTGCATGCTCTTCGTGGCGTGCAGAACCTGGCAGGCGACCACGACATCGTAAGAACCGAGCTTGAACCCCTGCGCTTCGGGGTCCTGCTCGATATCCAGCTTATTAAACTCCAGCAGGCCGCCCCAGGTGGCGAATTCAGCGCGGGCTGCCTCGAAGAACCCGGAGGAGATGTCAGTAAAGTGCCAGCTCTCGCAGCGAGGACCGCCATCCTCATCAGTCCCTAGGGTCTTGAGCGCGTGTCGTGTGGCAGCGCCGGTGCCGGCTCCGATCTCGAGAACCCTGGCACGAGGGTTCTTATGCAGGATCGCGCCCAGCAATGACTTGAGCTGCTCGAAGGCGGGCTCCAGCCGGTATGCGTTGGCGTAGTACTTGTACAGCAGGCGTCCCTCCATCATAACCTCCAGCGGCGCTCGTTCCCCGCGAAGGACCGGCAGCAGCAATGGGCCTAGCTGGCAGATCAGCTCTCCGTCCACCGTCTGCGACCCAGCAAGGGAAATGTACTTTTCCCGTACGGCGGGACTGTCATGAATCCAGGTGTCGCTGTCGGCACTCCAGCGGCGCGCGAGTGCCAGGTTGACGGTATCCTGCATCCACTTGTAGAACTTGACATGGTGGAATGCGAGATTTGCCACGTCGTTTTCTGTCAGGGAGGAAAGGGCATCGTGGCTGAAGTAGACGCAGACGCGGCGCAGGACCGTCTGCACTTCGATGCTCCTCTCGTCTGGATTCTGGTCGCGGAGGGTGTTGAGGCGCCTGTCGATGGCGTCTGACGAGCCCGGAAGGCCGAGAGAGAGGGAGAGATCAGGCGCCCATTCGACGTTCGCGCATAGCTCCTTCGTCCAGGGTTCTCGGTCCTCTGCTGGTGCGCTGCGGCCGAGAGACTGGCAGACAAGACCCTGCATCTCGACCATGCTCTCAGCTCTGGCTCCGGCCTCGTCCACGACTGTCACGTTCGCTTCGTAACTCTGCGCATCGTGATGCGGCATCTTCACATTACAGGTGAACGTATGGCCCGGGGCGCTGCTGATCATGCTCGACACCCACAGGCTGCGGATGGACCGGGGAACGCGCGCGCTGTCGTCGTTGGACGGATCCGAGCTGGGTACTGCGGCGTATGAGGAGAGAACGATTGAGTCGAGCGTCGTCGGGTGCAGAAGACTCATCCGGCCGCTGTCCTTGCTGCTCGATACGTCGGCGATCTTGATATCGACGACGCACTGCGGCTCCTTGGCCCTTCCGTCCTGCAGGATTCTCAGCGTATTCTGGAACATGGGCCCGTGGTTGAGCCCCTTTGCGCGCAGGCTAGCAAACATGTCTTGCGGGTCGATGCGGCGCGTGTAGCCGGATTCATCGAGAGTGCTTGCCACGAGCGTGGATGCCTTGGTCTCAGTGTCGACGGTGATTAGACCCCTCGCGTGCTCTGTCCACTCGCTGTCTGCGCTGACCGACCAGATCTCAAACTGCTTCCAGCCTCTGGCGCCGATGACCTTGCCTCCTACGGACCGGAGGGTCGTCTGCACTTCGACGCCGTCTGCACTGTCCGCAATCACGAGCGCCTGATGGATCTCGACATCGCGCAGCCTGAAACCGGTCACATCATTCGTCCCGCTCATGGCAGACTGCATCTTGATTGCCTCAATGGCGAGACACACGAATCCTGCACCGGGGTAGAGGATGTTCCCCTGGACAACGTGGTCGCGCAGCCACGGCGCCTCGGAGAGCTTGATGATATGCCTCCACGAGGCAGCGTCCGGGTTCGTGCCCGGTTCCAGCACGCCCAGCAGCTCATGCGGCTCCTGGCTGCGCTTACGGTACGCGGCATTGCGGCGAGACTCAGACCAGTGTCTGATGCTGTGGTTCCACGGGTATGAGGGGAGGTCGGTCAGGACTTGCAACTCTGGGATGCCAGACGAGAAGCTGAGTCTGAGCAGGTCGATACTGTGGCCCTTGGAGAAAAGGTTTAAGGCAGCAGTGAGCATGCAGTCGCGCGCATCTTCTTTACGAACGAGGCAGCCCATGTAGGGGAGGCTGACATTCCTGCTGCTGAAGTCAGGCAGGGCAAGGATCTCCTTGATCGGTCCGCCAAGGGCTGTATGCGGCCCGACCTCGAGGATCAGGTCAATATTGCTGCTATCTGTGGAGCCAAGCACCATATCAGTGAAGGCCTCGACGAACCGCACTGGCTGGAGCAGACTGCGGACCCAGTGCTCCGGGTCAGAGAGGACTTTGGCATCTGTGACACGGCCGCCCGTGACGGGGGAGGAGAAGACGGTGTGGTCTAGGCTGCCCGGTTTAGTGGCATCCGCAAAGCCCGGGACATCAGTCTGGTCCTTGGTACCAGACTCAGCATCTTCCTGGGCCAATGCGGCGCGAAGCGCCTCCCGGTACGGGCTCGCAATTGGCTCCATATGGTGCGAGTGATATCCCGTCTCGACCCTGAGTCGGCGCGCAAAGACGCCCTCCTCAGTGGCCAACTTCTCGACCGCGACGACGGCTGCCTCGTCGCCGGCAATGGTGATGCTGCTGGGGCTGTTGATGCATGCCACCACAGCGCGGCCTGCCGATTTCTCAACGCGGTCCAGGTATGCCTGCGCGGCAGCCTTGTCAACACCCACGGCAACCATTGCGCCTTGGGGCCCCTCTGCGCTCTTCAGCGTCTTGTCTGCTGCCATGGCAGCGCGGTAGTAGGCGGCGGCCATGGCCTGGCGCAGCGAGAGAGCGCCAACCGTATACGCGGCGGCGATCTCACCGGACGAGTGGGATGTCACGGCCGAGGCAGTGATCCCCCATGCCTTGAGCAGGCGGACGAGAGCGATCTGCACGGCGACACAGATAGGGATGCTGAGGCCGGTGTCGTTGACTCTTGTCGTGGCTGCATCCTTCATCAGCTCTTCGATGAGGGACCAGCCGGCCCCCAGTTGGCGCAAATACTGTTCCGCTTCGTCTAGGGTTGCCTTGAATACCGGGTACGCGGCGATCAGCTCGCGGCCCATGGCGTGCCACTGCGCACCTTGCCCCGTGAAGACCATGCCAATACGGAATGGAGAGTCAGGGATGCGAACGGGTCTTGAGGCCGGCGGCGGAGACTCGAGGGCGTCAATGACGGTGTCCAGGGAGGTCGAGTACTTGACCGCGTGTGCGGAGACCCAGGAGAAGCGAGTGCGGTGCTGCGTTAATGTCCAGGCGAGATTTTGCATGAGGGTCTTGACTTGTTCAGGTGTCATGGGAGGATCCTGCTCCCTGCGCTTCTTCAGGTACTCCTTCGTGCTGGCAACCATGCGCTGGCAGGCTTGTTCGTCGCGGCCAGAGAAGAGGAGCACTTTGCTCTCTGTCTCATGCTTTATCTGGCCGGTCTCATTTCCATTTGCCGGTGTGTATAATCTCTTCGGCACCCCTTCCACAATGACATGGCTGTTCGTACCCCCATACCCAAAGTTGTTCACGCTCGCCCTCCATGGCCGCTCCGCCGGTGCAGGCCACTTTTCCAAAGTATCTGCCACCTTTAGCCTCCATTCATCCAGCTTCAGCTTCGGATTCGGCTTCTCAAAGTTTACGCTGGGCGGGATGAACCCCTTCTCCATGGCCAGCACGACCTTGATCAGCCCGGCAAGACCACTGGCCGCCTCAGTATGCCCGATATTCGTCTTGACAGAGCCAATCCGCAACGGCTGCTCTCGATTCTTTCCAAATACTGACGCGATTGAGCGCGCCTCAATCGGATCTCCAGTGGGGGTGCCTGTCCCATGCGCTTCGAAGTACTGTGTATCCGACGGCGACAGCCCCGCGCGCCGATAACATTCTTTGATCAGTGCCTCCTGCGCTTCCTGTGACGGCGAGGTGATAGTCTCTGTTTTTCCATCCTGATTCAGATAGCTCTCGCGGATCACGCCGCGCACGGGATCCCCGTCCCTCAGCGCATCCGCGAGTCGCTTCACGATAATCGTCGCTACGCCCTCGCCCCGTCCGTATCCATTCGCCCTTGAGTCAAAGGCGTAGCTCTTCCCATCAGGGCTTAGCATTCCCAAACTTGAAAACACCTTGAACATATCCGGCGACAGCATGATGTTGCATCCAGAGACGATGCTCATGTCTGCTTCGCGCGTGCGCAGGCCGAGGACGGCCTGGTGCAGGGCCACCAGGGCCGTCGAGCAGCCGGTGTCTACAGTCACGCTTGCTCCTTTGAGGTCGAAGAAGTGGCTGATGCGGTTCGAGGACATGGCGGAGAGGGTTCCGATGGGGAGGAACCGGGGCAGTTTGTCTTCGTCGCGAATCAGACCTTCGTGGTAGTCATGCGTGAAGACGCCGGCGTAGACGGAGGTGTTGGTGCCGGCGATGGATGGAATCGTCAGGCCAGCTGTACTCTCTGTTCAGCCTTGCGCAAGGGCTGTTGGGGGGAGGGTGGTACCATTTTCAAGAGCCTCATAGACGGACTCGAGCTGGAAGCGGAATTGCGGATCGAGGGTCTATCCGTACATCATGCTCAGTTAGCCTGGCCATTCATCCTGAAATCGTTCATAGGGACCGTACAGCAGCTGTCTCCGCCGAATAATTGAAGAATGCCGCGTCGAAGAGCCCGACATCTTGCTCGAGAAAATGTGCCCCTTTGACATGCGTCTGCGAAGATTCCGCGTTAGTCTGGCCAGGTTCTTGCTTCCCATCCACTTCACCACTGAAACTCAAGTCTAGAAGGAAAGACGTACCGTCCCCAGCTTCTCACTATCAGGATGATACACGGCCTTGTGGTTAAACCGCGACTCAGGGATCTCTGACCATGCATTCCGCCCTTCCGCAAGCATCTCCCATAGTTTCTCGGGGCTGTCTGCGGACCCAGCGAACTTGCACGAAAGGCCAATAATCGCGATGGGCTCACTGTCGTATGTGGGCTCGGAAGATGTGCTGCCCATGGTGCCTTGTGGATGGGGATTATGGAGGTTTAGGTCAAAGCTGGACGGGTAATCACGTTGAGTTGGTAGATGAATCTGTGCCAGTTGATGGATGTTGATTTGTTTCTCTAAGGTATCGCAAACGTATTGAAGAGGGAGGGCTTGAAATGCGCTTGAGGCGCGGATCGCATCTATAGCTGATATGGCCACCAGGCCTACCTACCGATCATTGCTTGAGCTGAGCTTACTGCAGGTTAACTCCCCAAGCTCCGGAATCTGCACATTCTACTGCAGTCAGGATCTAGACTGCATGACCTGACTCCAGAAATCTCCGGACCATGTGCAATGCACATTCTCCCATCGCTGCCTACAACATCGCCCAGTGTCTATAGCGGAGAGTGAGAGTCCGTCTGACCTCAGCCCTAATCCAGCAAGTCCTGCAACTCCGCCAACTCCGCCAACTCCGATGCTTCGCCTATCGACCAGCTGAGCGAATCAGATATATTTCTACAGTGATAGACATTATTCGGCGCACTTGGATACAGCCTCGCTATTGTCGGATCCTGAACTCATTGCGGTGCTAGTATGGTCACGTGATACTCTTTAGGGCTATTGTGATGCCTCGTAGGGCCATGTACGAGACTTGCGTTCAGCTCTGACTACATTAGCTTGGATTGGGAGATTTATTCTAGCAGCCCAAGTAGCTCATTACTAGGTAGGGTTAAATGCTACGCTATCGAGCATTGCACAACCTATCCTTCATCTAGGCTAAATAGTCGTAAACTTCTCTTCACCCACGAGTAATAGTAGACATATATATAAAGCGTGAGTCCGAGTTGGGAGGGAAGGAATATAAATAGGTATATACTCATGCGATCCTGTCCTAGCTAGAGCTGATGGTTATAATGAACGGGTAGCTCATGTGAAAACTAGTTTAAAAAAGAAAGAAAAAAGAAAAACAAAAAGTTAAAAACGTTGCATTATAAGTCTAGGCGCAGCACAGCTGCCAAGGTGATCTGCAGGCAACAAAGCTTATTTTTCGTCCGTAGAGCACATACGAATAAGAAAGCTCAAGTGAAAAGCTGCAATAGCAGAGTTGATTGGAGAATAAGCTTATCGACAAAGGTACAGGCTCCAACTCCATATGTATGGGGTGCATTGGGGAGGGAACGCAGAGTATTGGTACAGTAACAGTTCTATGTTTCCGGGGTACAGCAAAATTGCAGGGAACAAATAATCTTTTCTCTAGCTCCCAACTAAGAATACCTTCTCAACCTAAACATAACACCATCATACGCCTAGCCAAGCCGAGCCGAACGAACGAACATTTGAAACTTCGCAGCTGCTCTATGAACATGAACATGAACGCAAACGCGAACCGTGGCCATTCGTTCCGGCGAGATACACCACGAAAGATAAATCAAAAGAGAAATTGCAAGAGCAGACAGCCGACATTAAATAACTGCCGGACAGAAACACCCTTTCTAAGTACGGACGGACCAGTCATTTTAGTTAGGCTTGGTCAGCTTAATGGGAGGAACACCGATGCCGTTGGTGTTGCGGAAGAACAAGACACCAGCGTTCTCGCCCTTGGTGCCTTCGGTGGGCTCGACCCAGTGGCAGACACGGGCGCTGGTCCAGAGAGCCTTGAGGAAGCCCAGAGGACCGGTGTGTGCCTCGCTGCGGTAGTGCGAGCCCATGACCTTCTTGATAGCCTCGCTGGCCTCGTCGGCGTGGTAGAAGGGGATGGTGCTGACGTAGTGGTGGAGGACGTGGGTCTCGATGATGCCGTGGAGAATGTGACGGCCGATGAAGCCGAACTCGCGGTCAATGGTGGCAGCGGCACCGCGGGCGAAGGTCCAGGACTCGGGCTGGTAGTGGGGGAGAGTGGGGTCGGTGTGCTGGAGGTAGGTGATGGCAACAAGCCAGTGGTTCACCCAGAGGTAGGGGATACCGTACCAGACGAGCAAGTTCATCCAGCCGAACTTGGAGCCGATCAGGTACAGGATGCTGGCGGTGATGGCGAGGCCGATATCACTCAGAATGATGAGCTTGGCGTCCTTGGCCTCGAACAGAGGGCTGTTGGGGTTGAAGTGGTTGACGCCGGTGAAGTAGCCGTTACGCTTGCCCTTGCCGCGGCCTTCAGGCTGGCGCTCGTGGTTGTCGTGACCGGTAACGTTGGTGAGCAGGTACAAGGGCCAGCCGAACAGCTGCTGCAGGATGGAGTGGGTGGCAGTGGCCAAGGGGGTCTCCTCCATCACCTCGTTCAGGTCGTAGATGGTCTTCTTGATGCGGGAGGCGTACACCTCGCGGGTCTTGGGGACGAAGACCATGTCACGAGCCAGGTTACCGGTGGCCTTGTGGTGCTTGCCGTGAGAGATCTTCCACGAGAAATAGGGGACCAGCAGAGCCGAATGCAGGATCCAGCCAACAGTGTCGTTGAGCACCTTGGAAGTAGAGAACGCCTGGTGTCCACACTCGTGAGCAAGAACCCAAATACCGGTACCGAACAGACCCTGGACGACAGTGTAGAGAGTCCACAGCGCAACACGCGCCGGGTACGAAGGGACGGTCTCCGGGGTCACGTATTTGTGGAAGACGTAGAAGACGGAAGCGAGGACGGCGAGATCACGGAAGACATAGGACAGACTCCTGATAGCAGACCGGTTGTAGCAGTGGGACGGAATGGCATCACGGATATCCTTGATGGTGTAGTCGGGGATCTTGAACTCATTGCCATAGGTGTCGAGCATCTTGCCCAAGTCTCCCTTGCCCGCATCCGAGGCCATTGACGAGAGCGAAGTCGACGACGGAGACTGACGGGGCGAGTCCAGCGGGGAGACCGAGACGGAGCTGGGGACCGAAGAGTCGGTAGTCGGGTTGCGATGCAGCGCAACGCGCTTCGGGAGGGCAGTAGACGACATGGCGGCGATTGAGAGCTGGCAATGTCTGGAACTGGTTAGGCACAGCACTGAAATACTGAAAGGTACTGAAAAGAGGCACTGAAAAACAAGGCCAAGCCGAAGCAACCCGAACAACGGGTATAGCAGCCTCCAGAGCTAACAAGGTCGTTGTTGTCACTCACCAATGGACCGAAAGGAAACAGGAAAGCCCCAGTTACACAACCGGGAGACCTGAGGGAACGGACAAGAACTTCAGATCGTCCACAGCCCTTGATGGATAGGAGAGGGAGGTGGTGGTGAGGAATGAATGCAAGGATGGCCGAAGAGCGAAAGGAGGGTGTCCAGGCACGGGCAACTTAAGGGGAGAAAAGGATAGAGAGGGGGGAAGTTGCGAAACCCAGCTGGCAAATCACAGGCAGGGAAAAAATCGACAGTCCATAACCACCATCCATCGCAGGCGACTGAGCAGCGACTGAGGCGACTCGGCAGGAAAAATGTCAAAAAAAGGCTGGAATCAACAAAGCTCCAGAGGCGATCTCGTACGGTATTTGAAGTTACGGAGCGTGTAATTTATATTGTACGCTATGTTTCATTGGCTCAGGAGACCTGTTCCTTGTTCTGCCTTACCCGCGATGATCCAGCACAATTTGCAAATGCCGAACGGAGTATACTCGGTGGAGCGCGAATTCCTGATACGTGATACGCAGCTGATACTGCTGGTACGGTGTACCTCCAAAACTGAAATATGAACGTAAAAATATGTAAATGAGTAAAGTATAAGAATATAAAATATAGAAAATGGTAATACATTATTTGTGAATATATAAAATGGGTAATTATATAAATATCCTGTTTACTGTACGTCTGCTCAGAGAAGTCAGTCGAGCAGAGTAGTCAGTCTACTGGATCACCATATTAGTCTTACATGACTGAAATCAAAGAGTAACCTAAAGTGCTGACAGTTCGTGCAAACCAAATAATGGCGCGGAACAGGGACCCCTGCATGGCTTTTCCAAGCCCGCCACTCAAATTCCTCCCAACCCTCCTCCCCGAACGATGATACCACCAATTCGCCCGTGCGTCCCGTGACTGGCGCGTGACTGGCGAGCGACTGGAGCGACTGGCAAAGGGACAGCCTGACAGACTGTCGTCCATGGACCTCGATCCTTGCCATACTATCCCTACTCGTCTTGATGATTATCCACCATACTCAGATACTGTAAATTGTAAACACTAATTGCACTATTCAACACCTTAAAAATATAAAACCCGGGGGTGGGATCGCCTGTCCACACACCGCCCCTCGCAGCCAATCAGACCAGCCAATCACTCACCTGAAGAAATTGGCTTCTCAACAAGTTCTCGGCTGCTCGATCTTATCGACGCCTTATCAGGCAACTCCGAGGCTTCATGTGTATTCAGAGTATACTACGTATTGACCTTCACCGTATGCGGAAATATCTGGGCTTCCGTATGGTAAGCGAGCATAAGCCTACTACGTAGTACGCCCGCCACATCTGACAATCGATCGAGATAATCCAGCACTCGATGCGCAAACATGCTTGAGCCAGTTGAATCTGCAGAATGTGAGTTTCCGCATCGATCTCCCTTCTCAGCCAGCCCGCCTGCGATCAGATCTGCTGGTCAGCTGTTGGTTTGCGCAGCGCTGCAATGCTGCATGAGATAACCTAATACTACGCTTCTGTAGGCGAGATATTGACGTGTCCCTGTTGCATGTGATTGACGCGACCTCGGGATGGACGAACAGGTTGAGTTGCATGGCACTGACCGTCCTTACTCCGTTCTTACACCGTGCACACTGCCTATATACCAGCCCAGCTCCCGATCAAAATAAAATAATAATAATAATAAGAAGAAGAAGAAGAAGAAGAAGAAAAAAGAAGAGTTTATTGAAGAATGGCCGCATCGCCATCCTACTCAATCCGTCTGTCATTAACCGTGCATGGCGTGACTTTGTTTGGCGCAATCCCGAGTTCAGTCGTCCGTATCAGTTGCGCGATGGTCCATTCAGTTTTGTTGGGGAGCGGCTGATTCTGTTGAGGGTTCATGGTTGGGTCTGTGGGGCGCTAGCGACAATTAAACTACGACGAAAAATACCGGGCTGTAATTTATTCTTTTCATTATTTTGTACTTGTTTTGCACTTGCTTAACTTTATTTTGTACGTGTTTTTAAACTTGACTTTGTACTTGTTTTGTACTTCTTTTGTACTTGGTTCATTAGTTTTACATCAGGGGTCGAGTTTCGTAAATGGAATCTATAGTAGGTGGACTATGTGAAGATAGTTGACTGTACACTATGCTGTTGGCTGGTGAACCCTTCTCTCCGAGTCGATCAACCACGACCCTTGCCCTCCTCCAGACAGGCTCACTGTCGTGCCCCGCAGATCTGGTAATACGAGCACCGTCTCGCCGTGGTTGCGGTAGTTGACCTCGCTTCCGATCGGCCTTCGCTGCACCTGCACGTTTTGCCCGTGGCCTGGTCCTGGCGTTCCCGGCCCCGCTACCGCACCCGTTCCCGCCACCGTGGCTGCGCTGGTCGACGGCGACTGCAGCGGTGACGGCACAAAGCTCCTAATCTCCAGTCCCGGGAGCAGCAGGTGTCCCGCCTTCTGCGGCAGCAGCATAATAGCGAACGTCCTTGTTTCGCCCTCGCTCGCAGTAAAGTTTCCCCTCCGTCGTCCACCCACCATCCACAGGTCTGGGTTGGCATGCAGTTCGTACGAGAATTCCAGTGGGCCGTCTCCGTTCTCGCGCTGGTCGGGCGAGCACCAGCGGCGGGTATGTGAGAGTCGCAACTCGGCCGTGATGGTTTGACCTACGGCGGCATAGGGTGCTTGCGAGGGGAGATTTGTCAGTCGGAGCTCTGCCGTGAGGACGACTTGGATTTCGGGAATGTCGACGGGGATGATGATGTGGCGCCGTCGGATGGACGGTTGCGGTGGGAGAGAGAGGATCAGATGATTCTGTGTATATTAGCATGACCTCAATATACCAGAGAAGGCACTCCTTACATCATGCCACTGCTTCAGCCAAGCCCGTAGGCCGTCCAGTGGCTCCTTCAGCGCGCTCAACAATCCTTCCCAGCGGACTGCCGCGTACGGCAGCGTTTCGATCTCCCGCACAAGCCCGATGACCTCCATTTCAGGGGGTGAGAGCTGGCTTCGGAAGGCTTCGACGAGATGTGGCGTGAGGAGGCTCGTGTACTGTGCGAATTCACTCTTGGAAATGCTTTCTTTGAATGTCTTCTCCACCGTGTCGAAGCACTCGTCATCCACACAGGTAAAGTCGACAGTGAGCCGCAGGGCTCTCCTCGACCCAGGAGAGGCAACGATGTCTTTTCGCGGCTGGATCTTGTAGAGCAGCGAGGCCGGTTGCTTGGGGAATACCCTCATGGCAACATTGTCGCCGACGTTCGACTGCACTTCATAGACATCCGAACTAGGAATGCTACATTTGGATAGCCAAAGCGGGATCATCGTGGCTGGGCTGACGGTGAACCGCGAGAACAGCACATCCTGTTTGAAGACATCCTGCACATTGACACTGATCGGCAGAGCAGAGACAACGTTATGCGCAGACGAGTAGGAGAACCGTCCTTGTTCTGTCTGGTATGTGACCTCGGCCCTTGCAGAGAGCGTCGCGGGGTGCTCCTCCACTGTATATGGAATGCGGCAACGTACGACCGAGTGCGGCCTTAAATGGCTGAATTCGATATTCCCCGACTCGTTGTTGGCGTTTATATCAATGTCGCCTTCTACTACCTCTGCCTCCGTAACTCTGAGTCGAAGTCCTGCCGTTGCGGGCCGTACTCGGAGAACTCCTGTCTTGATGTCATTCCATCCGCTGTTAAGCTCCAGTTCAAGCGTACGCATGGCTTCCAAGTTCACCAGATGAGGCGCCTCGATCCTTGCTTGCAAGCCTTCTGGAGGTGGGTAACACAGAATATATGACCGAGTGTCTTCGTCCTCATCAACATCTTCCCTAAATCCCAATGGCAGGTTGGCATTTGCTCCGCCACTCATGGAGAATAGCAGGTTCCCTGTCCGCGTCTCGACGCGGTCCACATAATATTTACCTTGCAGAGTTGTCTATCTTCGTTAGCTAAGCGACCAAAAGGGCAAAGGAGCATACCGATGAATCAACCAAGATTTTAGTTGGCGACGATTTGATGGTCGTCTTGGTTGACGTCTCTATCCAACATTCACTGCTTTGGGCGCTGGCATTAGCGCTAACAAGTCGGATTTTGATCGAGTCAACATCGATACGTTTTCCTAGAAGGAACCGTAGATGTAGTTGTAGCTGGAAGCCGTCCCGATCTTTGTAATGAAGGATACCAGGCTTGACATCTAGCTCTCCAAAAAAATCCGTCAAAGGAGCGGAGACCTCCTTTTGCAGCTCACCGGCCGCCCGGAACAGCTCCTCCACATACTCAGAGAGCAGCTCCTGCTCTGAAAAGATTGAAGAAGCATCTAGCGTCTTCTGCCGAGTCGATAATCTGGATTGGGTATGCGCAGCATATTTTGCCAGAAGCCGCGCCATCATTCGAACGTACTCGTCATTTCGACCTAGCTCCTTAAGACACCGCGCGTACACCTCCAACATAACTCCCTCTAGAATAGTCCAAGACTTATTGCCGTAAAACGGAGCAACCTGATGGCAATACGAAGCAGCCGCACCGTAGTCGCTCTGCCGGAAGCGCAGAACGGCCATATCAGCCAACGCTGTATGCGTTGAGTTTATGCGGTTTGCCGCGATATGGTGACGATACATTTGATCAGTAAGCTCTTCATAGTAGGCACGGAATGCCTTTCGAGACTTCAGTGCCTCCTTCAATTGCGACAAGTCGATCCCTTTTAAAGTGTTGACGGGCTGGAGCTCTTTCGTTGGCTTTGAGTCTTCGTCGTCCAGAGCAATTTCGGCCATATTCCCAGATTCAGAGCTCTCGTCAAAAAGAAGGCCGAGATCAGTCCAGGTTTCCTTCCACCCGCATCGGCCGGCGATTTCTTCAAGAAATCTTCGGGCCAACAAAAACAGTTCACCCCTTCCAGAAGCTAGCTGCTCCGAGCCCGTCTTAGGAGTGAGCTTCGGCCCTTCATATCCCACTTGCTCATGAACTGAAGAAAGGGCATTGGAGGGTAGCATTTCAGATTTCACGGGACGGGACTGGCGATTATTAGGCATGACAAGGGAGCTCGTACGCTTGGGAACACCCTGCTTTTGTTCAGGACCATCCACAGCGTGTAAAGCTGACTCTGGCAATGTCAATGCCGGGGTAAATGTCTGTACTAGAATCTGCGACGCAGCAGCATAGGCCCATGACGAAACCAAATTGTTTATGACCTCCGACTTTGCGGCGTGCTCCACCTCCGCAAGGCCACCTTCTAGATCAGATCGGAGTGTCCGTGCAGCAAGGCTGATAAATTCGGTCGCTCGCTCGCAGACTTCAGCCAGAAGCATCAGGTCTTCGGGTTTCTTTTTTCCTGTTCCTGATTTCTGATTGGTATCCGCATCGTCACTGACGATTGATGGCGCTCTTGACGCCCTGAGAAGGAGGGTCAATTGTCGAGAGAAAACGTAGGTGCGGAAATCGAAGATCGAGATATTGCTGGAAAGAATCTCCTCTCTATATGGCTTCCTATTGGGATCAAGTGGGAAGTCCGCCGGGTCAATGTCGGAAATCGGAGCCACCTCATCACCGTCGTCAGGGCTTTGCACATTCGCTTGGGCATCCAAGGCAGCCTTCGCCCGTTCCCGCCAGTCCTTGCTGTATGTTAGAAAGGCACTGCCATGCTGCTCACTGGAGCCGGCGAGCTGTTCTTGGATTGCAGCATCGAGTCCAACAGCCAGCTCATCATACCCAACCAGTGCATCCTCAAACAGTCCGACATTCTCAAAGCCCCTAGCAAGACCCTCCTTCAGTATAAAAAAGGTGCAGAAATTCCAGCCCGGCAAGCTGCGCTGAGAGTCCTTCTCCTTAATATCTTCCTCGTACTGGGCAACTCGAAGATCAAATGACGCCAGAATCCCATTCTTCACCTTCTCAACGAAGTCTTCAATCTGATCAGCCAACTCCGGAGACTTCTGTGTATTACCCGGCTTCGGAAGGCGTAACTGCGCCACACGATCGATCGCTGTTTTCGAAGTCCCGTTGAAATCGGCCTTCACCTTTTCCAGGACGGTCGTGGTCGTGCGACCCCATTTCGACGTCGCTACCTTCTCAGTCCCATCACCATCCTGGACAACATGTAAGATAAGCCACTCGAATGCGTCGTGTTTCTCCTGGCTGGTGGCAGCGGTACTAGACGTCGAAGATGAGCCATGGCTCTTAATCCACTCTCGCAACGCTTTCCTAGCTGAGTTCTTATACGTGTCGTTATCGTCGCACCGGAGGATGTAGATCTTCAAGTAAGGCGTCTGCCGCAGTCCAGGAATCTGATGACGCCGGTGGGTAACCGTGCCTCCCGGCGCGTCGCTAGATGGCTTACGCTCATCGGTCTCGGTTTTGGCTGGTGTGAACCCGATACGGAGGGACTCGATTGATCGGACGGGGCGAGTGGGAGACTTCCAGTGTAGGTTTCGCAGAGGTAGCTTGTGGGCGATGATCGGCTGGACGGAGGAAAAGAGACCCGATGGATCAGTATACTCAACTAGAGCAATGGAAAACACGAACAAGTGAGCAATAACGCGCGGACTGGATGTCTGGGGAGAGGATAATACCGGTGACACTGTTTGAAGCGGCCTGGGGTAGAGAGTCCATAATTCCCGCGCACTATTCAGGGGGAAGCTGTCTGCGCGCGAGGAGCATTCCGGTCGGCAGTCGGGTTACAATAGCCTCTACTCCTACGAGCAATAATGGAATGGTGAGAGGTAGAGGCAATCGACGACATCCGTAACGGCGGTTGTCTTTCGTGGTCTCGGTAGATGACCGCCTCTCCGCAGTCCGCACTCGACTCTTGGCGCGGGCCCAGTGATACTCCAGCTATCCCGTCTATACTACGTATTGCCCCAAGGGGTATCTACAACAAGGCAACGTCCGTGAATTCCTAGTTAGTCATTGACATTATAAAGTAACGGCTCGCATTTCCATCGAGTTCCTTAATCGAGCAGCTCTGTATCATCTAAAACGAGCTATCGGTGCCGTCAAAAAAAAAAAAAGAAATCTTTCCACGAAACACAGTACGAGAGTAAAAAATAACAAGTAGAATAGTCATATCCCATCATTATGCGCAAGTATCCCGACAAAAGAGAAATAGAGTCCCAGTGTGTCTCCCAATCACGCAAAACGCCCCAGCTGAAAGAACTTCAATGAAACATGGGTAGTCAAAGTAAAATAGTCTAGGCGCCAATATCCAAGACGCGTTGTGTAGAGCGGTTCTTAAGGAAATCATATGCATCAGAAAATCCCTGTGATATGCCAGGGATGTAGCTTCGAGCCCATGCGAAAATCACCAATAATAGAAGAGGAATCTAGATCAATGTTAGCAATCCCGCCATACAAATTAGTATTAAAGCACTTACCCAGATGAAGTACAGGTTCCTGTCACTAGCCAAACCCTTCATTCGTCGGGCTTGTTGTTCTCTAAGATGCTTCTGTTGTTCCCGGGATATGACATTCCGACCGATACGGATGTCTTTGATATCCTCATTCTTCTGTTCACTAGTGGTTCTCGAAGAACCAGCTTGCGCTTCAAAGTGTTGATCCAAAGCCGCCTCTGCTGCTGCCTGCACCATGCTGGTCTTCTTTGCTCGCGTCGCTTCTTCTTCGTCTTCGCCCTCTTTACGCGGATACAACTCGTCATACGAAGGTAGCTCCGTTGCACCCGGTGAGGAATTACCGGTCAGCATATCCCACCAGCCCTCTTTCGCCCCGCGTGAGGAGGTAGGTCTATGCGGAACAAGGTTCGTGATGCGGCGCATTGCGTGATAGTCTGGCAGAGCGGGCATTGGCGGTAGAGCGGGAAGATTAGGGAAGGCATTAGCAACGCTCTGTTGGAACTGATTGATTTGCGCCTGGAGCTGATTGCGCCAGGCAACAAGTGCGGCCGGCGGTGAGAAGGCACGTGCATCGCCATCCGATGTGGCCTGTTCAGCCGTCTGAAGTGCCACAGAGACATCATGGTGGACACTTGATCGGCGAGAAATGGTGAGAACCGGCTCGTCATCATCCTCTATATCCTCAGAATCGTCGACAGCGTAATCGAAAGAACCTGAAGCCGAGGAGGACTCCCAGAGAGAATGGAGAGATGCCGAGCTGCTATGCCTGCGACGCGACGCCAACGAGCCAACACTGCGCGAACGGTAGTGGCGCGCGGGTATCAAAGCTGCTTGGTGAGCAGGTAGTGTGCTGGCAAGATCGGCCGGAGTGAAACCCCTGATGCTGCGTGCATTGGGGCTAGACCCAGCAAGTCGGAGTCTGTGGACGATATGCGCGTGGCCATTTAGGGCTGCAAGGTGCATCGCTGTGTTTCCGACATTATCCTGCACATCTGGATCCGCACCTCGAGCGAGAAGTCCAGCAACGAAACGCGTAAGACCCAGCGAAGACGCGAAGTGGAGCAGAGTTTGACCGGTGGCACAGCGCATGTTATACCTCGGCGGGCGAGGGTTATCGTCGAGGTCGATAAACTCCAAGAAAGTTAGCATTCTCGAGTCCATGTCACCAAGCTTTCCTTGAGACTCCAATCCGGGAACTTGACGCTGAGTTCCACTGGAGCCTTGGAAGTCTTTTTGGAGGTTAAAGGCCCCCTTATAATCGCTACCCATGATCTGTTGAGCGGTTTGGAAAGCATCTGCTTGGTTCCCTAACTTGTGACCGAGTATCCCCAGCGCCAGTCGGTACATCTGTAATTCACGGTCGTCCACATAACGGAAATATTGCTGTTGCTTGGGAAGCAATGGTTGAGATTGAGATTGTAGCTGATTAAAGCTTGGATGTTCATGTTTGAACAGAACGACCACCTGGCCAGGTTGAAGGGCAGGTGGGGTAAGGCAGTTGAGGCATTTGTCGCCCCAGAATGTAGTCGTAGTTGCGAGAGTATCACCAAACACTACCTCCATGCCAGGATAGAAGCCACTGCCTAATAGCGTTACCTCTGTTCCTCCGGTAACTGAACCCTCCGCTGGAACCAATTTATGGATCACCGTAGGCAACCGGTTTCCAGCGTTAGTGATGCCAGGCCATATTTGTGTAGACGGTGACGGGCCGATTGCAATATTCAGATTCTGGTCTTGGAAGCTGTTCCTGCCGGACGCACTCGGGGTGCCAGGACGACTCGGTTGGGCTGAGTTTGGCGCAGACATCAATTGTTGCTGAATGAAGTTGTCCAAATTCTGCTGCTGTATAGACGTCAAGAATGGATTGCTGTCTCCACTTGTCGGCGTGAGCGGACCATTGCCCAAATGGTTCGACATGGCAGCGGGCGTCACAAACGGTCTCTCGCTGGGGGATGCGAACCCACGAGGAGCGGGGAACTGAGGCTCATTACTAGAAGCTCTCGCAGAAGATTGGCCCGGCTCGAGTTTGGTCATGGTCAGTTCCGATGGGAGTCTACTGGAATTGCTGTGTTTTCGTCGTTTACTCATCGGCCCTTGGAAGTCGTTTGGAGACGCCTGTCGAGATAGGCTCCGAGAAGCTTGCGAACTAGATGACGGCCCAGCAGTCGTCGAATCCATGAAAGGACTAGGACTAGGTTGGTACTGCGAGTTAAGTCTTTGTTGAAGTCCCTGCAGATCTGTCGCCGAAGGGGACCCAGTCGACTGCTTAGTAGAGGCGGGCGATTTACCTGCATCGAGGGCAGGACCGGATGGAAATACCCCGACTCCTGGAAGTTCGGTTCCATCCGCAAGAGCGGGAGGCGGGCCAGGAGCAGGAGGTCCCGAAGGTGCATGAGTCTTGTGATCATCTGTGATCATGATTGAGTTCGTGATCGCTTGAGCTATAACGTTGTCCTTGTAGTCCTTCAGCGTGAAAATAACCCTGCAGGCAGACGTTAGCTTTACAACGACAGCAACTGAAACAACTGGAAATCTGCTTACTGGAATCCAATCTTCTCGTTCTGGTGCCTGCAGTAGCATGCTATCCGCATTGGCAGCTCCACCTGCATAGCACCTGGGATAGTTACCGAACCTTCGCTTGAACTGGTGGTTTTGGACGGTTCAGCCCAATCCTTGATCTCATGAGTGTTGAAGACAATAACACGCTTGTCCTCATGCTTTTGAAACAACTCATCTTCCTCCGGTTTCCGTTGCTTTTTTCGAAAAGCCCGCTTTCGCTCCCGTTGTATGCAGCCAGCGCATATCTTCACCTCTCCACCTTCCAAAGGTTTCTCATCATCCGGTCCCTCATCGCTACCCATCGGTGAGGAGCTGGATGAGCGATATATAGGTTCGCCTCTCGCCTTCGCTAGCGCTTTCTTCAACTTCTCCTTGTCTTGTAAAGCACTTGTGCAAAAGAGGCTCGTATGCAGCTCAACTGTATCAGCGGAGCGCTCGGTGGCCGGTGGTGCTAGGAACTTGGGTTTTGAGATCGTGTGGCTGGGCAAACGTAGCTTTTTAACTCCATAGGGTAATGGGTATAAAGTCAACTTGATCGGTATCTGCGTCTCCACGCGTGATTTGAGAGAGGTCGGATGAACAGTTAAGATGGGCTGGTGAGCAGGACTCGGGTTTAAGGCTTTCTGTGCGGGTGGGGGTACGAATCCGAAACCAAAAGGAAGACTGTTGGTGGAAAAGTTGATGTCTGGATTTGGTTGTGACCCGCCGTTCATATTGAAACCACCGAAACTCTCCTCAAGGTAAGACGAGGGTGACTTTCCGTCCCATGGACTTAATGGTGATTTCACTTGAGACATCCTTGAAGCCTGGAACGGGGAGTGTGTGTCTTTTGAGATGTGGGAAATGAACGGAGCAGTTGTCTGGGGAATCCGCTGCAATAAGTCAGTCAGCGCACATACTATATTAGCTAGCAGGTTCTATAACTCACTGGCGAAGCAGACTTCCGTTTCGCGGAACCAGGCGCACCACCTAACCGCGATCTTGAGCCTTTATGAACCCTGGATTGAGAGATGGATCCTGTCTTCAGAGGACTAGGGCTGCTGGCAGCACTTTCGAAGTCAAAAGCGGCGTCCATGGCTTTGTTGCTCGATTCAAGGTCGGTTTCCGCAGAATAGGGGCCTTCAATATTTGGAAGCGAAGCGTCAAATCCAAACAAGGACTCATCCTTCACATGGTCGTAATCCGTATTTACCCAGTCCTCGGCCGTATAACCGAAAGGCATGACTGTGTTTTCACTGTGTACCGCAGAGGTGGAGGATGCAACCGATGGGTTTCGGAGGTGGTTTCGGGGCGATTCAGAACTCGAGCTCCGGCTCGAGTCTTCCGGTGATTCAGCGGGTGAGTCTGATGTGAAAACTTCGGGATGCCGCAAGGGCTCGTGATCCTGGTATGACCTTTTGAGCGACAATTCTGACGGTGAGAGACATGGTGGATTTGATTCCGCGACCGTACGGGAAGATGAGGCACGCGAGAATAAATCGTCAAAGTCCTGTCCAGCATTCTCTGACGAAAATTGTAGCCTCGCGGTATCCAAGAAGTCCATGTCGGTGTCCCGGTATGGGTTTACCATGTCGTCGTCCACGACAATCGGATCCAGAGGCGGGAAAGTAGGAGACGAAGTAGAGCCCATCGTTGGGCCCCAAGGAAGACGAGAGGTTGGGGGAGAAGGAGCGAATTCCCTTGAGACTATTCAACAAGATCCCAGCGCGCACTTCCAACCCTCCTCCACAACCAAAATCCTATGCACGTTCGGTTTCTGGTACCCGTCCAGACGATCAGATTGGCCAGGAGACCAACTCCACGGGGCGCACTGCGTAATGATCTCGAGCTTAGTAGCTTAAGCGGCCCTCCCTATATACCATGAAAAACGAATCGGTTAATTGTGACAAAAATCGGCGAAAAAACGGTGAAACGAGAATATATCAGTAATCGTCAATGATCTGGGGAAGCGAAGGCGTTTGTTGAGAGGGGAGCGTCAGCGGTCGGCGTAACAGTAAGAGCGGAGACCGGAGCGCGGGTGGGAAAAGGAGGAAAAGGGCGGCAAAAACAAAAGGGCCAAAATTCTAAGGCGCAGAGATTTGCTTGCACTATTTGATCTGTACAGAGTTGGCGAGCCGGACACTTATCACTTGCGAGAAGAGGATAGGAAGTGCGGTCACAGGTGTTGGGATGCCAAACCCTTAAGGCCACCTCGACCTCGATATCAGACTCCGTCTGGATGACTCCGTTCAACGGACCTGTCTTGGTGGTTGATGGTAGAAGAGGGCGCTGCTTAGTCAACAATCGCGGTGAGCCACACTAACCATATTCGGTACCAGCCACAGAAGCCAGGTTACCGCATTTTGATTGGTCGGCTATTTTCGATGCAGCTAGCCTTATCAGAACTTCACCATGAAGGACAGGTTTAGGAAGCGCTATAGACTCCAAATATCTGCTCTTGACATGTCGATATCGAGTTTCTGCGCCTAGTATCAGCTATCCGATTTACGAATTGCGATATCTGCCCCTCATCGGCTATATCTTGTAACAATCTCCGGATATACCTTGCAGGAGGCGTGCATCAACAATCCCTGCGAATGAAAGTAGAGATTACGGACAATTAGATAGGACAAATAGATAGGACAAATAAATGACCAGCTTTTGAGCTGCTGTAGCCATATCTTTTAGATGTCTCAGTATGTTCCGCATGTGCTGCGCAGGGTACTCCATTCCAACTATTAAGGGTCCATACGCATTCGAAAAATATATATATACTACTGCACGCGGGCACAGATCACCAAATGCTTCAATGCAGGACTGCCTAGCAAACGGGTACATCAGCAAGGCATAATGATTGCGTTAGTCATTATTCAAGATTTAACACCCTTGCTCATCCTGTACAAGATTGTAGTCCCCTATCTTTGGGGGCCATTTTTCGTAGCGGTGAGGATCGCCAGGAGTTGTACTACTGGGGAAGATACGCTGTGACACTTAACGAAGCCGATTATATCTTTTAACTCGAAAGAAAGATTATAGGTACTGGGTAATTCACAATAACTGCTAGAAGCAATATCATCCTTGACAATTTTGCATGGCGATATTGGGAGATGAGCATAACTGGACTCCTAGCAGGAAAGAAGCATAGGATATATGCACTGAAGCATGATAGAGGCTATAGAGAGACAGCCGTTTGATAGGAGCTCTTGGCGGTATCTTGACAGTTGATAAAAATGGCGCCGAATACACTTCTCAGCACCTCCAAATGCATGGATGCGTTGCACCGTTGCCCCAGGTTTGGATAGTTCATCAACCCAGTTACAGAATGAACAAGCATTTTTGGTGGTGTTAACGCTCCATGAGCCGATATATGAGCCGATAAGACAGAAAAGCGTGTCAGACTTATTGATAGCTCAATTTTCAATCACCGACCATACACTGTCAGTGTACATAGCTCCCAGCCGTCAACGGGGAACCGCATGTTGAGCGAACCTCTAGCCAAAAACTTGGGAGGTGATTCAAAAGGGAGACGCTTAGGTTTAGAATTGTTAAGGATCTACTTTGTCAGGGCAGATCAGCCTGTCAACCAGGTAAGGATGCCAATGCCACGTAAGGCCAACAACAAGGAAACGAATAGTAATGTATTGCAAGACTAAACCTTGGGGATCCTTCCACTGGGGGATCTCCCGTAGTCCTAAATACATTTGTGGAAAGACATGGATGTAACCCAACAGTAAGACCATGACGAGCGATAAAGTCATACCAAACTTTATCTGTAAACGGCGGCCAAGTCCGGTGGTTTCGATGATGCAACATGGGAAAGGATTTCCGGATCTCTAACGCCTATCTTAGAGCTTAATCGATCGTTTGCCTGAGGCTCCCAATCCTTGATATCGGGGCCCAGCAGATCCGTAACAACTATACCCCGTCTTCTTCGATCGACTGCCCTCAGTCGATGTTAACCCGTATAAATGATGATTTGGGACTGTAGGGTGAGGGTAATGCCTGTTGTTCTGTTTCTGTAATGTTGTTTGTTTAGTGTTGTGCTTGTTGCCATGACGGCAGCATCAAGATGAGCAGATTTCCAGAACATAACAAAGTCCCCCACAACGGGATGTCGACTTTGTTTACCCGTCTTTTCTTCAACTCTTCGGTGCTTTCTTGTTCGTATCTCATTCGTTTGAAGGCAAAAGACCCCTCAGTATGTCGCAAAAGATCCGTAATCGAGCCACCACCGTTTCAATACTGAGGCCCAAACTTGTTTGGTGCCTTCACTGCTTCCGTACGAGTATCAAGAGTTTTGAGTCTGCGGCAGGGGTTCCTTTTGAGATCGAGTGCGAGCTCGATGCCAAAAAGTCAATCCTTTGCCGTCAATGTTCTGCTCGTAATGCTCTTTGCTTGAGCGTAAGTCATGTCAAGTCCTATTTAAACTTGGCTAACAACAGATAGACTGCCGTGGGCATGCTTGGCAATGCCGCTGACCTATCCGCAATTATCGAATGGTATGTCGGGTTTTGGGAAGTTGATGAAGATGGTGTGGAGGTCTGGGCCGGCGAGGTCATTCCCGGCATCAACGAGGCTATAAGGACCTTGTGTCTGGCCTTTGATAATGTTGAGATAGCCCACCGAAAAGCCCATGGTATAACGGGTAATAAGCGGGATCAATCAGTAAGCTTGTTTTGCACTTGCGGCTAATCTGATCATCGTTAATGTCCTATAGGCACGAAAGACCGAGTACGAGTTGTTCTGCGCTGCTCGCCGTCGCGAGCTCGCGCATGTACTTCCACCGGCTCGGGATGCTTCGAAAGACGATTGGCACTTTTATCGTGTCCAAAAGTTGTTGCGCTTGCTTCCTGGAGACGATGAACTATCCAAACCTGGGGCAACGGTGCAACGCATCCATGCATTTGGAGGTGCTGAGAAGTGTATTCGGCGCCATTTTTATCAACTGTCAAGATACCGCCAAGAGCTCCTATCAAACGGCTGTCTCTCTATAGCCTCTATCATGCTTCAGTGCATATATCCTATGCTTCTTTCCTGCTAGGAGTCCAGTTATGCTCATCTCCCAATATCGCCATGCAAAATTGTCAAGGATGATATTGCTTCTAGCAGTTATTGTGAATTACCCAGTACCTATAATCTTTCTTTCGAGTTAAAAGATATAATCGGCTTCGTTAAGTGTCACAGCGTATCTTCCCCAGTAGTACAACTCCTGGCGATCCTCACCGCTACGAAAAATGGCCCCCAAAGATAGGGGACTACAATCTTGTACAGGATGAGCAAGGGTGTTAAATCTTGAATAATGACTAACGCAATCATTATGCCTTGCTGATGTACCCGTTTGCTAGGCAGTCCTGCATTGAAGCATTTGGTGATCTGTGCCCGCGTGCAGTAGTATGCATTTTCGGTGGTGTTAACGCTCCATGAGCCGATATATGAGCCGATAAGACAGAAAAGCGTGTCAGACTTATTGATAGCTCAATTTTCAATCACCGACCATACACTGTCAGTGTACATAGCTCCCAGCCGTCAACGGGGAACCGCATGTTGAGCGAACCTCTAGCCAAAAACTTGGGAGGTGATTCAAAAGGGAGACGCTTTAAGATGCATGAAGAACTGGTTTGTATACCTCTGCATTTCGTCGACATGGCCGTTATGAGAGGATGCAAACTGCAGACGCCAGGGCCGAAAGAGGGCCCGGTCCACGATCATACCTGGTCATCATTGGCATGCTCCAGAACTCCACCAGCACCTGAGACATAGTGGCCTCGCCCCTCCATAGGCGTTTCAGCGTTCTCCCGACAAGAGAACGGTTCTTTGGGTTTCCATAACGCTCGCCAACGCTGGCCACTAAACGGGCACAAGCTCCAGGAGCAGATCCAGGAGCAGGTGATAGTCGATCCGCGATTGAACAATCTCCCGGCTGCTACCCTAAATACTAAGACCAATATATTCAACCGCGGATATCATCGTAGCGTCATTCGAAAACAGCGGTACGACTGGCTCGGTCGGATGCCGAGCGGCGAGCGCGCTTTATAGATCCGAAATTTTGAGGGCAAAATAACGACCTCGCTTTGGTAGAAGTACAGGCCATCGAAGTATGAGAGGAAACGCATGCATTGACGACAAGGCAAAAGGCGAGGCTATGCCCTGTCGATGCCGTCATTCGGCCAAACTGTCCGTGCCTACTGTAGAGGCCATCATGCAAGCGATTCACATCCCCACCGGCGCTTATTGCTTGCATTTCGGTGCCAGGTTAGCAGTGGACTCATATAATTTATCCGGCGCTGTCAGTAGCAGTCACACGGCTTTAACGTATCATAGTTAACCAATATATTGACGAGTGCTTCCTTAGCGCTGCATCATTTATTCTCCTAGGCGCACACTCCGGTGGCAATCCTGGCGGATCGCTTGCTCGGAGATGAAAGTGATGATTTCGGTTCCATATGTCGCGATTTGATGAGGGAAAATCTGGATGCCATGATGATGGCGTTCGATGAATTATGAACGTCCCAAGATTGTAAGTGTTTGTTGAGTTGAAACAGCCGGCACGTGGCAACCCCTCACCCCCTCACCTTGGATGACTGACGAAAGGATTCTTCCTCCAGTCTACAACACCTCCTCTTAGTTCCGACGTCTCAAAATCAACAAAAAGCGCACTGGTCAGATTTCTACGGAGAAGAAGCTCCGGAGCGGTGTAAGAGCTTGGGTGGAGTCGCTTTTGACCGTCGCCCTGTCAAAAATGTCATAACAGGCGGTTGGAATTGCCTGCTCCACCAATTCAGGGAATAGTTTAATGACGGGGATGCTTGGCAGGGACAGGATATGGACGCCCTGTCGTTTAAGCTGAAACTCAGGCTGTTAGAGACAGACATCTTAGGGCTCTGAAAAGAACCTAGACGCGCTCAGCCTTGAAATCGTGAGGACCCCCGTCTCCGCAGCTGCACTCCATGGCACACGCACTAATCCTCAAATAGTCGTTTCTCCTGATGGGAAGCCGTCTTCGTCAATCTATGCAGACATCGGCGTCCCATCGCCCAGTCTTAGCACTTAACCTTTCATCTATTTCAGACAGTGGGCCACACCAGACCTCTCGCCATGGTTCTCCGATGGGAAATTTTTTTGGGCTGCGAGGCAATCTAGATGCGGCCGGGAAGTACCAACAACGAACCTTCATTCGCTGGTGGCCGTGTGCCTGGCTTGATCCGAGCTTTCGAAGCCGAGAGCCGTTGTGGGCAGATGGGACATGGATGTATATAAAGGCGTTCAACCTCGACGACAGTAAAGGCTCTTCTCTTCTTTCTACCACCAACCCTTGCATTCTTTTCACCAGGATCAACGATCCATTCGTTCTCTTACTTTCCCACTTCATTGATTGAAGTCTGGACATTCTTTTCACACCTTACCCTCATTCAATCCTTCGGAAGTTGAAGAACGCTGTGCGTTTATTTAAAACACCAAATCACAACCAACAAAATGTCTGTCGCTAGAACTGCTGGTTTTGCCCTCGCCTCCGCGGCCATCGTCGCCGGTCACGGTTATGTCACGGGAATCGTCGCTGACGGCACATACTACGGCGGTTACCTCGTTAACCAGTACCCTTACAGCAACGACCCCCCTGCAGTTGTTGGATGGGCTGAGGATGCTACCGACCTGGGTTTCGTTGATGGCTCCGGCTACACCTCTGGCGATATCATCTGCCACAAGGACGCTACCAACGCCCAGGCTTCTGCCACCGTCGCTGCTGGTGGCACCGTTGAGCTGCAGTGGACTGAGTGGCCTGAATCCCACCACGGTGAGTACAAACTTTAGCTCTCTGAACATCGCATTCACTTATACATGCAAAGGTCCCGTCATCGACTACATTGCCAGCTGCAACGGTGACTGCACAACCGTCGACAAGACCACCCTCGAATGGGTCAAGATTAGCGAGAGCGGTCTCGTTGACGGCAGCTCTGCCCCTGGCACCTGGGCCTCTGACAACCTGATCTCCAACAACAACAGCTGGACCGTGACCATCCCCAGCAGCCTCGCCGCCGGTGGCTACGTCCTCCGCCACGAGATCATCGCCCTCCACTCCGCCGGCAACGAGAATGGCGCCCAGAACTACCCCCAGTGTGTCAACCTCGAGGTCACTGGCGGTGGCAGCGCCTCTCCCTCTGGTACCGTCGGTACTGAGCTTTACACCCCCACTGACCCTGGTATCCTGGTCAACATCTACACCTCCCTCGACTCCTACACCATCCCCGGCCCTGCTCTCTGGGACGGTGCCTCTTCCAGCGGCGGAAACAGCGGCAGTGGTAGCGCCTCCTCCAGCGCCGCCGCCACCTCCACCCCTACCACTCCCAGCGTAAGCGTCCCTGTCATCCCCACCGCTAGCTCTGGTGCCTCCTCTACCCCTCTCGTGCCCACCCCCAGCGCGCCTGCTGTGACCCCTTCGGTCCCTGCCGGCAACCAGGCCCCTCAGCCCACTTACACCTCCACCTACATTGAGACTGAGACTTTGCCTGGTCAGACCGTTACCTCCACCACGACCGAGTACGCTTCCGAGCCTACCCAGCCCGCTGTCGAGACCCAGGTTGCTCAGCCCTCTGAGACCGAGGCTGCCACATCCACTTCCACTGTCACCGAGACTGCCTCTGCCACCGCCGCCCCGACTGGCTCCTCTGGCTCTAGCTCTGGATCTGGCTCCAGCAGCACCGAGCTCCCCACCGACAGCTCCAGCCTCTCCGACTACTTCTCCTCCCTGAGCGCAGAGGAGTTCCTCAACCTTCTGAAGGAGACCCTTAAGTGGTTGGTCACCGACAAGGTCCACGCTCGTTCCCTCCACTAAGCTACTCTTGAGCCTAGCTCACAAGAGCTTACCTGGATGCCGGAAACGAATATAGACCTCTTGCTTTGCTTTTCCTTGTGCTTTTATTCGTCTCTTCTTCTTACCTCTAATGGACCCGTTTAGTCGGCGAACTGTTAGGTGGTCCTATTTCTTGCTTATAATGGGATCCGGCATCCTGTTTATGTACCTATACTACTTGGCATAGCGGATAGGATAGTGGGAACTCGTCCTCCTTTGCTACTTCATTCACGGTTCTGTATTAAAAGAATTCTTTGCGTAGAGAATGTAGGTACCTAATTGAAGGTAATACCGGCAGATATTAATGGAATAGGTAATCATCCGCACATAAGTCCCTATTTATAGTTGCTCGAGCACCTATTAGAAATACATTCTGTTTGACCCTCCGGTGGCCATGATTTCTAACTCTTCGTACTCGCACCGTACTCGCACAGTAGAAAACAACAATGCAAAGCATACTTAAATGTTCGTGTTTGAATGTCTTTTAATTCTCAGGCGAGCGTCCGCATTCGTACGACTAGCCATGAACGCCATAATCTCATGAATCAAGGCAGTATCCCTCTGTAGATGGTATTTGTTTTGAATAAACTCCTCGCCATTCTCAAAGAATCTAGTCCCACAACCAGCATATCGCTCACCGAATGGACGGTTCTGCCGATAACAGAAGAAATAGACATCCAAGCCGTGAAATACCACCACCCAGCAGTATCCATTCTCGACGTTCCATCGCTCAGCCGAAAGCCCATCCAGCTCCTCCATAGCATTAGACCAGTCCTGTGTGTCATGTACAACACATGCCAGGAGGTGGTCTGCAATACGTGCAGGGCGTTGACCGTCACGGCCCATACGAAGGTAGTGTTGGACCCTGAGGACGACGCTGCCGGCCGCTTGGATGCGGCTTTGCGTAATGATCCAGCCGTTGATTATGGGGAAGTAGCCCGCAAGCAGGGCGGTTCCTAGTCCTTTCATGGAGACGCTGCGCTGTGGCTCGGGGTCATTCTTTATGGAATCGAAGAGTGCATGGAAGATGGGCAAATCTAAGTAAGTTTCTTCCATCGTTGTTGGTTATGCTGCTGTGTTGCTGATTAATATTCTGGTCTCACCGAATGTATGGGAACATACATCGTTTATGGTGAATTTGCGCTTGGTTAATCATGTAATGGATGGGTACAAATGTTTGTTTTGATGCAGAACCACAATGCAGCATGTAGTGAGCGGCGGGCTGACATCGCGGGAGTCGCAAGATCAGTCATTTTCTCATCATTCGGAAGGTACGTTGGGCCATTCTTGCTACCAAAACCGGTAGTAAGTATATACTACAGTTTCTCTGGGATAAGTACCTTCGTGAGTTTGCCTCAGCCGCCTAAATTCCCGGCTAAATCGTAGAATGAAGAGATCATAGATTGCCCACCAATAGCACGTTTTGAGGGGCGCTGCGACCTCATTTATATTTATATAAGCCTAGAACCGCCAGTTCAGCAGAAATTTGAGGGGAAGTTCGGGTAGATCTATTTTCTTGAAGTTCACTATAATGTACTTGCAAGCATTGTCCACAGTCGCGGCGTTCGTTATGTCCTTATCCAATGCGAAAAGCTCAACGTACACAAACCCTATTCTTCCCGGATGGCACTCAGACCCTAGCTGAGAAGACAATACTTTCTTTTGCACGACTTCATCTTTCCTCACAGTGCCGGGTACCCTGTGTCCGCGAGCAGAGATCTCGTGAAATGGAAACTTGCCAGTCATGTCGTTACCCGAGTTTCCCAAGTACCGGAGATTGCGAACAGTACCTCACAGACGCAACAAGATGGTCTATGGGCTTCAACATTAGATATCGCAAGGGGAAGTTCTATCTTCTGACCTCATATGTCTCGATGTATCCCGATTTCGGGTTCAAAGGGCTGCTTTTCTCGACCGAGGAAATTTACTCGGACGAAGCGTGAAGTGAGCCGCGGAGGTTTGAGATCGGGGACATTGACCCTGATATCTTCTGGGATGAGAATATAACCGCCTATATCTCATACGCGGGCATCTCTCAGACAACGCTTGATCTTGAGACGGAGCAAATTGGACCGGCATAGGATACGGAACCGAACGGGTGTTGGTCTCCCGGAGGGGCCGCATATCTATAAGAAGGACAACTGGTATTATCTCCGCATTGGCGAAGGAGGTACCGAACTTGGTCACCGGCAAGTCATTGCTCGGTCACACTCTGTAACTGGGCCGAATGAAGGATATGCCGGAAATCCCATTTTGACGAATTTCAATACGACGGAGTACTTCCAGACTGTCGGCCATGCAGACCTTTTCCAGGACGGCAATGGCAATTGGTGGGGAGTAGTGTTGGCAACACGCTCTGGTCCGGCTTGGAGAGTATACCCTATGGGGCGAGAGACTGTTTTGTTCCCCGCAACTTGGAAAAGGGGTGAGTGGCCTGTCCTTGAGCCTGTACGAGGGCGAATGACCGGTTGGGAGCTGCCGCGACCTTCCTGTCAGATTCCAGGCGACGGGCCATATGTTTCTGCTCCAGATTGAATCGACTTTGTCCCTGGATCCTCAATACCTGACACTTTCTCTTCTGGCGATTTTCCAGAACAGATTCCTTTGCTGTATCCCCACCCGAGCGACCGTACTCTCTGCGTTTGCTGCCATCAAGTCTTAATATTACTGGCCTTAGTGCTGCCGGGGAGAGGATCGAGAAAACGCCTATCACGCTGATAATGCGTCGACAGAGTCATACATACTTCACTTATAGCGTAGAAGTATCGTTTGTTCTGGCGGAGGAAGGAGAGGGAGGAAGGAGAGGAAGTAGGTATGACAGTCTTCCTAACACAGTATCAGCACATGGACTCGGGAATTGTTCTGCTCCCAGTCTCTGAAGGATGGTCCCTCACTTGCGCTGCCAGTCGACCTTGCTGGACGATTTGAATACACCAGCAACACAGAATGTCAGTCCCCGGAACTACCATCCAGGCCATACCACTTTCAAAGGATATTCGAGTCCGGCTGCAGGTTCAGGCTGCGCATGACACCCACTATAATCTGTCTGCTGCGCTGCCAGGACGCGAAGATTTTGACTTTATTTACCCTGTGGAGACTGTTCTTGTTAGCGGAGGAACTGGAAGATTTACCGGTAAGTGTACTCTAGTGACTGCCTTGACTTGGCTGACTTTGTAGGCGTTCTTCTGGGAGTCTATGCCACAAGTAGTGGGAGATCAGGCTCACGCCATCGTATATCAGTAGATGGAGATATGAAGGCCACGGCCAGAGAATAGAAGAGTAAATTGTCGCAAGGCCAGGCATATCTTTCACCGAGAGTGTTAGACCGTAAGTGTGGCAGGAACACAAACAAACAACATCGCCTGCTTCCCTCACCTCCGTCCGTTCGAACATTTTCCCTTAAGACCCTCCTTCATTTCTCTACTGCCTCATTCATAGCTAGTTCTTCGAGCTTGCGCAATATTGTCTGTTCTATGAGCAAAGGCACCATTACGAGCATTATCATATTCTCTTGAGAGGAATTTGGTGCACATCGATCCCAATCACGATGACCTCCAAAGGTGCCAGTGACACGTCCGGCCAGCCAGGTCAGAAGAGTTACTATAAGACCGTGAAAGAAGGCGGTTTCGAAAATTTCCAGCATTTCATGCAAAGTCACAACCTCAAGATGTACAACGACGATGATATCCAACTTGGAAAGGAAATCCTCCGTCGCTACGAAGAGTACGACAGGGCCTGTGCGGACAATACGTCTTACATCACCCATGAATCTTTCGAGAATGACAAGCCTACCGAGGCCAACGCCGAAGCCTACGATTCGGACTCGGACTCAGATCCTCCAAGCGGAGTATACCTCGGTTGTTATGAGACTAGAGAAGAAGAAGAAGAAGATGATGATGATGATGATGACGACGGCGATGCTGCTTCCGGCGAGGAAGGATGTCGTCTCGATGCAGTATACAGTCATTCCGAATGGGGTGTGGATGAGCCGGAGTTCGAAGGTTATCCCGCGTTTTCGGATGACGAAGAGGCATTTGGTCAGGACGGCTGGAGTAATGAGGCTGACTACGGCGAAGATGCGGCCGGTGGATACGATGGGTACGATGGGCACGATTGTGAGGACTGGTAGACATGTTGTCTTGCAAGACAATACAGTGGTTGCGCTTGGGTAAATCGTCCTTTAAGCTTGTCAAGGACCACAGGAACTAACATTGAGGTGCCTAGCGTTATCCGATATTTCTTTGAATGTTATGAATTTATGTTTGCGGCGGTACCTAGTTGGTACAGGGTGTGATTGAGGGACAAAGAGTTGTTCGTGATAGCCTCTACTCTCTCACGTACTAGGGAAACCTCCATGATTAGCCCCCTAAGCGCGCAGCCTCTTGCATGGGGAATGCCCACTCCGAGCCCTTCGGAAAGCATAATCAGGTTACTTCATACTTTTCCGTGTAAGGACTCTTTGAATCATCCTGCATCATAGTACTTTGTGTGCGACGCCACACTTTGCCCAAGAAACACTGAGTCATATGAAATCACGGACAGCCGGTTGCACGAACAAGCATGCAGAAGATGGCGGTTGATGAATCATACCTATACCTGCAGGTTTCTGAGTCATCCTGCCTAGGAAACAGTTTGTAGTCCCGGTTTGTCGGCCTGGAGCTCAAGCGGGGACTCGCGGGCGATTGTTGTTGCGGGGTTGAAAATCCAGCCTTTCTGACCATCAAATACTTAACTCCCTCCTACCCCTTCTTAACACATCACCTCACTCGGGCTTTGCAGGTAGCTAGATCAACAGAGCATCTATCTGAGTTCATACCTAGATTGGCATACAGTAAAGCTTTCTGCTGGCATCATGTTCAAGAAGAAGCCAACCGTAAGTGCTACCCCGCATCGCAAGCTCCTCCATCTGCGAAAACAACGAAGAACAGTTATCTCATATTCGTATCACAGATCAAAAACCTCTCTCCACTGCGATCCTCGGACCGGCGCAAATTAGCTGATCAGATTATCAGCGACTACAGGATTGCGATACCATCGACGCCCGGTGAGGCTAGCGACGTCACTCCAACAAATCCCGCACAACCAACCCTCACATCCATACGCAATGCCCTCCTCCCCGAAAACTGCCTCTCTGCACGCTTCACAACGACCGCCGGTCCTGATTTACGCGAAGTCCAAGGCACCGTATACGTTGGCACCCACAGCGACGGCGACGAGCGAGTCCTCTGGTTCAAGATCGATCAAGGGCCCGGCGCTGAAAAACGTCTATACCCCACCGTGTACATGCTCTGGCATAATGCAAACATCGTGCCATTGCTCCACACACCAGAGTTTGTTATGGGGAAGCTCCGGTCTGGCGCGGACCTGATGACTCCGGGCCTGGCAAATGAGCCTCCGTTTGATGAGCGCGCAGTCAAGGGAGCAGTTGTCGCGGTGGCGAGCTTGGATAGGGTGGCTGTGCCGTTGTTTGTGGGGGTTTGCGAAATTGATGTTTCTGCTCTTGGGGAGGTTCAGGGGACAAAGGGACATGCTGTACGGGGTATTCATTGGGAGGGGGATGAGTTGTGGGCGTGGAGCCCGTCCTCGAGACCTGGTGTTCCTGCTCCAGAGTATCTGGAGGGGTGGGATGAGGTGGAGGAAGAGAGAGAAGCTGGTATTGAGGAAAAGGTTCAAGGGCTAGAGTTGGAAGATAAAGATGGTCAGGAAGTCGAAGCAGACGCTGCAGAGCCTGCTCATGAAGCGGCGGAAGAGCCGATTGCCGAGAAAGAGCCTACAACGAAAGGTACGGTTGCCGTTGCTACCAGACTCAAAATACTAATAGGAGCAGAAATCGATGATGCATTCGAAAAGGCCTTTCTTTATTCTCTATACAAACTAAAGCAGGACAACCCATCAACACCCAACCATGGCCTGTCTCTCCCTATCTCGCCGTCAGCATTCATGGCAAACATGATCACCCCGTATCTCCCTGTATACACCGCACAGCAAGCTCAGTATTACCAAATCAAGAAAACAAGCTGGAAGAACGTGAAGAAGTTCCTTTAGAGCACACTGGCGGCCGTTACTAGAGATCCCCAAGGACGCAGCGGGCAGGAAACCGTTATTCTTGACGTGGACTTTGACGACCGCCGAGTCGTCAACTTCACTCCGTACAGGCTCCCGAACAAGAATGCAGTCGAAGGCGCAGGAAAGTCGTCAAATGCGGCTGGCAAGAAGCCCGCAACAGCTGCAGACGGCGACCCCTCCGTGGGCCAGACGCTTACAGTGCAAACCTTATACCGACCAACAGCAAAGCTCACGCCGACAATGTTTCCTCCTCTCTCCAGCACACACCCCAGCAATTACTATAAACACTCCGACGTCTCGAAACAAATAGACGAATACATCCAGGCTCAAGACCCTCCGATCATCGATTCGCAGAACAAACGCATCCTCACCCTCACCCCATTTCTAGCAAACACTATATTTACTTCCTCTTCAGCAGACGACAAGAATACCGTCTCCCGGGGCAAGACAACCCGCGACTTCCTCCTCAAGCGCCTGACCGAAGACTCCACCCTTCTGGCGCCGCACTATGCCATCCTTAAACCAGGCCAAACACTCTCTGACGTTAAGCCCAAAGCCGGGGCAGCGCCAAAAGCCCTTGTGACTGTCGAACGCCGCACGGGCTCAAAGACAGTTACGAAAGTCTCGAACCTAGAGGTCTTTGGCATCATACCAACTCTTCTCGCTGAAGAACTGCAGAAAAAGTGCGCCAGCAGCACAAGTGTTTCGCAAGCCACCGGCGCTCCCAAGGGAGTAATGGAAGTCCTGGTCCAGGGTGACCAACGCAAAGTTATAGATACCGCGCTCACTAGGCGGGGCCTAAAGACGCAGTGGATCGAGGTGGTGGATAAGACGAAGAAGAAAAAATAATCATCCTTAGGTACTTTGTGTTGATGACGGATAGTCCTAGATATGATAGTTGGAATACCCACAGAGTCGGCTTCAAATAGGGCTATATTGTATTATAGGGAGATTTATCCTCCGTGCGGCTGTATTTCTCCCGAGTACCGATGCAATCCAGTATATTGGATCCTCAGTCGGAGCCAGTCCGACCCCTCCACCCTCCCCCTCATCCCAGCAGTATATCAGTCCGAAAACTCCCGCACCACGTATATCTTGCTTAGAACTTCTTAGAATATACAACTATCTAACTCACTGTACATATCCAACTTAACTTTTCATACAGAGCATAAAGACCTAGCGCCGAAATGCCCGTTTACCACATCGGTACCCTTCCCCTCTCCCCGCATGCCCTAGCCCCTATCTTCATAGTTCCTATTCTCCAATTCCCATTTCTCGCTAACGAAGTATTTATCTTCACCATACGATAGTCCTTTTCCGCCTCAAACAAGGCGTAACTCCTGCGCAACTTCAAACCTGGACCTCAACCGCCCAATCCATGGTCGGCAAGATCCCTGGCCTGCTCTCGCTCAAGGCCGGCGGACCGCTGCCAATCTGTGTTCCGCGTGCGAAGGGCTTCGATATGGGCCTTGTTGCTGTGCTAGAGAAACCCAGTGATTTGGAGGGATACGCGGTGCATCCGGCGCATCTAGAGTGAGTCTTCTGCTTATTTTATACACCTTTGGGGTGGTGGGGGTGGTGGGAGGGGTTCTAATTGACTCTTGGAACTTGGTTAACTCTTTCTGTGATACCAGGGTACATAAGATGAGGGAAGAGCTGTGTGAGGATACATTGGCTTATGATTTGGAGTTTTAGAGGTGGTACGTAGTTCCTTAGGTATGTATCTTGACCAACGCGCTCTACGCTACGTATACATGCTAACTCGTCTCCAAGATGAAGCAGGATGGTGGGGCGTTGAAAACAAGCTGGTATTGGTAACTTTTGCCATCCCGATTTAAGACAAAACTCATATAGCAGATATGCAAGTAGGTGAATGCAAGATCATTACTCCTTGGTGTCGACCTTCTTGGCAGGGTGTTCGGCGCTCGCCTCGTCCTCACGGGTACGCTTCTGACCTGCGTCGGCGGTGCTCTGCACGACAGGCACACCGCTATAACTGTTAGCATTTCTTGGTTGAGTAGCGAGGTTTGGTGGTAGTCTTACCGAGCATCCTTCTGGACCTCACGACGTTCGGGTTGCTCGTCCTGGCCGTTCTTGAAGCCTTGCTTTTGGTCCGCGTCGCGTCGTTCCCTCCAGTCACGGTTGTTGTCACGGCGTCCTCCACGACCGCCACGGCCGCCACGACCTCCACGACCACGAGCCCCGCCGCGGCCGCGGCCACCGCTGGGCTTGACGCGGCCGGCTTCGATTTCTCGTACCTTCTCGTCGCAGTAATCCTTCTTGCTCTTAATGATGAGCTCCTGATCCTTCCACTTGGGCATGGGGTCTAGTTCCAGGAAGGCCTTCTGTTTCTCCTCAGAGGCGAACTCAACGAAGACACTTCCCTTGAAGTACTTTTCGTTGGTGCGGCGGAGACGGATGGCATTTATGGGGCCGTAAGGGGCGAAGAAGGCTTCAATGTCAAGTTGTGTGGTAGGGGTCTCCTCTCCGAAACCCTTGGCGTAGATGCTACGGGCCATGGCCTTGTCCTCAAACACCTTAACGACAGTAGGGTCATGAGTGTCCTTGACGGTCTCAGGTAGAGGAACCTTGCGGCGGACGGCAGTGTCATTGTCTGTGAGTTCAAGGGTCTCGGAGTTCTTGAGCGCCTCAACAATGGCGCTGAAGGGCTGGAATCGGCGCATGCGCTTGAAGGAGTGGAGGAGCTCGAGGGGCACGGGGTTGTTCTTGCTACCGCCGACCTTGGAGAGTAGAAACTTGTCCATGGGCAGGTTGGAATCTGAGAAGTAGAACTCGACCTGCTTGCGAATCTCGACTGGGTCGTCCGTCTCCTTCTGTGTGGAGGGGTCGAACTTGCTCTCGTTGCGACGTCGGTTGGCCCGACCCCGGTCCTCTGCCTGGTTCCCATTCTCTGACTTTTCTGACTTCTCGCCGAGCTTAGCGGCAGCAGCGACAATGCGAGCTTCCTCCGCTTCCTCAGACTTGTCTGCGGAAGCCTCCTTGGCCTCCTCCTTTTCCGTGCCATTAACAGGGACCTCGGCTTCGCCCTTCAATTCTGCAAGCACATTCTGGACATCCTTCTCAGCTTCAGCGTTGGTCGCCTGGGCGGTAACCGGCTTCTGTTCGTCGGCCATAGCGAACTGATTTTCGCGACAGATGGTAACCGGGACGTGAACGACAAAAAGGAGAGGAACAGAAGACGGTGCTAGAAAGGAGCGAGCAGCGTTCTGGTATTATGACTCAGTTAGTAAGTATGCGCGCTAAGGTTTCAGCAAGGCTGAGTTTTGATTCATGACCGATAAGACAAATAGCGACAAGGAATCTCGGAGGGACATCGCGAACGGCCGACGCGCCGATGAGCGAGGCTGCATTCAAGCGCAAAATGCTGCAGCAGGACGGGTACCATCAAGATCCTTACCTCGAAATATCAATTAAAGATCCTATGACTCCTTCAAGACACACAGAAACTGGAACACTTTTCTCAGACAAAACAAGACGCTGAGGTGCGGCGGGGGAAATTTTCTGAGCTGCGGAGCTCAAAATGTCAAGTTTATGCCTGAGGCAGATAAGTCACCTGAGGCAGATAAGGGCCTGGGAAAATATGGCACTAACCTTTTCTGGCCGGGTTAGGTCTGCCTCCTTCCCAATTCGGCTTCTCATCAACACTACGACGCCGCTCAGCTATACACAGCAATCAACAGGCTCTATAAGTACAATAACTGCAAGGCAGACAATCTTTAGCTTGAGAAGATGAGAATTGACATTGTAGTCAGTGTTCGTGCAGTAATCTTGGGAGACCATGCTTGAACATGAGCCCTCAAGGTCGCCATACTCGCAGCGGGTTGTCCAGCGCTCCTGCCTTCTGGTGTCCGCGCCACTCGCCTGGCGATCTTCTACTGCGGTTTATCCTCGATCTACCTACATGTCTTGTTACATAGCCCGTTCTGCATACATAAGTCGGCAGTTTTATTTCCTCAGCATTGACTACGGCGCTATTTCTCTTCTCCCGCATATCGAGCACGCCGATGGCAACGGTCACGGTAGATGTCTACAGAACGCCGCTCGCCAGCAAGCAGTCTTTGACGAACTTCTAAAGTGCGCCTAGCCCCTTACCGTACGGAATCGAGAATCGGCGATGCCTCTATATTATACTACGGGGTCGCTAACCCTGCCGCACGACTCCCCAGAATGGGACGCCATAGCAAAGGCCAGCCGCGCGACACCCAAGTGGCCTGTTAGAGACGTGAGTCTACTGCTGCCTGCGTGGAAGGTCCCGCATCTAATCATAACTTCCAGATAATCTTCATCAGTACTATCAGTCCCTTCATGGTAGCGGCCTTCATAGAATGGATACTTTTCCTTGCCGCTTTCGTATACTGTCTCATTAAAGTATACCAGAAAGCCGACCACTGGAGCATCAGAGCTCTTGCTGTCATGATGATCATCCTTTTCTCAGCCCTAAGGTCGGTCTTCGCCGCAGTAGAATTATAGAAAGGTATGAGCTAATACGCTTGAAGGGGAATCTTCCTACCAGTCATGATCACAACACTTCCTTTTCCTCCGCATATCAAAGACAAGTTTCCCCCTGCTATGGTGTCGTTTCTTCAGTGGTTCGCGTTCTGGGCTTTTGCTGGACTTCTCACGGTACCATGGTTGTTCTGCGTTTACAGGATCGTCACCAACTCGATAGGCAAGACGCGAAGAATTCAAAAGGTCCTCGATGCCAAAACTGCGCCAAAAGTCGTCATCATCATGCCAGTGTACAAGGAAGAACCGGAAACGTTGATCAAGGCAGTTGATTCGGTCGTCGATAGTGACTACCCCGGGTGTTGTATCCATGTTTTCTTATCCTACGACGGTAGCCTCATTGACGAGCCATACCTTCGTGTAATTAACCACCTCGGCATTCCAATCTCACTTCGGAGCTATCCCCAAAGCATCGACGTGACATACAAAGGAGCAAGGATTACAGTTTCCCGGTTCAGGCATGGCGGTAAACGACACTGCCAGAAGCAGACATTTAGGCTCATCGATAAAGTGTACGCGGATTACCTCAAGGAGCATGATGATCTCTTCCTGCTTTTCATTGATTCTGACTGCATGCTGGACCGGCTTTGCCTTCAGAATTTCATGTACGACATGGAGTTGAAGCCGGGAAGCAAGCGCAATATGTTAGCTATGGCCGGGATCATTACGTCAACTACCGAAAAAAATTCTCTCATTACCGTCTTGCAGGATATGGAATACATACATGGACAACTCTTTGAGCGATCGGTTGAGTCCGGCTGCGGCGCAGTAACTTGCCTTCCAGGAGCGCTGACGATTCTGCGGTTTTCTGCCTTTCGCAAAATGGCCAAATACTACTTTGCAGACAAGGCTGAACAATGTGAAGACCTGTTCGATTATGGTAAATGCTACTTGGGCGAAGATCGCTGGCTTACCCATCTCTTCATGATCGGAGCACGGAAGCGCTACCAGATTCAGATGTGCACCACCGCGTTCTGCAAGACCGAAGCAGTGCAGACGTTCAACAGCCTGTTGAAGCAACGCCGACGATGGTTCCTTGGGTACATAACCAACGAAGTTTGTATGTTAACGGACGTTCGATTGTGGAGACGATATCCTCTCTTGTGTTTGGTTCGCCTGTTGCAAAACACTATCCGAACAACGGCATTGCTTTTCTTCATCCTGCTCATATCGATTATGACGACATCCAGTAGAGTTGACGATTTGCCAGTGGGCTTCGTTGTGATCTCGCTAGCTCTCAATTACACGCTCATGTTCTATTTCGGTCTGAAGCTCAAAAGATACAAGGCCTGGCTCTACCCAATGATGTTTATTCTGAACCCTTTCTTCAACTGGCTGTATATGGTCTATGGAATATTTACTGCAGGCCACCGCACATGGGGAGGGCCAAGGACCGACGCCGCTAGGGCCGATGAGTTTACTACCCCCGAACAAGCCGTGAGGCAGGCAGAGGCACAGGGAGACGAGCTGAACGTCGAGGTAGAAACTTTTCGATCAGCAGTTGAAGGAAAAGGAGTGCCTGTCCACCCGTGGAAGAAAGTCACCGGACGCTTCTCAAATGGAGATCTTATGCCTATTAAAGGAGGGATGGTCAATGATACCGAGGCTGGCTTGACGAAGTTCTTGTCGCCCCTTCCAGAAATACCTCAGATTGGCCTACATCCACCGTGGTCCACAGAGTCCGTACTGTCTTCTGTGGAATCTATCGAGATGCCACATAACGTCGAGAGCCTGATGAATGACGAGAAATATTACCTTAGTCGCAAGGCTCAAGAGACCTCAACGCCTCGTCGCAGCGTAGAGTCATTTCACGATTCTCAGAACACAAATGATCCCCGACTACCAATTCCAAGCGGTGATGGCAACCGTGCCATCATAGAAAACAGATTGGCCAGTCCAGCGCCGTCACTGGATTCGACAACAACAGCAACAGAAGCCACCAAGTCAGTGGAGACACCAGAAGATTGTCAAACTACGGGGTCATCATGTCCACCGAACGAGTCCAGTAATCGCCTTACAATGGCCAGATGTGTCTCGAATACAGAAGTCTCCCAAACGCAGCGCTTGAGCAAGACCCCGAGTCCGGCAAAGTCACGAAAGCGAGGAACAGTTGCCTGAGAATAGTGTTGAGGCGATTCAGGCAAGGCAGGGCAAGTGACGGTAAACAGAAGGGATATTATGTACTTTTAGGGCATTGGTACAAACCGGTTAGCATGATTATACTGGAAGTGTGTCCTTCATGTTTTTATTAGCAAAGAAAATCCCTAGTCATACATCTCTCGGCTACCACGGAGTCATCTCGATGTAGTCCCGTTCATTCCTTATGGCAATCTTTAGCTGTAAGTGCGACATTTGGAAGCCTATTCTCCATACTGCGTTGCCAACCACCTCACCCTCTTGGCTGGTAAAACGGCTATAATATCTTAGCTAATTGATGCAAACTATTACATAATGCTAATGCGCGTATATCTTGGCCTTGGTTTCCTTTATCTAATTATGAAGTAAGATTCCTATGAATGCACGAATCCGAGACCTGTACCACACGCAAAGCACCCCTGCGGGAGAGGACTTTAGGTGATAGTTATACTCTTGGCTTGGTTTAGGTAACTAATCTTGGCAGCTACTGGTTTAGGACTAGACTTACCATATCGATAAGCGACCAGCCCCTCCAAGCATAGATTCTGCCGTAGATTGGTAAGGCGGTCAATGAGGGGCGTCCAGGTGTCCAGCATGAGCCAGAAGGTTCGATGGGCATCGGCCAAGCATCAAGGCTGCACAAAGACAAAATATCAACGCAAAGGTTTCTCGCTCAAATAGATTTGGGCTTTTGCAAACGTACATATTAGACGTCGAAGTCTGGATTTTTGATTTCAAATTGACCAGCGTGTTCTTGCGAATCCTGGAAGTGGATCGAAAGGAAAAAGTCTTGACCGCTTGACGACCCAGAAGTGCCCACGTTGTTGGCCCTAGCCACACCTCCAGATACCTAAGAACAGATCCTCGAGTGGCGCCGCTGCTGCAAATTATTATTACCATCACTCATTCTCCCCTCTCACCTCTCGCTCTCTTCTCCATCTCCCTCCCGATTCCCCCTCCTACCATCTATTCACCCCCGCATTTCAGATTTCCGTCACAATGTCTGTCGTCGGTATAGATTTTGGTGCCCAAAGCACCAAGATTGGTGTCGCCAGAAACAAGGGTATTGACATTGTGCGTATCAACGCCCCGCCGCTCAATTTTACTGTCGAGGGACGCTAAGCTAACATATTCTCAACAAATAGATTGCCAACGAAGTCTCCAACCGACAGACACCGTACGTTCTTCTCTATTTTGTTTTTGCTTTGACTTTGAGACTAACTTTATTCAACGATTAGTTCCCTTGTTGGATTCAGCGCTAGAAGCAGACACATTGGTGAAGCCGCGAAGACACAAGAGACCTCCAACCTCAAGAACACAGTTGGAAACCTCAAGCGCCTGATTGGCCGCGCTTTCAGCGACCCCGAGATTCAGATCGAGCAGGAATACAGCGTTGCACAGCTTTGTGACGTCAATGGCCAGGCCGGTGTTGAAGTCAGCTATCTGGGCAAGAAGGAGAAGTTCTCTGCCATCCAGCTGGTCGCCATGTATCTGACCAAGATCCGCGATATCACCTCCAAAGAATTGAAACTCCCCGTCACAGATGTCACAATCAGTGTTCCCGCTTGGTTCACCGACATCCAGCGTCGCGCTATGCTCGATGCCAGTGAGATCGCCGGTCTTAAGGTTCTTCGACTGATCAACGACACCACCGCTACCGCCCTTGGATATGGTATCACCAAGCTTGACCTTCCTGGCCCTGAGGAGAAGCCCCGAAGGGTCATGTTTGTCGATATCGGTTACAGTGACTACACTGCCACTATCGTCGAGTTCCGCAAGGGTGAACTTAACGTCAAGGCCACTGCCTGCGACCGTCACTTTGGTGGTCGTAACTTCGACAAGGCCTTGACTGACCACTTCGCCGATGAGTTCAAGGAGAAGTTCAAGATTGATATCCGCACCAACCCCAAGGCCTGGGCCCGTACCCTTGTGGCTGCCGAGAAGCTCAAGAAGATTCTGTCTGCCAACACAGTCGCTCCTATGAGCATCGAGTCTCTCATGGAAGACATTGATGTTCGCGCTATGGTCAAGCGTGAGGAGCTCGAGGACATGGTTAGGCCTTTGTTGGACCGTGTTACCGTTCCTTTGGAGCAGGCTCTCGCGGAAGCTAAGCTCAAGCCCGAGGACATCGACTTCGTCGAGATGGTTGGAGGCTGCACTCGTGTCCCTGCCATCAAGCAAGCGGTCAACAAGTTCTTTGGCAAGAACCTTTCCTTCACACTCAACCAGGATGAAGCCATTGCCCGTGGATGTGCTTTCAGCTGCGCTATTCTTTCCCCCGTTTTCCGTGTCCGTGACTTCTCCGTTCACGACATCGTCTCCTACCCCATCGAATTCACATGGGAGCAGTCTCCCGACATTCCTGACGAGGACACCAGCCTTACCGTCTTTAACAAGGGCAACGTTATGCCATCAACCAAGATCCTCACCTTCTACCGCAAGCAGCCTTTCGACCTCGAGGCTCGCTATGCCAATCCCGAGGCGCTTCCTGGCAAGGTTAACCCATGGGTTGGTCGCTTCTCTGTCAAGGGAGTCAAGGCCGACGCCAATGATGACTTCATGATCTGCAAGCTCAAGGCTAGATTGAACTTGCACGGTATTCTGAACCTGGAGTCCGGATACTACGTTGAGGACGTCGAGGTTGAGGAGCCTGTTTCTGAGGAGGGCGAGAAGAAGGACGGTGATGTAAGTTCCCAGCCAAGTTTATTTTTCGTTTGATAGTCTTGCTAACTTCGTGCTAGGCCATGGAAACTGACGCGGCTGAACAGCCCAAGAAGACCCGCAAGGTCAAGAAGCAGGTCCGCAAGGGCGACCTTCCCATCTCCAGCGGTACTGCTCAGCTTGAGCAATCTCTCAAGGACACATGGCAAGAGCGCGAGAACTCCATGTACATGGAGGACAAGCTGGTCGCCGAGACTGACGAGAAGAAGAACGAGCTCGAGGGTACCATCTACGAGCTGCGTGATAAGATCGATGGCGTCTACGCCGAGTTCGCTAGCGAGGAGGAGAAGGATAAGCTGCGATCTAAGCTGACCGATTTAGAGGTATGTTTGCTTGAAGAAAGGCGTTTATGCAACTGTAACTAACTTTTCCAACGTAGGACTGGTTGTACGAGGATGGTGAAGATGCTACCAAGTCCGTTTATGTGGCTAAGCTTGATGAGATCCGCTTCGTTGCCGGTCCCATCATCCAGCGCCACCGCGAGAAGCTCGAGGCCGAGCGCCAGGCTATTCTGAAGGCCCAGGAAGAGGAAGCTGCGAAGAAGCGTGCTGAGGAAGAGGCTAAGCGCAAGGCCGAGGAGGAGGCCAAGAAGGCCGCCGAAGAGGCTAAGAAAGCAGAGAACCCCGACGCTGAAATGAAGGACGCTCCTAACGAGGGCGAAGCCGCCCCCGAAAACGCGGATGCCGACAAGCAGTAGGCGGCCCGTCGAATAATCCACCCTTCTCAGTCAGTGAGACGATAATCGCCATGAATTACTCAATTTTGTCGGGTTACTCTATTATACCTTTTTTCTCCAATCCATGAAGCTACGGCAGTAAAACGATACTCATTTTATCTGTTTCTTGATGAACCCATTTCATACGAGATGCTGTGTACTGGATCAAGCTGCAGCCACGCATCGTGATGACGAGATGGACGGATTAGATCGGGCATGTGGATAGACTGTCGGCGAAAAGTTTATAAGCTCGCTAATACTAGAGGATTTAATACCTTGCGTATCCGTATATACCTCATGAGTTGCAGCGCGTATTGTTCACCTTCTATATTTTCTTTTCAGGATCTCGCATAGCCGCGAAATGAACCTAACTAACGCTCTTGAGACCTACTCAATGTAGTTAGACAGTCAGTATTGTTCATGTATTCAGATATATAGTTTCTGTTGTTCCCTGGGACTATCAGCGTATGACAAACTATTGAAAACCTATTGGCAATATTCTAGACGACGTATCCTAACAAGCCCTTTGACAAGTCTACAGCGATGCCCTATATTTCTCGAAGATATATTTTGCCGCTGGACCTTATGCTTTATTTCTGGCCATCCACCTCCCGAAATGACACCTACAGTAGGGTTAACAACCAAAACACAAATACATCATCCAAAGCTTGATGATGATCCTCACTTAATACATAGAGATTTGCCCCTCTTAAGATTTTCAAACCCTAATCTCGGCTGGAAGCTGCCGGTCTGCAAGCTTACCGTGCATCTTCTCCAACTCGCAATGGCTACAATCACTGATTTTGCTACTAACCACGGTACAAACTGCCCAACACATAGGATGAATGTTCTTTTTGCACTCAGAGCTCCACCTTTGAGAACTGGCACTGTTTTGAAAGAGTTTTTCAGTCCGGGTTCGCCCGGCACTGACAACACCAGTCTGAGCAGGAAACAGTGCACAGTTCTTACGAATCCCAAAAACAAATATGCTACTTCTTACCTGACAGGCGTTAAGAATCGAACACAGTTGATACATAAGGCTTTGCCAAAGAGCCGGACAGCATTTGTCAAGTTATAATGTTTTGAACGGTTTGCGTTGAAAAACCGGGTAGCTACTTCTATTCTAGCCAGTCAAAAACGAACGTCATCTGGTCCCGTAGCTTAGTCGGTTAAAGCGTCAAGCTTATAACTTTCTCAAGAGGGAGTCTTGGCGATCGCGAGTTCGATCCTCGCCGGGACCAGTTCTTTTTTGCACTTTTATTTTCCGTCTAGTTTTTCGCGTATGACAAAGATCCTCTATTAAGCGAAACTACCACTCATTCATCTTCTACCAAAGTTCCCGGCATATCCGGTCCTGATAAACGTCATTAAACAACGAGGCTTAAAGCCTACCTGCCTTATAAGGGGTTAATAAAAGTGGGGACGACGGATCAGGCAAAATGGCACACGAGAGAGCGACGATCATGCTCATGGTTCTCAATATGCAGTGGACCCTGAACAAATGTATGCCGTCTACAGCAGAGTACCATTATTCTTTCCCCTGCGTCTTCAGGGTCTCGAGTAGTGAGGATCAATGCAACACTGGTGTCTGTGGATTGCTTCTGTCCCACCAATCACCCCTTCCCCTCAATAATTCGAAGGGGGTGAATTACGTAGCGTAGACCGGATTAATCTAGCTGAAGTTCAGTTCCTGAACCCCTTCTTCACTGTGGATCCCCCAGCTTTGACAAGGAAATAGAGATTAGCAGGAGCCTCGGCGTGGTTGAGTCTTGACGTTCCTTTTGCTTAGTGACTTCGACCCCTCGTGCTCCTCCCCTGTTCGTTTCCCGTTATCTCTTAACATCTTCACAGTTCTCTCATTTCAATCTCATACCTCTTACCATTCGTCTAGGTCTTCGTTCTAGGAGACTTGAGCTGGCCTAGCCGTTTGGGGAGTCAAATTGACAGCAATTTTTATCAAGTGGACGGTCCATCTTACTCTATCCTTACGCTTCATTCTTATTCTTCAGAACACAAAATCCCACGTTCTTTAACAGCAGAATGCGAACGAAAACGTGATTTCCCTACGACTCGTCTTTAACCTATATTTCCCTCCGACCCAAGATGCATAAGAAGGCTACACTGGCTCTCGCCAGTGCGATCTGTATCACAGCAGCCACAGGCCTCCCAGGTCCGGTCCTGGACAGCGCGCCGAAAGCGAGCGTTCACGGCAGTGTTCACGGCAGCATTCTAGGCACCGCCGCCGATATAAATGATCCATCTTATTTGTGGACCATGTATGGTCTGAACACATCGGAGGAATACAAGTACTTTCAGGAGCCGGGGAATGACGAGATCCACGCCCATTATGACTCGCGTTTCTTCAAAGATCCGGTTCCTAAAGAGCACCGTTCGCAAGTCTTGACACATATCATCCATTCGTATTTCGAGTTCTTTAACAGCCACAACCTAGAGACCTGGCTTGCGCATGGGACATTGTTGGGATGGTGGTGGAATGGCAGGGTTTGTGCTTTGCATCTCTGAAAACCGCACATATGGCTCACAATAGTAGATCATGCCTTGGGACTGGGATATCGATACCCAAGTCTCAGAAGCTACGCTATTCCGGCTCGCTGACGAATTCAACGGAACGGTGGCTCAATATAACACCACCAACCCCGACACGCAACACTCTTATCTTCTAGATGTCAATCCCTGGGCGCGGCAACGTGATCGCGGCAAAGGGCTGAACATCATCGACGCTCGGTGGATTGACATGCAGACAGGTCTCTACATCGACATCACGGGGCTCAGTAAACTCAACGAAGAAAAGCCGAACGAGTGGGGGTGCAAGAATAACCACAATTACATGCTTAGCGACATATACCCGCTTCGTGCATCCTTCTTCGAAGGCGTAGCAGCCAAGGTTCCTTACCGCTACGAGTCAGTCCTGATAGATGAGTACGGTGAGAAAGCTTTGTCAGAGACGCATTATAACGAGTGAGTTCACGGCCGGATATTGGCAGCCTAGAAGCTAATAGGTGTAGTTATACTTGGGTCTCCAAACAGGAGGAATGGGTTTCCGACGAAATTATCGCTGCCGAAGAGAAAAAGAAAGCGAAAGAAGGTGACAAGGACGGTCGTCAATACGAGTAGTCATTCATGTCTGTTCGAGTTGACTTTAATCGCGACGTATATCGTCAGGTTGGTGTCGCACGTACATTATGGGTGGAGTCCAGGGACAGGCGTTCGGGCTAGGTGGCATTTCTGATGATCTATATCTCTATCATTATAATTAAGAATATTATTCATCACTGGGAGATGTGCCTCTGGGTCCCATTCTTCCAATTACTTCGACGTATTCACTCCGTATCCAAACTTGAATTATCTCCGTACAATCTCCGGCTGACTAACCGAGGGTGGAAGGTGATCGAAGATCGACAGATTCATCATCAACGCCTCTGCCTACCTGCTTCCACGTCTCTATAAGATCATGTCGCTTGTACTCGCTCCTCAGAACACGAAGTATCGCAGAAATGGCTGACCCAACGCTTCTCACGATAAAAGTTCACCACCACGGCAACACCCACCCGATCACCCTCCCCAAAGACGCAACCCTCCAAGACCTCGCGACAATCCTCGCCTCAAACTTTCACATCCCTATTGAGAATCAGAAGCTTCTTATCGCGCCAAAACCAGGCATGCTGAAAGCGCCCTTTACATCAACTTACCTATCAGAGCTCCTCCCGCTTGACTCTCCCAAACTGAAGATTACGCTCCTCGGCACCCCAGCAAAGGAGATAGAAAGCCTAAACATCCAAGCTGCCGAGACGCGCCGAAGAGACGAGAGACGAGCCGCTGCTCAAGCTGAAGCTCGGGCGCACAGTCGCATTTCACCTCCAACCCGTTCAGGCGGCATTCACACCCTCTCCTCCACCAGTGCCAGCAACAACTACACTTTCCACACCCTTAAGCCACTTCCCTACCTTCCTAACCCCGCCCGCAGCCTCCAATTCCTCACACGCCTACGTGACGATCCAGGCATTAGGTCCGCAATGGCAAAACATCGCTTCTCCGTGCCGCTCTTGACAGAAATGGACCCCGCTGAACACACAACCTCCGAATCGCGCACGCTCGGCCTAAACCGCAACAAAGGCGAGGTTATTGAGCTGCGTCTCCGCACAGATGCTTACGACGGGTACCGCGATTATCGGACGATAAGACGTACGCTGTGCCATGAGCTTGCGCACTGTGTGTTTAGCGACCATGATCGCGATTTCTGGGACCTCACTAAGCAAATAGAGGGGGAGGTGGAGAGGGGCGATTATAGGAGCGGGGGAAGGATGGCAGGGGGAGACGAGTTCTATAATCCCAGTGATTGGGAGGTGGAAAGAGAAGGCGGCCATGTTGTAGATGGGGGTGGTGTTGTGGGGAGTTCGCAGGTCCTTGGGGGTAACAGTCAGGTTGGTGCTAGTGGTGGGGGCATGAGGGAGGTTCTTGCGAGGGCGGCGGAGGAAAGGGCTAGGAGGGCGAAGGAGGAGAAGAGGGATGGTTCTTCCTGATGGCGTTTGTCATGACTTTGCTTGTACTTCATTTTTAGCCTTATACCCATACACATGCATAGATTCGTTTTATAGACATGACGTGCTTGGTTTTTACTGAAAGCTAACAGATATTCAATAAGTCAACAGCAAAGCGCAAAGCTTAAACCTGCTCGTTTACAAATAATCCAGCCATGCCTTGACCAGTGCCAATGCACATACTCGTAACAAGTACCTTGGCCTTCGTTCTCCTCGCTTCGCTTAGAATAGTCGCGATTTGCCTCGCCCCAGTCGCGCCGAGCGGGTGTCCCAACGCAATTGCACCACCCCTAGGATTAACCTTCGCATGGTCCAGACCCAACTTTTCAACGCAATACACCGCCATCGACGCAAAGGCCTCATTAATTTCGTAGATATCTACGTCATTCTTGTCGAGATTGAACTTGCTCAACAGCTTCGGAATCGCAGCCGTGGGTCCAATGCCCATGACGCGCGGCGGGACACCCGCAACAGTCGCGCCGACGAATTTCGCCAGGATCGGCTGCCCAAGTTCAATCGCCTTGCTGCGTCTCATGAGAAGGACAGCCGCCGCACCGTCCGTAACCTGGCTCGAGTTTCCGCCGGTACTCTTATCACCGAACTGGGGGAACGCAGGTCGAATCTTTGAGAGGGATTCGACGGTTGTTCCATAGCGAACACCGTCGTCCTTGGTAAGAGTCACAGATCGTTCCTCGCCGGTCTTCGGATCCTTGACGCGGGTCGTTATCGGCACGATCTCATCATCGAACCAGCCCGCCTTCTGCGCGACCTCAGCTCTCCGGAAAGATTCCGCCGCGTACACATCCTGCTGTGCTCGGCTGATGTTGAAGTCCTTGCCGACATTCTCGCTTGTCTGCCCCATCGGCTGCATACAGTCCGCCGCCTCCTGGTTCTTCAGCACCTCTTCATTGAAAGGCTTGTTAAGCCTGTCACCGCCAGCGGACATGATCTCCGCACCAACAGCGACACCGATATCAATGGCCCCCAGCGAAATCTGATTTGCGATATCCTGGACTGCTTTCAATCCGGAAGAACAGAAGCGGTTCACCGAGGATGCGCCGGCTGTGTGTGGAATTCCAGCGGCGAGGGAGGCGGCCCGGACGAGATAGGCAGCTTTGCCATCATTGACATTGCCGAGGCAGACGTCTTCGATCAAGTTAGGGTCGATCTGGGACTTCGCGATCACTTCCTTCAGCAAGGCGTAGACAAGGTAATCGAGTTCTGTGTCTTTAAAGCCGCCCTTGCGAGCTTTTGTGAGAGGCGTGCGGAGGGAGAGGGTTATGACGACGTCGTCAGGATTCTTTTGCGTGCTGGATGATGGTTAGTCTTGCCTTGTTCTGTGCTTTAAGTGGTGGAAGTATGCGGATGGTAGGTGGCAACTGACATAGCGGCGACGCCCTTATTTCCTGGGCGGAGGTGAGAGAGGATGGAGTTTAGGCGTTCGGTGGCCATGTTGTAGTTATTGAATTGTAGGCTGACTTTTAGTGATGGGATGAAAGTGAATGAGAATGAAGAGGAGAAAGGATGATGGACGAGAAGACATGAGGAGTTGCCTCTTGACTATGCTCGCAGTCTGGGGCCGAGGGGAAGCCGAGGCATTTTCTGAAAGCGACGTTATCCGAGTGGCCAATCAAACAGCAACCTGGGATCCACTATATTGAGATGCCGAAGTGTAAGTCTAGAAGAATTGATCTCTTGCTGAGAAATGACCCAGGCCGATGTTATTCAGGCAGTTGTGTCTTCCTAGGTTCGGGACATGTGATTGTAAAAACTGGTGCATTGTACAGAGACTTGTACATAGCTCCAGCTATGAGCCTTGCCGCACATATCAGACCATAAAGCGGACTGGCATGTAAACATCGTCTGCTTTACTCTCTCTTAACGGCCTTGATACCTCCCTTCCAGATCTCAAACTCCACTTCATCTCCGAATTCAGACGATAGAGGCGCAGATCCTCCGGCCCATGGAGCAAAGACCAGTTTCATGGTTCGCTGGATTGATTGCTCGGTAGAGTGTATGATCTGTGGAGCCGACGCTGTAGGCACGTTTTTCATGGCTGTAGCAGTAGAGTTGTTCGGGCGGGTCGAATTCTCTTCAGGAAGAGAAGCCGCATCTGATGCAACCTCAGACTCAGATGGCTCGTCTTGTTCTTGGGAAGTGAGTTTCTGGACAGGAATTGTGGGATTGCGATCTAATACCGCGTCAAAGATCACCGGCCGATTATACTTCTTTAGGGCAATCCGGCATGCGATTTGCGTGGACCAGACGAGGCCTAACGTCGGAGTTTTAAGAGTATATTGCTGGACCCAAGGCTGCGTACCGTGAGCCAACGGCGGAGGAGAGTCCCCCCATCCGGTGAAGAAACGCTGCTGATGTTGCAAGCTGAGAATCTCATTTCGTACTGGGTTGCCTACCAGGTATGACCCATCGAACTGCGGCTGGTCATCTTGCGTGGGCAGAGGTGATGAAGAAGGGAAGCTCGGCGTGCACTGCGAAACGGCGAGAGTGTGATGATTCAGCTCCGCGTTAGCCGGTTCTGATGTCCGCACTCGAGACAAAGGCGACGCGGCAGCCTCACGGTCAAATCCGACGTAGTAGTCTCGTAGTTGTTGCGTGGCGGGAGAAGACATCGGCGTCCGGTCGCCGGTCACCCGTGAAAAAGGCAAGGGAGCGTCACCCTCAAATCTGTCAGAGACTTGATTGGCAACGACAATGGCGACATCTTCGCTCGCGGCCAAGTTGCGCAGCATCTGGCCTAGTTTGGCGAGCTCCCCCGAGCGTGTCGACAAGCCGGATAGATCGTGAGACGTATGCTCGGCCCGGTAGTTGGAGGTGATAGAGTCAATTACAACTAGCCCAACATTGTATCGCTTGATAGCCACGGGCAGTTGGTAATTTAGTATGTGATCCTGGCTCTCGAGATCCATTGCGTTTATGGAAAGAATCCTACCCAGAGAAGGGGCCTGCTCGCGCGAAAGAGTCGACAAATACGGATGACACTCGATAAGCTGGGAAAGCCGGTTTGTAGCGAGCGGGGCTTCCGTAGAGATGTATATCGCGCTTCTGCCCGCACCCTGAGGTGGTGGAAGCTGCACAGCCAGCAACAGGCCAAGCAAGAACTGCGTCTTGCCGCTCCCGCTACAGCGCAGTGGATCAGCCATGCCCCTCGACGATATGGCCAGATTGTGTATACCTCTCACCAGTCACTTCGGTCACATATCCGGTTGCAATTCCTCCATTCAACAGGGTATCTAAGGCGGCGTCAAGAGTGCTAATCGTGCGCCATTGCGATAGGTCGAGTTTCGTTCGCGGTCCTGAAATCAGCGGTAATTCGAGGTCAGGGCTGCTATCAGGCTGTTCCTGCTCAGGACGGGGGCCTTCTTCAAATCCGACATCGTTGTGCAGGGCTTTTATGACGTGGTTGGCTAAACGGCGAACGTCTGCAGGGGGAACGTGGGCGCGTTTCGCGATTTCGAGGGTATCCAGCGAAATGAGGTCGACTGTATTGACTCTGCTTCTTTCGAGCGGCGGGAGGATATGGGAGAACGATTTTATCGAAATTTCAGGGAGGATGGATAGAAGATCCATGGAAGAGAGGAGAGAGGTTGAAGTTAGAGAGATGTTTTCTGCCGGCGACTCTAATGTGGGGTGCCGTTCAGTACCTGAATCGTGTGTCTAGACTCTACAAAGGAACTTTACCTAGGGATTAATTGAGCATAGAAGCTGCGCTATCTGATCATTGCGAAACAGCTTCTTGCAGTATAATCATAATTTACTTCCTCGAACACCCGCTGGGACACTTAAAGCGACCTCACCCGTCATCATATCCGCCAGCGCATTGCCTTCCACAATCTGTTCCCAGAACCGTTGAACAGCGCCCCAGTACCGTTCCTCATCTTCAGCTATCAGAGCACAGTGTGGGCTCTTATGGAATATTTCACTAGACACATTGTAGCCCCGGATTCTAGCATCGTTAAGATGGGCCTGCACCTCCTCCCAGTAGATCGTCACATCCGCTTTCGAGAAGAGATATAACCGCGGGACGCGAGCAGAGATCACCAAGCTATCATTAATCTGCTTTTGCATCTCGCCGATGGAACTCATGACCCCTAGGGCTTGAAGTCCAGTGACGGCCCCTATAGCTGGGAAGAGCAGCGCTTTGCTCAGCAACTGTATAGGCGGAGGAGCATGCGGCAGGGAATGAACGCTCGCGTGATAATTGCGCATGAAAGTGGTGCCTCCGGGACAACTGTCAAAGATGATCCCTTGCAAGGGAAGTCTGTGGATGCCGCTCGGGTGCCTGGGATTTTGCATAGAGAGGATCAACTGCAAGGCGATGTTGCTGCCGCCGTGGGAAAAAATATGCAAAAGCACTCCTTTGGGGGTCCTCTCAGCGCCTCCAGCGCCTCCCCCATAGAGCCCAAAAATCCGCCGAATTATTTCCCGTGCGGGCTTCAATCGAGACCGAATGGCGCTGATCGAGCGAATCGTGATATCGATCATACCGGTCGTGATAAGGAGGATGGCAGACCCAGGAAAGAGCTGACGATGGTGGCTCACATATTTGCATATCCGTCGAGGCGTCGCACCTCCCAGCCAGGTACATAAGACGATGAGTGCTGGATCTTTATCAGGGACGGGCTTGTTAGCCGTCGTGGTTGGCTCGTAGAGCCAGATGTTCTCGCCAGCGGGCTTTAGCGGAGAGAGAGAGTTCATTCTTCTTCCCGAGTTGGTCGTATGTGGTTGGCAACGCTAGCTGAGAAGAGCTCAGGGACGAGGAATTGATGGGTCAATCTCACAGTACCAGCTATAAGGAGTTTCATCTGCTGTATCTGTCAAGAATGCTATTGACCGCATAGTTGGGAGCTCGACCCAATATGCGGCCCCCGCCCCGGCAAGCTGCAAGGCTGGTGAGCTGTGCCCGGTTTTCAGCGAAGGGAATCATACGATATATACTATCAAGTTCACTGATCGACGTCCACAGGCCCTCAATACCCCGCAACGGGGGTGAGATGCCGGATTGAAGCCGGTCTACATCCCAACTTTTATTCTGAGCTTGAGATGCGAGATGAGCACTCTGTGTCACCGCCCGTTGATACACAAGCAAGCGAGGACTTCAAAATGGTTCCTGCGTTTTGGATATGGTCGACTAGAGCGAGCATGAAATGATCATGCATGGGGCGGTGGTGATGGCCATCCGCCGTTGTCTGCTGTTTATAGCAAAACGGCAAGGTGCAGTGTTCTGGAATGCACGGCTACTATACTCTTAGTAAGCCGTTATATCTGCCAGATTGAAGATCTTTGATCTGGATCTGATTGTGATGAAAGGTTTTGGTTCTTCGCCGAATTCTTGATAGTCGGTAGCGAGTGTTGGGCTCACTCGGCCATGCACTCGACCTGAGGACGATGACTACTGCAACCTCAGCAGCGACGACCCTGTATAGAGTTATCATGAAGATTTCATTCAAGCTAACGATCTACTACGTTTATCAAATTCTGGACCATATGCAAGAACAATGCTTGCCGACCTTTTGACACCCGAACTGACCTCATGACTCAGGGCGATCAAGGTAATCAAGACTTCCTCTGAACAACCACACAGTAACATTCATTCCTACAGGTCTCGTTATCAATCCGGATGATCGGGTTAGTCTCTGCCATGAAAGAGCGAATTCAAGCATAAACTCAGAGCATGCCCGGCAAGCTCTCCCCGCGCGCTATATATATAAACGAGCTTAGTTGTCAGACCGCTCCGTCCGCATCAGGAAACAGAATCGACTCTATAAAGACCGGCATATTGTCAATTGGGTTCCACGGCCTAGCTACACATGCTGATAGATTCCTTCACATGAACTAAGGTTGTCTAACCAATAAAGCCTTCACCTGCACCAGCATGACGATCTATTTTAACAAGCAGTTTACAGGTAAACTCTTTGTTGTTTACTAGGCCACACAAGACCGCAATAGCTCCAAATTAGCCACCCAATCGGTAACCACGGGTCGCCGGAAATAGAGATGAGGGCTAGATGGTGGCTCGAAAATGCTCAAGTGAGATTTTGTGAGAGCCTCGAGGTCGCACCGCATTCGGGCGTGCTATTTGCGCCCCTTGCTGAAAGAGAACTGTGTGATACAGGTGCAAGAGTGACCTGCCCCAGAGCGATAGCGGCCTGCTCGACCTACCCGGGACCCGGGCGATCGGACGGCTTAGAGAAGCGAACGGCCAAAAATTTGTGTCGCAGCGTAAAAGACGAAGTATGGGGATCAGGGAAGGTTACTTGCGGAGCACAAAAGTTAGAGCTTCAACGGTCCAAATGCATGACGAGTGACCCTCCCAGAGCTGTTATTGGACTACGAGAACTCGGAGAGACAGCTAGACAAAAAGACGAAGGGTTGGGGTACAAGAGCGCGTCCTGGCTTGCATCTCAAGATAGGAAAGTGGCCGAAGCCGGGACCTGACGCAGCAGTGGAAGTCCGCCAAGGAGGGCGATATGCGCTAACCATGAGAGCCATGGAGTGCGGACGAGTGAGGGCAGTGATTCTTGATAGATCACATATGAAGAATTGTTCATATCACATTGCGGCCCGTCTTGGGGGATAACGGCGGCTAGGCATATGTGGCTAGAGGGCCGCGCCCCTCCCTCTGCGCTCTGCTGAGGAGTCATGTAACCACCAAAAGTTTGCACAGCCTGCTGCTCTGAGTCAGATCGGGAGCCTAGGTTTGCTGGCGCCTGGATTAGCCCTATTATCACTCAGCTTTCGACCGGGCGTGTAACCGGAGGCTGAGCCGACCAGTCAAAAGAGTGCCAGATTGCATTTACCACGGCTCTGCTGGCCAGCATGGACGTGATTACATAAAGCAATGGTGAGTCTTCCGCGAGCTGCGACCACAAGTACTGAGGACGAGGCAGCGGGTGCTGCTGATGTACAGTACATCTGGCCTTCAGCAACTGACATACGGCCGACCGTCCATTCGGATCACTCGCAACCCGCAGGGCATCTGACGCTAAGCATGGGTTGGCTCGACTAATCGTTTCGCCCTTGGGGCGTGGAGTGGCTGCTCGGTCAATTTGCTCGCCGACCTCTTGCCGAACTCCCATGGGTTGTCCTCGAAAAGTGTATGCAGGCGCGCAAGTTTAGTCGAGGTCGTGTTCCAACCATTGGGTTTGCACGAGTGCGTCCTGCCACTATTTGTCGGGAGTGGTAATACTGGAACTGGACGTGTACTCCGGAGTAGACGGGGATTCATGTCAGCTCGATCCGACAGTGCGGTTACTGGAGCTGGCGAAGACCGCAGTCCTGCATTCTTTCATCCTTGAGCCCTGCGAAGGGTCTTGTCGCCCAAATGGTAGAGATGATTGCAAGGATAGGATTCGTCCCCCTATCAGATTAGCTGAACCTTGGCGGAAACCGCGAAACCGCTAAGGCAGCATTCATCCAATAGACTGAAAATGCCGTAGCAGCTATACCTTGTGATAATCATCAAGGAACTGATAAGCAGCGAATGCTAAAGCTACAGAAACTGGAGTGCCTTTCGTCTTTAAAGACCAATTTTCCTAATGCCATCTCAGTCCCAGGTCTACAATGGCCGACCGAGTGTTATCCACTAGGCCCACCCTGGCCGGACCGCCCCGAAATAGTGGAGAGATTCTGAAGCGAGGGGCTAGTCTGGGCCAGGACAGGAATTACCAACCATTGGCTGGCGGGTATACCCTGGTCGTGAGTTGTCGATGGGCTTGGGTTCGGGGTTTGCCCTCTTATTGAGATCATTGGTGAACTCCTGGTCTGATTCCTATTGTCCGTGCTCTGGGGCTGTCTCGCCTTTGACCCAAGACTTGCTAAGATTTGCTGAAAATCCCGCAAGAAAAAAAGAAAGTATGTGACGATGAGCTTTCCTTGGATGGAATTCTCCGCTGTCTCAAGGGGCTTTCAGGCGTCTGCTGGTAGGGAAGATGATCCGGAATCCGAGATTTGCGCCAGGAAATCCAATCTCACTGTTCAGTTCCAGATCGGAGGCGAAATGAACAAAGTTTGGGGGTTGCCCTTGTAAGACGAATTCTCCAATTGCTCGATTGCGACCTTTTTGACTCCTTGTACAGCGTGCCGCCATAGAGAAACTCTAGGAACTCTAGAAACCTAGAAACCCCTTCAGTTCAAGCTTCTTCGAGAGCTCGCTCGGCTGGAGCATGAGCTGTTCATTCCGAAACTGACTTCGCTTTGTCCCTATCATTTCCCTATCATTTCCCTATCATTTCCCTTCCAGAACCCCCCAGCCTCACTTTGACTTTGCTGTGGAGAACGCGGATCCATAATTTGCCGGAAGAACCTACGGAAACAGAAAACTTAACCTAAATGCACGCACTGACCATTTGTGCCAACAATGCGGTGTACCATGTACCGAATTTCAGGAAGCATAATGCGTTTCGATCCGCCGCCTTGGGTACGACAGGGTGCTCGGATCTCAGTAATCCTTCAATTTGACACGGACAATCGCAATCGTGCAGTCCTGCTTGCCTGCACCAAAGGATGATCTTCCCCTGCCAAAATAACCTTTGGCTCCTGTAAGCGACCGGCGGCCTCAGCCACTCGATTTTCTTTCAGGAATGGAAGCCGGACTCGTCAATGATTTGTCAAGAATTTGCCTAGTCAGTTTGCCTACCACGCTGAGTAAATAATGAATCGATCAATGAACTATACGATCAGGTTTCTCTTCGATGATGACGGCCCTTCGAAGATTATCAACTGGAGTCTACAGATTATAGAATATGCATTGTATCTCGTTCCTCGAGGATTCATGGAATTACCGACTGGGGGAACCGAGATTTGAGAACTAGTCAAGCGAAGCGCCGCTCATCGCTGCTCATTGCTGAATGGCTGGGGCCTGAATCTCACTAGTCTTAATCAGGAATAGCTTTCCTCACGTCCCGCTTAGTCACTCGGCGATGGCCGTCCGCTATATCGTTTCAGGTTTAGTTTCGGAGCTTACTCTGGCGTCATGCCAGCCGTGTCAATGTCATGGGCGGAAACACGGGCCTCGCCAAGACACTAGCCGAGCCGTGGATGGGTCAGTTAATTAAATTCTTGCTCAATCGGGGTTATACCAATCATCCCTGAATTTAATTGCTCCAGGTCTGAGACCCAGATTCCCAGCGACGAAGCCACGGGCCCACGACAGCGGCCCATCGAACTCTACCGCATACCTTGCATCCAATCAACAGGCGCTTGTCCCCACTTCTTTCTCCCTTTCTGCACCCACTGCGCCGGTTGGGAGCACACCACTATCCACTATCGTCCTTGTTATTCTTCAGGTGTCTCTCCCCTCAAAAAGACAGCAGAAAATGGCGGGAATTAGAGAAGCAAGTTGGCAACTGAAAGACAGTAGGCTTTTAAGGAATTCCCTGAGAGTTGTAGACTCGTAATAATCCGGTTTACACGATGTCAGTTGCCATAATGAAGCTTGGTGATCCTCGTCTTCGGTCTGGTCGATCCATCCCCGGCCAAAGTACTTAATATCCATTAGTTAAATTTATCTGGCGCCCACCGGTGTTGTTACGATAGGCTGCGTACTCGGAGTAGGTGGTTGTCTTCCTTACCTAGACGGCTGACCTGACTTTGCCATTTTCTGACCCTCTTTTCTATCCTGCTTCCCCCCCTCCCGTCTCTCCATCTCGCTGCCTCTCGCTTCCTCCGCGCGGTCGCTGTCCGTCCAAACTATCCTTCCCCTTCCTTCTCTCCCTAAAGGGACAAGTCGTGGGCTGTTTGTCCCGTCCAGCCCATCCAGCCCATCTTGTCCTCTTTTATCTTTCTCCACACCGTGTCCTTTCCTTGAATTGCCTTTCGTTAATCATCGTTGGACGACAAGTATCGCCTTGAAGGTCTCAGTCGTACTCGCGGTCGGCTGTAGTCGCTTTGTTGTGCGTTGTCCCGCATCGAGTTGTCGAACAGAGTCATATACTCTAGTCGATGTAAGTTAGGACCAACAATTGCGACCTTAGCCAGACTTTTCTAACAAGGAATGCAACAAGTCTTCTAGAGCATTTTGTGTTATCCCATCAAGATTGCTACACTTGCAGCACCACCACCTCCGCTCGGCGAGTCGGGGAACTCGAACTCCGTCAGCCGGATCACTCGCGAGGGAAAGAAGATTACCTATAAATTGAATATTATGCAGCAGCCCAAGCGCGCGAGAGCTTGTGGTCAAGGTTCGAAATGTATGGTGGCAGCACTGGACAGACGTGGAGACAAGGCTAATGTGAGTTGGAACAGCGCACACCGACCGCCGCCCTGTCGATCCTCCGCCAGTCATTGAATTGAACATCTTCGAATCGGATCCCCATGACGACAGCAATAAGACCGACATCACGTTCGTCTACAATGCCAACTTCTTCCTCTTCGCCACTCTAGAACCCGAGCGTCCGATCGCAACTGGAAAACTCATGACAAACCAAGGCTCGCCGGTCCTGACAGGCGTCCCGGTAGCTGGCGTGGCATACCTGGATAAACCAAATCGAGCCGGATACTTCATCTTCCCCGATCTTTCGGTGCGGAACGAGGGCTCTTATCGGTTTAGCTTCCACCTGTTCGAGCAAATAAAGGACCCCAAAGACGCAACCGAAGGGACACAGCCCATGCCGTCGCCCGTCCCTGGGAAACTGTCGTCACCGCAAGAATTCTTGGAGTTCCGGCTGGAGGTCATCTCGAACCCCTTTATCGTCTACAGCGCCAAGAAGTTCCCTGGGCTGACCACGAGCACCCCCATCAGCCGTATGATTGCGGAGCAGGGCTGCCGTGTCCGTATCCGGCGCGATGTGCGGATGAGACGGCGCGGAGACAAGAGAACAGAGGACTACGACTATGATAATGAAAGGGGTTATAACAACCGGCGCCCTGATCAATATGCGGGATCAGACGCCTACGCCAACGCTCCTGAACGCCCTCGCTCAACGAGCATCAGCACAAACATGGACCCGTACTCCTATCCATCGCGCCGTCCGTCGGCAGTGGAATATGGACAACCGATTGCCCAGCCTTATCAGCGCCCAATGGCCTCTACTCCCGCTCCATCTTCTACGCCGATTCCTGCTCCGATCCCGATGCCTGGTCCGGTTGCATTGCCGCCTTCCACCCCCTCACCTGCTTCTGCTCACGCTCCCGCTCCGCCGTCCGTCCCTCTCGCTGCGCCTCCTCCACTCCACACACCGTCGTATCAGTCGCACTTGTCATTCGGTGCCACGCAGACTCAGTACCCCGCTCCTCAGCTTTCTCATATCCCGCAACAGACAACTACCCCGACACACCCGTACTCTCCTCGTTCCTCGATATCTCACAGCCGAAACCAATCCATAAGCGAGTATGAGCCCTCAATGGGCTATCCGGGTTCGCAGACACGACTTTCAGCAGAGCGCCCGAGTTACGGGCAGCCATCTCAAACAACATCGCTACCGCCTCTACGCCATTCACTTGAACCATCTGTAAATTCTAGGTCGAAAACACCATCTAATATGATCACGTCTCTTCCGCCGATCCAGAGCCTCTCAGAGCTCCCATCGACCACGTCCCAACCGTCGAGCGCTATTGGGTCTAGCCCTGCGAATGAACCTGGTCCCCGACTTTGGGAGACCAACTCGATGTTGTCGAAGCGGACGTACGAAGAGTCGTTCGGTCATGATGACCGGCCGTTGTACAACGGAATGCGGCCTGATAGTGAATCCTATCCTGGAGGAATGCAGCGCAGGCCGTCCTATGAAAGATCTTCTCTTCTCGATGGCCCCGACCAGATGGCTTATAAGCGGGCCAACGGGCGGATGGTCTCAAAGCCTGCCACCATGCGTTAAAAGAATTCTGCCGGCGTTTATTTGTCATAGTTCTTGGCGGGTTCTGGTATAGGGAACGGCGTACTGGCGAAAAGATCATGCTTTTGACAATCAGTTTCTTGCGGCCTGAAATAAGGCTCCTTTGATTTATACTCCCACATTAAAGGTCCAACGTTATACCTTGCTCTTACTCTTCGAAAGTTGTATATGATCCTGCCTATACGTTCGACCCTCTTTTCTTTCATTTGTCCTGTCTCATTCCTCATATATCCCGAGCTTGATATCGTTCAATCGACTCGATAAGCATAGCTAACCGGGCTCTGGGCATTCCCACGTGACTCTTGGAATTTTCCTATGAATTCAGATATATGACCTGCCTTGAATGAGGTCCTTTCTTACACTGGGCTGGATAGATGTGTGCAATAAGAACACGTCATTCACAGGTTCAGCTTCCTTCCCTAATGACTCTGTAGACCCATAATCCTCCAACCGATTCTGATGAGGATCTACTTAGGCATATGCCGTAGAATGCCTGTGCCTGGGAGCGGTCGCCGACCTGCATTCCAACGATAACAACAACCTGGCCAAATGGAATGAATAACACCACTTAATGTAGACTCTTTAAGTTGTTGAGCAGATAATAACAGAAACATTGTCCTTGGCTTTACCTATGCGCTTTGTTTCTGACTACTGTGTACCCTGTTCTTTGAGCTTTGTTGCTTGGCGCGACAACAACACCAAAACAACAAACAACAGCACAACAAAACCCCTCCCCCACACCCGTCTCCCGTGCGGAGACAGCCCTCTCTGTCTCCATCGTATAATTTTTCCGGATGCATCTCATTGAATAGGAAGAGAATCAAAAGAGCCAAGAAGAGAAGAAAAAGAGCCAAAGAAGCATCCGATCGATGCGGACTGCGGAGGTCAGCCGCCCATTGCCTCACTACTTGGAAACCGACCCTGTCCCACCCCTTGCGCAACTTCGAAACGAATCGACTGACACTCAAGCAATCAGATGTCTTCTGCTTCAGCCTCTCGAGCTGCGAGCCGAAGCGTCGACATCAACTACAGTGATGCAGACCACCAGCTCCAGCGCTCGCTCCAGTCACGCAGCCGTTCGCCCAATGCCCGCAGCACCAGCTATTCATCTTACTCCCGGCAACAAGAATGGAGCGCTAGTCACAGCAGCATTGAGCCCGACTCCTTCTCTGAAGTATCAGGCCAATTTGACGATGCAGACGAGCCAGAATGTTTGCCTAATGAGCACAAGGGCGTAGCGGTCCGTGTGGATGTGACGACCGATTGCTCTCCGTCTTCGCATTCAGTCAAGAGGCGACGATCGAATGATTGGCCGCGGCGGTCTGTGGAAAGAGAGATCGAGGCGGCTGGGCGAAGGGAAGAACAGCAGCATCAGTATGCTTCTGGAGCCCGTCAGCGGTGGTTCAGTCATTACGGAAGGCATGCCTCGCCGGGATCACGATCACGATCACCGAGACGAGCACGGCCTGGGCGCAGGTCTCGCTTTGTCGAGGGCCATATGGCCGATACCGTGAGCGAGAAGCCGCCTAGTATCTTCTTTCCGGATGAAGCGCGCAATGAGACCACCGCTCGCGGTGCGTCCACAAATCGCGGCGCGGGAATCTTTCGCTTCGGCAAAGCCATTGCGTCCGCATTCAATCCGTTTGGTGGTTGGGGCAGCGTATCCGAGTTCTGGAAGGGCTCTCACACTCAGGATGACAACCGGGTGCAGGAGCGTGCGAATGACCGGCTCAGACAGGCAGAGATGGCGTACGAGGAACTCAAACGGTCTGGATACCAAGGTACTGTTAAGGGGAGATATCTCCAAAGCCTTGGGACTGGAACGGGAGGAGCCAGCTGTCCGGATCAGACGTGGAAGTCTATTCAAGAGAAGATGGAGTACGGGGGCGCCGGTAACAGTGGCTTCGGCCATCATCCTCGACAGAGCTCCAGTCAAACTGCGACCACCCGTGACGCTAATAATGGGAGCTCGCTGCGTCCGATATTACCGGATTTACGGAAAGCCAAGTCATCGCTAGCGATCCCTTCGATCAAGAAACAAGACGGCATGTCGTCTCTCCTGCAACATATCGATAATCGTGACCCGGAAGTTCGGCGCCAGAAGTCTCGCAAGGACATGCAGCGGCAGGCTAAGCTCTTGAAGCGAGTCAGTAACCTGGAGGATAAGCTTGAACGGGCAAAGCGAGAGCTGCGAGAACTCGCGGGCGAGGAAGAGCTATTGCTGCGCAGCAGTCTCAACGAGGAAAGACCGTATCAGCGGAGATTTGTCCCAGGCAAATTGCCCTCACTACCTTCGGAAAGACTTCTTCAGGACTCTCAACCGGCAATGCTACCAGTAAACACACTCCAGATCCCCGAGCCCGAAGACCAATCTCAAATATTTTTGAGGAAAACGCGCATAAAACCACCTAAACCATGGCGCAGAGCGTCTGAATCTAGGTCTATTTCCGCCCGCAGCGCATCCCGCAAACGCAAATCGCCGGACCCCGAATCGAGAAAGGAACAAGATCTGTCCGATCCGCAACAACAGTGCCCACCCCTACCACAGACCGACGGCCAACAACTGCAGGATAAGAATACGAATCCAACCACAGGCCATACAGAAGCAAAACCAACCCCAGAACCGGCGGAGGAGGTCACAATAAAAACCCCTTCTCGAAAGCCAAAACTCCCTAAGAATGCCCGCAGCGATAGCCCTGGGTCCGTGGAGCAGAAACAGAAACAGAGACAAAGCCCAGCGGCCGAGAACAATCCCAGCACATCCCCGGCTGCAGATCGAGCGTCACCGCCGGCATCGGTAAGTCGACCGCTGCGATCTACGACACGCAATCGCTCCGTCACTCCAGTTCTACGTATGAAACGAGGTCGTGGAGATCTACGCTCCACGACATCGCCGGCGCACGGGCATGGCCGTGGCCGTAGTCCTGGACCTAGTTTTGGCGACGACAAAGAGAATCAACATTGTGATGGGCTAGGGGGCGACGAGCACCCCAACGGTATCGTTAAGAAACTAGGACAGCAGCCACAGCAGCAAGACATCAAAACTGGTCAACATGACGAATCTGCAACGCCAAGCTCCGCCCCAATGTCTACCAGGAGAAAAGCGCGGTACGAGTATATCCCGCCAGTGCCTCCGCTACCCAAAGACTTGGCTGCGACAGCGGCGAAGGTTGATCGTCGTTTAGCCAGAGAAATGGGGAAGAGAAAGGAACAGATGGAGAGAGATGGAAAGACTGTTAAAAAGGGTACTGACGGGTTTCAGTGGCCTGAGGAGTTTTTCTGACTATCTATGGAATAGCTTGTTGTTTTTCCAATATACGATTTAGGCTTGCCTTCCAGTTGAAAGGAACTGGGTTAGGCTCGATTTCTGGAATGGGCGAAACGACAAGATACTGATGATTTGTCAAATCACGAATGTACACGAGTTATGAACTGAATTTGAACATGTTTTTCGTTTTCCACGCGACTACCCTTGAACACCAGTTCTCCAACAAATTGTCCTGCATTGTTCAAACTAGAAGATGGCTGTGGCATTAGGATGCGAACTCACGCCACCTGCGTATACTCATTAGCCCAGCTCTGACCAGATCCAACTGGGCGGAGAAAGGTACTCACCAACAACATTCGCCGGCGCACTGGTCAAGAAGAACGTCCACCTCCTCTCCTTCTTACAGACCTCCGCAACCCTCTCGAGATCCCACATTTCCCCCAAGGGCATCCCCCATAGCGCCAAAATATTTTGATGCATAAACCCAATAGATCCCCTTCCCCCCTCGGTAGCGCTAACAGGCCAACACTCGAACGTCGGACTATCCCCAGCCACAGCCGCAAAGTAGCTATCATGCAGCCAGTCCAAAATCTCCTCTTCCTGCTTCAGTCCAGCCCAAGCAATGTCGGCGCCAGTACGTTGAGCTGCGCTTTCTCGTTGCGAAGGTGTGAGTTCATTGTATCGCTGGACGAAGCCCGAGCGCACGAGTAGGATATCGCCGGGTTTCAAGTCTCCGCCGGCAGACTCGGGTCGGATGTCGAGATTTTGGTATCTGCCGCAGGCGACTAGGTCCGCATAGGAGATGGCGTGCGAGGTGTAGGGATCGTAATTTACGTTATGAGCTTCGGCGTAGGATTTGTAGTCTAGTAGAACTGCGCGCGACGCGATGCAGTGCGTTGACCAGTGGTGGATGCTGCAGCGGGTTGTGGGATTAGGACCTTCGATGTCGGCGGATGTTGCCTTTGTATTGTCAGTCTTATCCTTCAGTGAGGGTGACCGGGTGACCGAAGCCCGGTATGGTGAGGCAGAGCGACACGAACCCCGTTGTAGAAGCATTTCGAGCCCAGGTGGGCGAACTTAGGACTATACTTAGCATCTATCTACTTACCATATTCTTGGGACATGGGAGCTTGACATACGTGCCGAAACCCATCCCATTGTGTTCCGCTCTGCGTGTTCATAGTATACAAATCATCATACCCGACACCGCTGCCTAGCGGCTTGATCTTGTGCTGGAAGACCTCACGGCCGAACGAAGGGGTCTTGGGCACGTCGAGAGGGAGGCTTTTTTCTTATTATTAGCACATCTTTTGCACATCACCTGGATATGGGCAAAGACCAACGTAGGGAAAGAGAGAACACGGGGGATATGCATACTCCAACCGAACCATCTCCCCAGTCTTGATTTCTGCGGCTGCGGCCTTAACCCTGGCCGGTGTGAGGAGATTCAATCGGCCAATCTGGAAACAAGGCAATTGTCAGGAACAACAGGCTCAGGCCCTTGTAGGATTCAGAACAGTACCTGGTCATCCTTCCCCCATACCCAGGCCGCATCGTCTGGGGCTCCAGGAATCTTCGGCAGTTCTCTGCGGGAGGGGAACCGCGAAGAATTGGGGTCCCAGGGAAGATTATTGGGTTCCTGGACTGCTCCGCGACCTGTGACGGCGTCGACGACCTTTGAGAGGCGTTCGGTTGGGCTCATCTTGAGGATTGTGTTGTCGTGATGGTTTCTTCTGCGGTCCGGTTGGGGGGGTGGAAAAGATAATGGGGAGCATGAAGAGTACGGGGATGACTGGTGAACCATGACTTTTTAAAGTTAAGGGGTTTATTGACAATCGGTTACGAAAGCTCTGGGCCGAGGAAGTGTGGTGGCATAGTGCGGAGAGGGGAAGAGAAGCTTCAGAGTGAGGGGTTACCTATCGTCAAGCTACGTAGGCTATCCTTTTAGACAGGGTTGTATGACCGATTGTGAGTCAAGTCCATGCTAAGCCGGCACAAAGAAAGGAATGCAGCTTGTAGGGAACGACAACTAGTCGCCCCATTTAGCATTTTTCTTGGAGACTATCTTTTTGTCTTTTGTCCACTATGTATGATACAGAAGCACCGTCGCTGATGAGACAGCCGGCGAACAACAAAAGACCGGTAGCCATTATCCGAACGTCTTGAGTGATGCAACGGAGGCCCACGACCAATAATCCATGCAAAGAAGACAAACGCCGTGTACGGATACCATGCGAAACCAAAGCCAGCCAGTACTGTATAGCTGACCAAGCCACCCATTGTAAACTCATGCGAACACATGCAGATCTGCGAGTCTTGACGCGCGTGTACTCAGGTCAACTCGAGCTCTTGGAGGAATGCACCGCCCTGACGCCGGAAATATCAGCAAAACGTAGACTCTGGAAGGTATTCGTCACTTCCAAGTCGGAGAGAGAAAAGATCGTAGATGAAAGATCATGTCCACCGCTAAATACGCCATCAAACAGTTTCCAAGCTAACGGTATAACAAAAAGCACCTAATTAGTTTGCGGTGGGAACGCCAGTTGACTGCGACATGTTGCGGCCGCCGCGTCCTCGGGAGCCGTAGCCACGGCCGTAGCCACCTCGGCCTCGACCATAGCCACGACCTCTGCCGCGGCCCCGGTAGCTGCTGCGGTAGCCGTCAACACTACCCTGGCCAAACGTCTCAATATTTCGCTTCTCCTCCTCGCCGCGCCATTCACGGCCACCAGGCCGAACATTGGAGCCTTCCTCTCGATCGCGAGCCTCGCTAGAGATGTTGTCAAAGAATGATGTCGACTTATTGTAAACAGTCGCGCTTTGGGTCGTCGTAGGAGGCTCAGCAGCTGTAGCAATCTGCGCAGGAGATTCAGCCTCCTCAAGGGGGGAGCCAGAGGCAATAGCCTCCTTAACCAGATCTTGCTTGTTGAACTTGGCATTTGCTGTCTCAAAGTCATAATCCGTCTGGGGAACTTCGACCTTCTTATTAGCCTGCGCATGGTGCTGACCGCGGTGGCCACCGCGACCACGCGCGTGCTGACCGCCACGAGAAGCGCGGCTATCATATGGTTTCATATCGCCCATCTGTTTCGTAATTACTTCAACTGAGGTATCCGCGTGCTGTGGCTTTTTCTGTCCGTTAGGCTGGGGCAGCTTGGCCATAGCAGCCGCGACAGCAGCAGTAGCCGCGCGAGTCGCCTCCGAGATGGCAGCCTGAGCGGTACCTTGTGTCACATTATTGACGGCGGCAGGCGCGAGAGGAGCGTTGACGGAAGCGGGGGCACTCGTTTTGGCTGGGGTAATGGGAATCACAGGCGGTGCGCGTCCACTGGGTCCGGTTGGTGGGGCTCTTTCGGCTGGACCAGCAGTCGTCGCTTTCACAGCCTCTGCAACGGAAGGCTTGGACTCAACAGGAGGAGGCGGTGCACTCTCCGTTGCCGCGGTGACGGCAGGACTAGCATCCTGTGCAGCCGGCTTGTTCAAGGGACGATCACCGACCGGAAGCTCGGAGGTTGTTTTGGGCGCAGTAGGAGCAGCGCGTTGAGAAGGTGGCGTTTGATGCTGACCAGGAGGTCCGATCGGCACCTGAGGGGGAAATTGTCCAGGGCCTGGAGGGAAGCCTTGACCAGGAGGGGGATACCAGCCAGGAGGCGCTCCATATGGCATAGCCGGATATCCGGGGCCAGGTGGGAATGGGGGGTACCGTGGACCATACGGGTTGTAATAGCCCTGGAATTGGGGTTGCTGAGGGTAGCCGGGAGGTGGAGGGCGAGGACCTTGAGGTGGTTGTTGCAGAGGCTGCTGAGGTTGTGGCTGGGAAGGTAGACCTTGAGGAACTGGGCCGGGACCGGAACCAGGACCGGGGCGAGGCACGCTCTATGAAAGAAGTCAGCCAATTCGTCTTCCAAATGCCATATATCAATGAAGCATTGTGCTCAGGGCGTATGATCTCATCAGAAGGAAGGCAACGGAAATATCCACATGGTTTTGCGCATTCAGAACAGGTCTGTGAGTTTACATCCGAAATATTTCATCACAAGAATATACGTCGTTGAATGGGTCAAAGGAGGCATGGAAGCATATCTTCAGACTGTACTCACCCCTAGAATGGCTGGATCATCGGGCATCTGAGGCGGCTCAGGCTGAGCGTTCTCCTTCTTATCCTCAGCAACACTAATGTCCTTCACATCGCTTCCACGGAAGACAATGTATTCGTAAACACTGCTAGATGGGGGTAATTCTTCGTCAGGGTTGCCTCGCCTGCCTTCAGTTCCATAAGAAACGACATTTTGCAAGGCGATCGTAGAAGCTTCCGGGTTGATCTCATGTAACGTGCCGACATAGCTAGGATATGTTAGACACGAAGCTACCCAAGGTCGCAGAGTAATAGAAGGAGAGTTGATGGATGAGATGAGGTGCATACCGAATATCGCTCTTTGAGATCAGGTTGAACCGTTGACTGCCAGGTGTTAACTCCAGCCTAGCCGCACATACCCTAGCTCAGGCCACTGACCCTATTAAATGGTTCATGTCCATTTTGACGTGAAGGATGGCGCGACTGACGCGCGAGGAAGATGGGAGGTGGAGGGGAGTGGTGTGGAGTGAGGGGAGAATAGAGGCAGCGAACGTAGGATGGGGAAGGGGACTAGAGACAGAGAGGTCGAAGAGGGAGGAAGAAGCTGGAAGCAGAGTTTGTGGTGGGAAAAGGGCTCTCCGCTACGGTCGCCCACACGAGCTCCAAGAGCAGTTCAGCAGTCTGGCTACCCTAGTCTGTGATTCCCCAAGCAGGCATTTTCAGTGCATGCATGATATTCGATCCTATTCTCTTATTATAACAGATCTCATCACTGGCGGACTACATAAAATAATCGAATTTCATCATGGCTGTTTCTTCCCATCGGGACGACTTCTTCCAGACTACGTGCGACCTCCGATATCTCCCCGCATCTCCCCAACACTGACGGGTTTAGTTCTGCTCTTGATGAACAGAGGCGAAAGGAGGCCAAGTCAATTAATACCAATGGCTCTCCTATCCGACTGCAAAGCAAGATCCTCGCCGTTAAACCGGATCCTTTCGACCTTGGCTCTGTATTTGTGGCCCAGAGCGGCGGAACAGTCAGGAAGATAGTTCTCGCAGTACGTAAACTTCTCAGCTGGACTATACATCAAGCTTCTTGTTAATTGCATCTCGTATATAGACCGGTGAAACTGCTTCCATCTTCAAGGGACCGACTGCCCCCATCACGAGCCTTTGTTTTAGCCCAAACGGCCGGATTCTGTTCGCGGGATGCTGGGATAAAACAATCTGGAGCTGGGATGTAAACTCAACACAACGAAAGCTACAGTATGAGGGACACACCGACTTTGTGAGGTCGGTCGTAACTACGAGGGTCAATGGCCAGGATCTCCTAGTGTCAGGCGGCGCCGATGCGCAAATACTTGTATTTGACATCTCAAGCGGGCAACGGCTGCACGTATGGAAGGGTCATGCAAAGGGCGTTCAGGACCTCCTGATTGATCCGCTCACGTTAGATGACAACAGCACCGAGCAAATCGTTTTCAGCGCCGGTAGCGACAGGGAAATACGACAATTTGATCTATCCAAAGGCAGTCAGGACCTCACAGGCACAGAAGCTCTTTTGGCCCACGATACGAACGTTTACAAACTCCATTTCGATCAAGATGGTGATCTCTGGACAGCTTCAGCGGATAAAACGACAAAATGTCTTATTAGAGAGGATGGCTGGAAGGCAAACCTCACACTCACTCATCCCGATTACGTCAAGGATGTCGTCGTCGATGAGCGAGGGGGCTGGGTTATCACCGCGTGTCGAGATGAAGAAATCCGTGTGTGGAACCGATCGGTGCGTTTTCTGTTTTTGTTCTCCCTTCGATCGCTTTTTGCTGATGCCATACTCAGACTGGACAATTATACCACACATTTTCTGGGCATTACGAGGAAGTAACAGGCCTGGTTTTACTAGGAACAATGCTGGTGAGCGTCAGCATTGACGCCACCATTCGACAGTGGTCTCTGAAACCTGATGACCTGCGGAATGCCGTAGCACAGGCAACAGAACATCCAACTGACGAACCATCAACCAACCCAGAATCTATGCTGACGGAGGAAGAGGAGCGAGAGCTAGCAGAGTTACTGGAAGATGATTAAAGAAGAAAAAGCCCATCATGAATACCGGTAGGACTAGCCGTAGAATAACCTGCCCCATATTAGTGTGAAGTGGGAACGATCCCAAGTGTGTAGGTTTGCCACGTGACGCCCTGCATTGATGACGCAAAGATGCGAAGTGCAGGCCGGCGATCATCCCGAGGCAGTCTGAGCCAACGTGAGCGTCTCAGGCCACTCAAGGACACTCTAGCAAGTACACTCTAGCTCCTTGAGCCTCCATCGCCGTTTTTACCTCCCGTGATCACCCCAAGCACTCCTCGAGTCTCTATTTTCGAATCACGGTTTCGATTCGTTCCTATTTGTTGCCGTGCCGTCCCTATCGGCTTCCCCGCGCGCCGTTGCATCGGATCCTCAAAACCGGTGCGGACAAACGACTTCTCTGTCAGTCAAGCCTTTCTCCCCCGTCTCATCGAATCACTCTTAGACGGGAGACTGAAGTCCACCACGAATTAAGACTATTCAGCATGCAGGCGCAACGACACCAAGGCCATGACACTGCAAGTGGCGTGGGGCCCAAGCTTGTGAACCGGCTGGAAGCTAGTAAATCCCCGTATGTGAGTACTCCAGACATCCCGTTTCTTCCGAAATATCTGTTCAGTCTAGTACTGACTCGTGGTCTTAGGTGAGGGCGCACAGGCATAATCCCGTAGCATGGCAACTATGGGATGCCGAAAGTATGGAGCTCGCTCGGCGACATAACCGGCTGATCTTCCTGAGCATTGGGTATTCGGCATGCCACTGTACGTCCCTGCTATTCTCCTGCAATTATTTAGAGCGGCTGCTGATATCTTCTAGGGTGTCATGTTATGGAGAAAGAGTCGTTCATGTCCCAAGAAGTGGCTTCAATTCTCAACGAATCATTTATTCCGATCAAAGTTGACCGAGAAGAGCGGCCTGATGTCGACGACATATACATGAACTATGTGCAAGCAACCACAGGATCCGGAGGCTGGCCGCTGAACGTTTTCCTAACACCCGATCTGGAGCCTGTCTTTGGCGGCACGTACTGGCCCGGTCCGAACGCGGCATCGTTGCTTGGCCCCGAAACTGTCAGCTTTATTGAGATTCTGGAGAAGCTGCGTGATGTCTGGCAGACTCAGCGGCAACGCTGCCTCGAAAGCGCAAAAGAGATCACAAAGCAGTTGAGGGAGTTCGCCGAAGAAGGCACACACACGTTTCAGGGTGATCAATCCGACGAAGACCTAGATGTTGAACTCCTAGAGGAGGCGTACCAGCACTTTGCATCCCGATACGATATAAACAATGGAGGATTCTCAAGGGCCCCGAAATTCCCCACGCCAGCCAATTTGAGCTTCCTGCTCCGTCTCGGAATCTACCCGAGCGCCGTGACTGATATTGTTGGGCAAGAGGAATGCGAAAACGCGACGGCAATGGCGGTCAGCACACTTATCAGTATGGCCCGCGGGGGTATACGAGATCACATTGGCCATGGGTTTGCGCGCTATAGTGTGACAGCGGACTGGTCGCTGCCTCACTTCGAAAAGATGTTATATGATCAAGCCCAACTCTTGGATGTCTACGCCGATGCATTCAAGATAACCCACAATCCCGAGTTTCTTGGTGCAGTATACGATCTGATAACGTATCTTACATCCGCCCCAATCCAGTCGACGACTGGCGGTTTCCACTCGTCCGAGGATGCCGACAGTCTACCAACCCCAAATGATACAGAGAAGCGGGAGGGCGCTTTCTACGTCTGGACTCTGAAGGAGCTGACTCAGGTTCTGGGGCCACGAGATGCCGGAGTTTGCGCTCGCCACTGGGGCGTTCTTTCTGATGGGAACATCGCACCTGAAAATGATCCGCATGACGAGTTTATGGACCAGAATGTCCTTTCCATTAAGGTCACACCGAGCAAGTTGGCTAAGGAGTTCGGTTTAGGAGAGGATGAGGTAGTGCGAATTATCAAATCAGGTAGGCAAAGGTTACGCGAGTATAGGGATAAAAATCGCGTACGGCCAGACCTTGACGACAAAATCATTGTAGCGTGGAACGGATTGGCGATTGGCGCTTTGGCCAAGTGCAGTGTTTTGTTTGAAGAAATCGATAGTTCAAAATCAGCCCAATGCAGGGAGGCGGCGGCCAAGGCAATCAACTTCATCAAGGAGACTCTATATGACAAAGCCACAGGTCAGCTCTGGCGGATTTACCGAGACGGAAGCAAAGGAACAACTCCAGGATTCGCAGAAGACTATGCTTTTCTGACTAGCGGTCTGCTGGATATGTACGAGGCGACATTTGACGACAGCTACTTGCAGTTTGCAGAACAGCTACAACGTACTTGGCCCTCTCATTCCCACGGCGTGTTCAGCAGCTTACTGACTTTTAAACAGGCTATCTCAATGAGAATTTCCTCGCATATGCAGGGTCGTCCCCAGCAGGCTACTACACCACTCCATCAACGTCAGCTCCAGGCTCCCCCGCTACTCTGTTGCGGCTAAAGACCGGTACCGAATCGGCCGTGCCATCAGTCAATGGAGTCATCGCGCGAAATCTCCTGCGCCTTTCAAGTATCCTCGAAGAGAACAGCTATCGTGTCCTCGCGCGGCAAACCTGCCAATCCTTCGCGGTGGAAATCCTCCAGCATCCGTTCCTTTTCGTTGGGCTCCTAGACGTAATCGTTGGATTGAATACAGGAACAAGGAACATTACAGCCGTAGTCGCCGCGGATTCAAGCCTAAGCACCTCAACCGAAGGAGGTACACCGACGTCGGCATGGGATGGCCTGGTTAAAAGAATTCGCGCTGAAGCGGGCCCAACGTTATCGACATCTTCAAACACGGTTGCAGCTTTAGTGGATGTCCGAAATTCGTCACAGGGAGTATCTACTGGAAATAAGTCTTCCTGGCTTCGCAGACGAAATCCGTTATTCAAGGACCTGAAGGCTGGGGACAAGAACTATTTGCTAATCTGTGAGGAAGGGCGTTGTCGCACAGTTAATTTATGATTGAGTGCATATTGAAAGTAGTTATATATACTCCCTAAAATATATGGAATAAACGAATTGGTGAATCTCACGATCTTGCGCATTAGTATATATATAACTGAAAGCACCACGGACACCAGGAAATAGTGTTCCCCTATGGTAAACCGGCCGGACATCGACAACGATCCCTCCAAAGCCTTCAAGATCATTCGCAAGTCATATCTATGATATAGTTCTATCTCATAATCTAGCTCGTGGCATTGGCGATACCTATGACTCGGCGCCGAATCTAAAGATGCTAGTATCGTGGCATTTCAACAGTCTCCCCAGCATGAGCGTGAACATAGGCCTCTAGGTCTTCCCTTCCTATACACCCTAACGCTTGCTAGAGACGCGAAAGAGAAGAGCCTTTCAGTGCACATTCAGTGATGTCAGCTTAACCTTAGTCGATGTGGTTAAGAAGTATTATATCCGCTGCCACAATCGTACTCAGCAATACCAGGACGGGCAGTATCAGCCATCTTAAGCAAGAATTTTTACTCTAGGTACATAAGGACCAATCAGCTTACACCGACTTGGGAAGACGGCTTTCCGCTCCAGCTCAACCTGTCACGGCTCGCTGAGAACGGCATCTGATATTCTGCCTCATGAACCGAAATCCCTTTTACGCGAAGCTAACCTGCCTTCTTTCATAACTAAAGAGCTTAGCGGGTCCAGAACAAGCGACTGGAACAAAAGAAATGATTTAAGGGCTCGCGTATGGTTATCGAATTGGACGAATGGATACTTTGGTATGGACCCTTGCAGATGGGTTGAGAATGTGAGGAGGCGCGCTAGAGAGAGGGTGCGAACCTCGGGACCTACAACCTCGAGAATCATGATGAAGAGAATAAAGGTTGGATAGACCCAGACTCCCGCTGAAAGCTCTTGGTCAATTGTCAGGGTGACGTGGAGAGGTTCGAGACTCGGCCCTCCAAGGGGAGCCGGGGGAGGGGGGTTCCTGATATAACAAGAACAGCGGCAGGCATTTTATGCCATAAGTGAGCTTGCAAACGATACTTCGAAGCTACTATCGATGCTAATAGCAGCAGAAAGTTCTCTTGGTGCCTACGGGCCTTGTTCCAACAACTGCTGGCCAGATACATAAATCTTCCTGTACAGTGGCAAAATATTGGCTCAGCCCGTCCCTTGGTAGAAGCACTGGGTACCTGAATGACCAAGCAAGTACCAAGTATTAAGTGCCCAATACCAGATATAGGGACCTGCCAGTCCACGGTAGGACGCGCAGAGCTTTTCTCTTGAACCCACGAAGAATCCTACCCACTGAAGGTGATTAAAAGCAGCCATACTGGAATGCCAGGATACCTGCCCATGGTATAGAGTGCAAAAGTTTTTCCGTCCAGTGCTCGAGAGACACTTTGTATACCCACAGCTATGGGAGCACGCGCACAGAACCAGAGGTCCTGGGAGTGAAATGCACTACCATTTTCTCGAATGGGTAAGTTGGGTTGTAAGTGGTTGTTTGTTTAGAGCTCTGTCCATGGTTTGCATCTATATCGATAGAATATCATCGTACACAAGCCGATGATAATATAATTCGGGAAATGCTCGGACCGGGATTTGGTGTAGGAACCTATGTTATCTACTGGTCTTTGATCTACTCGAATCAACAGCTGGTCGCAGTTAAAGTTATGCAGTGTAAGACTAAAGCCTACCACGTAGGTCCCTAGGCCAGGGAACCCAGGTCGTGGGAAATTGTACTGTTCGTAACCATACAAAACCTGCCCACCGCACAAGGATAAGCAAGTTAAAGACAGGAGTAGGACCGTCATTTGCTTTAGGCTTGCATTGCTTCGTGGCGCCGGAGATTAACCCGCGTCTTTGCTCTGACAAGTCACAGGAGGATGGGGAGACGCCACTGAGATATGTGGAGATACCGCGTACTCTGAGTATCTATTGAGTACTTGGTACAGGCCCAGCAGAGTCCAGAAGATCCACGCCCTTGTAGGTATATATGGCCCAGCCCTTGTGCTGGGCCTTTGAAAAGCCTGAAATGAAATGATGGGCCTTAGCGAGTTGGAGACTCATTTTGAACGTCTACTCTGAGGAAAATTCGACCCCAGCCTATCCGACTTGCCGAGCTGAGGGGCAGACGGACCGCTGGCTGCTGACCGTCTCGAAATTTCTGCCGCGGTCGTGAATCCAGACTGCAGTCCAGATTCTAGGCAGATATGGGGCTCATTCTCCCATTACGAATATTGCCGGGTTCCCGTAGTTGTGTTGATGATGAATCAAGCATCATCTGATTATGAAACATCGTATTTTATGTGGGATATGATGAGATCAGATGCGATATAGATAAGCGAGGGTGAGACAATCTAAAATGTGACAGTGATCAGAAGATACGGAATGCATGCACTGTACGCCCATACAGAAAATGCCAAGGATGTCACTGTCCATCGGTCCAGAGCTCCCGAGCACGAAATGAAGTCAAACAAAGCGTCCACAGCGTCCAGACTCGACAATCGTCGATGCTTCTGGAGCCAGGAGTGCGTAGGCGCCGATGGAGGGCGCCATGGAATTTAACGACCTTGCCCCTGAAGGGAGCACGATGGGGCCAATGACGGGGGCGCAGCAGTGGACACTTGAAACACCAAGGCGGCTGCCGAGTGCCAAGTTTTGGTGGTTAATCATTTTCACTCCCCTGAAATTAGTCTGGGTACTGGGTGGGACTGCTCCAAAATACGCCATACAAGCTATGTTCTAGAGATAGTCTTCTTTTCCCTCGTGAATGTGTCCAACTACAAATACCGTGAATCGATACCATAAACTATACCATGAACTGGTGCCATGTTAGATAACGTATCGGAATAAATACGCATTGAACAGAGTAACGCAAACCAAGGTATTTTTGGTATTCGTAGAACGGGACTGAACCGCGGGTAGCAAAAAAACAATGTTGTGCCGCGTGGCGTTTGATTGGTTGCAGGGCTTGTTCCTGAAACAAAGAGGCGTACCTGCATCTCGGTCGTGCCCGTTTTATATTCGACAGTACCGTTATATCTGGCTGGCTGGGATCCTAACGACCAGGCCTGCTCTAAGCGCTGTTACAATTGGGCCGGACCGTATGGTCGGTCGCGGTCCCATGCTGGCGTTGGGTAATGGCTGACCCAGGCTGGAGCATTGTTTCCCAGATTCAGGAATGTTTGGATAGTCGAGGATCTTCGGTATGTTAAAATTCGCTCAGAAAAAGGAGAACGTGCATTCCATGGTACTCTTCTCGTGGCTTCTGCAGTAGAAGAAACACGATGAAATAAAACAAAGCGCTTCCTCTCTTTTGACACAAGGATTATTCTTTTTAGAATCCTTGAAGAAGTCCCCGCCTGACAGAGTATACTATAAGATTTGTCTCGGCGTCCCGTCATTAAAGTCCTGAAGTATGGATTAATTTACGTTTGATTATCCCCAGCTAGATCTCTCGAGCCCCACTGCCCGCCGCGTCTGAGTGTCTCCTTTCCCAAGCAACGACCTCTTCACACCGTCACCTTCTTAACCTCCTTCATCTTCCTCTGCTTTCCTTGCCTTCCTCGCTCTCCCCCAATCTCTACCATCCCCAAGCTTCGCTCGCTCTCTCTCCGTCTCGGTGCACTTTTTCCACTCCTTAAAAAGTGCTCACGGGGCTGTCATTCCTTTGCAACAAACAATACACGGCTGGATCTCGTAACCCCCCTGCAACACCATCATCTCTGCAGTTGACCTGCACTAAAGCTAACAAGGACGTTACACTTGATTCATCCAGTTTGATTTGGGTGAATTCCAAGGTTGCTGTTCCGCTGTCATCAAACAACAAGTTAGTCGCTCGGGTTACTTCCTGGAGAAGTGTTCGATCGACCAGACAGTTGACCTGTACAAGCCTATCGACTACGCGTGAACCCTCCGCAAGTGCAATTACCAACCGTCCGTCATGAAGTATTCGATGATTCTGGGCGCCGCCCTGTGCGCCCTTGGTGCTATGGCCGAGGTGGAGCCTTCCTACGTGACTGAGTGGACGACGACCACTGTGACCGACTGGACTATCGTGACCATCACCAAGACCATCACTGTTACTCCTACATCGGCCGCGACGTCGACTACGACCTCGGTGCCCGAGCCTACTTCAGTTCCTGCGACTCAGGCCAAGGTTCAGGATACCGCTCCTGCGGCCGCCGCGGAGACGGAGGCTGCTGTTGAGAGCGTGTCGACTGCCGCCCCGTCAAGCACCGTTGAGTCTACCAGTACCGTGATCGCCGAGCAGCCTGAAGCCACCACCTGGTCCTCGGCCTGGTCCAGCACCTGGTCCACCACCCAGGCGGCTACCACTGAGACTGCCGCCCAGTCGACCGCTACCGCTTCGTCCACCCAGACTGCTGCCAATGCCTACCAGTCCAACGTCCTTTACAGCCACAACGTCCACCGTGCCAACCACTCTTCTCCCGATGTTGCCTGGTCCTCTGACCTCGAGTCAAGCGCCCAGGTTCTCGCCTCCCGTTGCGTTTATGAGCACGACACGTAAGACTTCCTTACAAACTCTCCCGTCTTTGACGGTTCAGTTGAACTAACAGCTTGTAGGAGCATTAACGGTGGCGGATACGGCCAGAACATTGGCTACGGTACCTCTGCTGATGAAGTTGCTGTCATGATCTCCAACTTGATGTATAACGATGAAATGGGTTACTTCGAGAACCTCTACGGACAAGCCACCCCAGACATGACCCTGTTCGAGAAATGGGGCCACTTCTCTCAGATCGTCTGGAAGGGAACCACCGAGGTCGGATGCGCCACTGTCGACTGCCCTAGCCTTGGCAACGTCGATTCCGCCTCGTCTGTCCCCTTCACTGTTTGCAACTACAGCCCTGCAGGTAAGTCGACCAACCGTTCTTGGTCTCTCACTCGATCTGACATGTACGCTTAGGAAACTACGACGGTGAATACGCCGACAATGTCCTGAAGCCCCTCGGTAACCCCGTGTGGTCTGCGTCATAAATCTGGAGCTATATGCACTCACTTTTGACGGGGTACTGCTTGTGCCTCGCTATATGGCAGTAGACTAGATGGCACTATCGCACTTAGGTTTAGTGATTAGTCGGTACCGCTTGAGCCGACTCGACTTTTCGTCTGTAGCTGGTGCTCCTTGCATACCTATCGTCGTGAGTACTGAATTCGATATATGACAATTGTGAGATTCGAATATTCTCTTTTGAACAGTCATTCCAACTTTCCTTCTCGTGGCTGTGGCTTCTCGGTGGAAACCGCATATTGCTTTTGCGCTTGTGTCAAGTCTCGTGCTTGTGAGACTCGAAGCTAGCGTTGTTTATCTTCTCTTCTATTGTGAATATTCTATCATCTTCGAGCTTGTCACCTGACAGGAATCCGATATTATTTCGTCTTCTCTCCACGTTGCTGCTCCCCTGCTTTGTGTGAATGGCGCCTGGATAGCGTGTTTCTGACCAAAAGATATGATGAACGTTCACATAACAAAACCTTTGGTAGTAGACTGTTTAAAAAATGAATCCTGTGGGCGGGCATGTTACGTTTACCACGAGTTGGGCTGCAAACGGCGAGTGTCGGTGATGTCATTCTTCCCCCCACAGTGTGCTCCCACATACCCACAAAACACGTGACCCCGAACAATCTCCCCGCATCCAATCCAAACGATTCACGGGCGACTCGAAGCCTCCCTTCGTCCGAGAAAGCTTCGTCCCATCGAGTGTCCATGGTCCAACGCGGTACGGAAGATCCTGCATATGGCCCAATTGCTAGTTTGCCATTCTTTGAAAAGAGTGACGCCGAGTGGACGACATTGGTTTCTTGGACGTCTAAGCAAATTCTAAGTTGCCGCCATTTCTGCTGACCAGACATCATTTCTACTTGACTGATTCTTTCACTTGCAGTCCTGCATCAATTACAGTGTACTCTGCCACAGAACTTAAGCCTCTAGTGCCGTTTCTCCGCGCATGATACCTACAGAGTAGAAGTCTCCGCGTGACATATTGCCACCACCCGCTCTACGATCACTACTCTCATATCTCCGCGCCTCAAGGCAAATCAAATTATATAATCTTCAGCCCGATCTAATCTTCGAACTCATCCACAATCTCACCTTTGGGATTCGATATTCTTCTGCTTATACCCCATACCGAGCGAACTCCGAACCTAGCTCTCTCGCTTGGCACTCGGCTTTATCCTACAATATATAGCTCTGGGCACAGCATCCGTTCCTCCGACAGAAACCCCAGCGGCTTGCTCCAACAGCGGACTTTGATCCACCTATCTGAAGGTTCTCGGCTCTCAATAAGCGTTTCACTATCACTTGTCTATAGTAAGCGTCCCTTCCTCCGTCCAAGGCGCTATTTCGCCCGTTATTCCGAGCCCATCCCCACTCTCCCCCGGCTTGCCCCCAGAGAACGGACCATCTTAAAGGCACCTATATCTTCATGCCATTGCCTTGATAAATGGGCTCTTTTCCTAGCATTCCCCTCCAGCGCAAACTGCTCCTCTGCTGTCTCACATATTGAGGGCAGCCTTTTTCTACAACCCTCGTGATTGCTCCTGTCATGAGATCTTGAGAACCCCATGCCCTCTTATTGTCTACAAGATTGCCATTACTTTTACCGAAGCGCCCTCCGTTTCCTCTCTATACCAACCTTTCTCGCCTGTCTCTACGCCTGATTTATTGCATCTTATTCGTTTCATTTATTTGGCAAGATGACTTATTCGTCGACCGCAGTCCGTCATTTTACCGCGCCCAAGCCGCTGGGATTGACGATGGAAGCTCCCCGCTCACATCCGGCTCCTGAGCCGAAGATAAAGCCTACCACAGTGGATGGAGGCTTGACGGATCAGGTTAAGACCAAGAGTGGTGGGATCACATTCGCACACCAAGACTCTCTGCCGAAGTTACCTATCCCGGATCTTGAGAGCACATGCAAGAAATATCTCGACGCTCTGTCGCCGCTGCAGACTCCTAAAGAGCAAGAAGAGACCAAGGCTGCTGTACGGGAGTTCCTCAAAGGCGAGGGTCCCGGCCTTCAAGAGCGGCTGCAGAAATATGCCACATCGCAAACGAGTTATATTGAACAATTCTGTACGTGAGCATAGTTGACTTCCTTCCAGCTTCTACGAAGTCTAAGCTAACAGTTATTCTAGGGTACGACTCCTATCTGAATTACGACAGTCCTGTCGTTCTCAACCTCAACCCCTTCTTCTTGCTGGAGGACGATCCAACACCTGCGAGAAACAACCAGCTGACTAGAGCGGCATCGCTGGTTGTTTCGGCCTTATCATTTGTGCGCGCTGTCAGACGGGAGGAGTTGCCTCCCGATACCGTTCGAGGTACGCCATTGTGCATGTATCAATATTCCCGGCTATTTGGTACTGCACGTGTTCCTACTGAGAATGGCTGCGTTATCAGCCAAGATCCCAAGTCAAAGCATATCGTTGTTATGTGCCGTGGTCAGTTCTACTGGTTTGACGTCCTCGACGAGAATCATGACCAAATCATGACAGAAAAGGATATCGCAATGAACCTTGAGGTTATTCTCGCTGATGCAGAACAAACCCCAATTCAAGAGGCGGCGAAGGGCGCCCTTGGAGTCCTCAGTACTGAAAACCGCAAGGTGTGGTCGGGATTGAGGGATATCCTAACCAAAGATGAGCATTCAATTAACGCTGAGGGCTTAAACATTGTGGATACTGCCCTATTTGTCCTCTGCCTGGATGACACCGAGCCTCATAACATGTCCGAGCTTTGCGCGAACATGCTCTGTGGTACGAACGTGGTGGAAAAGGGCGTTCAAGTGGGTACTTGCACGAACCGGTGGTACGACAAGCTGCAGATCATCGTGTGTAAGAATGGGAGTGCTGGAATCAATTTTGAGCACACTGGTGTTGACGGACATACTGTTCTTCGCTTCGCGAGTGACGTCTACACGGACACGATTCTTCGCTTTGCACGAACCATCAACGGCCAGGCTCCCAGCTTGTGGGCAACCACTAGCCCTGACCCGTCCAAACGACACCCTCGAAGCTTCGGTGACGTTAGCCCGACCCCCAGAAAATTAGAATGGGACATGTTGCCTGAGCTTAGCATTGCTATCCGGTTTGCCGAATCGCATCTCGCAGATCTTCTTCAGCAGCATGAATTCCAAGTGCTTGATTTCAAGGGATTCGGAAAGAACTTTATTACCTCAATGGGATTCTCACCGGACGCATTCGTCCAGATGGCGTTCCAGGCGGCTTACTACGGGCTTTACGGACAAGTGGTAAATACCTATGAACCAGCAATGACCAAGGCTTTCCTGCATGGACGGACCGAAGCCATTCGATCTGTCACCAATGAAGCCCTCGACTTCGTGAAGACATTTTGGGCTGAAAACCCTGCTGAGGATAAGGTGAATGCCCTTCGAAAGGCTACTGAGAAGCACTCGGCAATCACGAAGGAATGCTCCAAGGGACAAGGACAGGACCGCCACCTCTATGCTCTTTACACCCTGTGGCAGCGACAATTCGACGAAGCCCCTAGCTCCCGGAACAACAGCGTCGATGAAGCGTCGAACGGGTACACGAGTCCTGCTGAGATCGACTCCATCGCTGGGTCTCCTCTATCCCCGTCCTCTGTATCTGAGGTGGATGGGTTGTCATCCACTGGCAGCTATGGCCGGGCTATGCGTAATTTGCCTCCCACTCCCGCCATCTTCAGCGACCCCGGCTGGGACAAGATCAACAACACAATTCTTTCCACTTCAAACTGTGGCAACCCCTGCTTGCGGCATTTCGGCTTCGGCCCAACATCTGCAGACGGATTCGGCATTGGCTACATTATCAAGGACGACTCAATCTCAATTTGCGCCTCATCTAAGCACCGCCAAACCGCGCGTCTCATGCAGACACTTGAGTTGTACCTGCTTGAGATCCGCAAGTTGCTGCGCGCGACTGTCCACAAGCCGTCCAGCCCGCGGACCAGCCGCGCTCGTGAAATGGAGATGATTGCCGAGCGGGTCCAGCGTGATCAACGCCGGGGTCGTATTGTCCGCACAGACGCGGGCCATCTGCGGGCCGGTACCGAGACGCCCACGACGGACAGCGGGGACATGGACGATGATGGCATGGGCGGATGTAAGTTACCATTCTCTCTTTGTTTATATCGGCACTAATCAAGATCTAGATGGTTTCTTTGATGCAGGGATGCTCCTGCATGCGCTCAAGGGGCTCAACGTGGATCGCGAGCGGGGTGGCGACAAGACCCCTCGACGACGGTTCGTTGGCAAGAAGCTACGGTTGAATGAATATTGATTTGGATGATATTTTGGATGTCTACATTTTGCATTTAGATACGTTGGATCATGATCTGGGCCATGTCTTGTGATTTTAGCCGAATTGAATATTGCATATCTTGGATTTATCTGTTGTACAAAAATGCTTGTATGTATTGTAGATCAGCTTTTAACCCCTATCAAAACCACAAGGCTAAGAATGCAGATGCCGGGATTGGCGACAAACAGCTAGCTGTAATGTAATATATCAAGCCTTCTCGCCGAATGAACCTACCTGTGCGAATCGAGCTAGCTAGCCGACATGCATACATGGCCATGCACACGATCCATTGAGGAAACAGAGCGTTGGCGGGGCGCACGCAGGATCGAGTATTGACTACTAAGGTGTCCGTGCTGCATGCACTCTGTATGTGTGCTCCATACTCAGTAGCAAAAGACAAATCATAACTTCTTAAGCTAAGTTGTTTAAATGTTCCGCAACGCAAATGCGGTGCGATAAGACAATGTTACTGGTAGAGAGTAGACTAAGAAGCGAGTAAGGAGCTGCATGGGCCCATGGGCTGGCTTTTCAGTTGAGAAAATGCCTTTAGGCGAACTCACGACCCAGCCGTGGACAGACCGATAGGCACTTTTGTGACTCTTTCCAGAAGCCTTTGCCGCCGGCCCGGGTAGACAACTAGCCAATGAGATTAAGCAATGAGATCATACCATGCCGGGCATATTCTCCTCCTTGTGACCCCATGAGTCTTAGCGTTGGCATTATCATTTAGTCAATAATACGGGTTTCATCTCATGGAGTGAGACTGTCAAGAAAGCCCCAGGCCGTCTGGATCGACTCATGCTCCTTCGTCTTCCTGGCTCAGGTATGTTAACTATGGTTAGGCACACCGCCCGGCAGTACGGTCCGGTTGATGGCGTAATTTCTTATTTGTCAGATACAGCTTGCTAGGAGAGATAGTAGGCTGACTTGTGGAAGCCAATATTGCTTTTCGTCCTAGTAACCGCTTAAAGGCAACTTTTACTGGCCCTGGAGAGTTTTATTAGCGTCGACATTGCTGTTTATCGCTCGAGTGATTAGGAAGTATCTGAAAAATATTACAGCTGTTCTGACACCGACACCGGCGATCTGCCAAAATTACACAGATGTACGTAACAAATACACTAGCGGGCTGGGCTATTCCTAGTCAGCTTAGCCTGATGCCTTAGTGCCCAGGCACTGCCCATGCTCATCATTCCACTTTCCTCCCAGAGTCGCAGTGAATCCAGTTTCGCGAATCAGGCCAGACACTGGTTCCACACCTCTCGATCTTCCGACGTGATTCTGTCCCCCTGCTTTCTTCCGCTAACAACTCTTTCCGCTGCCTCAGACCTCTGCACCTATCGCCGAACTAGCGTCCTACCGACTGGATTATCCTCCCTGACGCAACGCAACTGCCGCAACCATTCTCTTCTCGATTCCCGCAGGAGCTGAGGAAGCGCTTTGCTGACGTCCGGTTAATGTTGGCGATATCGAAACCGTCACCTTAACTTGCTGATTAACTGCGACTGAACTACCTTAGCCCGATCCCGGTCCCTTATCTCGTATCCATCCTGCGGACTTCCTTCGTCTTTCTCCAACCTCCTTCCTGCATCAATGAGCAACGGTAGCCAGCTACCTACCTTAGCAATTTGCCTCAGAGGAGCTTAAATCCTTCAACATCATTATATCACTCTCGCTCTGGTCCAGGAAACCGCCGTCATATCTTTTTTTTTTTTTTATTATTTTTGAGTCAACGCAACGAAGTCCGACGCTAATAAGAACATTGCGCCTACTATCAGCCGTCTTTGGGATAGCGAAAGGGGAGGGAAGAATAATTATCAGACATCTGCCGTCTTCTTACCTCGATTTCCCTGACCGCTGGGATTGAATACCTGCCGTCGATCAGCGGTCGCACTTATAGACGACGGCATTCGCTTCGCCTTGAACAGCTTTCATTCTCTTTTCCATACTCTTCATAGCGATGGCTGCGACGATTGATCGCCCTCTCTTCGAACCGATCGCGGGCGGGCCTGCGACTGATGCAGCTTCGATAACACCTCCTCACAGCATCAACGGCAAGAAGGATGGCCCGGATGGCGCGCCTTCTGAACTTTCCGATCTCGAACTCGATTCTAAACCTACCGATGCCCAGGAAGATATATCTGTAGAAGAAGGAGATCAGGAGATCGAGCCGGATCATTATTATGGAGGCGGAAAAATCCCCGTCTTCAAGCCGGTCAGTTGCCCTGTTGCGGGAAGCTTCGTCTGGGCTTGTTTTGGCTAATAAAGCTTGCTATAGACGATGGACCAGTTTCGCGATTTCCAGTCTTTTATCAAGAGGATTGATAAATATGGGATGCGCTCAGGCGTTGTCAAGGTCATCCCGCCCAAAGAATGGTAGAATTGTCCAAACTATAGATAATGTGGAGATAGCTGACGCATTTTCGCTGCAGGAGAGATGCCCTTCCGCCCCTTGACGAAGCAGTGAAAAAAATTCGCGTGAAGAACCCGATTATGCAGGAATTTCACGGCTCTCATGGAACGTATACCCAGGCCAATATTGAGAAACAACGATCCTACAACTTGCCTCAATGGAAAGCTCTTTGTGAAGACGGCAGCCATCAGCCACCTGCCCGTCGGGGAGAAAGGAGAAGAAACCAAGAACGTGTTACCCGTGCGCCGTCAGCTCCCAAAGCTCAGACAACCCGAGCCGATACCCCCAAGCGAGGACCTGGACGTCCGGCGAAACGGTCGAACCAGGCCAAGGTCAAGGAGGAGCCTGTCAAAATCAAGGAAGAACCCGCCGCGGACGAAGTAATGGAGAAAATCAAGCCTGAGGGTCCGCCCACGCCGGTTTCGCCGGAATCAATCCCTGCCGAGACAAAGTCAGAGGCACTCAGTGATGGAGAGTCTTTGAGTGCGCCGAAGTCTAGAGGACGACAGCCCAAGTCAGTCACTGCGCGAAGAAAGCAGAACAAGGGTGACACAGTAGAGCACGTTGACGAAGAAGCGTACAAGAATTTCGATTACCGTATTCATGACAACGAGGACTATACACCTGAACGATGCGAGGAACTGGAAACCGCTTACTGGAAGTCCCTCATGTTCAACAACCCAATGTACGGTGCAGATATGCCGGGTTCTCTCTTCGATGACCGTATTACGTCTTGGAATGTCGCCAAGTTGCCAAATCTCCTCGACGTTATTGGTCAGAAGGTTCCTGGTGTCAACACTGCATACTTATACCTCGGTATGTGGAAGGCTACATTCGCGTGGCATTTGGAGGATGTGGATTTGTATAGTATCAACTATATCCACTTTGGCGCCCCGAAACAGTGGTATAGTATATCCCAGGAAGATGCGCCTCGTTTCGAACAGGCAATGAAGAGTAAGTTGGTTCCGCGAGGACCAGTCCCGGCAGGCAGCAGCTCTAACCACAAATTATAGGTATCTGGCCTAGTGATGCAAAAACTTGTGACCAGTTCCTTCGTCATAAGACTTATCTTGTTTCACCCAGTCTTCTCAAGTCCCAATACGGCATTACGGTCAACAAAATGGTACATTATGAGGGCGAGTTTGTTATTACATACCCCTACGGATATCATTCAGGATACAATCTTGGGTACAACTGTGCCGAGTCCGTCAACTTTGCGACGGAGAAGTGGCTTGATTACGGTCGGGTGGCTAAGAAATGCAACTGCGAGGCCGATAGTGTCTGGATTGACGTGGAAGAGATCGAGCGTAAACTTCGCGGCGAATTAACTCCCGAGTATTACGGTGAATACGACAGTGATCTAGACGGTTATGAGGCTGCTTCTGATCTTCTCACCCCTCCGCGCAGCGTACCAGAGAAGACGTCCAACCGTGGTCGTAAGCGCAAGCATGATGGAGACATGAACAAGGCCAAACGCATGAGGGCTGATATGGGCATCCCAAGACGATTACCTTGTCTCCTGTGCCCTAACGATCTGGACTACGAAGATCTGCTGCCAACTGAGGACGGAAAATCGCACGCTCATCGCCGGTGTGCTCTGTACACTGAAGAAACCAGCATTCTGCGCGATGGATCCGGCAAAGAGGTTGTTTGCGATATAGACAAAATCCCGAAGGCTCGGATGGGGCTCAAGTGCCTTTATTGTCGCGAGGTGCGCGGGGCTTGTTTCCAGTGCAATTTCGGCAAGTGTACGCGATCTTATCACGCAACCTGCGCCCTTCTAGCTGGAGTACAGGTAGAAGAGGGCTTGGTTACAGTTGTTGCAGACGACGGGAGTCAATACTCTGTTCCCAGCGTTGATTTGAAGTGCAAATACCACCGCCAGAAGAAACCGACTTGGATGACCAGCAGCGAGTCTCCGGAAAATGATCGCAAGTTGATGGACACTGCTCGGCGTCTCGTTACCGGCGACATTTTGCAGTTCCAGGCCGACAAGGAGATTTATGGAGCGGTCGTTATCGAGAATCGTGTTGCGGAACGCACGTTGCAGGTCAAAGTGCTCCCACGAGGGTAAGTCGAAGAATCTCCCCCGCCCTCAGTCCGATGAAGTCCGATCTATAGTGGGGTGATCTGTTTGTCTTTTTCCTCTTTCGGACCTCATGAAGCTGACTGGTGCATTTGTTCAGGGACGTAATCGAGTTACCATACCGCTGGATGCTGGTTGTACGTAGGAGCAACTTTGCTCCCTTGGCAGCAGGCATCAAGCCACTTCCCGCGCATCTCTCCCGGAAGCCCGAAGGTCGGAGGGAATTGGAATCTGCACTGCCGGTGGCAGGAAATCCGTTTGGCGACGGGCGATCTCCGTATCAGTGGGCCGAGTTTGAGACGGTAGACAGCACTAACCGTCCTGCAGCCCCACCAGCGGTGCAGGTCGACTTGGGCAAGATGGAACAGATCTGGTATTATTTGGGCCAGTCATCGACCGAGTGTAGGGCTCAATATACACACAACCCTAGCGTTCCCATCCACAACCCGCGGTCGAATTTCCTAGACAGCGTCAAGTCCCTTGGCGCCGTGATGGCCCGACTCCCCTCTTACCCCCACCACCGTCTGCCTTCCTATGTTTTGACTACCCCTCCTCCTCACCTCCTTTCTTCTGCCGCCGCAACCACCACCGCCTCCGCTGTCGCTGCTGCTGCTGCCTCCCGCCCTTTGCTGCCGCCGCGCCCTCCTTTTGCCCCTCCTCGCTCTTCTCCCGCCGCTCCGACTTCTGCTGCTGTTGCTGCTTCTGCGATGCCGTCAGCCTATCGCTCTTTGCCAAATCAAATAGCCCGTCATGCTCCGTATCCCCAAGTCACCAAAGCCCATCTTCAATCCCAGCAGCAACACAGTCATCAGCAGCAGCAGCAGAACACGAACGGCTCCCACTCGACCGCTAACAGTCACCTCCCCGCCAACAATTTTGCCAATGTCCGTGAGCTTATCGCCCGCCGTCGTCTAGCCCAGATAACCGACCATGCCAACGTTTTCGCCGGGTACACAATTGTCGGCCCGGAGTTGGTCGTAGAGACTCTCTTGGGTCCCATGGGTTCTGTGCCGCCGTCCAATGGCCTTGAAAAACTGGAGCTCGCTATGGCTCAACAACGTGTCCAGCCTCGTGCGCCCGACGGAACACTTTTGCCGATGCAGCCTCTGAATATGCGCTCTGAAGAAGTCACGCGGCTATTGCAAATGCTCCGATTTTCGCTTATCAGCCACCGCGACCGGTTGGACGTGCTTCAGAAGAAAGAGACAGAGACCGCGAAACAGGAGGCGGCAAACAAGGTCAAAGGGGCTACCCCAAAGCTGCCTCGAAAATATGCGTATCTTGAATTACAGCGTGAGCAGGCTCCCACCGTGTATCAGTCCCCTTACGATATGCCCTCTGGATTCACCGAGTACGCCCGCACGACGTTTGGTCTCACCCGTCACGAGCCAGAGTTGCCTAAGCCTTCGCTAGCGAACGACTACTTTGCCAGTCTCTCTCCTGAGAACCAGGAGAAGATCCTCAAGACATGTGGTAGTTTCGTGCAACGTGCCATAGAAAGATCAGCCCCTCATAGCCGTCAAAGCTCGTCCTCCAACTTCCGACTCGCCTCAGCGTTGGCCCAACAGACTGAGAACCCTACTATCGATATTACAACTGTTGAGAACATGCCTCTGTCGGGTCTCGACTTCCCGTTACGGGCGGACTCACCATGCTCAAACTTCAGCCGGTCGCATCTGCGTTTCCATTCACCGAATGACTTTAGCCACCACGGAACTGAAGTCCACCATGACCACCATGACCTGTTTGGCGACCAACAAGCCAACACTCGGTTCTGGCAGCATGGGCCGTGGGCCGCCGGTGATGGAAATACTCCAAATGAGGAGAATCGACCGTTCTTCGGCCCTCATGAACGGTTGAAACATGACTATGCTTCGTCTGACATCTCCCTTGGCCGTGGCGGGCCCGGGTCGTTGCACTCCGTCGATATGGCTGGCTTTGGCCTGGACAACCCCGACGATCTCTGTGCCGCTCTTAGCCCTTGACTATGACTGCTTATAGACATGCCGCTGTAACTGCATCATCATGTAACGATTTATAAGGATTGACGACTGCATGACGGGCGTTTGTATTTTTGTTGTGTCCTTCGTTTCTTTGCAGGGATTCCCCGTTCTCGCTTTTCGAGTCATGACTATACCTGACCGGTTGTGATTCAGCTCGGGGACTTGCTATGCTCTCGTGTTATTATTGCTATGTTCCCTCACCCTACACCCTACATACAGCCGATTTTCGAGGATAGGCAGCACCGGTGATGGGAGAGCCGATCAGATGGCAGCCACGCTCCAAAGCTCTCCACCCAACCTCACACCGCACGACATCTCAACGCGTCTGCATACCTTCATCGCTGTCCACCGTCTGCAAGTACATATTCAAAGTCCTGGGCATATTGTTGCCCTTTTCGGTTTCCACCCTTGATCTCGACATCCTTTCTTCCGTCCGACCCCTCTCAACCGTCGCCGAAAGAAAAACAACCAAAACCAAAAGCAGAGACGATGAACGACAAAAAAATCTGTTTTCTCTGTTCTAGAGGAAGAAAAAATGCTTGTCTCCTGTGCCATACATTTACCCCGTTTGATACCCCCAAAGCCCCATGTCCCCTATCATACCCACCTGGCTATTCCCCCATATCACACTTGTCATCCTCCTCCACGTCTCTTTTGGTTTACTTTCTGAAGCTCGTCCCATCCCTCCCGTCCTCTCCCTTCTCTTCAATTTTGGCGCTCATCTTCGTCCATGGAGGAACCGGCATGTTGCAGCAGGCTCGCTGGGGACGTGAACGATCGATAGATGTGGCAGCCGTCACTTGCGAGTGACAATTCGCCTTGATGTATGTTGGAAATGATAACTACGAATGAATAAATGAACATAGTATTGTTGCGCATGAAGTAAGAAAACCGAATATTGAAGTTCGTTTAATGTTGCCAGAGTGCCATGGTTCGGAATGTCTCCAGCTGTGGCCCACACTCTCCGAGTCGTCATGTCTCCGAGGCTGGGCTGGTACGGTCCTAGCCGCATTTGGGCCGAATGGGACTAATCTGGAGTTTCCATGTGCTTATCAGAAACCCAAGATTTAGTAGTTGAAGATACTAATACAACTTGATAGTATTATATTGTCTGACCACTCCACCACAACTGTTTATCTCTACCTCCTGACGTTATCAAAGCCACGAGCTTTATAACAAATGGCCGAAACGCGCCCGAGACCGGACGGGATGCAACCTAACTTTCCTCTCCCCTTTCCTGATAGTCAGGTTCCCTCCTCGATTTGGAACTTGGAATGACGCTGCATCCTGATTCATCCACTCGTGAACCGTCGTCTGATTTCCCCTCTTAAGCTCAGGTTTCCGCCTCCGCATCCCGCATTTCCTTCAGCTCTGTTCCCCGCTGTCTGTTTGTCTTGCTTTGCTTTCCCATTTACCCTTCTCTCTCTCAGTGAAAGTCATTTGACCTTCTACTTGATTCATGCTGTGGTTGTAATTATACGAGATAACTCGCCACCCCCGCCATACCCGCCATGCGCCAATCGTCCATCGACGCCAGCGCCGACGAGGCTCTGGCCCGTATGGGCTACAAGAGCGAATTGCCGCGTAATCTCTCTATGCTGAGTATTCTCGGACTGTAATTTTACCCTTTCCCTAATGTCGTCGTTCTCACCAACAGAAGCAGTACAGGAAGCTAATGATGACATGTGCGCAGCTCCTTCGCAATTATGGCCGCGCCCTTCGGCCTCAGCACAACTCTCTACATCACGCTCACAGACGGGCAATCCGTCTCTATTATATGGGGCTGGGTCTTCGTGACCCTGATCAGCATCGCTATCGCCGCCTCCCTCGCTGAGATCTGCGCCGTGTATCCCACCGCGGGAGGTGTATACTACTGGAGTGCAATGTTGTCGACGAAAGAGTGGGCACCGATGATGTCGTTTATAGACGGCTGGCTGACATTGGTCGGCAACTGGACTGTTACGCTTTCTATCACGTTTAGCGGAGGGCAGCTGATATTGAGTGCGATTTCGCTGTGGAATGAGGATTTCGTTGCCACTACCTGGCAGACGATATTGATGTTTTGGGCGGTGATTGGGGTTTGTGCGCTGGTCAATGTTTTCGGCGCGAGGTGGTTGGACCTCATCAATAAAGTTTGTATCTTTTGGACTGGAGGCAGTGTGATTGCCATCCTGGTTGTGCTGTTGAGTATGGCCGATGATAGAAGGAACGGGAAGTTTGTGTTTGGGCATTTCGATGCGAGTGAGAGTGGGTGGTATGCGTAACTCTTCTCCTTTCGGGGCAATTCTGGAAATAGGCTGCTGACCACTTACTGCTAGGCCGTCTGGCTGGGCGTTCTTCGTTGGATTGCAGCAAGCTGCTTATACGCTCACTGGGTATGGAATGGTAGCGGCTATGTGCGAAGAGGTACAGAACCCGCATCGTGAGGTCCCGAAGGCAATCGTTCTGTCTGTCGTTGCAGCTGGGATAACTGGTCTGGTATACTTGATTCCGATCTTGTTCGTGCTGCCGGATATCAAGACGCTGCTAAATGTCGCGAGTGGGCAGCCAATTGGGTTGGTCTTCAAGACCGCTACGGGCTCAGCAGGAGGAGGGTTCGGCTTGCTATTTCTGATCCTGGGAATCCTGATGTTCGCAGGTATCGGTTCCTTGACAGCCGCCAGTCGATGCACCTACGCCTTTGCGCGCGACGGCGCCATCCCCGGCTTTCGGCTCTGGAGAAGAGTCAACAAGAGACTCGACGTTCCCGTGTGGGCAATCATCCTGTCCACGACAGTCATATGCCTGCTCGGCCTTATATATTTTGGCTCAAGCGCGGCATTCAATGCTTTCACGGGCGTCACCACGATCTGCCTATCCAGTTCATATGCCCTGCCCATTCTCATCTCCGTCCTCCGTGGTCGTCAAGCCGTTAAGCATTCCAGCTTTTCGCTTGGTCGGTTCGGCTATGCCATCAACGTTGCTACTGTTGTGTGGATTTGTCTGGCTGTGGTAATCTGCTGTATGCCGGTTTCGCTGCCTGTGGATGCGAGCTCGATGAACTATGCCAGCGTGGTGTTCGCGGGATTCGCGGCGATTAGTGTGACCTGGTACTTTGCCTATGCACGGAAGCATTTCACGGGCCCACCAATTCCGGTGGATCAGCTTCAGGATACGCCTGGGGTTGTGCCGGGGAAGGCTGTTGTTGACCCGGAGAAAGCTGGGTCGGGTTCGGGGTCCCTTGAGAAGGAGCAGCCGGCTCCATGATTGTATTGCACATTCAAATTGATTCCATTGAAGAATGTTATCAGCCGTAAGGAGTTGACTGAAGTAATGTCTGTGAATTTGATGCCGTGGGTGTTGGAGTGGGCGACTCGGAAGATGGCAATCACAGGGGAACAGAAACGAGAGCGGCCTCTCCGAGAACCGCGGTCCAACTGGTCGAACAACCAACTACACCGGACAGTTAACCTTGTAGTCAGTTTATGATCACAACTTTCTCTGAACGTATCCCACCCCTGAACAATTAGAAATCTTCACGAGCTTAGTTCTTGTCTCCGACTGAGGGATTAAATCCTTATCTGCTGAAGGTACACGCGTGGATCGCTTCCCCTCTCTTCTCCGCCGAACCAGGCAACGCAATCCGGGGAACTGAGTGAGGCCCGATCAACCCGACGCACCTTTATGGCCCATCTACGTTGAACTCTGCGTCCTATCCCTTGCCAATTCCATAACTGGCTTACCGTCTTCTCGAAATCTCGATGAGGGTGACCCGCCGATATCAATGCGCAAACCCGCTCTGATGAAGTACGAGCTCAAACCCCAAGTCTTTTCTAATTCGCAATGTCGGACTCTGTGGGTGCGTCAAACTGGTTCTTTTTCTGTTGTAGAGACTCAATGGATTTGGGGAGTAACTGATGATTCTAGATCGTGTCTTCGTCCACGCCCTTAATACCGTCAAACGTATCCCTCGAACCGGTACCGCGCGGCCGCCTGCTACGGAGCGGCTGAAACTCTACGGATTGTATAAACAGAGCATGGGTATTGCTTCGGACTACCATATAACCTTGGGGAGTGGGACATATAAAGCTGACGCGGGATTCTAGAGGGGGATGTCGAAGGGGTGATGGACCGGCCGGTAGGGAATACGGCAGACGTTTATATGGAGTGCGAAAAATGGCACGTCTCAGTCTTCCTATGCCGCTCATACAAGTACTGTATCCTAACCTCTACAGGGACGCCTGGTACGCTCAGCGTGGTTTATCCCGCACTGAGGCCAAACGGCGGTATATCACGACTCTCGTGGAGACAATGCACACCTACGCTTCGCAGACCGAGGAGGCGCGCGAGCTCGTCGCCGAACTTGAGTTTGTCTGGAATCAGGTGAAATCAAATATACCTTCGTCGACATCGAGCCCTGTGCAGTCCACGGGGGTTCCCCCGATTTCCCAACCGCAATCGCCGTATGGAAGTATAAGCGCGCAATTAGCACAGAACAATGAGTATCAGTATAAGACATCTACTGCGCGAGGAGACTCTCGGCTCCGTGTGTTGAGTCCCGTCAGTCAGCCAGATGATATTTATCAACGGCGTACGGCGCGGATGGGCTACGATCGTGATCAAGGGCTGGATCAAGGGGGTGACGATGAAAGTGTGAACTTAGACGAGGACGAAGAGGAGGAAGAATACGCCGAGGCCCAAGCCAATCTGTACGAGGACGATGATGAAGTGGAAGGTGAAGCAGGCGGCGCGGTCGATGAAGACGACGACGATGACCACCATCATCACCACCAACAGGTGTACTCGAGTCATATCCCGGATAATTCTCCAAGCCGGAAACGCGATCGTAAGCGCAACCACTACGGTAAAGACTCTTTTCCTCGCCAAACATGAGGAACTGACCTATTCTCATTCGAGAGACATGCTAATACAACGGGATACAGATGACATTGATAGCTGGCGATGGCGCCGCAGAGTCGAGCAGGCCTTGACCAAAATGACGGCCGAGATCGCCGCCGCCCGCGAGCAGATGGAAGCACGCACCCTGGCAGCCCGTCGAAGATCAGGCGTCTGGGCTTGGCTTCGGTGGCTGGTATGGGTCACCCTCCGACAGATTATCTGGGATCTGGCCCTCCTCGGCATGTTATTGATCTGGATGCGGCTGCGCCAGGATCGACGGCTCGAGGAGCAGCTTAAGGCTGGGTGGTCGGTTGTGAAGGCGCGGTTAGCAGGACTGAAAGCTTTGCGGGACTTGAGGAAGGTATATATATTTTCTTGATTCTTATTCATCTTTTACTTTTACTCCCATCTGGTTTGGTTTCGTTTGTTCTTCACGAGTTCTATGCACGATAGTGCTTTCTATTCTGGTACATATTGACTAGATAGAGGGCTTTCTTTCCTCTTCTCCTTGATTCCCTTACACGTTTGAGCTTCCTGGATAATTCTATAGAGTTGCATACGTTGCCTGATGCATTTCCTGCTTGCCAGGGGTCGCTTACTCTCATTTTACTTTTCATATGTCAGCGGTGTTGGTTAGAGGCACACTCTTGTATTCTAGCATAGATCCAAGCCCTGGATTCTTCTTATGGCACCGCACTGTGCTGTCCACATGCCGTCTGGCATAGATTCTCGGACATGAAATAACGACATTCCTGATGCTAATATGTACACAAATACATCCCAATCAAATCCAGACCATGGCGACACTGAGAACGAAAACTAAAGACACAGGAGAGAGAGATCCCCAACAACCATTGGCACTGCATTCGTTTTCTCTAAAAGATGTATAATAAGACGTTCATTTGTAGTTGTTGGTTGGTTAGTATTGCGGACCGGGGAATGAAGCGTACAGCTGCTTGGGTCGGAGGTGCACCGGGGTCTGGTTTTCGGGGGCGCCGGGGATGGTCTTCTTGAGGCCCTGTTTAAAAATAAATTTGTTAAATCGTTCGTCACCGCCACCGTGGAGAGCGAGAAGGACATATTGGGGTAACGCACCAACTTATCGAAGACACACTTATTCAAGTCCATCTCCTGCTTGCGGCACTCCCACAACCGGTGGTTGTTATTCTCGAGACACTCCCAGTGGGTGTTGAACTGCTTTAAGCAGTGGGTGTTGATATCCTTGATTCTGCCCGGAAACTTCGTCAGCAGTGCATCCATTGAACCATTCCGCTCAGCCCAGCGATTCCCCTCTCAATGTCAAAGTACAACAACGTTGAAGAAACATACACACTGGCCGCACAGCGGGTAACCTTCCTCCCCTCTCTCAAGCACTCAATCTCCCCCCGCCCATTGGCCTCTTCCTTGCACTTCATATAATCATCGTTGAATGCCTTGCACCGGTCTCCAATGAAGTAAGCGGCGCTGGTTAGCGGCGCAGAGGTCGCTCCAATCTCAGCTACCTTGGGGATGCCATCGGGCATAGGCGTGGGGTCGTAGAGATTTTGTTGGTTGAACCTGTCACGCTGTTGTTAGATGTAACTGCGCAGGTGCAGGGGCCAAGTCTCCTCATCTTATCTTGGATAGAGAAAGAGTTAGAGAAAGGCACGACATACTGGGGATCCCTGCGCGACATTGTGGCAGTTTTTTATGTGATGCGCGCGTTCAATTGCTTCTGAATCTGGGTAGAGGGCTGGGAAGCTTCCACTTAAGTTGACCTGACCTCAGTTACCGGACGGAGCGGGAGTTAAGGACTCTCGGTTTTCGCGAAGTGCTGATTGGTTGCAGGCTCACGGTCACGGGATTTCTGTCTGAGGTGTCCAGCAGCAGGTAAGTGTGAAGCGGGTGTTTCACGTGACTTATGCCAAAACACAACAGCTGCCGCATAGGAATCAATATCTAGTCTGACGGTCCAAGCTAAGATTTTGCCTACTTTGCGAGCTGCTGCGATTGGTTTCTTGCCCTCGGCTTTTGCGGCGCCTCAATACGTTTGACAAGTAGAGGACCAGCGAGAGTTACGCGCTTTACTTTGTTCATTTTTTTTTTTTTGAGCTCTGAACATCGATTTCTTCTTCCGAGCGCGGTCTTTCGTCACCAACCTACCCAAACGACGAAGCAGCAATTCTTTCTTAGGCGTGCAACGATAAATAAAGCTTCAGTATGTCGCTCTTCGGAGGGCAGCAGTCCGGTCAGTCCCTGGGCCTGTTTTCCAATACGGCCAAATCCAGCCCCTTCGGCACAGCAGCTTCAAATACCGGAACGCAGCAGAATACAGGGGGAGGAGGGATTTTTGGGTCATCGACTACGACTTCACAACCTCAGCAGACGGGTAGTTCGTTATTTGGTTCGACTACGCAGCAGAAGCCGTCGCTTTTCGGGCAACCGCAGCAGCAGCCGCAGCAGCAATCGGGTACTGGGCTGTTTGGAGGACCGTTAGGGAGTGGGCAGGGGTCGCAAAAGCCCGCAGGAGGTCTGTTTGGTAGCACATTGGGAGGTGGACAGCAGCAGCAGCAACAACAGCAGCAGCAGCCTCAGCAGGGAGGAAGCCTTTTCGGGGGATTGGGCCAGACACAGCAGCAGCAGCAGCAACCTCAACAACAGCAAAGTATCTTCGGAGGTGGCTCCCTGCTTGGTGGTGGACAGCAGGGGCAGCAGCAACAACAACCGCAACTCGGCCAGTCAACACAACCCCAAGGATCGAGTCTATGGTCTCCAGGGCGCGCGGTGACGGGCGTACACCGGACAGTCCCAATGCAGATGGCTATCGTGAAAGACAAGTGGGATTATACCAATCGTAACTCCCCTTTCCGGACATACCTGTATAATAGTGTTGGCGAGGGTGATGCACCATTCTACCAACCTGGCCCGCAGGACGACGAAACAAAGTGGGAGGACGCCCTCCGGCAACGACCAGGTCCCGACTGCGTCCCCGTACTAGTGCGCGGATTCTGGGAACTTGGCAAGCGCGCGCAGCGCCAGAAGGACTTCTTGACGATGATTCAGACGCGCTTGCACGAGATCAACAATTGTCTCACGGAGCTGCTCTCGCGTCACGACTTGAAAATATCAGTCAAGGTAGCCGACTGTCGCCGGAAACATCATGTTCTCAGCAAGCGATGTCTGGCTCTCGCTGCTAAGACCCAGGTCCTCCGAAACAGAGGATACGCGATGGATGAGGCGGAAGAGGAATTAAAGAAGAAACTTGCGCAGCTTGAGCGTTCTGTATTCGACCCAACGCTTAGCGGTCGCAGCGAAGAGATTTGGGCTCGCATGCTGGCTATTCGAGAGCACTCGACTCGACTGCAGGCGGAAATCGAACGGGCTGGGTCCGGTGTTGCTGCGCAGGCGGAAGATGAGTTGGATGAAGCTACGATGAAGAAGGCTAAGAAGGTAAACGTCACTTTTTCAATCTTTTGCTTCTCGACACTAACATATCTTTTTCCAGGTATTGGACGACTACCTGGCTCAGATTCAACATTTACAGAAGGAGCTGGAATCTGTGAAAAAAGACTTTGAGGAGGCGACCAAGTCGCTCAGTTAGATTCCGCCCCGACTACCGCAATTCCTTCTTTGCAGGTATTTTCAGCCGGGTTGCGCCAGCTTCGTCTACAGTGCTTTTGGTTCGGTTACGGTTGACGCAAGGTACACTATTCGGAGCATGGAGTTATGTCATTTGACTGTCATTCTACTGGGTAATTTCCACATATCATATCACTATAAAAGAAACTAAACCAATGTACAATAATAATACATCACTCCCGGAGGCCAGGCTCCAGACCGTTAGGGCCGGAATGCTTAGTGCCTTCAGCCCGTTCTCGCTCGTAGGTGTAGTTGGCAGGTAGGAGCAGTAAAGTTAGAGGAACTTCTTGATGAAGTCGATGGCAAAAGGAGCTGCCGAGCATTCTCAATTAGTCTGATATTAACCGATGATGTGTCTGGAGGGTATAGACGTACAGAGGTAAAGGAGAACTCCGCCGGTAACGGCCATGCGGACGGTCTGGTTGGCCTGGGCCTCACCAGCCTGTGGTAAGGGTGCGTTAGTTTTGATCCATGAAGCTCATGCAATGCGACTTTGTTCGAGGCCGAACGGATGCTAGGATGTACCTTAATGTCTTCCTTGGATTCCTGGCCTATATGAAATACATGTTAGCTTGCTCGTATGCCAATTTATCAACAGATAAATGCCGCATACCTGGAGCGAACATCGTTGATTATATTCCGCTTGACAAAAAGGAGCAAAGAAATAAACGGCGTGATGATGATGTTTTTGCACTCCAGAAGAATGCAGCTACTTGGAACGAAAAAGTCAAGCCCGGCTATTCTGCCGTTGATCACCGCCTAGATTCATTCTGAACCTGGCACTTTCACTTCTACCACTGCTGTTTCTCGTATAAATCTCCTCATTCAGGTTTCATTCTACTTTATTGTTTCTATTGCTCCTACTCAGACCATCTCTTGTTACGAAAATCGAACTCGGAGGCTGGTCCTGATCCTACTCAGCCGTTTGGCGCAATCTCACCCTCTCCTTTTGACGCGCCCTCATATACAACGCAATACAACTAAAACTGCTCGTTCCATCATGTCTGCGAGCCCGAGCCGGAGCCCGGAGTCAAAACCGGCAGGGAACACGCCTCCCATTGATGTTGATGTTGAGAACGAGCAGAATGTGGACGCCGAAGAAGCCGTGCAGCCACCGACCCCTGGTGCAGGCGGGGACGACGCTGATGCCGATGATAACGACGCCAAACCCGCCGTAGACAACGAAATTGACAACGACAATACAAATCTGAATGAAAACGAGGGGCAGAATGAACTCAATGAGGATAACCTCGGTGATTCAGATGACGAATCGATTCTCTCTGAAGTAGACGAGGCGCAGTTTGAAGATTTTGACCCGGAGAATGTGGATATTGAAGACCGTCCGCAGCTGGATATCGATGAGGAGAATTTGAAGCTCATTGGGCGGCATAAAAGGAAGAGGACGGAAGAGGAGGGGACCTCCAAGCGGAAGAAGGAGGGCAGGCGAAGGAAAAGCCGGCGCTATGCGGAGGAGGAAGAGGGTGGAAGTGATAGAGAAGCTGGCGGGAAGCGAAGGAAGTCGAAGAAGGCGGAGCTTGAGGAAGATGAAGAAACGCTTGACCCTGCTACGCGTACGTTACTATAGCGAGGTTTATCCTTGGACATGGATTTGCTAACGGTGTACAGGTCGACGAAGGGCTCTCGATCGTGCTATGGACGAGGCGCTGAAGAAACCTACCAAGAGAAGAGCCAGGAAACAGGATGGAATTGTATGTCTTCAGTTGTTATTGAATGCTGTGCTACAGTGGCTAATTTAAGTAGGATTTGGAACAAATGGCAGATGCTGAGATCGAGGATATGCGAAAACGTATGACTCACGCGGCGCAGATGGATGCTATCAACCGGCGCGAAGGCAAACCAGCCATGCACAAGCTCAAGATGCTTCCTGAAGTCGTCTCGCTTCTCAACCGCAATCAGTATGTCAACAGTCTGGTCGACCCGGAAATCAACCTGCTGGAAGCAGTCAAGTTTTTCCTTGAGCCGCTAGACGATGGGTCTCTTCCGGCCTACAACATTCAGCGTGATTTGATGACTGCATTGGGCAAGCTGCCCATCAACAAAGAGACATTAATTGCCAGTGGCATCGGCAAGGTCGTGGTTTTCTACACGCGGAGCAAGCGTCCAGAGCCCGGTATCAAGCGCATGGCCGAGCGACTACTAGCTGAGTGGACACGTCCTATTCTTCAGCGAAGTGACGATTACTCCAAGCGAGTATACCAAGAAGCCGAATTCGATCCTACGTATGTCCTATCCCCGTTTCTCTTGTTCCCTCCGACTCTTTGTGCATCGTTATCTGACCGTATTTAGAAAAATCACCTCACGCGTCAAGTCAGTTCAAGATAGCGCTGCGGAGGCGCGCGCACGCGAGCTCCTTCCTCCGCGCCTTGCTAACCGTGCGCGCGCCGAAATCTCGCACACTAGCTACACTGTCGTTCCAAAACCCACGGTGGTGCAGGAGAGCAAGTTTGCGCGACCGTTGGGTGCTAGTGGTGAAGATCGATTTCGGAAGATGCGGGCGCGACAGATTGCTGCGACGAAGGGGCAAGGCGCGCGACGGTAGTTGGGTTTCTTATCGAACTCGGCTCTCCGGTCGATCGCTTGTAACTTATGTAGTTTTGTATTTGCTATTTGCCACGGATCAGGCGCTCGGGGGGTACATTATCTTGATTTGAAAATAAAATAATAAGCAGAAGCGCGAACTGTCGACTGAATAATTCATGATCAATCAGCACGCCTGGAAGAAACGGCACGACACGACGGTGTCTGATCGGTGGATCGTACGATGGGGCGAACCCCGAGTTTGGTCCGGCTCAGATCCCGCAGTCGTTTTTTAGACGTCACCGGGTTCTGCAGCTCCCGATAACTTCCTTCTCGCGTCATCTGCGCATCAAAAATTTCCTCTTTCCTCCTCTTATAAACCTATTCCAACTGTCCACATTCCGAGGCTGTGTTTAAGTCTACAGCTTACCGTACCCATTTTGCTAATCGTATTTGTATACCACACACATCATGAAGCTCCTCACCAAGGAAGAAGAAGATGCCCACTACCGGTAAGTCGGCCGCCACCCGGATGCCTCGCAATTCAACCAGCGACACCAAAAGAAAACCGAAACTAACTCTTATTCATAGTGAGGTGCTCAAGGGTGGCTCTTTTGGTACAGTCCTGGGTCTCATCGGTGGCTATGCAGGTGTCTTGGCCGCATCCCGCCGCTATCACACTATCCGCAACCTCACACTTCCCATGAAAGCATTTCTCGTCACATCTTCCGGAACCTTCGTTGGCATTATCGGAGCCGACCGCTCCTCCCGCAGCTTCGAAGCAGCGCAAAACCAGAACCGACAATGGTACGAAAACCGCGAGGAGCGACTGCGCGCCCAGGAACTTCGCGGTATGAGCTTTAGCGATCGCGCCCTCGCCTGGGCTAGGGAGGAACGCTACACAATCGTTTTCTCGACATGGGTTGCTTCGATGATTGGTAGCTTTGCCCTTGTCGGGCGGAACCCTTATCTTTCGGGCCCTCAGAAGCTCGTCCAGGCTCGTGTCTATGCGCAGGGTGCTACGCTTGCCGTTCTTATCGCCAGTGCTGCATTCGAGATTTCCGAGAGGAGGAGGGTCAGACGGGAGCTTGATGCGAAGTCTGCGAGTGCTAAGGCGGACTCTAAGTTGAGTAACAACACTGGTGAAGATACCGAGCTATGGAAGGACATGGTCGCTGCTGAGGAGCAGCGGTTGAAGAACAAGCACCAGTCGCTCTATGAAAAGCATCAGAATGACGCCGGTTCTGACCCTGATGCTGGGTCTACCCCGCCTCAACAAAAGGCTGAGGCTGAGAAGCTGCCTAGTGAGCAGGAGCAGGAGCAGAAGAGTGAGGAGAAGAAGGAGAAGCAGAAGTAATTTCTCTTGGCTGCTAGGGGGACTCCGCATAAAAGAATAGATTGGTTGTGTATAACATTTCTTGTTTCCTTTCGTGGTTGGGCGGGTTTCTCGTACCACGATTTTACACTTGTTTCATCTTCCTGTTTGTGATTGTACACTCTCTCCTCTTATTCATGTCTTTTCACTTTATATATGGCGGGCGTTTGTCATTGCTTTTCTTCTGGGGATGTCCATACAAAGCAGACCCATCTGATATACAAAACTGTCCTACCCTTTTCAATATACAAGATAGAGGTTCATTATGTATTCCTGCTTCTGAAATCGCAACACCTAGCTAACGACTGAATATTGAAACGTTGACATAAGTAGGATCATATATGACCTTCATGGAAGGCTGCATAGTATAATCAACCTCCTCTAATCCCAACTCCGAGGCTATACTGAAGCAAAATGGATCATCTAAAGCTTTGCCTTAGTCCTCCCGTCAAACCCAGCGACAAAACCTGCCCTTTTGATCTCAGGCGCCTGGGCTAACCATCCACCAATTGCTTTTGAAAACTGCTTGAACGCCGCCGTGGACGCATGCTCCTTGAGGTTCTGGGAGTCAGTGTATCTATAATGGAAAATATTAGCACGAACTCTGATCCAGACTCCATGTCCTCGAAGAGCAGGCGACTGGACATAGGAAGAGTTTCTCACTTCTCAACAAGAACAAACTCCTCAGTTCCCTGCGGCTGAAGCGCAAAGTAGATTTGGGTTTTGGGTTCGTTCTCCTCGACGTATTTCGAAAGCGTCCTGAATGCTTCTGCGACCTAATAACCTGTTTAGTGGTCTTCACATAGTCTCATAGTTCGTTATATACCTCGTTGAATTTGCCTGGTTTAGGGACGAGTCTGACGACGTTATAAAGCTCCTTGGAGGACATTGTCAGTTGTTCTTGAGTTCAGGTATGATTAGGTAGCAATAGAAATGTTATGACCTGAAAACTGGGTTTATAAGGACGGCGTTGAGAGAAGAAAAGTAGATACTCCTATATGGTCTGGACTTCGGTTGTTGTAGAAGTGGAGAAAGGAAAGATGCCGAGGATGTACATGCATGCGACAAGGTTAACACGATTGTAATTGAGAGTTTCCTACTCGCATTATGGACAGACATCCTTTAGATATCCTACTTATGGTAAGGCTTGTGGTCAATTTAGAACGCCTGTGGTATTGAAGCTGCATACTCGACGAAGCCGGAGAATCAGCTGTATACCTCGATGCAGCCATAGCTACAGGAAGAGCTTCAGACTAGTTTACACCTTCCGGGAATATCACGACCTTTCATTTTCCTCCTCGTACGTATATGTTCAGAATGTAAATTCAGAATAATTATCCATACGAGCAGATACTAACGATACACCAGAAACTGAAAACGATCACGTGCACGTGCACTGTGTTCTGTGACGTAGCCAAAGCTCATGTGGGGACCGGGCTGGAACTTCTGCAGTGTGCTGCTACTTTATGACCAACGATAACATAAAATATCTCATCCAGTAATCAGTCCATCTATATAAGATGAAAAAGACTCTGTTGCTGGTGTTTGTTCATGGTTTCAAGGTAAGCTAGCGCCTCGCTTCTTGGTGGTTTCTATGCAAAGCACAAGGTGGAGGCTCCGTCTTCCCCGCATAGAGGTGGTCCAGTGCTCCGCATGAGAGGAATTTTACCACGAAGAGTCGCTAAGAAATACCTCCTGCAACCAGGGCGGCGATGACACATTTGGTGAATTTCCGCAACATATAAAGGTTCTCCTTAGCCGCAAGCTCCCCTCCATAACCGTGGCGACACTCGTTTACCCCAAGTATGAGACTCGAGGGAGCTTGCAGGACTCAGTGAGTGCGTTTCGGGAATGGTATGTGTTGATAATCCATCGCTCAGCTGATGAAAAGCTGCGCTGACGCACTGCAGGCTGCAGAATCAGGTAATCGATCTAGAAGTCTCCAACCGAACACCTTCGCCGACCGTTGATCCTTCCGTGCACGTCTTTCTCGTTGGTCACTCGATGGGCGGAATCGTCGCTGCCGACACACTGTTGCTCCTGGCTTCTGAACAGCCCATACCGGCGAGGACTCCAGCTCAGTCGTCACGATATGAATTCGATGAGGGCTCAAAAGATACGACAGCCGCAGAGAGCACTAATCTGGCGGACTCGGGCTTATTCATGTTTCCTCATATTCAGGGCGTGTTCGCGTTCGATACCCCATATCTTGGAGTCGCACCAGGTGTAGTGTCTTACGGCGCCGAAGGTCATTACAAGACAATCACGTCAACATATAACGCATTCTCCGAGGTTGCTGGACTATTTGGGCTCGGGGCAAACAATGCTTCAAGCAAAGGGGCGGCGCCACCTTCAGACGAAGCTAAAAAGTTACCGCCTGCGTCAGATAGTGACGCTGCAGCGACACCGTCCTGGCAGCGATGGGGACGGTATGCGATGTTTGCTGGCGCTGCAGGAGCTGTCGCTGCGGGAGGAGCGGCAGCCATGTATTCCCAGCGGCAGCGGTTGACCGATAGCTGGGGATGGGTTTCGTCGCATCTTGCATTCGTGGGCTGCCTAGCACGACCAGCAGAGCTCCATCAACGTATTGCGCAACTGTCGCAAGTGCGCAAAGACCGAGGAATCAGATGCGTGAACTTTTACACCTGCCTAGGGAAGGGCGCCCCATCCCTGGTAGAAAACACCGGCAACGTCAACGAGACGGGCAAGGGTCAAACGGCACCCTTCAGCTCCAGGATTATCCGCTCGAAGCACCGTACTTTTTGCACTATCCCGGATGGCGAGGAAGGCAAAGCCCAAGAAAAGCCGAAACGCACGGGGCCGGGAGTCGAATGGACTAAGGCTGTAAATGATAAGGCCACCGATGAGATCAAGGCCCATACCTGCATGTTTCTCCCGAAGCAGAATCCGGCTTTTTACGAACTAGTTAATCATGCATGCACGGCGATGGTCAGATCGGTGGACAGGGGATGGTACAGTACCGCAGGAGGACAGGCTATTTACAGCGAAGCACCAGCGGACAAGATGCCGCGGCCCGAGCAGGACCGAGCCAACACTCAAGCCGAAAGCGGGATGGATGAGGACGTTGTAATCATTGATTGATCATGCAGAATCTTTCGGTGCGGTTCCTTTGCGCCGTCAACCGTCTCCTGTCAGCCCGCCGATCTTGCTTGACAGCGATTCTTCACGGATCAGCGTCGTTACCGGCTCACTGGAGCCGGCTGACAGACTTCATTGGTGTCTTTGCACTACATACTTCAGGCCATTAGCACCGAACTTCAAGTACAGAGTACAAAGTACAAGTACGGATGTTCAGCGTCCTGCGCCAAAATAGCGGATTAATGTTAGCTGCGAGTCACAACCACAAGCCTTCCGCGCAACTCATAGCCTTGCAGGGGTCCCGTGCGCGACCATCGCCCACCAAAGCAGTCCAGGAACAGGATGTGCTTCCAGCCGGGTCCAGGCTGCTAGTCAATTTCCGTCCCTCCGAGCTAGGTGCACCTAGTCAATGTGGTGTTATCCAATAACGGAAAACTCACCGGTCTCTTCGCGGCCAATTAGCCTATCAGCGACTAGTAATCGACGTCTATCAAGGTACAATAATCACGAAATCGCACGGCAGTCGGCATGGCCCGTCAGCCACCGTATATGGTATCCGTCGAATCAATTATAGTCATGAGGTCCTTCAAATGCATTCGCAGATGGGTCATCCTTTCTGTCACATGCCGGCAATATTCACTTAGGGCTTATTAAACACGAAACATCAGTACTAATCTCAAGCCTGGGGGAATCAGCCCTAGCTTTTGATTTTAGTGCAACCCGCTAAATTATTCGATTCTTTCTGTCAAGAGATTAATTGAGAAGATTAATAATGTAACGGGATGAGACAACAATAAACCTTAACTGCATACTGCGAAATGCCGGGTGGAAGGTGTAAATAAATGTTCCATGCGCTATACTCCTACCCAAAAGAGCAGTGTGCATACATATGAGTCGGATAAACCCGCAGGCTAGCGCGATGTTAAGTTCGACAGGGATCTTTAGTCGTGGATATTTCCTACTTTATCAATAGTTGGTATCAGTGTGTAGCCGTCCGGTTTTGGTCCGAAACACTGAACTTTGACGGATAAAGAACCAAAATATTTTGTGATCGCTAAATCCTACCCTTTGTGAGAATGTACATGGATAGGAAATTAAGAGAAATCCCCAAACGAGGATGTGTATGACGGATGGATATTCGCTGGATTAATAATAGAAAACAAACACCCGACGCTGATCTCGCTATATATACAGACTGATGACCAAAATTTTGGACGATTCAAAGTGATGTCGTAAATAGATTAGTGTACTCGCTTCGAAGAAAGACCGCATCGTAAAATATGTAAGGTTTAAAGTATATCTTGTGAAGAAACTTGGCTGGTGCGTCTGAATGGGGTATATGTCGACAGTAGACTAATAGCCGTGACCGTTATAGGTAGACGCACGATGATGGTACATGCTCCCGGCATACTCCGAATTCGTATCTTGGTAGACCGTCGTCCGACGGTCCTCGTCCGGGAGAAGTTCCTTGATCTCCCAGTTGTTCGGCTTGATTCCGACGGAGAACTCAAGGTCCTCTTTTGTGATGTAGTCCCAGAACTAGAGAGCAAATGATGTCAATAAAATGCAAAGAGAAGCTTGGAAGATTTAACGTTGAAGCTAACTGTACCTTATAGACCATCATGACGGCGAGAAGATTGCAGAATGTAGCAAAGAACAGACCATCCAGGTAATGCTGGACATTGTCGCAAATGACATCTCCGAAAGCGTACATGATCACCTGACCTGCAATGAAGACAAGCAGGCCGAATGCAATATGGCCGAGCGGCCAACGATCCTCAAGAGTGTTCAGCACAAGTAGAAGTTGCATCACTAGGTATACTGCGATGCAGATCGCATTTATGATATATAAGACGATGAACATGGCAAGAGTGTTTGTCGGACTTAGACCGCCCCACGACTTGAACGTCAGGATAGAGATCAGAAAGGAAACGGCGAACATGACCGTTGACGTGAGCCGAAGAAGCCATACTGACAAGGCTGTTCCGTCTTCGTATAGTTGGAATCCGACAAACCCGTTTACGAGTAGACTTGTGCAAAGTGCGGAAGTCAAACCATTCTGTACTGCGACGAACCAGGGGAAAGGGCCGCTTCGAGGAGGTACTACGCCGGCGTCGATGACGAGCGAACATACGGTGAGGGCCATGTAAATGTAAAAGAAGGTGATAATCTCCTTTCGGCCTAGGCAGGGAACAATCGTTAGTGCTGGCTTGCCGGAAAAGAAGATATGGCGCGACAAACTTACCGACAGCCGTGAATTTCGACCTGATGTGCAGGATCATGATCACGGTCATACCCAACGCGATAATATGGAGAAACGACGCAGCACCTTCGAAGATAATCGTGTTGGCCAGCTCGATATTTCGCGCATAGCAGTTCGGTATAATCCCAGTAGAGCCTGAGATTGCTGACGAGGGGCCGACCAAAGAACAGAGCGGCAGCGCTGCCTTCTTGCAGATCTCGTCAAAGTCGCCAAAGCCCATCTTAAAAGTTATTTGTGCGTTTTTCGTCCGTTCTCGACTCGATCAATGAACTCTGGTCATGCAGTTCCCCGAAGTAAGAGGCGAGCTTGATAGGGGCTCCGCTCCTGGATTCAGGAACGAGGCCGCAGCGAGCGACTTTTTGACGTTAGCCAGGCGCAAAGGTTAACCGCAGCAGGAACTTGAGCGAGTGACGGCCCGGGTAGGGTGCAGGATCGGGCGCAGAAAGTTTCCGACTGCGAAGGATGATACAAGTTGCCACAACAAGGCTGGGAGGGGAGTCCTGGCTGTTGTCTGAAATTAGATCACGAGATCCACTAGTGCCGATCGAGGCTGGGCTAGGCTGAGCCGATACTTTACTATCTTTGGACTAGTGTGTTTTAAAACCACTAACCAAACTTGGAACTATGCTTACCCCACCCGCCGGAGTTCTACCGCAGCTGCGCAGTGCGATCCGGCGGAGTTCTCTGCTGATTTTGAGGCCATCGGCAGCTTTGTGTGGGATCGGTACCTGCATTCTGACTCCTATAACCCAGATGATGAGGGTTTGGGAAGAACTCTCAAGGCTGGGTTTGTCTCCATCTTGTGCTGGATGGCCAGATTGTGTGCATTCGAGTCCTTGGTACGGGGTGATGCCTTCCAGAATCCTTCCGGAAACTGCCAGCCACACGAGTATTACGCCTCTAGTTTCAGCCTTCTACAAACTCACAGGATCGCGATGGCTGGCGTCTCCACTGAACAAACTTTGTCTTCAAGTGAGTCGAGTCTCGAAGCTGCGGCTGTTCGTGTCTGAGAGCTAAGCGCTCGCACTTCGCAGTCTGGACCGGTGCAGCTCGTCGCAGGCACAGCTGGCGGCCACTTTGGCTTGGTTAGGCTTCCTTGGTATAGACTAACATGGCTCATTACTTTCACAGCGCAAAGCTTGCCCTATTCTCTCCTGACAGCTGCATTCGGGCAAGCACATTCTCAAACTCCACACTTTGCGGTTCCGAGGAAAGCACAGAAGGTTGAGCTGAGACATGGAGATCCTGACCCGATGTGGTGCCATAGCATGCCCATCGCCCGCGGCCTACCATAGAACGAGCGAGGAATACTAATTTGTGGGTTGAGCCTTGTCTCAAGGTCCGCAGGGATCCGGCAGTTGCTCGGAAGATCCCGCTAGACGATTTCGGACAACAAAGCACGAAACACGAACACGGGTACCAATAAACATACTTTCTATTACGAGGCGGAAGGACAATGACGAGGACGTTTCTTCTTGGATCCGCCTTCGTTGAGTTGTCACCGACGCGCAGTTTTGACCTGGCCGAAAGCCGGGTATCCGCGACTGAGAACACGTCACAGGATTGAAGAGTTTATCTGTTACAGGCCGGGCCAAGTCAGTTCAAGCTCCTCTTTGAGTGAAATCCATGCGGGCTGGAACCAGGGTGTTATGCAGATATATCGTGGGGGCCGGCTTTCGTACGGTGGACGGGCGGAGGCTCGGAGCACGTACAGAGTTAATGCAAGAATCCACAGCTATAGAAGCCGGAACTAAAATCGCCGCAGCCAATGAGTGTTCTTCCGAAGCATCAATACGCTACTGATATCATATCACCGACCTGGAGCGTACCTTATACAGTTATACTCCGTGCCCAGCCAGCCTAGTTCCACACGTAAAAACCCTGGCCTCTCCCGGAGTTTATGCAGCGGTGGGGGCTGCAGGCTCCATCATCCATGGAGGTTAGAACTGCCGAATCTTGGAAACTACCGGTGGCCTACTCTGTACAGAGTTTCCCCATAGATTAACCTAACGCAGCTCTGCACTCTCGATGAGACTTACTTTCGCTACAATTCCGAGTTCGGCTCGTTGCCCAGCGCCAGCGCGGACACGATCTGTCAGTAAACCCATCGCTTCGAATTGGAATCCAACTGACTATTGATCTCTGCATGAGATCCCAGCTAGCGCCACGTGCCGTTAAAGGCTTAGACTACATCAGGTTTCAACGGCTTTGGGGGGACGGCGTCGATCACTGATAAATTCTCGCAACCCGATCGAGCCGAAACGGGCGGATCCATGAGGACGAATTTGAAGCTATCCATGTGGGCCCCTAAGTTCCACCCTTCTCTTTCACGGCCACAACTTGCAGCGCAGCCGCGGTACCGTTCTACTTCGGGGCCGATGGCTCGGAAAATGGCAATACCTTTCATGATGCTAAACTGGATGGGCGCCTTGCGTCGCTGTGGTTGGCTCAGGATGAAGTCCCCATCAATCCCTGATATTTAACATGGGACTACTCTGGTATACCCCGGTAAGAATGTTAGTCCGGTGGGCCTTACAAGGATATGACTCCTCTGAAGCGGTGAGGCCTTCAAAGCACCGCTTTCTTAATTCAGCCTAGTTTTGAAGCTAGTAAAACCTCCAATATCGCCATCCTCCTGAGATCCATGGTGGTGAGCATTGCTAATATGGCTATCCCCAGACCTAGTACCCCTCCAGAGGCGCCTTTGGAGGTGACTGAGATATCTGAAAGGAGCCAAAGTTCTAGATGGCTAAGTCGCGATGATTGGATTCGCATTTTGACTCTACAAGATGCTGGTTTTACCTATCAACAGATCTCTTCTCAGCTTGGATTTACCTATCGTCAGGTGCAATATACCTGCCAGAATGAGCAATCTACTCCTCAAAAGCCTCCTGGCCAGCGCCCGAAGCTATCAGAAGAGGATATGGACAATATCATTACCTTTATCTCTTCATCACAACGTACGCGCCGACTATCTTATAAACGAGTTATTGAAGAACTAAATCTTCCCTGTGGAGAAACTGCACTTGCTCGAGCACTTAAAAAACGAGGCTATTCCCGATGCAAAGCTCTTCGAAAGCCACCTTTATTGGACAATACAAAGCGTGTACGTCTTGCCTGGGCCCTTGAGCATGTGAATTGGATAATTGAGCAATGGAATTAAATACTTTGGTCTGATGAGACTTGGGTTACTCCAGGCTTCTATACCAGAATCTGGGTTACCAGAAGAGCAGGAGAAGAGCTAGATAAGACCTGTATTTGTTCGTCTACCCCCAAAAAGCATGGTTGGATGTTTTGGGGATCATTTTATGGAGATACTAAAGGCCCTTGCCTTTTCTGGGAGAAAGAATGGGGCTCTATCAATGCAGAGAGTTACTGTGAGCAAATTGTGCCTATTATTGACGGCTATCTTTGCCTGAACCGACAGCAAGGTAACTATCTTTGTCTTATGCATGATGGAGCACCTGGCCATGCCAGCAAAGATACTATAGCAGAGCTTCATGAGCATAGTATCTATCCTATTAGTTGGCCTGCCTTCTCCCCTGATCTGAACCCTATTGAGATAGTATGGAACTGGATGAAAGACTGGATCCAAGAGAGATATCCAGATGACCGCCAGCTATCTTATGATGCCCTATGAGAAATTATACAAGCTTCATAGGATGCAGTCCCTACAGACTTTTTGGAAGGCCTTATTGGGTCTATGCAAGCCAGATGTCAGGCAGTAATCGAGGCAGAGGGTGGCCATACAAAATATTAGTAAGATATTAGCATTAATACGAACGGCAGAATCCAAAGGAGTCATATCCTTGTAAGGCCCACCGGACTAACATTCTTACCGGGGTATACCAGAGTAAATGGTTTAAATCGGCCTCAGAATAATAATGGATAGTCCCGAATAATAACACTCCGTGACAAAAAAAAAAGGCCAATCACATTTTGGCTCTTGGCCATTTTTTTCCCAACTCCCCTGTCGAGTAACCCTGGCAGACTGCGCCTGGCTTGTGACGGCCCCGGACCCTACTATAATCCTTGATAATGGCAGTTACAAGTTGGACCACTTCTCTCCATGGTTCTATGAGCAAGAATCCCTGAGTATATATTGTTCTCTGCTTCTGGTACATTCGCGCGCTCACCTCGACCATCCTTTTTCTTCAATCCGGACTTCTGTCTGCTTGCCAGCGATCCACTGCACCCAACGCCAAGTCGCTACCACTGAACACACTCTATATTCCGCCTCCATAGAGACGCGCACCACTAGCTCAGCCTTCAACCTAACACTTCTCATTCCGGCTGGCCCGTCCATTTGCAAACAATAATGTGCAATCATTACAAGAACTACTACATATACAGCGCATGCAACCAACCCAGCTCTCATGTCATTCGCACCTCCATCGACGAGCCGAAAGAGGCGCGGTGTTCGAGCTCCCCACACGACAGATTTATTGTCGTTGTCGGGAAGTGCGTCCTTTGCAATCGATGATCGCTCTGAGCAGCTGTTTATGAGCTCACAGCTGCGCTCGCGGGGCGATGGGAAACCCTCGTCGACGTGTATGTCACTCGCCGGCTGATCTTGGCCATGCTCTTCTGTGGGAACGGGCCTCTTCCGGTGGTTCGAGTTTTTTGATTCCGCTACGATACCTCTGTTTGTTATACGGATGTCTGAGTTTCTTCGCTTCGGCTGTGTTTTATTACCTACGACTTTGCCTGCGGCAGTGGGTTTGACGTACTTCCTGGACCAGCTGGATGTGCACTTGTTTTAGAAAGGTCCCTCTGTATGGCGTTGGACCGGGAATTGGGATTTCTAGACGGTTGAATTCTACCATCATGACTTATGATCTTTCTTTGTTTCTCTTCTTTATCCGTCGCAAGCCTGATCTAGACTCTCGCACAGGCAGCATCACATGTCCCAGCGCAGGCCTGCAGCATGTGTCCGCTTTAGTCGAGGAGCTTGGACCTGGTGCTTTCGATACCTGGACTTGTTGCCCTCCGGGAGCGGGAGGATCAGGCGAAAATCAGGAGATGTTCGAATGCTTATGCGCCTTGACCTCGTCTATTCTATGGCAGTATATTAGCAATATAACGGACGCTCTGCAGATAATATAAATTGCCGCCAAGCCCCCAACTGATAGTGTACCGCTATTGCTCCGAGATGAAGATGGAGTCTGTGCTCTGCGACCGGCATTGCCATCGTCTGCCTGTCTGCTCCCATGAGCTCTTTACAGGCTCGACTCGACTCATCTCGAAGCCCCTCGACGATAACCCATCCCGGCTGTCACACTTGTTTCGACCACTTGGAGTTTCTCGTTGAGACAGTCTCCGGCCCTCATTTCATCTGTCCCAGGGACTGGTCCATGCAGCTTTATCACACCCACCAGACCGGTGTCCTCATTTCCATCCCCACGCAATCCACCTACGCCTCCGCGGCAACCTGGAGTTTCGAAATCACTGGACTAGAGTGATTGCGGGTGAGATAGCTCGCACGAATTTTTTCCCCCCTGCTCGCACATAAGAGGCCCGGCACATCTCCCAAGATGGCCTTTCTTACGCACGCCGGCGCATCTTGGTTGTTGTTTATTGGATCCATGATTGCATGACCGTTGTTGATTAATATGTGGCCAAATACTAATTAAGATAACCCTCCTGCGAATCACGGCAGTTGGACGCTGCTAAGAACCCGGCCAGCTCATAGGAGCTTTAGACTAAACGCCACAGGCCAATCCTGTCTTGGCCCGATCGCGAGGTAAGAGTACTCATATTGTACTGTCTTTTAGCAGAGACGATGCTGTCTGTCTCCCCATTGATCCTATATCCTAGAGCTATTGGGCAGTGTGCGGGCTGGCATCTGCACTGCGCCCATTGCCCCTTTTGTGCTGGGCCACCGTTCCCGCTGGTGGCGCTGATATTCTCTCACATTCCTTCTGGCTCGGCACCCATACCAAGGCGCAAGCTTGCTTGACGGTGATGGCACAATCCATCACCTTTTGGATCAATCTGGCACATATCCACTGTTATTTGTCGATCATATCATCCTGGCTCATAAACCGCATCCTCGGAGTTAGCCAACCAAACCCCTTTCATCTCCACCTTACGAGGAACCTTTAGAACCGATGACGAAGCAGCTGAAACAGCATCTCTTAGCAGTCAATCACCATCCTGACGAACAAAGATGATGGATCCGTGCTGTGGGGGCGGGAGGCCGTCTCATGAAGATCGCGACTCGCTTCGGAAACGAGTCGAGTGGCTTGATCAGACACGGACGGATCATCGATCCATCCCCAACCCCATTTCATAGCTGTTACACTGCGCTAAGCCAACGCCTGCGACTATATTCCGGCACCTTCGAAATCGAAGCCGGCCCTCAACCATTCACGGAGCTCCAGCGCTGCCAGTCCCCGAAAGCCATCCCGCAGGGCCGCATCAGCCAACAATTGCCCTCCGTTGTAAAAAGAGAACAGCCCTGTCGATCAGCCAATTACGCAATTGTGAGCTCATTTCTCTTTTCGTGAATCCAGTTACTTCGAGTATAGTTTGGGATCACGGAATACATACCTTGAACAGAGATCAGACTACCCCATAGTACACCTACCCGAACATGCAGGCACTCTGTCGGAAGTATTCCGGCCAACGAGAAGCAACCCAGCGGGTAGGGCCACTGGGTTGGGATTGGGGTCGTGGTTGGGGGTCATATATGGTAAGCCCCCCAGAGCGTGCAGCTAAGTATACCCCCAGGGCCAGGATACAATGAAGTACAGAGTACGCACCCCAAGTCTTTAGCTGGTCGGGTAATATCCTGAATTAGGCCTTTTACCGTGACCCGCTACTCCAACTACTACTAAAGTACTAGTACTGACGGCGTCCAGAACGTTTACGTAGCTTTTTAGCCCCCCAGAGCAACTGACCTCCTAGGCAGCTAGGTTTTTACGGCCAGAGTCTTAGATATTGCGCTTGTACACCCAAAATTTAGGCCAACAAACTAATTACCGTGCTAACAGCCCCGTGCGCAAACTGAGGACGGATGCCGGGAATTAGTCCAAGTAAGCCGCCAATCAAAAAAAATCCCCCAGCTCTTCTCTTCCATCCGATGCGTGGCCCTGGACATACAAGGTTTGTATCGGATACGTACGTCCTCTTAGACCCCTGGATTATAGATTGCGTGTCCGGATATAGGAGGATGATAACCCGGCCAGAACAATGACTGAATCGGCTTTATCCGGCTTCTCCCGTGAAATTGTTTAGAATCTTTCAAAGTAGGTCCGATAGAACCACTGCATCACATGGTTTGTAGAAATACCCGGAGAGACTCGGTACCTTATCTTTGCTCTAGTAATGTAAGAGGTGATTGGCCCGATCCCAGGTCCACTCCTGTAGTCTCAAGAGGTATTCAACAGTAGTCTATTACTTAATGCAATCAAGACCCCAGCGTAAGTCTATTCTCCTGCGCTATAGATTGCAAGCACGTTGCAAGCACGTTCGGTGCGCACGCTTTTGAACCGTCAAGTCGCTAAAAAGCATGCATTAGCCCATCGGTCTAGCTGGTCATTAGTTAGTGCTTCATACCTAGGCCCCTCCTACTACTCCCCTATATATGTTAGCCATTAAGAAAAGGCCATTCAAGAAAAGGTCTATTATCTCTATATCTGAACTCTGCAATCTAAAGGCAAACTCATCTGCTCAAGCTCCTACACACAGTCTAATGCCCTGAATGGCTTGTGGCAATCAAACATCTATCACTTTCTCGATCTGCTGTCACGGCTTTACTTCGCTCCACAATCCGAGCCCTAACTTCACCACGTGCGATATGTCTGCATAATAAGGAGACCTAAGAAAGTAGCCGCCGTTCAACTGCATCCATTACTAGTATCCACTTTTGAAGGCCATTCTGCACCCTCCAGCTGCTTGATAGTAAGAGCCTAAACTCAGTTCTGCGAGGCCGTTACCATGACTATTCAGATCAGGTAACGACCGCGTAGTAAATCGTCAGAGCGCTTATGATGAGTTAGTGTTCTGACGATTGGGACAATCCCTGGGTGACATGACTCGCCGACCGCCTGAGTCAGAGTCCGGCAGCGGTGCACTAGTTCATGAGTAAGTAGTTCGCGACTGACTCTGCATTTCTATGTCAGTGCATCGACGGCCCTAGATCCGCGCACGCATCCTTCTGACTCTGTCTTTGTGACTCTTAAAAATAAACTAGCAAGTTAGTCAATATGACAAAGTAAAGGAACAGTAATAGGACTAAGAATCCTGCAGGTGCAGGAACGATTGAGGTCTAAAATGAGCCAGCCCCAGCGCTGGAGACGAGGACAGATCCACTTGGCTTCAGGAACGGGACCAGGTTAGACCCGACCCAGCTGGAAGCGGGCCCCGGTTTTGTCAGTGCCATGTGGCAGACTCTGGCTAATATTTCCGGTTGGAGACTCGGATTACGGGAGTGCCAGGGACCGCGCGAATCTAGCTGGATAACCGGTCGTATGAGTTTGGGGGCTTGGAATGTGACACCTGGAGTACACAAGGTGGGCCGTATGAACTATTACATCACGCGCAGAGTTGATGGCAAGAGGCGTTATATATTGGATCCAGCTACCATATACTGTTTAGCTCTTATGTCCACTTTTGGAAGGAAACACTGCCCTTAACGGTAATAATCCGACAGGGTCCGAAAGCTTGTCCATAGCTTTGCTGGACTGAGCTGACGGCCGCTGAGTTCAGCATATATCTACCTAGTACAGATATCTCGTTTTTATGGTATGAATGTAATGGCTCTGGCCAAAGGATTAGTATATTGATAAATGCTATATCTCAAAGCCCAGGTTATTACCTTGAGGTTCCACTGACACCATGAACCGGAGCCAGGATCATCACTAGGCTCAAGGGCCAAATCCCCCAAGGCATGACTCCTATTCTCCATCAGAACGTTCGCCGCCGGAATACCCCCAATCTCTGTATCATCTCACTGCTGCGTTAATGTCCTCTGTATGCTTGAGGATTTACCGCGTCATAAACCGGCTTGGTAGCAAGGGGCAACTGAGATTTGATACGTGAAGCACCATATGTATTATGTCTGGCGTGCCTTTTCTCAAGGGTGAATTCTGTAAATAACATGCGGCTAGCATCAAATGCGAAATTTGTGACGGACAGAATTATAGTGAACAGCTTCTGCATATCTTTGTATACTCTTAGTCCCATGAACAGCGCCATATAACTTTTCAGATCTCAGCTTGCCTTTATGAAAATGAAGAACCAACAGGTCCTGACTGAAACACGTACAGAATAATGGAAGAGGTGCTTCTAATATGAAAAGAGTGTTCTTCCCACTCACCTTTGTCAGCTGCCACCGATCACATCCAGCGATGTACTGGCGACGGCAAGAAGCGGCCTAGGATGTATGCGCCTAGTATCGTCCCGGTTCAGTGAAACAAGATGATGTAAGACTATCAATGAAGTTTGAAAGACCGGTGAAGTCATGTATTTAGAGGGCTAGGTCTGAACAACCTCCTGCCACGAGAGCAGCAAAGCTCGACCTTCGAAGCGCAGCGCATCAACATGATACTTCCGGACCTTAGGTGAATCGGGCCTCTTTGAAAGGCTATACAGACGGCTGGTAGAACCACCATGACTTATTGGAATAAGGCAGAGTTTCTCAAGTGAACTCAAGAGATTGTCAAGCAGATCACGCTTCTGGGATAGGTGATGTGAATGACGAGGTCATTGTCAACGTGAACGAGAAGGTTGGCCAAGAGTGCTGAGTGGGACAGCTCAGGTAAGACGGAAGTCTGTAAAGCATTGAATCAGAGAGCAATGTGCTCTAATGGCATTTCTCTGTTCTAAATGGTATTCTTGGCAGGTAAGACTTTCCGCATGCTCGATGCTATACCAAAATATCTTCCAGGCTGGCAATGCCTCGCACGGGAAGACATCAGTCCAACAAAGCAACATCTTTTTGCAGATAGAGCAAGTATAGTATTGATGAATCTGGTTCGAATTTCGCTCTACAGAGTCGAGATGGCAATGTTCCCCAGGAATTGAAGACATTTGTAGATTCTGTACGGCATCATTTCACGTGTCGTAAAACACGCTTCTTTGAAGACTCTCAGGCAAGGTGGCCGAGTGGTTAAGGCGCTGTGTTTAGGTATTATACCTACAAAATCCGCAGTGGGAAACCTCGCGAGTTCGAATCTCGTCCTTGTCAGTCTTTTTCGTTTCTTTTTTTTTTTTTTTTATCTAAAATTAGCGCCGTTACCATCCATAGTTATACCCAGATAAACCATTCAACTCATGAACTGGAATACTAACATAACAGTTACATCCCTTAAGGAACTTACAATACAACTTCAGCCCTCTAACCTTTCAAAAGTAAATAATACGTCTTGCTTACGGTTCGGTCTAGACCTGATACGCAACGTGCCTGCATGCTGGCCGCTTAGAAGCGGTTAGCCCTATTTTCTGGCCTGTAAATGCCCTGAATGCGACGAAAAACTCGAAATTGACCAGAATGTACCATTACGGAGGAACACCCGGCCTAGCCCTTCTGCTTGACCTCGATCCTTAAGGCCACCATGTGCTTCCATCTTCAATCGTTAAGATGGCACGTCATCTCCATGCTTGATAGCGCAGGATGGCTCTTCGTATTATACGTAGCAAACGGCTGGATAACCCGCAAACCGCCCAATTGCCAAATGTGGCAAGGTGTCTGTCTCTACCCAAAGCTGCTGATTTACGGGATGACATCGATCTTCCCCTAGGAATACTTCATACTGTATTCTATTAGGAAGAGTATTTTCATGACAAGGGCTGAATTGAAGACAATGAGAATTCTATATGCAAACTGAACAAATTAATTTGAGGTCATAGCGGGAGGTTAAAAGAATCCTTTCTAAGGGAACAGACAAGGCTTTCGCGTCAGAACGCCCGTGACCTTCGTGTTGACAATTGATTAGCTGTCCAAGTGAGGCAACAGGCAAATTCTACCCCGCCTCAGCACCAGGATCATCTCGAAGATATGCAGCATTCTTTCGAGCTATCACGGTTGCCTCTTTCTACTAGGGATTTGCTTTGAAATTAGCCTCGACTCTCCCTATTGCCCAGTTAGTCGTGCCAGGAGATGAACACTTTCAAGCTTGCTGACTACACAATCGCTTGGATATGCGCCCTGGTGCTGGAGGCGGCAGCGGCTCGAGCTATGCTCGACAAGATCCACGCTCCACCTCAACAGATCTCTGATCCGAATGCTTATGAATTTGGCGAACTTAACGGTCATTACATAGTCATAGCGTACCTACCGAACGGCGTGTACGGAACAGTGTCTGCCGCAACCGTCGTATCTCGCATGCGTTTGACCTTTCCCCGGCTGCAGCTTGGGCTAATGGTGGGGATTGGTGGTGGAGTCCCCAGCAAGAGCAATGACATTCGATTAGGCGACGTGGTTGTCAGCAAACCGGGACGAAAACATGGTGGGGTTATACATTATGACTATGGAAAGGCAGTTCAAGGCGGACGTTTCGAGCCCACAGGCATCCTGAATCAGCCACCGCAGTCCCTTCTAACACATATGAGCCAACTGCAAGCGAAGCAAATGACAGAAGGCGAGGATGGTATTTCCAAAATAGTGAGCGATGTATTGAAACGAAACCCTGACATGAACACAAGGTTCTCCCCTCCGGCACGGACCACCGATTACCTCTTTGAGCCCTCCTATCATCATGCTGATAATGATTCTGATTGCGAAACGTGCGATAAAAAGTACTTGGTTGAACGACAGCCACGTTTGACGGAGACAATATATGTCCATTATGGCTTAATCGCGTCTGGAGACCAGGTTATGAAAGACTCAGTAACCCGAGACCGTCTAGCCCAAAAACATGGAGTGCTCTGCTTTGAGATGGAGGCCGCAGGCCTAATGAACGAACTCCCAACACTTGTTATCCGAGGAATATGTGATTACTGCGACTCGCATAAGCAGAAACAGTGGCAAGGGTATGCGGCATTAACAGCAGCTGCTTACGGAAAACTTCTGCTAGCAGTCATGCCTCCTTGCAAACTGAATTCTGACTTGCTAGAGAGCAGCAAAATACGGCATTGCATGGTCTCTCTACCAAGGAACCCGAAATTTGTCGGCCGCGGTGATGAGATCAAGAAGCTGGAAGAACTACTATCAATGCAAGATGGGCCTAGAAGGATCGCAATCACTGGTTTAGGGGGGGTGGGGAAGACACAAGTTGCCTTGGAGCTGGCATACCGCAGACGAGACCAAGATTCAGGATGTTCGATATTCTGGGTTCCATGCACTAGCTATGCAATGATTGAGCAGTCGTTCCTTGAGATTGCACAAATACTTGGACTGTTTAATGTGAAGCCTGCAGAGGTTAAGGAACAGATTCAGGCATATCTCAGCTCCAAGAACGCAGGGAAGTGGCTTCTGATTTTCGATAATGCGGATGATACGGATTTGTGGTTAACGGCTTATGATAAAGCTCCAGCTCTTGAGGACTTTCTCCCCCAAAGTGAGCAAGGCCGCATCGTATTCACTACCCGCAACTGGGAGCTTGCTGTGGAGCTCACATACTCAAATATCGTTCCTGTTCCAGATGTTGATAAAGAGATTGCGCGGAGTATCCTTGAGAGCCTACTAATACAAAAAAGCTTACTAAAGCATGATAGTATTATAGTTGCACTCTTGAAACATCTGGAATATCTCCCACTGGCAATCGCGCAGGCAGCTGCATACATCAACAAGAAGCGTTTGGATCTGGCTGCTTACCTGACACTCTTACAAGACGAGGAGCAGGATGCTGTGGATCTTCTAAGTGAGAAATTCAGGGACCCGGGACGATACAAGGACATTGAGAATGCCGTGATCACCACCTGGCTAATATCCTTCAAGCAGATTCAACAGCAGGATCCATTAGCAGCAGACTATTTATCTTTTATGGCCTGTATCAGTCCGCGAAATATTCCGCAGTCTCTTCTTCCAGCCCAGATATCAGGGAAAAAGAGAGTTGATGCTTTAGGGCTCCTGTGTGCATACAACTTCATCAACAGCCAAGAGGGAGACATAAATATGCACAGGCTGGTACATATTGCGACCCGATATTGGTTGAGAAAGAATAGAGTGTTTAGTCACTGGGTCCAAAGGGTAGCTGATCAAATGGAGAAAGTTTTCCCAAACGACCACTACACAAATCGAGGACTCTGGCGACAATACCTCCCTCATGCTCTGGCGTTGATGCATGAGAGCGATTTTACCAATCAAATGGACCCACATATCAACCTAGTTGAAAATATCGCGAATTGTCTATTGAGCGATGGCCGATATCTGGAAGCGGAGGTTCTGTACGTGAAGTTACTGGAATTCCAGAAGAGAAATGGCCCCGAGGATCCCGCCACTCTGAGGAGCATGGCAAACCTGGCATCAACATACTGGAGTCAGGGAAGATTGAATGAAGCTGAGAAGCTGGAGGTGCAAGTCATGGAGACGTCCAAGATAGTGCTGGGTGCTGAGCATCCCGACACACTGACCAGCATGGCAAACCTAGCATCAACTTACCGGAATCAAGGACGATGGAATGAAGCTGAGAAGCTGGAGGTACAAGTCATGGAGTCATCCAAGACAGTGCTGGGTGCTGAGCATCCTGACACTTTGAGCAGCATGTCGAACATAGCGTCAACACTTTGGAATCAGGGACGATTTCATGAAGCTGAGAAGCTGTTTATACATGTGATGGAGACAAGGAAGATTGTGCTGGGTGTTGAGCATCCAGCCACTCTGACCAGCATGGCGAACCTAGCATCAACCTACCAAAATCAGGGAAGATGGAATGAAGCGGAGAAACTGGAAATACAAGTTATGGAGACATCCAAAATAACTCTGGGGGTTAAGCATCCAAGCACGCTTAGCAGCATGGCGAACCTGGCATCAACCTACCGGAGTCAGGGTCGATGGAATGAAGCTGAGAAGCTGTTTCTGCAAGTCATGGAGATACGGAATATAGTGCTTGGTGCTAAGCACCCAAGCACGCTTAGCAGCATGGCGAACCTGGCATCAACCTACCGGAACCAAGGACGGTGGAATGAAGCTGAGAAGCTAGAGGTGCAGGTCATAGATACGGCCAAGACAGTGCTGGGTGCTGAGCATCCAAGCACTCTGAGTAGCATGGCAAACCTGGCATCAACCTACCGAAACCAGGGCCGATGGAATGAAGCTGAGAGGCTAGAGGTGCAGGTCATAAACACGGCCAAGACGGTGTTGGGCGCTGAGCATCCTAACACTCTAAGCAGCATGGCGAACCTAGCATCAACCTACTGGAGTCAGGGACGATGGAATGAAGCCGAGAAGCTAGAGGTGCAGGTTATAGAGGCATTTAAGACAGTGCTGGGTAGTAAGCATCCTAACACGCTAAGAAGCATTGCGCACCTGGCATCAACCTACCAGAAACAAGGACGATGGAATAAGGCCGAGAAGCTCTTTATGCATGTGACAGAGACAAGGAAGATCATGCTAGGTGTTGAGCATCCTGATACTCTGAGCAGCATGGCGAACCTCGCATCAACCTACCGGAACCAGGGACGATGGGACAAGGCGGAAAAGTTATCTATGCAAGTCATGGAGACAAGAAAGAGAGTACTGGGCCCTGAGCATCCTGATACTCTAACCAGCATGGCGAACCTTGCCTATACCTGGAAAGCTCGGGGAAAGCTTCAAGACTCATTGGCCCTAATGCGAAGATGTTCTGAAGTATGCAGCAAAATAATAGGGCCAAACCATCCACTTACCAGATCCTCTTCTCGTGCCGTGAGTGACTGGAAAGATGAGCACAGTACAGCAGCAAATCGCACATCTCCACCAGCAACCACTCAGACTGGAATCTTAGAAGATACACAGGAAGGATTTAAAAAATAAGCCATACTAGTTAGTACCTGTGACAGATACTAGCAAGAAAAGTAAATTGTTGCATCATGATATGCTTTCTCACGTAACTTCCCACGTTACAAGCCACTAACCCTAACCGGATTAGTATGCCTTTCAGGTTAGGGTTGAGGAGACACATCAGTTTCAGAGATAGGACATATCGAGTGGGTCTGTATTTGACAGTAGGCTCGGCGAGAGCAGCGATTGTTCTTTTCCTTTGAGTCATAGCGATTTATCCATGGCGGGAAACGAGGCAAGACCTTCATCACTGAATGACTATTGTAGCTACATCCCGGTCTGGAACTTGGTTCCGGGTATGAGGGTTACTTACCATTAAAAATACTTTCTGAGACTGAAAGACTACCCTATTCGCCGTGGAGAAACAACGAATGGTATCTGCAAGTGTCTATCCGCTGCTAGTACATAACAGTAAACGGGATAGCATAGACCGCGTACATCGGGCAGATCTGGAGACGAAGCATTCCTTAAGCCAATGCCGGGGTGCCGACTGTTCATCGGCAGCCGTATTGCTGCCTAGTGGACGATGGCTCTGACCTAGTCTCTGTCATATCGGTCCTATATAGCGGCCATATATCTAAACGTCAGCGTCTTCAATGCTCGGGAAATGAGATTCTCTCCTGTGGCGATTATATATATCTTCACGTTTTTCTTTCCCAATGAGGCCTATACCTGTAGAGGTACCCATATCCCCTGGGGTATTGTGGAATAGAGGTCTTTGTAGACGCATTCCTCCTCATTTCAGTACAGAGTTGGTCGAGCTCATCTCGTATCTCTTCGTACCAAACTATGTTGCCTGCACGACCACTCAGGACAACCATGCGGCCATTAATATGTATCTTCCAGAACAAGTAGACTTCGAGACGCGCAATAAAAGAGTATCTGGCTCGTTGCTATCGAGGTTCACAGTACTCTAAGAGCGTTCTGACGCTATTCTGTCATTTGCTGGACGGAGAGCTTTGCGGTACATTGAAACGATCTAGGACAGTGATGCGGGTTCATTCTTATTGACAGTCAATCCGAAGTTGCTAAGAATCTCGATATCCCTTTGCTGAGTTCTGTGGTTAGTCTTGCGCGATAGCAGGGGTAGGTAGACATCACCCTTACACGATGATTGAAGGACCTCTTCCTCAAAGGTTGTATGTATCAAGCAATTCGATAGCAAGGCGCTCCTCGATAGTCTAAGTCAAAGACTTCACAAAAATTCGCTATAGTAAGATTGCTGATCCGCGTTTTTCGGGTTCGGAATATCCTTATTTAAGTTTCTCCAGACCGAGTTTTACTGCATTCTTCCTAAAGTGTTACTCGATCCGTTTAAGGTTCCTGCCTTAATGACCTTCCCACTTCCTATCCGCATTCATTCATGAAGAACCCATTATTTCTATCGATAGTAGAATCATCTACCAGAAAAGCGTTCTCTTCAAGTATTGGAAACTCTCTCCTTTGCCCTCTACACTAATTTCAATACGATGAGCAAGAGCCTGGTCCTTATCTCATATTGCAACCGCCCCAGGCTGCGAAGACAAAGAATAATTAAGCTTATCTAAGACAAAATCGATTATGCGCTTGTCTCGGTTCATTGCATTGTCCGAAGCACAGCAAGAAGCCCTGTATAGGACATGGTCGTGCACAGTCAAGTAAGTGTTTTGGCTATCAGCTCTTTCTATTGTGCAGGGGCCGTAAACTGACCAGATTCAACAAAGCTCAATAGCTTGCCCACAACATCAGAGCAGCCCGCCAGTGTAATTCGTCTAGCAAGAATACCGGACGGTCTATGGGTTGATTGGAGTCTACGAATTCCTTTCCAAAGCAGATAGAATGATGTGTTGAAAGTTGAACGAGGCTTCTAGACAACAGCCAACGCTGCATTTGGTGGCGTGACTATGACTTTCACCGTAAACAGGCTGGAGGCGCCCCGCGTGGTCACCCGTTGACTGCCGCACGAGTTCTCGGTTCTCGTTTGGTATCCTCAGCTTAGTCTGTTTATTTCATCTCGGAATGCGATGAGCCGTTACCACCCTCAATGAACGTGAGTTCACTGAACTCCTAGTTTGGACATCAGATAAGGCTAGGAGGTATCCTTGTAACTTCGGGTGAGATGAAGCGCAAGTATAGTATGACATCAGCAGTTGTAAGTACTTCCTGCATTGGCCAACCGCTGGTCCCAAGTCCAAACAATTCAGCGACTTAGGGCTCGCCTTTAACTACCGAATCCCGGTCCCGGTCCGCTCCAGTCCAACCACACCAAACAAATTTGACCCTTGGCCCCTGAACTAGATCTGACTATCATCAGCCCGTTGAAACAAAGGTATCCATGCTCGTTATTCAGATCACAAATCGACGGCACGGCTTATCATCCGTTGAAGAGTTGCACGATGGATCAGCGATCACGGACCCAACTACGGCCACGGGCCGCCCCTGGCCCCCCAGTGGCGCCCACTAAGCCGTTTGACAGCTGATACATCAATTCCGTCCAGCATCCTATAGCTTTACTGGGTCAAACGGGCTGCCGAATCGCCAATCGCGGCTTTAATGTTGGGGCCTGTTTAATTGGTTGGCACCCGAGGGATGGTCAGGTTGCACCGGGATGGTTTTCCTGACCCTGATCTGCTGATGGTTTGGGAGAGATCTGTCAGACCGTCTCTTGTAAGTGAGACCTGTCAACATGTGGAATCAAGGATCCGAAGGTATGGATTGACGGATCGACCTGGGTTTGCTGTGCTAATTTTGGATTGGTGGCTGTTGTTTTCTAAATTTCTGCTGGGGCCAAGTGAGACTGCAGGCAGGTTGACGGATGGTATATCACATCGAGGTCGTGCTCCTGAGGCCGACTCCCTTTTGATCTACCCATAGAGAAGCCTCCTTATGAGCTCCTTGAGTTGCCACTCTGCCACCAATCGTCTGCAGTACCACTTCGTTACTCAGAAAGTTGATGCTTGTCAGGTGGCTTTCGACAGCCAAATCGACTTTACCAACTACAAAGCGGCCAACGCAACAAGAATTCTACTGCACAAACGTTCCATCACCCGCTCGGCAATAAATCCTAGCCCTGGGGTTGATGTGTAAGTCCGAATCTGAGTCTTGCTCTGGACACGATTAACGAGTGTCGCGAATAGCAGTACCCCCTAAATACCAATCCTCACACTCTTCACAATGCGTATCAGATACGGTCAGAGCTTCACTATCCGCGGGCTTTTCTCACGCCGCTCAAAGCGAGGAAGGAGAGCGAAGCGCTGCTCAACAATTTGTGATGATAACGGCTCTTCGGCATTAGCATCGACATCGGCGTCCACAATTCGTCCTCCAAGATTGCAGTCTATACAACTTAGTAAAGAACTCGAAATCCTTGGGCTCCTGTCAGATCCTCGAAGCGGTCAGGAAGCGACTTCGGCATCATGGCTTTCGTCTAGTCCCGCTAGCACGCTGCATGTCGCTGCTTCAGCATCCCCAGCGCCTTCTTACTCTCTCTTTCCTGCTGTAGGCGAGCAATCAACCCCGGGCCTATTTCAGAAGGACTATAAATATGACGACGATGATGACGATGATGCATATGACACTGAACAAGAGCAGACCATTCTCTCACGGCAGATCCCCCAAACATCCTACCCTACTTCTCCGCTCCTGCCACCCCCACCATCGCTCTCGGTCCATGCTCGGAACTTAGCACAAGAAGACGTCTCACTATCAATACCAAAGCCCGAGTCAGAAGCCGGCGTCCCGCCCAGTCCAACATTTAGTTACCGCACCTTTGTCACCCGCTCGTCAGGAATCTTCCCGTGGGGCACAGAGCCACATGTTGTCGAGGAGGATGCGGCGTCTGAGGTCCTGGTGCTTCCCACGCCGCCGCCGTTTGCGCGTTCGTATGGATGTGAACATCAAAGTCGACAGAGCGTAATTTAGGAGAAAGGTGAAGTTGCGCTATAGACGATTTTATGAGTATACCCATGAATATAATGTATGTTTATAATGCTGTATGGATTAGACTGTCAGCTTATATTTTCAAGGCAAGGCGCAGCCTAGCCCAGAAGCCTGAGAGCGCGCAATTTCAGCTTGCAATCTAGTATGAACTTCTCCATTCAGCAGTGGCCTGCGATCCTTACCAAACCTGGGTGAATTGCATTAATGCGCCTATTATTATTGGCGATCCATACATACTCGAAACTACATATTTCACAGCACTGGATAGCGTGATCTTGAACACGTAAGACGGGAATGAAGACAGGCACAAGACGCAGTTTGGTGACTGAGGCAATAGTTGGTCTTATTGCTCTATCGAAGCGACCTCTGGGTGATGATCAGCCTTACCTATGTTGTTTGAACATCGGCAGGTAGGGGTTCCCTCACTATCTCAACCATTCCGTCAATCATTATGTTATACTATAAGAAACTTAAATATACGAGACTTCTCGCTCCGCGAATTGAGTATCCCAGGGTTCCTAAATTGCGATTTCACAGCTTTATAGTTCCATTTGTATTCCTATTTAAAAGGAACAGACCTTCCGTAAGTCAAGATGCAAAACCGGAAACATTCCTCGCGCCTCTGGCTATCGGCAAGCAAGGCAGCAGCGCAATCACCAATACCATTTAGCAAGATGTCTATATCGAAATCTTAGCCTACTCTATCAACTCCCTCAGCGCGCAAAAAATTGCAAGCAGTCGCTAAAGATCACTTAGTCTAAAACAAACCAGACATTCAGCCATTCCTGTTCTCAAGATGGTTCACTCAGGTCTTAAGGGCTTCCGGCTCGATTAGTGATATAAGAGAGGATGTTATTGAGGCGTGTAATGGTTATCGACTATGCACCGAGGGTGCATAATAATGATGCATAATAACGGACTGAAATTTGAGAGAGGATGTATAAGAAGTGGCCAGTCTTTTTGTCCTGATCTGACCCACAAATACTAACTCTTCTTAACTATCAAGAAATTCACCCAACATAGTCACAACACAGATAACCCTCTGGAAGGCAAGCAGTATCCCTCTCGAAGCACACATTAAATAAGAAAATATTGTTGTCAAGCCAATTCCCAGTTCGACCACTGGCATTCGTGCCTTCCCCATTCGCACACAGCCGGCAACACCAGACGCCATAGGTCAAGTAAACCACAACCCACTGCTGTTCTGCGACCTGCCAAATGACCTACTAGCGAGAAACATATGAAGGCAACCGTAAGGCAAAATGCTGGATTCTGCAGCCGCTCGGTTAGACGACTCGCGAGATTGTTCTCTAGCCCTACGCGGTCGACCATAGGCATAGTAGTACCAGGTATTAGGTATCAATAGCTATCTAGTGCAAGTAAAACTTGCCGGCCTTTTTAGACTCAAAATTGAAAAGTCTTTATGTAGCTCACTCATCTCGCCGTCCTAGTTGTCATAGGAGATGAGCGGGAAGGGCTCAGTGTAGCTGACGTTGTCTAACAGACCTGCCTCCGCAGAGATGGGGTTGGGCAATATTATGGAGATATGGAGATCACCGAGATCTGGCCCTGGGCCCTGAGGAGCCCGAAGATCAGTCTCAGAAAAGTGGCTGTGCTAAGCTTGTTGAGGCGGCCACGTTTTATCACGATTGTAGTCGGCGCGGGCCTTTCCGCAGGGGAAGCAATCGGAAATGTCGAGGAAGATGGGAATTGCTGAGGCTACTTCGCTAGAATTAGCAACCGCATCTTGTTATAAGCAGGCAAAATTGGCAAAGCTTGGGGCAAAAGTATAGGTTTCGGATGAACTAGTCGGGTTTGTCCTATATCTCCCGGTATGCTTGATTCTGCGGCGCTACATAGGACAAGGATGACGGAGATCTTTTCCTAGGGGCTAGATGGTCATCCTTTCAGTACAAGAACGGGAAGGTCTAGGGATTGATCCGGTCAAGGGTTTGTGCACTCAGGGCTGTTCGCCGGCTGGTGGTATGGGCAGCAACGTCACTAATACCCTTTAACTCAGATTTAAAGATCAAAGCTTATGGACCGGCGTTGAGTGTCTCATGATGTTCGAGAGATAGCATGAAATATTTATTGGCAGCACTATTTGTGTATCCTAGAAGCAGACGCGGTAGTCGTTGGATATGTTTATAACCTTGTGCTGCCAATGACCATTCCTGGGTATCATCAACGACCTGGTGACGAGCTGCAAAAGTTCTGCGGTGAAAGAACGATCTGGCTTTGCCATCTATACCCCATTATGGTATTAGCATATTCCTCGGACTATTGGGTTCATGCATTAGTTCTTGCACGACGAACCATCATATGGCACCCCAAGGTCATCAAACCATTGTGATAACCGAAAAGCTCTGGGTAGCATACCCGAGCAAAGAGCAAATCTAGCACCTTGCTCTCAGGGAGCTCCTCAGAGAGTCAATCCTGTTACCCACGAGCTTCCAGCAAAAATGTCGCCATTATTATGTCAAGCTGTAGTGAAACCGTCCCAACTGCAGGGCTTACAGCATCTGCTGTAACCCACTTGCCCATTATGCATTCATCGTGACCGCTGATATGCGTTTTTCGTTGTCACGGCGTAGGATGTACGAGTGGTGAAATCGTGTAGATATGGTAGAAGGAATGGAAACTGCCCAGAATTGAGAAGAATCAGTTTCTTGCAAGCATCTCCACAAAAGGAGATCAACTCAGGAAGAGGCTTGGGCTAAGATTGCCCGGACTTACAATAGACAAAGCAAGCATCACATCAGATGGCGAGGTGCGACCTGGGAGATAGGCTCCTGCATCTCTCAGTGGCCTCGATGACCCGAAGACGAGTTGAAACGTCGGCTGGCTGCATATTGTCCGACCTAAAACTCCGACTGACCGTCATAATTGCATTGACCATGTGGCACTGTCTAGGGTGATGTCTTTTCTGAGTGAGTGAATGAGGTTCACAAAGCAGGACCATGTGTGGGGAGGATAAGTAACTATTTTGAGCCCAAATAGTCGTAACACATCTGCACTCACCCATTTCCCACCACTTTCTGCTTGCCACATATCTTCCCTCTTTTTTATATTTTCCCTTTGCCTCTCACGTCTCCTTTATTATATCTTTTCTGTTTCAATCCCTGATGACACTTGATTGTTCCTCCTCCCCAACCATGGGCTCCTCTAACCCCAAGAACTCGTCAGATATGGCAGACAGCACTTTCAAACACTCCGTCGAGATGCAGACGGGAAAGGCTGCGACTATTTCTACTTCTTCCATCAGACACGGCCGCGAGTATCCGACTGAGCAGGAGCTGAACACCCTCCGTCGTGTTTCTGGAAAGGTTCGCTGGACCGCATACACCATTGCCTTCGTGGAACTATGCGAGCGATTCTCTTATCATGGAACCACTGCCGTCTGTAAGTTCCCCCTTCAGAGCTGACAATCTTGGTCTGATGGAATGATGCTGACTGCTCAGTCACCAACTTCATCCAGCAGCCTCTACCCCCCAACTCCACCACTGGCGCTGGTTTCAGTGGTCAGTCCGGAGCTCTGGGCCATGGCCAGCGTGCATCGACCGGGTTGAACACCTGTATGCTTTCCCTCATGATTATAACTATCAACATCTAACAGGACTAGTCAATACCTTCTGGTGTTATCTGATGCCGATCCTGGGAGCATGGATCGCAGATGAATTCTTGGGCCGTCTTAGAACCATCCAGATCTCGATTGCATTTGCCATGTTTGGTCACATCCTCCTAATCATATCTGCACTCCCACCTGTCATCGCCCACGCTCACGGCGCTCTGACGATCTTTTCCATCGGCCTTGTTATCTTCGGCATTGGTGTTGGGGGTTTCAAGTATGTCGACCCAACCCAGTCTGACAGTTGGGTGCTAATCTCACAGATCGAATATTGCCCCGTTGATTGCAGAGCAGCATAGAGGCAATCGTCCGTACATCAAGGCCGACCCTGTGACCGGCGAACGATATATAGTGGACCCAGCGCAGACCGTCTCCAGAGTCTTCATGTACTTCTATTTCATGATCAATGTCGGCGCTCTAATCGGCTCGATTTCCATGGTCTATGCGGAGAAATACATTGGGTTTTGGCTGTCCTTTCTTCTTCCAACCGTCATGTTTGCATTTTGTCCAATGGTTCTGTTCATCTGCCGGCACAAGTACAACACTACGCCACCAACTGGTTCGGTTGTAGGCAAAGCGTTTAGACTGTGGGCTTTCGCAATGAAGCCGCATTGGACCTGGAATCCTGTTAGACTGTAAGTAACCCCTCCGCCCCCTGTTTACTGATAGACAGAGCCGCTAACCTAAGAAGTTTCAAAAACTGCAAAAGTGATGACTTCTGGCGAAACGTCAAACCCAGTAATCTCCGCCACAGACCATCCTGGATGACCTTTGACGACCAATGGGTCGATGAAGTTCGTAGGGCCGTCAAAGCATGCGGCGTCTTTGCCTGGTACCCCATTTACTGTCCGTCCATCATAGGTTCTCAATGGAAAAACAGGCTGCTGACTCTTCTGTGCAACATAGGGCTTGCCTACGGCCAAATGACCAGCAACCTAATATCACAAGCCGCCACAATGGAACTCAACGGTGTGCCCAACGATATAATCAATAACCTCGATCCTCTCGCACTCATAATTTTCATCCCAGTCATGGACCAATTTGTCTATCCGTTCATTCGCAAGCTCGGTTTTAACTTCACACCCTTGAAGCGCATCTACGCAGGGTACATGGTCGCCTCTTTTTCCATGATCACAGCCACAGTAACTCAGCATTATATTTATGTCCGCAGCCCGTGCCATAACAGGGCTTCCTCTTGCGACGAGCCAGCCCCCATAAGCGTCTGGTGGCAGACGATCCCGTACGTGCTCATCGCGCTATCGGAAATATTCACCTCGATATCCGGCTACGAGTACGCGTACACAAAGGCGCCGCGCAACATGAAGAGTATTGTACAAAGCTTGTACCTCTTCACGAACGCGGTAAGTGCCGCGATCCAGCAGGGACTGACGAGTTTGAGTGCGGATCCGTTGTTGAAGTGGAACTACGGCTTCATTGCGGTATTAGCGTTCTTTGGGGGCCATCTTTTCTGGTATACACATTGGCGGCTGGATCGGGAAGAAGATTATTTAAATCACTTGGAGCCGTCAAGTTTTCTGGGACGGGGTTCTGGGAGGAAGAAGCGCCAGGATGCGGACTTGGAGAAGTAGGGCTTGCTTTTCCTGTCCGCTTCCTCCTAGTACTCCTGCTTTGTATTGTCGTCATCTTCTGGACTTGATTGATCATCTGGCCTTGATTAATTTTTGCCTTGATATATGCACTAATGTATCTGAAGTGACAGAATCGAATTGAAAAATCTATGTATTTAGTGTCTCGTAGCACCATCGTCGGTTCCCAGGTATGAAGCGCGGCCATTAAATGAATTGAATTAAAGAATTGTCGAATTTTGCATCATTGCGCATCTGATCCCAGACGCAATCGTCGTATCCGTACTCTAATACGTTTCTTTTCAGAAAATCGTCTATAGTCGATACGCCCTTTCGGTGTCTCCGCTCGATATTGGCCAAAGCGCGACTTGCAGTCATTCATCAATACCGCTCCTTGTTATTACTGGCTATTTTTATTTTTATTAGAAGGCAAGTCCCTAGTTAAATGCTTGTATGTCGGGAGAGAATTTGAAAAGTCATTCTTAGTTGTCTCGCCTTGGCCTGCGAAACCACTGATCACGTGGCGTCAAGCACACTTAGGGAGCCATATCCCAAAAGAAAAAAAGATCTGAAAACAAGCAAAAAGCATATGCGCCGATGATGCCCATGATAATGTACAGAGTGATATCTTCCATCCAGTCCCAACATAACAATAAACCCACACATCCGAAACCGAATCCAGTCAATAGCATATGAGAGCTTCGTACATCACACTCTTTAACAAAACTCCGTCATTTGACTTAGATCGTGCTCGACAGATTTCTCGTGTCGTTCCACTCAACCTTCCCGGTAACATCTTTGACCTCGTCCAGCTTATCGCCAAGCTTCACAACCGAGAAGCGGATCATCCGCGGATCGAGCGCTAGCTGGCGGCGGATACCCATTTGTACAGGCGCGGCAGCATCAAATCGCATGATAAAGTGATGGCCGTCTGTATAGCGGGCTTGGTGTTTCGTTGTGGTCTTGGGGAGGCGAAAGACGCCCCAGTTGGTGTAGCCGCGAATAACACCGCCGGAGCGGAGGACGAGGGTACCGGCGTTGCGGGCGATGCTGAGGGAGGCGTTAGTAATTCTAGGTGCTATAAAGTGATGCAGATATAATAGTGTAGTGATGTAGCAAGAAGGATAGTGGCGGCTTCAGTGTACGTACTCTCGAACCTCGTTAAGACTGCCCGGGCGGACCTAGGGGAAGTCAGTCAGTACCAGCAACTTCTGACCAACCCAATCGACCAAAGAAATGAAACATACAATAGCAATCAACTCGTACAGCATCGCGACAGGCTAGAACGACAAGCAGAGCCGTAACAAAGTGGGGTTGGTGTCGGGTCGGGGAAGGAGTAAAGACAGAAAAGCTAGAGCCGGAGGTGAAGATTTTCCCGACTCGACTCCGAAGCAACTGCAGCATGACGCGCTTATCAGTTGGTCTTGGCGCTTTATCTACTCTCCGTCGACATCATCTCGACCGTTTCCTTCTTCCACCTCTCTCAGACCTCTCCTCTCTGCTCAATTTCTTCGTTCTCAGCATATCTTGATCATAAATCTCTATAATGTCTGCCGCCGCTCGATTTATCCGCCCCTTTGCCTCCCGCGCCCTTGCACAGAAGCTTCCTTTGAGCTCCGTCCGCAGGGTCTCGCCCGCAATTGGTTTCCCGCGGGGAACAGTCCGCAGCTTTTCTCAGAGCACATTCTGTAAGAATCGCCCACAAATTGTCCCTACGGAGGCATTGGCCTTAGTCGCTGTGATTTTATAATGATATTGTACTAATCGTCTCTCTCTGGTATGTAGTGCAAGTGAAGAAGTACACAGAGTCTCACGAATGGATTGAGCTCGCTGATGACGGCAAGACTGGTGAGCTCCGACCGAACACCATCAACCCTGCAATATTTTAACATCACAAACAAATTGAAATCTTAATACTGACCTTTGACGCCCATAACAGCCAAAATCGGAATCACAGAATACGCCGCCAAGTCCCTAGGTGATGTCGTCTACGTTGAGCTCCCCGAGCCGGGCACTGAGGTTGGTGCCGGCGAGCCCGTTGGCGCCGTCGAGTCCGTCAAATCTGCTTCAGACGTGCTCTCTCCCGTCTCTGGAACTGTGACGAAGGGCAACGAGGTCCTCAGTGACAAGGCCAAATTCATCAACGAGAGCCCGGAGGGTGAGGCATGGATTGCCGAGATCGAAGTCAGCGATGCCTCCGAGGTGGATGGGCTGCTCGACCTTAAGGCTTACAAGGCCACTATTGATGAGGAGTAAACTGTCTTTGCCCACGGGATTGTTAGACGTATTAGTGGAATGAATCGATCAGGCTTAGAATTGGATGGGAGCGAGCTGCTCTGATCGTCCCTGCTACTTGTTGTTTTTGATTCCCTGAAAGGGATATATTGGACGTTTGTACTTGTTCGGGTAATGGAATCCTCGTTAGACCAAGCCCAACCCTCATCGGCGGTGTGCGCTTGAAGGTTCAACATAAAGCGAAATTAGGATACGAAAGGCTTCACGATTGTTGCTTTATGTGCTCACAAGAGAAGATGAGGCGTCTCTTTGTATGCTTATGTAGGTGAACTCAGCTAACTACGTAGGGCTTCATCGCCCCGGGTCGAATATAAAGATCGGAATGTGTGGCTAAGATATGAAATGCGCAGCCCCATTTTCCGCGCTCTAGGTAAACTTTCAGCCGCTTAGTTCTGCGTCAAGGAATTCCTAACAAAGTTCTGATTTAGAATGATTTCCTCAAGGTTACATAGTAGTTCACAAGGCTGGCTGCCGCGGTAATGGTTTTGGGGTACTCTAGGTTTGCTCAAGTAGCACCAGTGAGCCGCCGACGAAGGTAAGTCGACAAACTCGAGCCCATCGTGGGCTTGGCCATTCAGTTTCAGTATAAATGAGGTCACAAAGCAAGGTAGTAAGATTAATTTAGTGTCCTGAATGGTTGAAGAGCGTCTAGACGATATTATGCCCATCAATTCATAGTAGTTCCGGAGGTAAAAAGTATATTTGATTCTATCTAGCCTTTCCTAATACATCATCCTATATGTTAAGAGGTCCAAATCACATCTATCAGTATACAATCTACCATTAATGAATGCTAAACTAGACGAATAACTGGTCTAAACAGGAGGAATAGACTCGCGACATATAGGGCACTGCAGACGAAGCTTCATCCAGCTCTCAAGACAGGCGCTGTGGAAGATATGATGGCAAGGGGTAACCATATAGTTCCTACGCGTGAGAAGACTCGTTGCTCCATTTGCAACGCTGCTGCCGCCCGCGGCTCCCGGCGCTGCGAGAACAGGCACCTCAATGTCCTGCATGCAGATGGCGCAGTCAAATATTGCCTTTTTGCGATCCTTGTTCCGCGGTCGGTCGTCATCTTTCGAGTCTGAGGAATCTCGCCCGTCTGCCCGGAGGGCAGTGATGGGTAGAACGCCGCCGTCGGACTGGACATCCGGGCCAGATTCTGGGTCGTCGCGGAGAAGGGGATGATAGTCGTAAGCGGGAGGGGCCCAGCCTCGGGGAACGAAAAATCGTGGCCCGAGGATGTCCTGGCTTGCCAGTAGCCAGACCTGGATCCAGACCCAGCCGGCGAGACAGAGTGCGGTTTTAGTGTCCGGCCGGACCCATAGGACGTTCTCGCGGACTGTAAGGAAATACACGAATGGGACGAGCCGAAGGCAGCTTTGACCAATGACAAAATCCCATCGCAGGGCTTTCCGGCAGTTGCGCATGACGTTGCGATATATTTGCGGTACCCAGAAAGAGAGATACGTGAATGCCAGTGCTCGAGCATACCAAGCACCCAATCGGTTGGGCCAGAGGAATGACCAAATTGAGACAACAAGCATCACGAAGAGGACGAAGTAAAATCGCGCATACATTGCGCCAATATCACTCCGGGTTTCTTGTGCCGTTGGCACTGTAGAACGATTTGGTGTTGGTGTGCCTTCTTCCTCTTCGGCAGGGGGATCTTGATCGGGCGTCAAGATGATGATTGGCGTAGCCCCGGAGTCTCTAACACCAGTTGCCGTAGCAGGAAGCGGTAGTCCGCTAGATCGTGTAGATGATGCTGGGGGGCTTGACCGACGCTCCTGTTCTCTCCGTTCAGGGGCTTGAATAGCCCATATTTCTATCATGAATTTCATCCCAATGTAGCTGACAGAAAGAAAGGCAAAAAACGCCAGCGTCGTCATGACCAGAAACGAAACAGCTGGATAGAGCTCCAGTAGGATGAAGACTAGCACGAATGCGTCACCATACGCCATGAGAGCAATTGTATAGAAACTAATCCGACTGCGAGTTGAAGGAGTAGAGGCGTCTTTGATCTGTCGCATAAGCAACATAATCTGTCCAATAAACACAGCAGAGATCAAAAATACGAGGCGAGCAGCGTATTTCGCATACTCCTCTACCTTAGGACCCTGGAGATACAGCCCGTCTGTTGGAGGAAAGTCAGGAGCTCCTTTAGTCTCGAGGATGTATCCACAGTCAGGAGAGTACACAACTCCGGACATGACCATTGAAGGTGGCGAAGGGATGGGTGCGCCCATTGGGAACCTCAATTCCTGTTCTATTTGGTCAATAACCACCTGGTCTGCCAAGTAGCCTTCTATAGCTACCGGATGTTGTTGCAGGTACACGATATGTTCACATTTTGGAGACGGGAATTCCACCTGATCCGTTCCCACAAGCGAAGACCAAGGGAAAAGTGTAGGGGGGCGATTCTGCTTCTCTGCGATGGTGTCTGAAAGGGATTTGAGAAGGAGTTGGTGCGAAATATTGTAAGAGTCAACTGTCATTGTCAAGTGCGGTAGACTGAAGACACCCCGAAACTTCTCACTCGTCGTCGTCAGAACAGTGCCGCCAGTTTCGGGAAAATGGACCCCATATAACGAGATATACCAGGTGTGGCCCCAGTAATCATCAGTCTCCACGGACAAGGTTGCTCTAATCTCGCGAACATGGCCTTGGGGCAATTTTAGTTCCTCTCCGCCTCCCTCGTGGACATTCAGATAGAATTCTCCGCTGTTGCCGGTAATGTTCTGACCGAATTCATGCGTGAAGTACTCATGCTCGAGGACAATGGCCGTCGTATTGAGGGAAGGGCGATTAGTATCCAGCTTGCGACGCACCCAGTCTCCCCGCAGTGTCCCTGTGGAGTTGCGATAAACTGGAAGGGCCAGCTGGGAAAGATTCAATGACCGAGATGAGTTCCCGTCTTCGAGACCGCTTGGAGGCACTAGACCGGCATTTGAAAAGGCCGACTGCAGTTGATATCGAGCCCTATCTTGAGCATCTGCTAAGAGCCCCCAATCATAGCTATCATTCTTCCGGGCTCCGATAAATGGGAGCCACTTGTCGGCTCGTGGATCGAAGTCTCCATATCTGGATTCGTTCAGTAGACGAAGCGCTTGTCGTTCCCTTTCAAGCTCCCGTTGGTGCTCTCGATCCTGGGATATTAATGGCGGATGCGACTGTGAACTGAGGAGAAAATAGAGGATGACGATGAAGAAGAACAACGAGCCGCGGTGGTCCATTAGTACTGAAGACACCAGTAGCCGGGCGTCCGATGATTCAAGCCACCTTACGTCGCGAAACTGGATTTCATTGCTAAAGTTCGGTGGTGTAGAACTTTGAAGAACCTCAAGTCATCGAGATAGACGAGAAAAGAGCCTGAGACCCGGTGGGAAAGGATGTTTAAAGGAGAGAGCGAGTCGATGATGCGATGAGTCGGCCTACGTCGGAGTACGTTGAAGCCTGAGGCTTCAGGCCGCTATCCTCCCCGCCTCCGCGTCTCCTGAATCAATCGCATCGCTCGCGGTCTGTTCCCTGTTATACAACTTGGAAGCTTCATCCTCCCGTTTCCGCTGAGAAGGCGGATTGAGGAGTCCCTTGCCTCAGCTATAATCAGCTTCTTGCGCAGGCGCAATGGCTTCAGACATGCCACTCCCTGTGCCGCCACGGACTCCTACGCCACCCCCCGATGAGCCTCACAGCCGCTTTAGCTTCCCGTCCCATCCTCCAGATCGCGATACCTTGTCTCCCCTAGTAGAATCATTTTCTCACCGGATTGGCTCAGATACGGAAGATCGCAACCGTCTAAGTCCCACCAGGGCATCGTTCAACAACCTCTCCGCGGATACAACACAACAAAATGGCCAGAGTGAGGTCTCGTCGGGGCCGTTCAATTTTCAGACCACGACCATGGCGAAAAGCCCTGTCGTGAAATCTGTAAGATCTACTTAGTACCAACCGTACCACGAGTCTATGCTGACCGCAATCCTATAGAACATTGGTCAGCGACGTGGCCACAAATACAAACACAGTAGTATCTCGCATCAGATCTTCCTCGAACCTCCTCCTAGAGCCCCATTGGCTTTGCCCAACTCTTTACCTATACCTACGCTGAAAGAATGCCGGGCTAGCATGTCTGTGGATCAGAAACGAAGGTTCTGGTGGAGTGTATGCCATATGTTCGTCGCCGCTTATACCTTGTGGAGTGCGCATGGGTCCCTGGCCATGACAGCCTTATCTCACTTAATCCTGTTCGACTCTCTCGGTGCGTTGCTCTGTGTCGTGGTAGACGTGCTGGGCAATTTTGAAGTCTGGAAAAGGTCGAGCATTCGACATCCGTTTGGATTAGAGCGCGCGGAAGTGCTGGCTGGGTTTGCAATGTGTGTCCTCCTTTTGTTCATGGGATTGGACCTCATCTCCCACAACCTTCAGCACTTCCTTGAGTCCTCAGGCCACGAGCCCCATCATGAGCACGCCCATGAACGAGTCTCCCCGGGAAGTGTAGACTTTACCGCGCTGCTCGCGATATCATCCACTCTTATTTCTGCTATAGGCTTGAGAAACCATGGCCGGATTGGAAAGGCGATGCGCTTTGGTTACATTGAGTCCCTACCATCAGTGCTCAGTAATCCGTCTCACTTCCTGACGCTTTCATGCTCCACATTGCTCCTGGTCCTTCCCTTGGTGTCGATTAAGCTCTTCAGATGGCTCGATGTCACCCTATCTAGCACGATTTCAATATGCATGTGCTTTTTTGGGATACGACTCGTCAAGACTTTGGGATCCATGCTGCTCATGTCTTATTCTGGACCTGGAGTCTCCGATGTGCTTCGGGATATCGAAGCCGACCCGTGCGTGTTCGCTGTCGACGATGCAAGATTCTGGCAGGTGCACTACGGGCTTTGTATGGCGAACCTGAAGCTCCGTGTTTCCGGATCGGAGGAAAATCTCTCACGACTTCGTGATCGGGTTTCTAGTCTCATCAAGAACCGGCTCGGAGGTGGATACGGAAGTGGTGGTCAGAGATGGGAGATTTCTGTACAAATGGCAATAGAGAACAGTTAGGTCAACTACTGAAATGAAATAGGGACAAATAATTTTATATCCTAACAACCCTGCTATGTGAGGGAATGAGTGCTCCTAGATGGGTCGCTTGGGTTCACACAGACTAAGTGGGTAGTTCTGAATGCCGCCCTTGATTAACCTCACTCCGGATCATCCTTCCTTCTCTCAGCACCATCGATTTCAAAGCTATACTCATAAGGTCTCGCACCATGACTTACCAAATCTCTATCCTAGGTTTCAACTCAAGCCAGCAAACAACCTTCACGAAAGCCCAGGAGCGAAAGATCTGTCAAGACAGTTCCTTGCCGGCGCGGAGTGCTCCCTCTGCTAACCCCCCTGACAGGGCGTGAAACCTGCCGTGGTGAAATAGAAACATCATAGCTGCTTTAGGAGTTTACCATCTCAGCCTGACCAGCTTTGACGCTCCTCAGCTTGTGCAATAAGAAAAGCTCGGAAGCTATAACTTACAATCCGTAGGCGCAATAATATACATGCACGATCAGAATCACAAACATGACAAAGATTAGGAGCTGAAGACTATGACTGGAAACTGCTGAAGACAGCAGAAATATTGAATCCCCCCCTGCTATTTAGGGTCTGCGGAACACTACCCCGATAACTGCAGACATTTGCTGTTAGGCGCATAGGCTTCCAATAATGACCTTATTCGGAGAGGCTGATAAACTCCTAGGTCGCTGACTGGAAGACCACAAGACCTTGTATTGGTGTAGTGATTGTGAGGACGATACTCTGACTCCACAAAGAATGAGCATATATGACATTTATGTATGGAAGGGCGTTTCTCCAAATCATTAAACATCTTTCTAGCCATATATCAAAGTTCTTGTTTCGTCCTTCCTACAAAGACTTCCGAATGGAAGGAAAATACGGCGGACAATATCAGCGAAAATATCCTGTACCTGGTCATGTATCCATTGTACATTGGTGATTGCACAGTCGAAACCTTTAAGTATCTGGAAACTCGTAGTCGCGGGTATCCATGCTTCAGAGAGAGCAATCTTGGTGGTGTTGTACGGGTATGAGTAGCTAGAACAATAAGCCGTATGCCATCACCTTAATCGCAATGCCATTGTTCTTTCATGTTGCCAACAAGTGTTGAAATTGCATGACCTAGCACGATATGGTTGTCTATATAGTAGAACATAGTAAACGGCTGAATGATCCACAATGCACATATGGTCAAGCACAGTGAGCGGTCTGCCACCTAGTTATAGCCTCCAGATCCCGTGATCGCATAACTGAATGGGACATTAGTACTTACATGAGGTTGTGGTGTGGTTTTTACTATTGTATACTCCAAAGCAGGTATTGATTATAGGGCGGCAGGCGGTTCAATCATGTTGTGGGGAGGGAGAGAGATGAAAACAAGTGTTGCCCTATTCCTCAATGAGCCTACCTGCACTTCAGTCCTTTCGACTGCGGTTGGCCAATTCACCTTGTTCTGGAAGTGTGCTCCCGCTGATGAGTTGATGACCCCTTGTCCTCATTTTCCCAGGAAACGAGGTGCATGCTGGGTGGCAACTCTCAAGGCTGAGATAATATATCAGGAAGGTCTACTTTCTGCCACATATAGTAATGCTATATCGAAGATAAACAAAGCTATTAACAGGGCGTTTTAGTAATAAATGAGCCTCTATTACAATGTCAGATCTTCTACTAAACAACCTTATGACTATGTATTCTAGATCCACACCGTGAACTCCATCATTCCCACTGTTGTACAAGAATGCACATGAATATTTTAAGGCGGCCGAGAGGCCAATTATTGGCTGAGATCTAGCGTGTATCTGCGGAGGATTCAGGCTCAGGGAACATTGGTTGCCCGAACGTGATATCGGGTTCGAAAGTCGACAACCTGTCACAAGTACCAACGACGATCAGTAACTTAAAATTTACTAGATGCATGAAGCGGAGAGGGCCATAGAGAAGGCAATATATAAAGGAGTTCAGGACTAAGTATAAACGTACTCGTCGTTGAAGAAGAATCCATCAGCCGTTACTGGGGGAAAGGCGCCCAATATCGTTGAAAAGGCATCAAAAATCTCCGTATCATCCTGGCATGCACCATCTGCCACGTTTGGAATAGAGTCAATCGTGGCATCATGCGATGACTGTGATGACTGAGGCACATAATCCCTGGGAGCTGTGGTGGGAGCAAACGTCTTATTGTAAATCCGGCTCTTTGCTTTGTTGAACATTCTTGAAAGTATTTCAGCGCCGAAGTACACGGATTTGAGCTCTTCAATAATAAGCATGCAAAATTCGAGGTTGTGGCGGCCCAAACGTTGCAGCAACTGCTTATCAGACGTGGCGTCAAGGAGATGGATTTGCAATGTGGGAACTAGGGCAATGCAGCTAGCAATTCTCAGCATTAGCAGTCTAGTTTCCAAATATCCTGTTGGTTTTCTGACAATGTACGTACACCATTGCTTGAGTGTTGCTGATCATATCAGCAGCAATCATGCTGCCGAGGATCTTGTTGGTGTTCATCGCTGCGTCTTTGGTCCTCCGCAGCACAGTCGATGTCCATTCGTCCACTGAAAGACCAGGCGAGTTTATTTCTGGCTTATCAAAAAGAAATGGCCGGTATAAAATAAGCATAGCGGATCTATAGCTATAATGTTAGACTGTTGAGAACTAACAAGAACGAAACCATGATTTCACTTACTCTAGATACAGCTCGAGATGAAACCTGTGTAAGGAGACGACATAACTTTGTCTCTGAGCTATGGTATGGTCTTTGTGAGAATAGCACTCTCGGATGCTATCGTCCATGTGTTGTATTTCCGTCCTACTAGGTCGTGTCCGCTCCGCTCGGTTCTGCCATGAGAGAATCTTCGCTAAACAGACCGTGAGTGCCAACAGCTCTGCCCATAATTTAGATAGGTCCTCAGTGTCTTCCGGCAGGTACTTCTTTTGGGTACTCTCTGGAATGCCCGCGAGCAGATTATCAGAATCCTCGGCATCTGGTATTGGGGTACTACAGTCGGCTAGGTTGATACGCATAGGCCTGCCCATGCCCGCAGAGAACCACGTTTCACGGTAAAAGCAGCTCCACCACAGCTGCCTCCAGATTCTGCTGTCATTCATTGAGATGGCTTTACTGTGTCTTTGACCGGTGTCTGGCTGCCGATGCAGCCCTATCGTCTGGCACAGACCGATGGCAACACCGTTCCAATGCCAAGGTCCGGTCCTGTCTTCAGTGTCCGAATACCAGAAGCCTGTCAGAAGTACCGCCTGGATAAGGGTAATCTTCTTTCTTTCATATTCCGCATCATAAAGAGCCTATGTGATGTGGTCAGCCAGTGGCCCTTGTCCAGAACTGCGATGTCGAGCTACGACCTTAGCCCGAATATACATTGCACGCTTCATCTCTTTTCGAGACGAAAAGTTTGCTGCCTTTAGGGTACTGTCATCGGCGAACTATGTCTCATGTCAGAATACCGATGGGGAAAGTGAGGGAGTGAATGCTGCCCATACATTTGCAGCAGCTAGAAACATGCTCCACAAGAGATGCACGCTTACTTCGTTGCGCGCATTTTCGAACTTTTCAAGGAACGAACGGGCATCAACAACTGGGAAAAAGGGATGCACATAGTAGAAGTATGTCCTTATGATCATCTCGCAGACAGAAGACGTGGGAAAGTCGAAGACGCCCTTATGGCGCAAATAATCGATCGTTTCCTGGTCCATGTAAGTTTGGTTGATTCGTGGGACGAGGAAGTGGCCACTCTTCTCCCTTGGCTCCGGTTCACAGATGTCGACTACCAGGCCGACGCCTCGGGGGTCCCCTAAGTGACTGCATCAGCAATCATGGTGAACCATGACCAGCGCAAGCATTCCCAAAGTGCCAACCGGAAGTCTGAATCTTACCATATAACGGGGAATAGCACGTATCTATCACATCGCCCTGCGTTTGCAGCGTGCCCGTTTCATCTTCATTGTGATGACTGAAATGCTCGTTGAAGGGATGATATGGTGTTTCGGTGCCATATCCAGTTTCATCAGCCGACGGAGCCGTAGGACTTTGCCGGCGGCGTGCAGATAAATCCTCTGACACAACAAGACGCTCGGGGCGAGGTGAGAAGCTGCGGCCCTCAAGAGGAGTACTCTGTACCGCGGGCCTGCCATTTGACGGCGAAGACACCGTGCTCAAATGGTAAGACAAAGATTCTAGGCCGCGTCTGCCACGGCAGGTCGTTAGCGTGTTTGCCGAGCAGTTCTTCGGTCTGAGGTTGACATCGCTCACTTTGATCTCCTACTCGGCCGCGGCACACATGTAACGTGATCTAACGAGCAGTTGGTGCAGGGTTGGCCAGTTTGTGGGAGACTGCACCTGACTTTACGGCCATGGCATGACTGGCAAGCAACGGGTGCTCGTTTTCTGGACGGTCGCGTTCTGCCAGAATAACGTGTGTTTTCTGAAATTTTGGGCATCATAGAGTGTAGCAGTCTGGTCTTTTCGAATGAAGTCAATAAACCAAGTCCCAACACCGATATGAGAAGGTTGCCTCGGGAAGAAGTACTTTAGGGCTTGAGCGGTACATACGCTGGACCTCGGCAACACAAGCCAGTCGATCGTTGATGGATATAGCCATACAGATTTGAGGACATCAGCTGTCTGTCCGAGCATGATTAATGCTTAAGCTGCTGCTTTCTACTTCTTATTCACTAATTTCTAACCTCAAGCGTCTTCCGTAGCTGCACGGTAACAATACCAATACCTGCAGGTGCTACATCGCTGTGGGCGTGATAACGCTGCGGACGTGACAATGGTCTAGTTCAGATATATCCGAATGGATTCTTAGGCTTCTCGACCAAATGATTGAAACTGTCGCGACATCCCTAGTACGAAGGGCGTTGGGCTCCTACACTCCTGCGAGGGCCGAAAGCAAGGACCTCAACGCGCTTGCCGGTCAAATGTAGACGATACACCATCCCTTCTTAAACTACTATTTCGAGCTCCTTGGTCGCTTTTTGGTTCCTAACATGGTATCAGATCTGCAAATGCATGTTGCTGACCGTGCTCACCAATATGGGACAGCTCCCGTGGCTCGCCGTTAGTTTCGATTCATACCCATCGAGGCAGGCTTAAAAATGGTGATTAAGTGGAAAATTCACATGGACGAGGATAAAACTTTGCTACATCGCTATATCGCTTGAGCATGATCGACTCTGGCCTACAGATCCCAATTGAAACCTTTGAGTGATGCTGCTGTCAGAAGCCAAAACGGAATGCGACCACACTGGGAAAGGTAAAAACAATTTATAACTCTTAGTACAGAGATCATGAAAGTAAAGACAGGGTCACAGCTTGAAGTACAAATGGATGCCTACAGACCAAGTGCTAATGCCCGGGACCCAAGCAATATGGTTTCGGGACACTTAGATTAACAAATCAGAGTCGAGACGACTTGCTCTTAGAAAGAGCCTCTCCCATCTTGGCCTGTGGAACGCCCTGGCAGAAACGGTCGAGGCCACCAAACATTTCTAGCGGCGCTTGTTCGTCCTGCTCCCTAACCAAGCGACGACGCATGAGAGCCTTTGTCTCCAGAAGGCTCGACTTCACCAAATGTTCGCCGAATATCTGCTGCAGGTATCCCATCACCTGCTCACGGAAGTTGCCTTTGTCTTCAAAGACCTTGTTCACAAAGCCGACCTGAGCCAACTCGCTGACAGGAATCTTCCTGCCGAGGAGGAGTGCCTCGTTTGCCTTACCTTGGCCCATCCGCTGCACAAATGCGACACTGGAGCCGCCTTCGGCAACAAGACCAAGAGAGGTGAAAGGAGTCATCAAATAGGCGTTGGATACCGCGTAGATAAAGTCTGAGTGAGATATCAAGGCCGCAGAAAGCCCGATGACAGGTCCGTTCAGCGCCGTAACCAGAATCTTCGAATGGCTGTAGAACGCTCTCGCCACGTCGACGTTGTTATTCACCAATTTCGGAAGCCAGTAAGGGCGAGACAACATCTCCTCCATAGATGGTGGCTTCCCTTTGAGGTCAGCCCCTCTGAAGCCTGCGTCAGCATCTCTTGCAAACTCTGCGTTGTTCGCGCCAAAGCGAAGAGGACTTACGCGGAGAAAAAGGGGCCCTCGCCGATTAGCACAGTAACATAGACGTCTGGATTCTCCTCGGCAGCTCGAAGCAAGCTTGCAAGACGATAGTATAGACTCTGTGTCAAGGCATTGAACTTTCTAGGGTTGTTCAACGTGATGACGGCAAAAATGCCATTGATATCAAGGCGAACAAGATCTTCCTCAGCCATGACTCAAAAGGATCGTTCAGTATGTTTGATGACAAGAGACTTTGGAAATGTCTTAATTATTCTAGATCTAAGGGTTCTTGTTGATCTTTTTAAATAGTCTCTTCAGCGTTGACTTCGTCTTGAGTACCCGCGGCTATTCAGTGAATATCTTTAGTGCCGCGGAAAATGCTGCCCATCACCGTCTCAGCCTAAGTAGACGTTGGTTTACTGCCCCAAGCAAGTACTCGCCTGGCACGTGGTCTGGAGTACATATGCGTTGTTAACAGTCGGCATTTACTTCGGTCCTTAGCATCAGGAATAACCCCTGTTTGTTAGGATGGATCACTGGATATGGTACCTAGGCCTGGTAATAGGTCTGAGTCCCAAAAACCTACCTCTCATGCGGCATGTAAGTTAGAGATTCCAGTCCCTTTCTCCCAGAAAATTTATACTAATAATTTAGTTTCGGATTTTTGGTGCCCTTATAATGGGCTATCTCGCACGCAGAAGGTCACGCGGTGTGCTTAAACAACACCAATATTTCTCCCGGCAGTGGTCAAGTCACGGTCTCCAGCCACTGAAGGTGACTACCTTCATAAATCAAATCCGACCTATAATACTGATCTCGACGTATCGAGAGCGCATCTCAGTGGGTTACTATTTGCGCCTGTCCTCTTGAGTTTCAAACATTCGATGCATTGCAACTTGATCGTCAGCGCGATTGCGTGCACGTTTCATCGAGAAATCAAGCCGTACCAACCGTACGAGCTTTGGACCAGAGTTGCGAGCTGGGATGACAAGTGGATTTACATGGTCACGCACTTTGTTGATAACAGCAAGAGTCGGCCCAGGTGCCTCGTCATGCAGGCCGATGCTACAATCAGTAGCAAAAAGACGAATTGCCCCGCACCTCATAAAAAAGAGCGACATAAAGATGTCTTTGCACCTGCTGTGACCCGGATGGTGTTCAAAAAAGGCCGCTTAACTGTACCTCCTCAGCGTGCTTTCGAGATTTGCGGTCTTCTATCGGCTTCGACGGCCGAATCCCCAACCGCAGCATCCCACACGATCATCACAACTGGGCCATCTGAGTCAGGTAACAGCTACCATGAAAGGATATTGGGCGAGATAGTTTCATATAAAGAGACAAATCTCCCTATTGTGCGGCTTGAAAGGGGCTGGGATGCTGTCCGTGAGCTCTTTCGCGAAGAGCATCGCGAAGAGCAGCTTGCGTTGACAGAGTACAGGGACTTCATGTGGTAAAGTCCAGGCTGCGATGGAGAATCATAGGGTATAATCTATTTCTCTGTCTATAGAGAGTGTTGGAAAACCAGCCACTCTTGGATATCTTCATATAACACAGTACAAAGCCTGGCTGGATGACTTCGTATTACCATATAACATAATAGTTTGGACGTCCTATACCCAGGGCGGGCTAAGCCAAGTATGACGGATTGGCTTCCCATCTTACCTGCAAATCCTAGCCCGGCCGTTCGCCAGTGACAGCAACCAGCTGCTTCAAAGAGAATCTGGTGGTTACTGCAACGGTCAGGGGCGCTCGCTGCTCCGGTGGTTTATTTACTGCTCAGGGGTTCTCTTGAATGCTCGGCAGTTGCCTCAGAAAGAGACATGAAGTACCAAAATCCAAGACGAGTCCCTTATTCATATTAGTGTTAAAGGCTTGCAAGGCTGCAACCTTCAGAGTTGCAGAATGCGAGCGGAAGGCATGTGCAGGACTATCGTGAGTGTGGTGGTACAGGGTTGTTACTCTACTTCCATCCGCTTTAGAGAACACGTTATCCCGACTTGTACTAAGTATATCCACTATTGGGGGTCGGACAGCTTCATTTAGTGGTCAGATGTCCTAACTTTCGACTGATATTATCCTTGATGCAAGGCTGCGTCTTGTGAGTACGACATGGTTCGAGGCCAACGAAACCTAGTAGACCCGACTCGCGCTAAAACCTCTGGCCTCGAAAAGATATAAGAACAGAGCAACCTGAGATTATTGGCGCAGAACCATTCATCCATGGCACTGCTGTTTGGGGAAGCCAACAGAATATTTACGGCACGACTCGAGCCCTTATCCTATAAACATATGGAATCCAGAGAGCAGCCTAGGATCTAGCCAACCTTGTCAATGGAGCGAAAAGTGAGCGTTAGGGAGATTGGTGAGGCCCAAGACCCTTGACCCACTGAGATTTCTTGCTGAGTGTATAACCCAGTGTATGCGATATCATTTGAGCGAATCTCCCAGGGGTTTGCCCATCGTTAAAACGGCCGACAGGTTCTATCACCGCGTCATCGGCGATTCTAAAGCAGTGATCTCTTTTCAGGGCGGAAAGGAATGCATCAGATACGAAACAGTTGCTCTGTACTGCACCGTCACTCAAAACTACTCTTCCTCGCCGGATGGCGGATACAGAACACTGCCTTTCGTCTTCAGGGGTGCGTATTCCGTGGTTGATATTCTCGCTCATCTGGCGATGCATCGAGTACCGGAGAATTACCACCAAGACACGGTACAGTCCTGCTTTACTTGCCGTAGATGTTGTTGCGAAGCTTTAGCCAGGGTTATTTGAATAGATCAGTGACTGAACAGGGAGGCAGTAATAAGGGCTTCTTGGACTATTTATTTATACATATACATATACATATAATATATCTAAGGCTGGCTAACCAGCCTTACTTAACGTGGTTAGAACGTAACGTATAACATCAGCGTAGCAGGAAAGACTGCCTTAGCCTGTTCGCCTATTGTATCTGAGCCTAAGCCAACACCATAAAGCCAAGTTATGAGACAGGCCGGACTACCTATATATCATAATTGTTATTTAACTCGGGTGATAACCGAGTAGCCGGTAGACTACACAGCGTACACAGCGTAATTCCTTGATCTACTAATTTGCCTGATAGTGTTGAACGAGCGGTCAATATGGAACCCGATAACATATCTGCCGCGAGTCTATCCAACATGCCTATCCATCCTGCAGACAAATAGATACTCAATCCCAAACACAGCATCACGTCGGAATCAACTCTTTGTATTTTGGTACAAGTACACATGTACTCTCTATCTCCGAAGAAAGAACCCGTCCGTCACTTCGATCCACCCACACGGTGTCTTAAGCATAAAGTAGGCGAACGAATATGATATAAACACAAGCAGAATCGTACAGCATCTCTCACGATGTCGCAGCCAAGGTACCCGCCTCTTCCACCTTGCTCAGGCCCTCATCTCGTCGTCGTCGCTTCTCGAGGATAGCTTCCTTTTGCTGTGCGAGGATTTGGAGTTGTCGTTGTTCAATGCCCTGGATCCAGTATCCGAAGCTACCGCCGATGCCAGCGAAGAGGGGGTAGGCCCAGAGGGATTCCTTGACGAAGAGCGGGCGCATCTCAATGCCGAGTTGCCAGAGTCGGACGGCAATGCCTGGAATTGACCGGTCAGTATTCTTGAAATAGAAGCTGTAAATGTACCCGGGCGATCCGTAAGGATACAATGCGAATTGAAAAGAATCCTCGGAGCCAATCGTGGTAGAGGTGGACGTACCGAAGCCGCTCCAGAAGAGGACTTTGTGAACCATACTGGATGCTGGGGTCGCGTCGGACCGTGCGGTTTGGAAGGTAGAAGGTATTCGGTTCTGTCCGCTGAGAATGTGGCAGGTAGATTTGCAATGGCGGCTCGAGTTAGGTAGCGTCACAATGGAGCTCCGTCGGCAGGAAGAATGGCAGTAGTCGGGTTGAGGTTGTGCTCACTCAGTCTGCCGAATCACGGGGCCGCAGTTCCCAATCCGCTCCGGAACGCATGTTTTGCCGATCCCGTCGCGTCTGCAAACCAGGGTAGTTCTCGGACACGGCGCAACACATGCGATCATATTGAGTCCAGGCATTTTCGTCTGACTCTCTTGGTGTGCGGCTATGGATGGGTCTGTGGATGCTTCAGGAGCGCAGGAGAATGGCGTTGGCGTAAAGCGACCGTCGTTTGATGTCGAGAGATTTCAGCAGCGGAAGAAGTTCAAGACCGAGGAGCTACCCTTGACTGCTGCGCAACACAAAGCTATTGAGGACCTTCTACACAGCTTTAAGAAGAAGGGAGGGTTCGACCATATCCGGAAGAAAATCTGGTCGGAGTTTCATGATGGAGTACGAGGATCGCAGATTCTATTTACCTCGTTTAGACAGAAACACTGACTACATGCTAGGAAGGGAAAGCAGAATTTACAAGACGGCTTACGGAGATCGCAGAGTCGGAGATAGAGCGCGAACCCCAATTACTCTCGAGGGAACAGGGCAAAGCCGCGACGCTGATTGAAGGCGCTGTCGACCGCAGTGATATCTACAAGACGGTGGAGAAAACGCTAGATGCGCTGGCCGCACAACACCTTTCAGCTATATTCGAATCCATTCAGGAGATTCGTCGTCAAGAGGTTGGCGACGAGCAGGCTACCCGCGAGTTTATAGCGGGCAATAGGACAGATGAGGAATACGCTTTACTGGTCAAGGCTAAGCGTGACGAGCGCGAGAGGATCTGGCAGGAGGAGGAGCGAAAGCGCAGGGAAGCTGAAGAAGCGGAGGCCCGTCGGAAAGAGGAAGAGGAACGAAGACAGCGCGAAATCCAACGACAGAAGGACGAAGAGGAACGAGCTAGGAGACGAGAGCGTGAGGAACAACGGCGTGCAGAGCAACGCGCCCTAGACGAGCAACGAGAGAAAGAACGCCAGGAGCGATATGAGCGGCGCCGACGTGAAGATCGGGAGAGATACCGGGACTGGGGATATCGTGATCGAGATCGCAGCCATACAAGGGACAGGGATCTGGAGAGGGACCGTGATAGGGAGAGGGATCGCGATTATCGCTACCGTGATCGAGACCGCGACCGCTCGCCTGGTTACCGCTCTGAGCGTGGTTTGTCGCCGCGACGCAAAGACTCTCAAGCGGAGAAAACCCCCGTTTCGAAAGAACCCACTCCCCCACCGGCTCCGCCTGTGGACGAGAAGACGTTGGAAGAGACGGCCTTGCAGCTGTTGTTGAAGGAAGGCGAAGAGCTAGCAGCTAAAGCCCGTCAAAAGCCAGAGTTCGATTTCGAGGAAGCCGAAGCGATTGAAAACGGTCTCAAACCACCGCCAACAAAACCCAAGGGCACATCTGACTCGAGGTTCTCCGATACCCCTACTAAACCAGGTAGCCCAGTCGTTGATACTGACTATAGCCGCAGACGTGGATCCGCAGTGGCAGAAGACCGGAGCCGGAGACGTGATGGCAGTGGTAGCCGCTCAAGGAGGAGATCATCTCGGTTCGATGACGACTATCACAGGCGATCACGGGAAGCCTCTGACCGACCCCGGGACCGTGTGTCAGACGACAGAGTCCCAATTCGCGACTACCGCCAGGGCTACCGAAGCTGGCGGCCGGGCCGTAGTCGGAGCCGTTCTCTCACTCGGACATACGACAGAGATCGCGAGCGAGACCGTGATCGGGACAGAGATAGAGATCGTGACCGAGAACGGAGGTCGGATCGAGACAGGGACCGCGAACGAGATGACCGTGACAGAGATAGTGACCGGCGTCGAGACCGCAGCCGGGACCGAAGTCGAGACCGTAGTCGAGATCGTGGTAGGGCTAGGCCGGACTACGACAGGTACCGTCGACGATACAGCCACTATTCTCGGTCACCATCACCACGTCTATCCCACAGGGATCGAGATCGTGATAGGAAACGAGATGGAGACGGTGGAAGGGATAGGTCAAGAGATCGAGACTGGGACCGGGATCGAGGCAGGGAAAGGGACCGTTCTAGAGATAGGGACAGGTCCAGAGATAGGGATAGGTCAAGGGACAGGGAGAGACACAGAGACCGGGACAGAGACCGGGACAGGGAGCGGGATAGGGAGCGGGACCATGAAAGAGACCGCGACAAAGACCGCGACCGAAATCGAGATAAGGATAGGTATTCAGACCTAGACAGGGAAAGGGACCGGAACAGCGATCGGGGTCGTGACCGTGAACGATCTGTTGAAAGAGACAGGGGAAGAGACAGAGCCAGCGATCGCGACCGGGATAGGGAGAGACTTACAGAAAAGGACAAAGATTGCGACCATGACCGCGAGAGAGACCGAGAACGAGATCGCGGCAGAGAAAAGGAAAGGGACAGAGATCGCTCTCGCTCCCGACGGCGTTCCCCAAGCTTGCTGGACATCGACCGCTACGTCCCAGTTACTAGCCATCGAAGTCGCTCTCCTCGTCGACGACTGCGGTCTCCAGAGCGTGCAGACGAGCGGCCTCGGGGTTTTGTCGAAATAGACCGGTATATGCCGGGTGGGGGAGAGCGGGATAGGGTTCGTGATGGGCAGGTCCAAAATCAGACCCCAAAGGCGCAGAGCTGGAGGCCCGGCGATGCAGAGGAGAAGACATCGACTAGAGAATAGATAAACAGATGTGCCCTTTCCCAAATCTGTACGATTAATCTTGGTACGGTGTATACTATTACGTGACCGAAAGCAATACGTTGATAGTCACATTTGATCTCGTCTTTATCCTCTAAGCTATACATGTATATAAAACGACCAGGCTCACATTGCAAAGACGGATATTCAGGCTCGGTAAGCAAACCAGTATTAAGAATTCATTGCTTTGAGCCCTCAACGGCTTGCTGAAACCCTTCATTTTCATTATGGCGTCTATAAAAATAGGAGTTAGGGCCTGAATCGGTAGGTCGTAGATTTGGCGACAAGCGGTTGAGGATTGTCTCCTCTAGAAGCTTTATAGAGCGCTCATTTGATCCCAGTTTGTTCCAAACAGAGATCAAATGTGTGTTGAAGCGTACTGAGGTAGATACCCCAAGGACATGGTCATGTTCTATACATCACCGACATTAGTCCACCATAAAGTCCACTAACCATTCTATAGGTCTGAAGAGTGTGCCTACCTTTCTCTAGCGCTGCCTGAAACTCACTCGAGATACACAAGATCGCGATCTCATGGAAAAAAGCCTGTGCCTTCCTCTTCGGCACCCGGAATCTCCAACAACCTCCCTTAACATTCTCCGGGTCCTCCCAGACCGGCCGTACGCCCTTGCGGAAGATATGCACTGTGTCCCGCTGCGGGATCTTCTCCCATGGGTAGTTGTTGTAGATGCGGTAGAATGTTGCTATGTCTGCGACATCCTCGTAGAGCACATACAGTCGCTCGTCGTAGTCTGTGGATGAAGCGCTCTCGGCGCCAGAGTGCTTGTCGTACCAGAATGTCCAGTGGTATTGAAGAGGGAGAGGACGTAGCTTTCCGAGAATGTTCTGGTGGAGAGTTCGTCTGGTTGCGGGACTTCTATCCGTCGTCTCTTTGGTGGTGTCTTCTGTGGGCGAGGGTTGCTGGACTCGGAGCTCTGGAGTGTCCATCCTCGGTGTCGGCATGTTTGCCTTCGTGCTATGTTTCCGATTCGACGGGATTATAAACTTGCTTGATGAACTATCTCAGGCAGACGGTTTTTTTATGATTTCTATACTTTCAGCATTGGGGTAATGTTCGCGAGCCTAAAGAGAGTGGTTAGCTATATTCGGAAGTATAAACATGCCACGACCATTTAACAACTAGATGTCAACAGAATACATACCTTCTACTGATGCCGATCACAGTTTTGCTGCACAGGACAAATGAGAGAGTGCTAATGTATGCTCAATATAACAAAGATCTAGGTAATGAAAGATTTAATCGAATGCCTTGGACGTGTACGACAAAGAAGACGAGAAGGAGGGGGTGGGATTCAAAGCCCCAGCGGACGGGGCTCAGCAGATACAAGTCGGACGGCGTCAGGGTCATATACTTGGAGTCAAGTCAGACGCGAATCAGAAGTACATTACGCGGGACAAAACTCAGAATAACTGCCCACCAGCTTACTGTAGATGGTGATTGATCCTCCGTGATTGCAGGCGAAATAGATGAAGTGGACAGCTTGCCTGACACTCCTTAGGAGCAGGTATGGCCGGGGTGATTCTGAGCGAGTAACCAACGCCAACCACCAGTCGAGCTTCTAAATCATCTCTAACCAAACAACTTACTTGCGATTCTTCAGCCAATTTCTCCTGCAACGCCCGCATTTTCAAGCATCCAATAACTTCCGGGACCTGCATCTGACCCCTCGCGACCGGCCGGGGCCTAACGACCCCACCCTGTTTCGCAAAGCACATCCTTCGCCTGGCTACCCAGCAATACCAGCTACTTGATTCTTGAGCTTCTCTCAATTCATTGGCAGCGCAGGAAATGGACAATGTGCCACAGAAGCGCCCTGAGCAGCCTGACGCCAGCAATCACGCATCACCGTCGCCCTCATCCCCCCTAACTCTGCCTAACCGTCCGCGTGTCGAGAATCCAAATCGCCCCGTCGTGAAAAGTAATGGTCGGCGCAAACTTTCGGCGTCCGCCGCGGTGAATGCCCACTCCGCCTCCACAGAAGACGACGATGAAGATGATTATACGTCATCATCCGGCTCGTCGTTATCCTCTTCTGATGCCGAAGACGATGATGCCCAGAGCGAAACTGGCGGCGATATAAACAAGGACAACGAGGGGATCACATCCTTGCCGGCACGTCGAAAACCCGATATCCGTCGTATCGAACAAGAGCCTAGCCTTTTTAGCAGGTTATCTGCGTTTTTACCACAAATGAAATCTGCCAACGAGGATTTGGAGCGGGAGATTGCTGCAGGGCGGGCGAAGGATATACGGCTCGACGACGTTGATGAGGAAAGCGATGGCCAACGGGACGGTCAGTATATTGAGATGGTACGTTTGTCCGTCATGATACTATACAACATTTAACCGCTAATGACGGGTCTACAGAATCTTGGACTCGGTGTTTTGGAAGAGAAACGCCCTGGTGATCAGGACGAGAGGGATATTTCTGATACCCATGGACAGTCTGAAGACACAGATTTGTTGGATCGCTTATTGGGGAAGGGAAAGACGTCTCCATCGGCCAAGCCGTCCATTCAGGACCTCGGTGAATGAGGTCTTAAGGCCTACGACTTTCATGCATATATTGGCGTTCTAGTGAGGACCGACAGCGTCTCTCGCATAAATGTATACTGGACGATGGTTTACATTGGGTATCTTGGGCGTTTTACTGGTAGGGAAAAATGCAGGGTTCCTCGCTGAGAGAAGAATATTTTCTCGTTATATTTCTCCTTATATAAAAAAAATGATAATAATTCTATATCCACCGATAACCAGAACTCGCCTGTATCGTACACAAGACCAGGCTACATCCAATTGAATGTGAAGAATACAGTACCAAAGGTCTAGCCTGTTAGCATGCAGAAGGAGAAACTTGTATGCACTCATTTAAGGATAATTAAAAAGGTATAACTCAGGTCATTCCGGCGTCACCATCATCTACGAGATCTCCTTCACTCGGCAAGTCCAGCCTGATTCCTGGCTCAGGAGAGGTAGACTACTCAGGCGTTAGTGCAATGGAAATCAAAGAGAGGCTGAAATACTTACCTGGCACCAAGACACCATCCAAGCTCGTTGCCTTTGATCTTTTTCGCAATTTTGACCTCTCGCGACAAGGGCATCTCGTACCCCGTGTGAAGGAGACCAAGCTGGAAGTTCAAGTCCAAACACCACTCAGGTCGGTCACGTAGTTCCTTCAGTGCGTCTGGGATTCCTTCAAAGACACTCCACGCAGACTCGCCAGCACATACAGTCTTTGTAAGGTCGTGCAGTTCATCTAGTGTGAAAGAGTCCGGCATGCCCAAGGGCTGCGTGCGCTCGTAGAAGTAGGAAAAGATGTAAACATCTTCTTTAGCGAAGGTCTTTTCAAGAGACGGCTGGTGGACACCATTGAAGGAACACGGAGCTAGTGTGCACGCAGCATCCTTGTTGAGGATCTTCTCCGTCAGTCCGCGGCATTGAGCGGCTGTCGAAGGAGCTCCCTCCTTAGGGCCAACCATTTTGACTGTGACACCAGGCGCGAGCGGGTGGTTTGCCTGTTCACCTTCATACTTCAACTTCACTTCACGTTCCATTCCCGGTCCAATGCAAGGGTTAGAGATTGGTTGCTTCAGCCAAGAGCGATCGTCTGGGGGCATAGACGCTAACTTTGCCTCGACAATAGCCTTATGCACCGCATCGCGAGCGGCCATGAGACCATAACCAAGATGTGAGTGCTGGTAGAGCTCAAAGTGCCGTCCACCAAACTGAAGATCATACTTATGGTCACCCTCAGCCAGGTGCTCAGGCATACCGCCGGAGGGGCTCTTCTCAAAGGTGGGCTGGAAGACAATCTGTGTGGATCCTCCACCAAGGTCAAAGACTGCAGCGGTAGGAGTCTCATCTGGTCCACCGATTTTTCCGAGGAGGTAGTTGGTGGTGATCCAAGCATAGACACCCTCGTCTTTGCCGTCCATGATCTCAACGCCACCTTTTTCCCGAGAGACGACGGGGAAAGGGTAGACCGTCTCTAGACGAGTCCTTACGGCTTCCAAAATCTTCTCGCTCAGCTCAGAACCAAGCATGCGTAACCCAGCAGTAGCCTTGACCGCAATCGGTGAGCATGACTTGTACTCGTCGGGGACAGTCGACATAGCCACCGCCATAAGAGGATCCAAGCTCTTTGCTGCGCCCTCTGCATCCTCCTTGTAAGAGCTGAGGCCAGAACCACCCTCTTTCGGCTCGGTTTGCTTGAACTCTTCATGCTCAAGCTCGGGTGTGGGTCCGCAGTTGTTAAATCTGTAGACGTGGATTCGGGAACCCTGACTTCCAGCATCAATCATCATTGCATACTGGACAAGAGGCTTCGAGGAGTCATAAGGCTTCGAGCATTTCGTCGTAGGAGAAGAACCGCCGGCAGAAAGCTGGGAACCTGGGCTGGAATCAGTAACAAGTAAAGGCAATAATCAGTAGCGACTCACCAGGTCTACCGCTATAGCCCGTACCCCTCGACGGAGAGAGCCAGAAAAGAATCAGCAACAGAGCACTGACAATGGCACCCGTCTTGATGTAACGGGATCGCTGACTCTGAGTCATGTTGGGTGGCCGTTTGTCCACAAAAGCGGTTGGTAAATCTATGGGAGATTCGGAGGAATCCGTAACCCGAGAGATAGAACGTCTGCTGACTCTTGGGCCTTGTCGTCGACCGTCAACTCCAGTCGACATGCGAGCAGGAAAAGAATGGAAAGGGTTTCAGGCACGTCCCACGGACGACGTCCTTGGGTCGCGTCCGAGAGGCAAAAGAGAGAGATTTTAGGAATTGAAGGACGCTAGAATCATAGGGGCTGGGGCCTTCAACGAAAGCCAACGAGAACTCGAACGAGGCAGAAGGGATGGAAGATAAGAAAGTTGTCCACGAAGATCCAGGGTAGACTACAGGGCCAAACGGGTGGAAAAGGGTCGGCTCCGCTGTGGCGTCGAATCTGGACTGTGGCTCGGCTGTTCCAGAGATTCTTCCAACCGCATGCGTCGGCTCTGCAAGCTAGCAAGCTTTAGCAAGCTGTAATCTGGGCTACTGAACGGTTGAATATCGTTGAATACTGTTCTCTTTTCATGGTATTTGACTTTGTTTCTCAGACATCCAACGCTCTGATAATACTGTAATTGATTTGCCTTCCCTATTTGTCGCTCCAGTCTACCTTTCTCGCCACGATGAAGCACATCCGCGGCCTCGTCTCAACGACACAGGCTCTTCGCCAGACATTCCTCCTGCCTCAAGCATCACGAGCATCAACGCGACTCCAATTCAATCATCACTTTCCCATTCAGAATTTATCACAAACACGGTTTCGCTACGCAAGTTCCAGCAGTGGCCCGCAAGGCACTGGGGAGATCAAAGACGAAAACATTCAATCAGATTATGTCCACGTTGTCGGCGAGGATAACAAACTCAGTGGCCCAACAAAACTCAGCACTTTCCTGAGCAGTCTCCAAAGACCACAGCAATACCTACTTCAGGTTCAGGCCGGCACGCGCGATCGGCTACCCGTCTGCAAAGTCATAAATCGCCGCGAAGCTCAAGACCGCGCGCGCGCCTTTGCCAAAGCCGCCAAAGCCGCCAAGAAGACTGTCAAACAAGTTGAGCTGAACTGGGCCATTGATCCTCATGACCTTGCTCACCGACTTAAAAAAATCTCGGAGTTCCTGGAGAAGGGTATACAGGTGGAGATTATCCTAACGAGGAAGCGACACAAACGGCCAGCGACTGACGAAGAGGTCAAAAATGTGATGGAAAAAATACTGCAGGCAATTAAAGATGCCAATGCTACACAAATCTCGCCTATGGAGGGCGAACCCGGCAAGCGGGTTGTGCTTACAGTGAAAAGGAAGGACACGTAAGGAATCCTAAAGCTAATGCTGTATACCATGTATATCATTGAAACCATAGGAAAATTGTACAATAATACGGAGTACCACGGAATACGGCGTACGGTCAAACAGTAGCCCGGCATTGCGTCTGGAGATGTACAACAGCCTTGTAAACTGAGCTAATACTCGGATATACCAAGTCTGGGCACATAATTCATAGTAGTTATATCAGATTTGAACACTCAGCTGCATAGTAATCGGAACAAAGTATGGAGCGACTCTAGCATAGGACGGAGCAGAGGACCGGGAACTCCAGGAACATCCGCAATGCTCCGTTGCTGATTGGTTAATAGATGACTAAGCACATCTCCTAAAATTTTCGGGCCAGTTGCAAAGCTCAACCCATTGTCGGGTGTCGTTCTTCAATCCATCGCGTTCCCTTGCTCTTTGTTCTGTTTGTCGTTTTCTTGCGGAGCAGTCATCATGTCGGGCCTTTCTAGAACCGCCAACCTTCTTTTTCGCACCACCAAGACGTCTATTCTGCGTCCCCGTGGTGTAAACCCTGTGCAATATGCGCTCTCCAAAGATAGGCAGACTGTCCGCGCGATGGCAACTACCTTCGAGCGCACCAAGCCCCATGTGAACATCGGTAAGCAGAATATCTTGTTTATCGGGCTGTCATTCGGCTAATAGACACTTGAAAGGCACCATTGGACACGTCGATCACGGCAAGGTGCGTTACTCTAATTCTACTCTGGAGCTGTTCTTTTCTAACAACCAACTCCTTAGACCACATTGACCGCTGCCATCACCAAGCACCAGGCCTCCAAAGGGCTTGCCCAATTCCTTGAGTATGGTGCTATTGACAAGGCTCCTGAGGAGCGTAAGCGTGGTATTACCATCTCTACCGCCCACATCGAGTTCTCGACCGACAACAGGCACTACGCTCACGTCGACTGTCCCGGTCACGCCGATTACATTAAAAACATGATTACTGGTGCCGCCAACATGGACGGTGCTATCGTTGTTGTTGCCGCTTCCGATGGACAGATGTACGTCAACCCAAATGCACGAGTTGAGATGAAGTAGCAGACAGCTGACACAGCCCTTGCAACAGGCCCCAGACTCGTGAGCACTTGCTGCTTGCCCGCCAAGTCGGTGTCCAGAAGATTGTTGTTTTCGTCAACAAGGTCGATGCCGTCGATGACCCTGAGATGTTGGAGCTCGTTGAGCTGGAGATGCGTGAGCTTCTTAACACTTACGGCTTCGAGGGTGAAGAGACCCCTATCATCTTCGGCTCCGCCTTGTGCGCTCTCGAGGACCGCCGTCCCGAAATTGGTACTGAGCAAATTGACAAACTTCTGGAGGCTGTTGACACTTGGATCCCTACTCCCCAGCGTGACTTGGATAAGCCCTTCCTGATGTCCGTCGAGGAAGTCTTCTCCATTCCTGGACGTGGTACCGTCGCCTCCGGCCGTGTCGAGCGTGGTCTTCTCAAGAAGGATAGCGAAATTGAGATCCACGGTGGCGGTGAAGTCCAGAAGACCAAGGTCACCGACATCGAGACTTTCAAGAAGTCCTGTGACGAGTCCCGTGCCGGTGACAACTCCGGTCTCCTTCTCCGTGGTACACGCCGTGAGGATGTCAAGCGCGGTATGGTCATCGCTGCTCCTGGCTCTATCAAGGCCCACAAGAAGTTCTTGGTCTCCATGTATGTCCTGACCGAGGCTGAGGGTGGCCGCCGCAGCGGATTCGGTTCCAACTACCGCCCCCAGGCCTACATCCGCACTGCCGGTAAGTCTTTCTCGAACAATTTGAATGCCATCTTCGGGCATCATCGTCGTTCTAACCAATGTTTAGACGAGGCTTGTGATCTCACCTTCCCCGATGGCGACCTAAGCCGTCGTGTCATGCCGGGTGACAACGTCGAAATGATTTTGAACCTTAACCGCCCTGTCGCCGCCGAGGCTGGTCAGCGCTTCAACATCCGTGAGGGTGGCCGTACCGTTGCTACCGGTCTGATCACGCGCGTCATTGAGGAGTAAACGACTGCGTTGTACTTCTTGAAAAGTATCCGGCTGGATCTCTCGGTAATAACGACTTGCAGTGCAGGATGCCGTGAATGGATTCAGTACATTACATTGGGAAAGGGGTCGCTCCGGCGTTTAGTGTTATATTCATATACTTGTATTTTATTCAATATGTAGAATCTTTTATTCGGCTCTCCTCTCCTGTTTCTAGCCATGTTTGAATATGAATTGGATGATCAGTGAGTCTTGTTACCACATATCTTTCCACATCATGTTGCCCTATTCTATCATTCTACAGGGCAGATACGGGCCTTGCTGTCCGTCTCCTTATGCCATACTCCATCCTCTACCTTTGGAGGTGGGAGGAGGGAATACGCTAATACTAGAATGGCATGATAAATTGTGGCCTTGAAAATCAGGCTTCAATGACGCTCCAGAACGCTCCTACTTCCTGCCACCTGCACAGTGCGCCTGGACTCCTTGGAGGCTGGGGAATCACGATCCACCATCCACTTGCAAGCGACCAACCTGGCCTTACAATCAACTTCGGGCGCACCACGAGATCCTCCAGGTGCGTTCTGTGTGGCTGCCAGTCTTGTGATTGACACTTCCAGTGACCTTTTCTTACTTCTTTGCACATGAACTTTCGGTCTCCTTACAGCCGATCGGCCCTGCGTTAAGCTTCCTAAGTCTCTCCTTAACATCACGACCGTTTTCGCATACTCGTCACTCCCAGCGATACTCTTCCGCTTGTTGGAGCTCTCTTAGATTCTAGAACGACAATACCTTGCCTTAGGAACTGTTCCTGGGAATCTGGATAACTCTCCGACGGCGTTCTCACACCATGGCGACCAATGGCCATTTTGCCCCCATTGGCAGCGACAGCAGCGATAAGACGACATATGAGCATGGTGTCCAAGTAATCGACGAGAATAAAGAATTCAAGTATGCCTTCCGTTCTTTCTGACATGCAAACATGTTTGTGCGCAATGCGGCTTGATGTGACGTCGACGGCATTCGCTTTGTATGGCGATGGGAGCTAACAGTCATACTATAGTACGAACCTGACCAAGTATCTAACCTTCGAAAATGTCACCCCTGCAGGTTTCAACTACCATCTTATCTCGGTCTTTGGATCTCAATCGACAGGGAAGTCTACCCTTCTCAACCACCTCTTCGGTACCCACTTCTCCGTCATGGCCGAAACGGAACGACGTCAGACCACCAAGGGTATTTGGCTATCAAAGAATAAAAACGGAGACGGCAAGTCGATGGCCGATAACATCTTGGTGATGGATGTGGAGGGTACCGATGGACGCGAGCGGGGTGAAGACCAGGACTTCGAGCGCAAGAGCGCTCTCTTTGCGCTCGCGACTAGTGAGGTTCTGATTGTTAACATCTGGGAGCACCAAGTTGGTCTATACCAAGGAGCTAACATGGGCTTACTCAAAACGGTCTTCGAGGTTAACTTACAGTTGTTCTTGAAGGATAAGAAGTATGTTACTGGATGTTCATTCTCACATGCGCGAAAGCTGACTATTCCGGCTACAGCACCACTCATCGTTCCCTTCTTTTCTTCGTAATCCGTGATTTTGTTGGCACTACACCGCTCAAGGCTTTGCAGAAGACACTGATGGAAGATATGTCTCGCCTCTGGGACTCCATCTCCAAACCTCCGGGATTAGAGCGCTCGACTGTGCATGATTACTTTGACTTCCAGTTCTACGGACTACCTCACAAGAGCTACCAGCCTGAAAAGTTTGTCGAGGAAACCAAAAAGCTCAGTCTCCGTTTCCGCGAAGGGCAAAAGAATGCGACACTCAATGCGCAAAACGGTGAGTTTTCAGAAGGCGGTGTTTTCCTTCCGGAGTATCATCGCCGTATTCCCGCCGACGGATTCTCAGTGTATGCGGAAGGCATCTGGGATCAAATTGTCAACAATAAAGATCTGGACTTGCCGACTCAGCAAGAATTACTTGCTCAGTTCAGGTGTGATGAGATTCTGAGAGAGGTGATGGTCGCCTTTGACGAGGCCATTTTTCCCTTTGAGGACAAACAGTCTCAGGCATCTCGTCTTGGAGAGCCCGAGGTGCTTGGAGGGTTGGGCGCAGCCATGCGATCGGCACGTGCTAAGGCGACGAAGAACTTTGAGACTGAAGCGAGCCGGTACCACAAAGGTGTCTATCAGCGGAAGCGGGCGGAGCTTGAGGGAAAGGTTGATACCCGTTTGAAGGCCCTTTTCCAGGGTCAACTTAACGCCGCGCACAAGTCCGGCATCAATGATTTCAGTGACGCAGTCACTGCTGAAGTGAAAGCGGGACAGAAAAAGGGCACAGGCTATGACTTTGCCGAGATAGTCAACGATGAGGTGAAGAAAGCTCTTCAGAAATATGAAGAAGTCGCCCGTGCCACTGTGGTAGAGGGCGCACCCTGGAGTAATTATCAGCAAGAATTGGCATTGTACGAAAAAGAGCTTTCAGAGGTCAGCGCCCGCCTGAGAAGGGATGAGATGAGACGGTTAGCGACCCGTGTTGAGCGATGGGTTCAATCTCGCTTAGGTGAATCTGTTGGCTTGGAGTTTAACGCTCTGGGTTCTGGACGTGCCGGTGGCGCTGCGCCCGAATCGGGCGAGAAGCCGTCTGAAAAGAAGTTCTGGGATCGTGTGTGGAACCTCTTTGTTGAGACAGTCCTTGACGCCGAGAGAAGATTTACAGACCGCGCAAGCAGCTTTGATGCCAGCTTGGAGGAAGTGGATGTTGGGCTATGGAGGCTGCGAAGGAAGTCTTGGGGTGTCCTGCGCGCCAAGATTGAAGAGGAAATGACTGAGGGAAACTTGTTACTCAAACTGCGGGAGAACTTTGAAGACAAATTCCGCTACGATGAAGCCGGCGTTCCGAGGATTTGGCGGCCGACTGATGACATTGAGGGCATCTATACTCGAGCTCGCGAGTCGACTCTAACTCTGATACCCCTTCTTTCCCGATTCCGACTAGCGGAAACCTCAGCTCCGCCCCCACTAGACCGCTGGGTCGGACATACTCCTAGCTCAGCGACAACTGCAGATGAAGAAGATCTGCCGCCTATTGGTGGTGTGGACGAAGAAGAAGGCAAGAGCCTGGAGGAAGAAATGACTATTCTTGGCGATGCGAAACGCCAGGAACTCACAATCAGATTCAAGAAGGCCGCGGATGGAGTATACGTAGAGGCCAAACGGAGTGCCATCGGAGGCATGACGCAGGTACCGTTATATTTCTACGGTATTCTTCTTGCTCTCGGCTGGAACGAGATTGTTGCTGGTAAGAGTTAGCTTTGTCAAACCCTCTTTTTGTTGCTGACCGTTGATGCCAGTTCTGCGTAACCCGGCCTACTTCTTCCTGCTCTTCGTATGCGCTGTCGGCGCATACGTCACTTACCAGCTCAACCTATGGGGACCGATCCTGAAGATGACGGAAGCGGCATCCAACCAGGCGATGATCGAGGGTAAGCGCCGGCTGCGAGAGTTTCTCGAGACTTCAGATACTGGGCGCCAGGCGATTGCGATGTCAAGCTCTGGCTCTTCGCGTTCTGGCAACGAACACGAGATGTCCCGGCTCAACAAGCAGGGGAAATCCTCGACGGACGAGGACGTGGATGACCTATGAGCTATTGATGTGTAACTCTACGTAATTAGCATGTCTATGTTCGAATAAATAATTATATTATTGCGTTAGACCTTGTCAACTGTTCTGGTTATTCTGGTTAATGTATGTACGTCTCCGCTTGCTGGCGGACTTGCTCCGAACCGGACGTCCCCCACCTGGCTCCGATTCTCATGCATTATTTAGTTGCGGGACATGTGGACGTGCTGCTGGAGGCTAATCGTGACAGCTCTACCGTGCTCCAGACTGCTTAAGATTTTCATCAACAGCAGACGACCCACAACTGACCATTTTGACCAGCTCATTATGACTACTTTCGACCTACCAGAGACATTTGATGACCTCCCCAACAAGCGCCAATACTGGCCTGCTCCGAAAGGCTCGCCCGAAGAGGGCCTAGGCATGCTCCGTATCCTGACCCCGGACATCGTTGCCAATGCAGCCCGCCAAATCCAAACGGGCGAGCGGGTATGTCTGAACTGGGATATTGAGAACTTGAATCCTCCAGGTGGGCTACCCTCATGCAGATGAGCCTGTTCTCAACTCACAAAAGGGCAAGGTTTCAAACGCAAGCCCTTTGAGCACAGGATAAAATGGGTCGCAGAAGGCGTGGCTTTTGATGACGAATATCACTTCAATCCACAGCAGTCATCTCAATGGGACGGCCTCCGTCACCACAATGGGCCCGCACCAACGGCCGAAGATCCCAACTGCCGACTTTTCTACGGAGGAACGAGCGCAGAAGAAATTCAAGACCCTAAGAATCCCCGTATCGGAATGGGGTACTGGGCGAAGAAGGGCATTGCAGGACGCGGCGTCCTTATCGATTTCGTCTCGTGGGCTGAAAAGAAGGGAATCCCCGTCAATGCCTTAACACAGCAGGAGGTTTCACTAGACACTGTGCACGAGATTGCGCGAGAGTGCAAGGTTGAATTCCAACACGGCGACATCTTCTTCCTCAGAGTCGGTCTGCCGCAAACATGGGCGGCCATGAACGATGAGCAGAAACAAGCGTACAGCAAGCAGGCGACCCCAAAACATGCCGGGATCGAGCAAAGTGAGCGTGTGCTACGGTTCTTTTGGGACAACCACTTTGCGGCGGTTGCGTCAGACGCGGTCAGTTTCGAGGTGTACCCACCACTTAACCCGGACTTTGATCTGCATCATCATCTACTTGCGGGGTGGGGAGTACCTATCGGCGAGATGTTTGATTTGGATGGGTTGGCGGAGATGTGTATACAACATGGTCGCTGGACGTTTTTCGTCTCGAGTAGCCCTTTGAACTGTGCGAATGGGGTCTCGAGTCCCCCGAACACTATGGCTATTTTTTGATCAGTCAAACTTATGTGCCGACGGGGTATATGAGGATGTCGGCCTTTATTCATCGTATACTTCCAGTCCTAAGCGACTCCACGTGACTACAGGCTTATTTAGAAGCCTCGGTTCGCAATCCCAACATTATTTTTATTGGGGTATTCTATAGAACTATTACTCGACAGCTCGACGTCGATCAATTCTTTACACTGGCAGAACGTCGCTCCCTTCCGTTTGCACATGCCACATCGTATTTGTGACTAGCGCTCCGCCTAGAAGTCCGAAGCGCGTCAGCAGCGCTTATCTTGCCCTACTTAATACATCTGACAACTCTCTGCTTCTTCCTCTTCTCCTCTTTTCTCTTTCCAGATGATGGACGAAATGGCGCGCCATCTGAGTCTCGAGAATATTCGCGCGGCTCTCTCAGTACTCGTATCCTGGCGGACCCTGGCCCTCCTCCTAGCGATCCTCAATCTCAAGAACCTCCCCTTCGTCTGGCACGTAAGTCGCTCGCGCTCATCATTCAGATAAAGCCAGCCAGAACATAACGCAGATATCTTCATCTTAGGTCCGCCTAGCCCGACACTTCCTCTCAAACATCCGCTGGCGCCCCGACTACCCATTCTTTCCCAAAAACAAAGCCCTGACAACCTCAACCGGAAAACCTACGCATCCTATCTTCGTCCCTTACGCGATAACTACCACAACATCTCTTCTCGAAACAGATTACAACTTGCACAAGTCTAACAGCACCTACTTTTCTGATCTCGATGTCTCCCGCACTGCCCTCGTAACCCGCCTCTACAGCCCCGGTGTCGGATTAACAAGCAAAGAGCTCGATATTGAACTTGCGGAAAAGGCGCGCGCGGAGGGCAAGACCCCACCGCCACGGAAGAATATGTACATCGCTCTGGGGTCCGTCTTTTGCTCCTTCAAGCGCGAGATCAAGCCCTACACGAAGTATGAAGTCGAGTCTCGCGTTCTGGGCTGGGACAAGAAGTGGATGTATATCTTAAGTTTCTTTGTTAAGCCAGCAGCGAAGAACGGCGGGAAGAGGATGCTTTATGCGACGGCTATCAGCAAGTATGTCGTTAAGAAGGGACGGCTCACGATTCCGCCGGAGAGGGTGTTGCGTAAGAGCGGGTTCCTGCCGGAGCGGCCGAAGGGTCTACCAATGCCGGGTGACTCCTTGGAATCTACTGCTGCATCTGGCACTGGAACACCGTCTGGAATTACAGCGACTGCCAGTGGTGTGGATGGGTCACTGGTTCGTGAGGTGCTGAAGTTGGAAGACGGTGATATTCCGGAGAACGGAAAACTAGAGGCGGAGAAGAAGGCCAACGCAGAATCTTGGGATGGTGATGAGTGGACTTGGGAGCGCATCGAGGAGGAGAGGGTACGTGGAATGGCCGTTTTGGAGGGATTCTGTGGTTTGGATGAGAGATTGGCGGGGGAGTGGGATGAGTAGCCTTCTCTTTTTGCTTACACTTCTCAGCATATAGAAATAGAGCACATTACTGTACATAGACTAATATATAATGCTATATGGACCAAAGTGTGTACTAGGAAGGTGTGTAGAACAATCAGATAGTGGATACCCCGTGATATGACCTCGGGTCCGCGTGTACCTGCCTGATACAGATTGAACCGAAGCTTTATCGTTTATCACTAATAAAGATCTCCAACCAGACCTCTTCTCTGCTTGATACACGCACAATCTATCACAATCATTCTTCTCGAGACAGACCGACCTCTGACCATATCCTTTCTCTACAGCTCGAAGTGGAACTATCAACCAATACTTTGTATATTCTGCTTTGTATCTACTCCTGCCATCCACTTCCACGAACCAGCCCTTCAGAGTACTATACATAAGGTACTGCATTTCCGCCGTCGTATCCCTCCACGAGACCATATACTGACGCTTGACAGTCTAAAACGAAGAAACTCAGAGAAATATGCCAATCGAGGTGCACCCACTCACGACAGCCGAGATCCCCGGCGCAATCGAGGTGATCCAGCAGGCTTTTGCAGATGATCCCTATTTTCAGTGGGTATTTGATAAGCAGAATGTATGTATCTTATGGTCACCTCCCCTCTTGTCTTTTCTCTACATAGGCCTGGCTTGTTGCTCTCGTTATACGCCAGTGTATATATTGAATGGTGCATGCTTATATCATCAGTTCCTTGTATATAACCTGGAAACGCGAATTGTGAGAAGGAGGGGGAAAGCTAACATAGAAAACAGTTCAACAAAGTTCGCAACTACGGCTCATTAGAAGCACGGTGTCTCTGGGGAATCAATAACGCCATTTTCCATGTTGCCGTGGACACAGGTGCAGAACTAGATTCCGCTGCAGGAGACAAGAGAATCGTAGGCGTGTCATGCTGGCTTGCACCCCATCCCCTATCAAAACCAGAATCATGGTACAGCTGGTCCCAATCCTGGCTCCTCTGGTTCCGGCAGGGGCTAAATAATCTCCGACACGGTGGACGGGGCGGGCTCAATATCCGTCGATACTACCTCTGGAAAGAGCGGCAAGCTGAATGCCAGAAAGCTATATGGGACGATGAACGGGGGTACTATTTCTGCAATATTGTTGCCGTCAGGCCCGATGCGCAGGGGAGGGGCGTGGGAAGAAAGCTCTTCGAGGAAGTTACTAAAATTGCGGATAGAGAAGGGATGAAGTGTTATCTAGAAAGCTCAAGACTCGAGCCAAATGTGGGAATTTATCAGCGACTTGGGTTTCAGTTGAGAATGGAGATGGAGTGTCGGGATGGTGATGGAGAGGGAGAGGCCTGTAAAGTAAGTGCTCCTCTTCTCTATACGAGTGCAATGGCTGACTGTTGCAGCTTTATTGTATGGTGCGTGAGCCGAGCAATTCATCATCGTGAGCAGACACGTGCCATGCTGTTAAGCCCTGTTAATAGGATCAAACCTCAGCACCAGCTTGCGTCCCTTCGGCAGGGAGATAAAGTCTGCGAGGTCCTGCTCAATACCCTCATCATCCACAACAGCCGTCGTGTAGTTGGTATAGACTGCTGCCGTTACCAACTTGATTTCTGTATCCTATCAGCACACAACTACCAAGACAAAGAAGACAAGAAACAGTATTAACTGAAAGAAAATATTGGGGAAGTACCCTGCAGCGCAAAATTGCTCCCTAGACACATCCTACCTCCACTCCCAAACGGCCACCAGAGCCGCCGCATATCATGTTTCTTTCCAGACCCAGGATCGAGCCATCGCTGTGGTAGCCACTCCGTTGGCTGCGGATATACCTCCTCAATCCGATGGAGGGTATATGCAGATGAGCTGACAGTGATGCCGCCTGGAATACCATCGAAGCCATCTATTGACGTTCCACCTGGCGTATCTGGAGTTACACGGGGTAGTGGTGATGAGGCGGGGGCATGGAGCCGAAGTGTTTCGCGGACGATCGCATCAAGGAGGGGAAGATTGTCAACCGATGATGGATGTGGGAAACTACCATTTCCACCGCCTGAGGGAAAGGGGTACTTTAGTGAAGGTTGCAGTAGGAGCAGTTCTGCTCGGAGCTCATCTTGCAGGTTTGGACAATGCGAGAGCTCCCACATCATATACGTGAATGTGATCCCCGACGTTTCATGACCGGCTATAAGGTGGTCGAGAAGCTCCGACGCAATAGCGAGGTCGCTGGGACGGGAATCTGGGGACTTCTCCAGACCATGCCGGAGGGCATTGTATACGACCGGTTTGGTGGATATAGCGTCACTACTACTCGACTCAGTTTGCGTTTGTCGACATAAATCCAGACACCATCGTTCAATAAACCCATCAGCCCGCTCGTTGAGGCTCAAATGCTTGAACTTTTCATACTCTTCTAGCCACCTCTGCCAACCCGGCAGATCAAACAAAAAGCTCGTCCCATTCTGCACGCCGAGCAAGTAAGCCGAAGTGAAATCCATGCCAACAGCCTGGAACAGCGGCAGGACATTCACAGTCTCTCCATTTTCCGCGATCCGCTGCAGGATTGGTAGGAGTCGAGTCGATAGAATCACCGCCGAGATCACTCTCATATCCTCGCTTTCCTGTAAATACGACTTTGAATAAACCCGACTAAGCATTCTCTTCTGCCGCGCATGCTCTTTATTACCCAGCATCCCAACCAGATTCTCCGTATGGAAGTTGAGAAACAGGTCTCTGTACAGAGCGTGTTTCTCGAACGCTCCAGTATAGATCACCCGTAGTCCATGGAGAGAGTTGACACTCAGTTCGTTCGGTGATAATCGAACGACAGGCCCATGTTTTGCATGCAGAGCTTGAATCGTGACTGTTTCTAATCCGGCATGCCGGATGGAGTTAATCCAGTAGCTGGACAGCGGGGAGGTGAAGTGCGCATTGGGTATGTTGAGCTTTGAGAGGCGGGAGAGGAAGAGCGGGTGGATGAGATATATAAACAGAAGGAAAGAGACTGTAAGTAGAAAAGAGAGGGTAAAGATGGCTGTGTGCGTGAACATTGTGGAATCAGTCAGTAATTGAACCATGGATCGATCGTGAGGTAGGTGATGTGGAAGTGGTTGCCCAGGTGGTAGTGAGAATGGACTGGGCAGTCAAGGGATGCAACCTTGAACCTTAAATTAGGATCGAGAACTGCGCTGTACAACATGAACTCTCATTATACAGCTTATTTGTCTAAGTTTCAAAGTAGACTAGTCAGACGTTTCCGTCGAAAAAGCAATACTCTGTCCGGATTAAGTATACTGCAACATTAGCTTGACCTATGTAGCATCCGGCATTCTAGCCAAAGATCACTTCGAGATATATAGAGACTTGAACTGCCAATATTCAACCCTTACTACTGCACCTTCCCTTCAAGTGCAGTAACTTCAATTCAATCGCCCACTTCCGCCTCAAGGAATAGCAGACCTACCCTGACCTGTACAGAATGCCCACCGAAGTGGTCTTAACAATAACTGGCTTCCGCAAGCCTGGTCTCGATGAGTCCTCCTTGCACGAGTATTTAACAAACCACCATGCACCCCTTGCGCTACCCTTCCTGCTGAAATACGGTGTTAAGGAGTATAGCCTGGTACTTCTACTTCATATATCCTCCCAAAACTCTTTAAGGGAAGTGGATTATTGACTGGATATGTGCAGATCGACCAATTCTCCACCTTCACACCCCACGTCGAGCAGATGCATATGACCGAGAAGCTAGCGGATTGTGACTACATCGTGCAGTTTGTTATGGATGATATTAGGCAGTTTACAAGACTCTGGGAGGACGAGGAGTTCCGGAAAACTGTTAAGCCGGATCATGTGAACTTTGCGGACGAGAGCAAGTCTGGGTTAGTCCTTCTTTCCTATATTTCAAGGCAAAAGTGTGCTGATGAGTTTGGGGGGTAATAGGATATCGATTGGGTACAGGACGAGATTCATCTCGCCGGAGGAAGGGTTGGGGCAGTTGAAAAATTGAGGACAGGCTCATTTCACTACATTTTGACCATAAAGAATGTTTAATGCTAGAGGGCTGGATCGAGCTGGACAGTTATAGATTGGTTGATACTTCGATGAGATAGATTTATATATAATGCTGAGTAACAAACCGCCTCCCCCCTGCGCCTAATTTTCGAACCTTAATCAATGAAACCTATGCAACCCAGGGAATCACAAAAAGAAACGTGTGGCATAACAAGTGTAGCATAAAGTGTAGCATAACAATAGTGTATGGCAACTCTCCGTGCGCTTTGACGGAAACAGAAATCGTGAATTCGTGACTTCGTGGCGGTTTAAGGTCGTAGTCAAGTGTATATACTCCTTCGGAATCACGCCGTCTGATCTAGACGGATCCATTCTCTCGGAACGTCCATACTGCGGTTGACGCGCGCCCCAGGTGTTAAGGGCACGTCGACTCGTCCTGAGCCTCGCTCATCGTCGACATGTTCTTCGTAGGTGGAGAGACGCGAGAAGTAGTCTTGCAGCACTGCTTCGCGGTCGTTGTCTCCGACTATACTAGTATACTCTGGCGGAGGTGTGATGAGGGGTGGCGGAGGAGGCACCTCGTCAAATGCGGGCGGTGCAAAAGATGGGGCGCGGAGCAGGTGCATCGGCCGAGGCACCTGTTCGGTCACTTGTCCGTCTGACTCGGAAGCTAGATGCGCCGCTGGAGGTCGGGCCAAACCGCCAGAACCACTAGTAAAGCTCCTAGTAACGTGAGCCGGTGGATCATCACGGTCAGAGCTGGACGGAGTGCGAGATCCATTCCGGCGGATTTGCGGAGCGCCCGCACATCCACATTCAAACTGTGGTGCTGGACTTGCAGGCTCCGATCCAGGGTTTGTATACGCCGGTAGGTATATGTTTGCTTGCGTGGCTTTACATGAGAGAAGATGGAAGGGCGAATCAATCGAGATTTCAAAGTGTCGTCGTTTCCCGGGATCACGTTCATCTTGCTTAGACAGACGAAGGACGATCTGAATCCAGTTAGTACCGTATAAATGGTCATATAGAATGCAGACATACCTTGATCCAATGGTTGATCTGGATGTTGTCATACGTTGTGTCAAAATGCAAACGCTGGGACTCATCTCGATTCTTCATTTCGTGGCAGCTCGGAAGTTGAACACTGAATTCCATTTCAGTCGGTCCTACCCCGGATTCACTGTTCAGGTTTCCAAGTAGGTTGGTTCGACCCCGTTCGACAATTTCCTCCCCTCGCGCAGCAGCTGCGCGTTGATCCCATTCGATGCCTCCACCAGCCGTAACGCGCATTGAGCTACCGGGATACGTGCTGGTGCTTGCCTGGTCGGCCCGTTTCTCGAAAAGCAGTACCTTCTTTGCAGGTTGAAATCTGTGTACACTCTTGTCGGCAGTCCAGTGCTGAATGTTTTCCGTCACAAAGACCTTGATCCGGTGGCACTCAACCTTTGCTAGAGGAGTAAGCTTGAAAGCTATCGGAATCTGAGACCCAAGCGGAAAGGATTTCCCCGAAATCACAATATCATAGTGCAGCTGGTCCTCCCAGTTCCGCGAAATGGCAATCGGTTCGACTTGCTCTAGCGAGCCTTCTGCCGGTGTGCGGATGACGGGCACTTCCAGGGTGCCCAGCAGGTTTGGCCGGAAAGCGCCGGAACGCTCCACGATGGCTTCCAGATCATACCTCACAAAGCCGAGTTCCGTCTTGATCGTCTCTGGAAGGGAACCGTCGATTGGGAACTCAAAACTGTACAGATAATCGCCGACTGGAAACAATCGATAGTTGCGCTGAGTTTGGGGCGGACCGGCCGGCGGCGGATCGCCCTTACCAAAACTGCGCGAGTTGCTGGACTGTAATGAGAGGCGTTTTGCCTCTCTGCTGGTCAGACCATTGAGCGATGTTGAGGAGTTGCTGTTACTAAAAACCTCTCGGGTGATCGTAGTCGTGCTATCCTTGTTCCCCGTTACTACACTTAGAGGTTTGGCGTGCTTATAAATGTGGGCGCCGTAGTCATTTTGCATAAGAGCTGTATCGCCGTGATTGAAGTATACGACTCCATGGGTAACTAGGTCTTTCTTATCGTGAAAGTGGATCTTCTTGGGCGGAATTCCTATAGCGTAAGGTCAATAAATGCAAAGACAAGCTGAAACCAACAAAACATACCATCTGGCCAATCGGTCTGCGCCTGTCCTCTGAAACAAATCGAGATTTTCTTGATCTTGACACTTTTTGATATCTTTAAATGCAACTGCCCGCGCAAGATGGCAGACTTCTTTGTAGTAGGGTCATTCTGGTCGTAGCCCTGAAGGAAGAGCACAGGCTCCGTAAGGGCGATTCCAACAGCAATCCCACTTCCCGTCGCAACGATCTTTTCGTTCGGCAACGATGGAAACGACGCGTTGTCAGGAACGCAGCCCGGCGACGGCCCACGAGAGGCTACTACCGACGAGTTCGAGGAAGAATGCGAGCGCATTCTGCCCGGATGAAGAGATGGGGCGGCAAGCATGTTGACATCGTCTGGGGAAAGAATGATCTCAGAGACAGGGCGATGACGACGTGGCCGAGCCATCGGGCGATCCTGCGACGGCGGCGCTGGAGATTGGGCGGTTCCTAGGCGGAGAAAGCGCTTCGCGTTTTCCCGGGGACCCGCCAGCTTTCTGAAGATAGACCCGCGACGAGCGAGACCGGCTTGCTTGGGAAATTGTTGGGTCGCGAAATCGGTATTTTCGACTGTCGCGGTCACAGTAGTTGACCGGCGATGGTGAAGCCTGGAATGCAGCAGGCTCGAAAGCAGAGGGACGGGTTCAGACGTCTCGCAGGGGAATTGACCGGCGACTAGATTTGCGGCGGTGTCTGATCCTGGTAAATCCTGAGGCACATGAGCAGCTGTCATCGTGAAAGACGCCAGTGAAGGATCATTATCTGGGGTATAATGTGACGGAAATAAAGAAAGTATGCAAGGCCTTTGAAATTCTGAGGGGAGGAATAAGAAATATATAAATATGGGACAGGGATAGAAGGGACGGGGACGGGAGTATAAAAGGAAACAAGGGAGAAGAAATAAAGAAGCGACACAGATCAGACTGATTAGAGATCACAAAAAAAAAATAAAAGTAAGGCCGACGACCCTCTTCAGGTTTCAACTTACCGCGTCTGGACTTTGGGATCGATTTTGGTTCTGGAGGTATGGAGCAGTCTCAGGGTCAGGCTTTGCGCCCGAAATTGAGGGATTTGCAGTGCAGCTAGCAGGAGCAGCTTCAAGGCTTCAATTCAATACCTAACAGGGCTCTAGTCTCTTGTATTATTGATTGGAACGCTCTATTGTTGGTACGAATCTTACGCACAACCCCAAGCGAACCTGAGTCGTGCGACCAGTTGGGTTGAGCAGGGTCTTGTGTGTCTTTGCTTTTGGATTGCTCGTCCTTCCTTTCTGGGGATGATGATCGACACGCAAGGAGCTGCAAAGCTCGGTCACGCTGCAGGGCGGTTTTGGTCGAAAAGCCGGTAAGGATGTAACGAGAGAACGCGCAGCCCGTCTTGAAAAAATATTGGGTCAAGACGGAATCGAGAAAAGGTGAAGAGGAGTTGAGAGACCAGAGATAGAGAGTCCGTGATGGTCGATGTTTGTACGGTGTGGTATGGGTGAACGCGGATGCGGATGGCCCAGACACAAGAATGACAGAAGTGAGGCGGTGCGGGAAGAAGACTTTTTTTCTGTTTGGGCCTGCAGATTATTATTATTATTATTATTTGAAGGCATCAGACAGGAAAACAGTTCATGGGCGATGACGCGGAGGCAGAATTGGTCCTTCAAATTGCTTGACTGGCTACTCCGGTGATCCGGTAATGGAGGAAAGAGCTGTGGTTCTGGATATTACAAACTCTCTTTACCACAGCATGACGACTGGGTCTGGTAATGGGATCCGGATCTACCAGTGGCAACAATGGAGTAGGCGTCTATACTCCGTAGGGAACAGTAGTTTGAGCGCTCGCACTTGAGAGATTGACTTTACCTCCAAGTACAGCCTGTATCTACCGCCGCTTTGACTTCTCCAGAGCCGGCCATGTGATGGATAGGATGCCGCAGGACTGATCCGTCTTGAAGATTACCTGAAAAGGCCTGGCCCGGCCTACGGAGAACTCCTCGGGATGACGTCGGATTACCTTGGACACATCGAATTGTTCGCTGAGAACATGGAGTGTTCTAAAAATGATCCAAGACGGGTGCCTCGGCATCTTCAAGATCCTCTTGAATTTGCACTCCAAGAAGCTCAAAAAACGCTGGAGTCGACACCGTCCTCCTGTTCAGAAATAGCCACCCACCATGATCAGCATCGCCGATGTTCAGGGCGCAGCCAAGCCCTTGGGTTCAAGCAAGCCAAGAGCACTCGCCAAAATACTCAATGCGGGGGATCATTGACGGGCCTTTTCACGTCAAGCAACTGAGTGACATCATGAGTTCCCGAGTCGAGAGTCGACACCTGACTCGAAAGTCCACGAGCTGGGCCTCAAGCGGGCTACCTTAGCCTTTAGCGCATCTGTCATCCGTTAGCACCACTGGGCTCCTTTGGGCACAATTCCGGGGTTAGTTGCCTCACTTAGAGTACCTAAGGCAAACCGCCTGCCCTTGTTATAGAACGCGGCTCGGCTCCTAAAATGGCTCAAATTACCTACTCGAGACTAGCTGGAGACGTCGGAGGAAGAACGAGGAAGAACGCCATTGTCTGCAGCAAACACCCGAGATTCGGGGTTTCTTCGGTCTGACCGAGTCCGTCAGTGACTCAGCACCGCTCACCGGCATGGCTATCGGAACTATCTACCCGTATGCAGGAGCATTGTACTCTGAACGGTCACCGTTCGTCCCATGCTTACCGGATACGGGAATTCGGGGGAACCAGGGATTAATTATGAAGAATCGGCCTAGCGCCGCTGATACTTGCAGCCAAGCGGCTTCACATGTGTAAAGCGGAAGGCAGACCTTTGGGAGTACGGAATATATAGCTGGCATTAGTCTGAGCTAGAGGCATGAGTATCGCACAAGTCATTCAGCGTGGCTCTCGAACGCGTGGAGCATATTGAGGCTCGCGTGCCGGACATCGTCTGGCTCCGCTCAGAGCCTCAGATACACGGGCATGCCAACAGAACTCGCCTACTATACCACTCCAGTTCATGTGAACCAGTTATCGTCAAGCTCGTTCAGTTGCATCAACCCATCGCCTCCTAACAAATCCTGGTCGTTGTTGTCGTTTCCGCCCATGTTCTCACTCTCCATGAACAAGTCGTCAAAACTGGACTCCCCTGGTCCCATGATATCTTCTGTATTGCCCCCAAATTGTTCGTTTGCATCGCCAGATTGAGTAGAGAATTTTTGTAATTCGAGATCGAAAGCATCGCCTCCCGTCGGCAAAGCATTATTATCCTGGCCGGGTTCCGTATTTGGCATTTGAGTGTTCACGCTCTCGAGACCAGAATTAGGGTTTGTATCCCCGAAGGTTGTATTGAAGAAGCTTTCATTTGCTGCGTTGTCATTATTATTATTGTTGTTGTTGTTGTTGTTGCCACCGAAATCGAGATTAAGATCGAACTCGTTATGCTCTGGGTTGTTCAACATTGAGTTATATAGCATTTGTTCCGACTCTCCAGCATTCTGACCAGAAAAATCGGGGGCAGTACCGGCGCCGGCGCCATGTGACTCCTCTTCTTTCGCAGGCACATTGGCCGTTCCTGGCTCGTCTCCATTCAGATCTGGTTGCTGCTCAATTTTCACAGTGTCACTGACTGGTTTAGATTCGCTGGGGTTGGGAACTATCTCGCCGGCTGCCGTTTGTTCGGAGACAGACACGGGTTGAGAAGTAACCGTTGCCTTTGCCTCCCCCATGACAACATCATCTGCAGGGCGCTTGGACCGGAGCGCAGCTTTACGCGCCTTGAGGACTTCATAGTCTCTTTCCAGGAATGCCTTGGCGACAAACTGTGCTCAATCAGCTTTGGCAGGCTCCACGACAACTCCTCAAAGAGCGACGTACTATCTGTTCAGATAGATTATCTAACGCAGACTGAAATTGCTCCTGCGCTGCAGGAATGGTTCGTTTCAGTTGCGCCCGAGACTGCAGTGACCCTTTATGTTGGAAAAACCGGCCAGTCTCGATCAACTACATAGGATTAGCAAGAGTTCGCATACGTCGCGATGCTTTGCCAGCTTAAGTGGAAAGGCAGAGTCTGAGCAACTTACGGTCTGATTGACCATTTCCGTCAGCACCTCAAGGGAGTCCGGGTTTGAAAGGACTGAAGAAGTCATGGTGCAATTGGCCGATAGGCCTCGTCGATTGGGCGTTGTTAGATCCCTGAGATGTTGGCCAGACCGCGCGGCAAGACTTTTGTAGCAAAGGCGGAGGATCGTCCGCAACCATAAGAGAAAAAAAAAAAAAGTGGCAAAAGAGCTATGTAAATGTTAAGCGATTGGTGGATATTTAGATACGCTGGAAGTGATACTGGCGCTTCGAGTGCCAGGCGTTTTTGTCAAGATGAAGTAGTGGTTAAGCGCCGGTCTTCTCGAATTTAGACCTGCACTCACACTGCTATGGCGCTAACCGAGCTCGAACTAGCGGCTCCCCCACCGAGGCGGCTCTTGGACCACTAGTTAGACAGGAGAACGAAGCACTGGAGTGGACAGATCGAGGGCCAGAGATACAACTTTTTGGTTCAGAGGAGGGTTGGAAGCCGATCATGGATGTACGGAGAAGTAAAGGTGCGAACAATATACCTGGCTCAGTAGACGCTGTTCTTTATCAGCCTATATCGTAACAGGCCCTAAAACTTTGCCAGCTTCACTACCCCTGTTTTCTTGGAGCTTTCTTCCTACTCTCCTTTCCTTCACTTGCCGCCCGCCGTATTCAAGTTTGCTTATTCTTATACTTACCTTTGAGCGTGCTGTCTGCTTCTAATCTAGTCTAATCGGGGCCTCCACAGCCTCGCTCACATCAGTGGTACCCGTGGGCGGTCCTGGCACCTGGAAGAGCCAGGATTCCACTTAGCGCCTTTCATCCATCACAAAGCTTTCCACCGTCCCCTCGACTTGTCACCGTCTTTTTCCCTTTTCGACATCTGTTTGCTGCTTGATTGTATGATCTAGCGTTTTTTTCTTCTCCTTTGTCACTTGTCGTATCTTCGCTTCTTGTCGTTTTCGAGTCGAGTTTCCTCATCGTTTGTCTCGCTGTCCCCTCTCCTCCATCCCCGCGTCGCTTTTTTCCGCCTTCAACCACCACCATTTCAGTCTCAGCGTAACACCCTGCATCGTCCCGTCACAGGCGATTGCCATATCATCTATCGCCTAGCCAAACGCTGCTATCAACACCTCGCTCGTCTGTTTCTTTCGTCAACTATCGTGAGCTTTTGTACGTCGCAACACCTGAGTTTTCCCCCACAACAATGGCGGATAACGTGTCTGCTTCGACTTCGTCAACCCATGCGCCGCCGCAACCTTCAACTGCTGCCTCGAACCAACAGTACGATGCATCCCAGGGAAATGGTCAAACCAATCCCTCCCACATGCCACCGCCGCCCCGACCTCCCGTGATTATCCCTCAGAACACCAACCCTATCCCGACCGCTATCACCACACCGATGTCTGGGAATATGGTGTCCCCAACTAGCGCTGGCGGATATGTGCGTCGTGCAGCCCCTGAACCAAACAAGAGGGCTCTCTACGTTGGTGGCCTCGACCCGCGGGTCACGGAGGATATATTGAAACAAATCTTTGAAACTACTGGACATGTCATCAGTGTCAAGATCATTCCGGATAAGAACGTGGGTTTCCAGACTTTGAGCGCTCAATTTAGTTACTTTCGTCGGAACATTACTTACTAATGGGAACAGCAGTTCAACAGCAAAGGGGCCAACTACGGTTTCGTTGAGTTCGACGATCCTGGTGCTGCCGAGAGAGCCATGCAGACGCTCAATGGGCGTCGGATCCATCAGTCGGTATGCGCCAACACCCTTCACCTGAGTTATCTCAGGCTGCTTCTAACCCCTCTTACAGGAAATTCGTGTGAACTGGGCGTATCAATCAAACACCGCCAACAAAGAGGACACTTCGAATCACTTCCACATTTTCGTCGGCGATTTGAGCAACGAGGTCAATGACGAGGTCTTGCTGCAGGCGTTCTCTGCCTTTGGCTCAGTGTCTGAGGCTCGTGTGATGTGGGACATGAAGACTGGCCGCTCTCGTGGCTATGGCTTTGTCGCTTTCCGTGAACGCGCAGACGCTGAAAAGGCGTTAACCTCGATGGATGGAGAATGGCTCGGCTCTCGCGCTATCCGCTGCAACTGGGCCAACCAGAAAGGACAACCATCCATTTCCCAGCAACAGGCAATGGCGGCTATGGGCATGACACCGACTACGCCATTTGGCCATCACCACTTCCCTACTCACGGCATTCAGAGCTACGACATGGTTGTCCAGCAAACCCCAGCATGGCAGACCACATGTTATGTTGGGAACCTCACCCCTTACACCACGCAAAATGATATCGTTCCCCTCTTCCAAAACTTTGGCTACGTGATTGAAACCCGTATGCAAGCCGATAGAGGGTTTGCGTTCATCAAGATGGATACCCATGAGAATGCAGCCTCGGCCATCTGCCAGCTGAACGGCTATAATGTCAATGGTCGGCCCCTGAAGTGCAGCGTATGCGTCTCACCAAGCCCAATCTCCGTTTTTGTAGCTAATTATCAATAGTGGGGTAAAGATCGCCCGCCCACCGGTCAGTTCGATAACTTTCCTGGTCAACAGGCCAACTCGCCCTTCGCCTCCAGCCCAGGTCCGTACTTCCCTCAATATGGTGGCCCTGGGGGTCCCATGACTCCTCAAGGTATTTACCGATCCCTCGTACCCCCCTGTCTGTCTCGATCATAACTAAAATTCAGCGATGTTTTTAGGCCCAGCACAAGCTGGAAGGGGTTGGGAGCAGCCGCAGATGGCCCAGCAGGGCTTCGGTCAGGTTCCAGGCAACACCGGTTATGGCCGTGGACAAGCCACACCCAACTCTGGCTGGAACCAGGGAAACAACGCCAATTTTGGAAATGGCTTCGCCGGCGGCTACCAAGCGTAGGTCGTCGTTGGCTCACCGACAATGGTCTGAATTGTTCCCTGCCATACTGTTTGAAGTGGCAGCGTCTTTCTCCCCTTTCTCTTACCCACTCTATTTTTTAAACCACCTTTTAAATCCCTTCGGCTCCTGCCACATCTTGAGTTCTGCCACTCCTGCTTGTGCTTCTTGATGATTCTCAACTGGATCCCCGAGCGCCATATCCCATTCTCGAATTGTCTTGTTTTCTGAAATATGAAATCTGTGTGTTCTCGTGCACCAATACCCCAAGTCCACATTGTTGCCAAATTTCCTCTGCTCTTTCTTTGAACGATACTGCACTACTTCGATCAGAGCTAAGCTTCTTGGGCTTCGGATTCAAGCGTCCTGCGGAATAAACTAAAAGTACTTCCTTCTGTTCCACACATGGCTGAGCCCGTTTTGGACCTTGTATCTGCTTAAATTGTCTTTGATCTGTATCGTATCCTTTTCGTATGTACAAGTGGTCTTGGGAAGGCCGTTTGTTTCTGTCTGATAATGCTTCTTCAATCAGCCTTTTTCTTTGTTTAACTAGCGACTCGAATTTTTCTCTTGTTCCATCTTTACTTATGATAGGCGTTATAGATCTTCCATGTCGTTTATCTTCTAGTCTTAAGTATACCCCGGAAGCTTCAGATTGTTATATAATCAATAACCCAGCTATTACAATCCACTATATCTTCGCGCTGAGTACACAAATCAGGTTAAGTCCTTGCGGTCACATTTAGAGCATCTCCCCGCCGAGATGGGGAAGCCGCGGGGAGGGATCAGTAGTGTGACCGCCTATAGTCCACTCCCCTTTTCTGCCCCTGACCTCTAACATATCGAAGTCCAAACCTCCTTCACGCGCTCATTTCACTTGTCACATATAGATGTGGATGGACTCGCAGACACGTTATTAGGGCCACCTGGTCAATGGAAGATGCAATCGACAGGAAGGCTACGGCACCGTCCTCTGACAATGAAGGCCAGCCCTCCGGGCGAACGCGGTCTGGAAGCGCAAACAGCGGACACAAGCGCAGCTCCTCGGGCTCGTTGCTCTCACGGCTTTCATTTTTACGCATGATGCAGGCTAGCCAGAATCCTTCGGGTCGAGGCCACTCCAGCCTCGAAGCAGACGACGACCGTGATGACCTGGGGTCCGGGTTACGAGGCGGGAGGCCCATCTCTACAGCGCCGCAACATAGGAGGACGCGAAGGAGGAGAGGCTCTTTAAGGAAGACAGCTCTGCTCGGCACGCGGTTTGACTATCGAGATAAGAAGGCCGGTAGACAGGGTGTAGACGTTCGTGGGGAGAATGCCGACCAACACCAGGTTCAATCGCGAGCGCAGCAGCAACAACTTACGCCGCCACCTATACCTACACATACTCGGATGAAATCTTTCGGTGATCCAGCCACGTCGAGTGATGGATTTATACACAGTCAGCCATCGAGCCGGGAGGGACTTGGGGGGAGAAGTACTTCGACTTCGAGCTGGACGCTGATGGACGCACCCCAACGTAGTCGGAAGCTCTCTGCCTCGACACCGCAACATATCCAGTCCATTCGATCCAAGGAGAATAAACTCCGCGATGATGTTACCACTGATGATGAAGACATCGTTCCTTTTCCCTCGAAAAATGCGGGCACTGCCCCTTCCGCGTTTCACAGTTCCTCCAATACTTCCAGCAACAGCGGAGCTGCAGGACTGCACCTTCCGACTCCACCATCTAGCACAGACTCATACTACTCACTTCAACCGGATCAGAAGTACAGGGCTGCTCATCGCGCCAAATCGCCTCTCGCAACGCACGCGGTCGACATTACTGGCAGCCAGGAGGCGATGAGCTGGGATTACTCGGAGACCGAGTGGTGGGGCTGGATAATCTTGATAGTGACCTGGCTGGTCTTTGTCGTGGGGATGGGGAGTTGCTTTGGTGTTTGGAGTTGGGCTTGGGATGTTGGGGAGACTCCTTACGCCCCTCCTGAGTTGGAAGATGACCCAACCCTTCCCATTGTTGGGTACTATCCTGCGCTCATTGTACTAACGGCGGTCATGTCATGGGTATGGGTTATAATTGCATGGGTGGGCATGAAATACTTCAAGCACGCCAACATAACGGGGGATGACACATGACCTAATGAAGAACATTCTTATACTCCGATAAACCTACCTACTGCAATGAACGTGTCGACCTAAATAATAACACCAAAAAGGCTGACTGAACTACTCTAACCCGGGATAGCGACTCCAACACCAGTGACTCCATAAGCCCTGCAAACGCCCAAAATATATACGTAGTTGCCCATCAGTGGGATAGGGCACACTGATTCGTTGCCTTAAGCTGACTTCTCGGCATTCCTCCGTTGGCCTCGGGCTCCAGCCCGGGATCACTAATGCCGATGTCGGGTTTGGGGAGAGTATCTGTGCCCTGCGGCTGAACCGTCGTTCCTGGGGCTGTGCTGACAAGGCCCTTTGAGACGGCATAGCACGAGGAACGATCGTGGTTTGAATCCTCGTTGTAGTATTCGTCTAAAATCGGGTGAAGAAGCACGGTTTGCTTGTGTATCGTGACAATCGAGTTTGCCGGGACAGAGACCCAGTTGTCTAGGATCCGCGTAAGTTAAAAATAATGCAAAGAACAAGGAAAGCAGACGAGTAGGTAACTCACGCCTCTCAAACGTAATCGGCTCACTGGCCACCAGCACTATATCCGCTCCCTTATCATGTCTTTCCATTTTAAAATGCCCCTTCACCTTTCCCTCCTTCCACTTAGTCCCAGACGAGAAATACAGACTTGCCGGCTCATCCGTCTTAGAACTAATATACCGCGTGCAGACAACCGTATGTCCATCTGTAACAGCAAAATTCAACAAGCTCCTCGTCTCCAGCGTTTCAGGCACGTTATGCCGATTTGGAATATCCTTGATGAACTCGTTGATCTTTGCGATCGTCTTCACCATCACTTTTCGTAATAGTGCCTGTCCGAAACCCTCAGGGCCAGGATCACAGCTCGGGTCTGCACCCTCTTTCGCTAAGAGGTCTAAGAACAATGCGAATGCCCACTCGCTATCTGTCCCGCCCTTCACGCCGAGATACCACTTGTCCGCGAGTGAATCGGCAAGGGCACGCTTGATGTAGTGCCATCCGCCGATGCCGCCGTTGTGCATCCACATGAGCGTGTTGTGCTGGAACGGGTGACAGTTTGTGTCGGAGAGGGTGCCTTCTGTTGTTGCGCGGACGTGCGCAAAAATCAAGTTTGAACAGGTCTTTGAGGCAAGCCGTTCCAAGTTTTCGCAGTTCCAGGCTGGCAGGGTTGATGTGAATATGCAGGGCTCTGGACCCAGCTTGGGGTCTGTATAGAAACCTACGCCGAAGCCGTCGCCGTTTACAGGGCGGCGGTTGTCCTATTACTTGGTTAGATAGACTCCCCAAGAAATGAATTGGACAAGTATGAGTGGGACGTGCGAATGACTCTGCTCAATCAGGGCACAGCCTAACAGATGGCGCTGGTAGGCTTACAAGTCTCAAGCGTGAGTCGTAGGACTGTGTCAAGATGGAATGGCTGGGCTCTGTGACTAGCTTGCTGAGACGGATTTCATGTCTGCCCTTATACACCTAGAGAAATGTTAGATTTTGGTTTCTGAAAATGCTAGATTGACTTACTAGAAAGCGACACATAGTCGATCGAGTATACGCAGCTCTGAATATATATTTAAAGGTCTTCACAGTAGCTAGACGTCCGGTTGGTCCAGGAAGAGAGAAGTATTGCAGCTCTTGTTACTATGCAAATCGGCGGTCACAGACGGTGAAGAAGATCAGCTTCGTCACCTGCGGCAAATATTTCTCTAGCCAGGCACAACAACCAAGTCAAACACGTAGCAGAGCAGAGCAAGCCAAATTCCAGAGACAGTATTTAGAACAAAAAATTCCCCCCTGTTTTGCTTTTGTCCGACAACAATCACGTCAGTTTTAATACCACACGTGACTCATTTGTGTCAGTACGGTCGACGAAGCGGCCAATTGCGCAAGGTCACGGGATCTCCGCCTTCCAGATTGCCCGACCCAATCTCAAACCCCGGCGACGATAATGACGTTCTTCCCGTCCTATTTTCCACCTATAAATCACCAATTCACCTACTTCACCAGCCGCGGCAGCTAGCCCGGAAATGACAGTGTCCTACTCGATCCACGCAACTACACGTGTATGAGTCTTCAGCAACCATGAGCGGGAGGATCCTCTCGCACCGTCTTGTTCCGCTCCTGCGGAATGGTCTTTTATCGCGCCATGTCCACAACGCCGCCGCGCGGACGGGTGGCCTCCTGCGAGCTGAAAGTGGTGCTGCACTGCGCGGTCGCGCCTGGCCTGTTGGGGCAAACTCGATCCATAACAATGTGCCCGCTGTGCGGGCAATCTCTTTCGCCCGGATTCTGCCGAAGCTTGCGAGTGAAGCTGTTGAGGGTGCCTGCGATGTTCGGGGGTGCGATGGTCGCTGGACTGGCGTATTTTCAGTATCAGGCTACACGTATGTGCAGTCCCAGTTTCGAGAAATTCTAGCAAGCTAACGGTTCGGTTGTAGAGGCGGGCAATTACGCAATAGACGTGTTTAAACGCGCGGGGGAGACAGCGAGTGATGCTGCGTCGGGATTGTTCCAGGGGATACAAAGCGTCGCTGAGCAGACGCAACGAGGGTGGCAGAAATCCACAGAGGACATCGAGGCACCCGAGTGGTTACAGAAAATACTACGGTTTGACCAGAACTCGCAGGATGGCGGCTCGTCTAGCGGCGGTGGTGGACAATCACCGAAAGAGAGCCGGACAGGTGTCGCTGCTGCAGGTGCTGCTGTTGGCACCGTCTTTGGGCAGGAGGACGACGATATTCGGGCCAGAAGGGATGCGGAGAATGACCAGATGATGCTGCTCACTCGGAAGATGATTGAGATTCGGAACATCCTTCAGTCAGTCGGCCAGTCGGGTACTCTGACTCTGCCCTCCATCGTGGTAATTGGCTCGCAGTCTTCTGGAAAAAGCTCTGTCCTTGAGGCTATAGTTGGACATGAGTTCCTTCCAAAGGGTTCAAATATGGTTACTCGACGTCCAATCGAACTCACGCTTATCAACACACCAAATGCGCAAGCAGAATATGGAGAGTTTCCTGCTCTTGGACTGGGGAAGATCACAGACTTTTCACAGATCCAGCGGACGTTGACCGATCTTAATTTGGCCGTGCCTGAAAAGGACTGCGTTTCCGACGACCCAATCCAGCTCCATATTTACTCGCCAAACGTTCCCGATTTATCTCTTATTGACCTTCCGGGTTACATTCAGGTGTCCGGACACGATCAACCACCAGAGTTGAAGCAGAAAATTGCGGACCTCTGCGACAGGTATATTCAGCCACCGAACGTTATCCTTGCCATCTCCGCCGCAGATGTTGATCTAGCCAACTCGACTGCTCTGCGGGCAAGTCGCCGAGTCGACCCTAGGGGCGAGAGGACGATTGGTGTGATTACGAAGATGGACCTTGTTGATCCGGAAAGAGGGCTTAGTATCTTATCAGATAAAAAATACCCTCTACGTCTTGGTTACGTGGGGGTTGTTTCTCGCATCCCCCAAACCAATGCTCTATTCTCTAGAGGAAGTGGAAACATCACGAGCGCAATCCTAAAAAATGAGAACGCTTACTTTTCAGCCCACCCAGCAGAATTCGGCGCTGAGTCAGGCGTATCCGTGGGTGTCTCGACTTTACAGAAAAAACTAATGCACGTTCTTGAACAAACAATGGCATCAAGTCTAGCGGGTACTAGGGATGCTATCAGTCAGGAACTAGAGGAAGCGACTTACGAGTTCAAGGTCCAGTACAATGACCGACCTCTTAGCGCAGAGTCATACCTTGCCGAGAGCCTTGATGGCTTCAAGCATTCCTTTAAAGCATTTGCCGAAAGCTTTGGCCGTCCCCAGGTCCGGGAAATGCTAAAGGCCGAGTTGGACCAGCGCGTTATGGACATTCTGGCACAGAGATATTGGAACCGGCCAATTGACGATCTGACTCCCCCCATGGCTGAGCCAGACCCTCTTAGCGATCTGCCTAAGGCAGATCCGGAGTCACTATACTGGCACCGCAAGCTCGACGCCTCGACGTCGTCTCTCACAAAGCTTGGAATCGGCCGACTTGCTACAACCGTTGTGGCGAATGCGATCCAAAGCCATGTTGAGCGTCTCATCGCCAACTCTACCTTTGCCGCCCACCCTTATGCCCAAAAACAGATTGGCGATGCCTGCAACAGTATCCTCAATGACCGGTTTTTCAGCACCAGCGACCAGGTCGAGAACTGCATCAAACCATACAAGTATGAGATTGAAGTTGAAGATCCCGAGTGGACTAAAGGGCGGGAAAATATCAGCAAAACGCTGAAAGAGGAACTAAGAGCCTGTGAAGCGGCATTAAAAAATGTCGAAGACAGTGTCGGGAAAAGAAAACTCAAAGATGTCATCTCCTTCATCGATAAGGTTCGGAAAGGAGAAGTTATCCTTGACGGCGACGGCTCTGGCGGTGCAGGCGGCTTTAGCGCATCTCTCATAGCACGAGGTACGTCCTTCTTTACTTCAACCTTCGACCAACCACTAACAGATCTCCAGGCCGGGAAGGCGTCTTCCTCCGCGACCGCGCCGACATCCTGAAGATGCGGCTTCTTGCCATCCGGTCCAAGCAATGCGCTACCAAAAATAACAAATACTACTGTCCCGAAGTCTTCCTCGACGTCGTCGCGGACAAGCTCACCTCCACTGCCGTCCTCTTCCTGAACGTCGAGCTCCTCTCTGAATTCTACTACAACTTCCCACGCGAGCTAGACATGCGTCTTGGCCGCCATCTCTCTGATGCAGAGGTTGAGCGCTTTGCGCGCGAGGATCCGCGCATCCGTCGTCACCTGGACGTAATTCGTAAAAAGGAGCTTCTCGAACTCGCCTTGCAGAAGATAGAGAGTATTCGGCAACTTGATGGGCGTGGAGCAGGGAAGGCTAGGGGTTTGGATAGGGAGAGGCCTTTGGGTGGTAGTGGGAAGGGTGAGAGAGGGAGGGGTTGGAATATCTTTTGATCAAGCCCAGTCAATGAGAGACTGTTGGGGAGCTCCATCTCGTCATTACTACGCGCATACTTAATTTTTAAGATTCCCATGCACGTTCTTGGGTCATTTGTACATGCATGCATACGTCGTCCTGACTCCAAGCGTTCATCCTTGGCTCCTCTCCTGTATGTAACCAAACTGAAAAGATAAACCTCACTCATTCATAATAGGTTATAGAAGGCGTGATACTATTGTCAACGAAAACTATCAGGGCGTGTTCCTCTTTTCCTAAATTTTCCCGTCTTCTTTTATGCTCAGCTCGACCCAGACACATTACGTCTATTGTGCTCAGCTTATAGCGAACGGTACACGAACCAAACCCCGTTGATGCACTTGAGGACTTGTAACTGTACCGCGATATCATACTATGAAGAGCTGAAAAAAAAGAATAGGGATATGTTTAGGCGGCAGTCAGTGGCGATCGCTGAATGGTGATGGTCAACCAACTACCTGGCTGATGACTCCTAAAGTAGCAAATATGATAATAATACAACACAGATATACGTACACTATAGCACCGGGGAAAAAACCGAGCAACAGTGAATATGATACCAGATGATATTTAGAACAGGAAAAGAAATACGTTACTGTTACCTATTAATTCGGCGAATTCGAATCGAATCCCACACCAAGCCTCAAACTCAAGAAAACAGAATTGAAACAAGAATAGAAAAGAAACATTCAAGTCTATGCGCAAACAGACAACCAAGTCTATCAGTGGCCAATCGTACAAGTAAAAGGCTCTGCAGTGAAAGACAGAACGGGAACGAGTAGCGGATCCGTTCAATCCCGATTAGAGCAAGTTATTTTTGGTGGGTGGTTCGTGGCTTATCGGCAACCACGAAGGAATATCGGAATGTTTGACGACGAGGATAATGATGATCAGGAGACAGGGATATCGAGATAAACCGGGCGGAAGCTCGGTTCAGTAAGAAAGGTCATAGAGGCGGCGTGGCGTTAACTGGAGCAAGGGAAAGGGAAAGAAGGATTATTGTTCGGAGGAAAATGCGGTGTCGCGCTCAGAAGGTCATAAAAGTAGGGGCGTATTTATTGTTGTACACGGTCCTAGCACCCAATTCTAGGTACTGCTGGTGGTGGCAGCAGAGATAAATTACTCGCGAGACACGTCACGACCAAAGAGCTTGGCCTTGACCCAGTCGAGGGCAACTAGGACACGATTGCGGGCTAAATGAAAATGCCGGTTAGTTTTGAAATTAATGGGGATCGAGACCAACTGAAGCAAACTGGATACTTACTGCTGAAGCACATGCTAAGATAAGCACTACGCCAGAAGAGATAGGTCATAGTTCCACCACTTGCGATGTTGCCGCTCAGCCAGCTGATATCTGCAACCGCACGCTCCTTTCCAATGTAGGCCAGGCTTCCCTGGTGGGAGTATTGGAACGGGCCGATTTGCTTGGTTCGCCGCAGTTGGCGCTGGTGATCACGGATTTCGTCGAAGATCTTGTTGCGCTCTTCTTCGCTCTTGGCGGCTGATTGAGCTTCAGATAGTCTCTGTAACTCTTTCTCGATGGCCTCGGTCTTGGCCATGGTGTTGAAAAGGCGGGCGAGGAAAGCGCCCTCCTGACTGGCAACCTGGGCGGTAGGGGCGTAGTTGGTGATGGCACAGTCTCCGACAGCCCAGACATTCTCAGTACCGTTCACAACAAGGTATTCGTTGACAGCAAGACCACGACGCGAGTTCTTCTGGGCGGGGAGCTGGCTCATAAGATCGCGAACGATGGGACGGATAGCGTTACCGGTAGCCCAAACAAGCAGACCGTATGGAATGGTCTCGAGCTCCTTGGTCCCGTCGGGCTTGGTGACCTCGGCTTCGATATACTTGTCTGTGACGTTCTTGACCATCGTCTTGGTGCGGATCGTGATGGATTCCTCCTTGAACGTCGATTCCGTGTAGTCAATCAGCTGTTTGGAGAACATAGGAAGCACGTTGGGCAGAGCTTCAACAAGGGTGACGCGGAAGTTCTCCTGGATCTCAGGAACCCACTTCCTCAGATCGTGCTCGAAGAAGTCTTGCAGCTCACCAGCGAATTCAACACCGGTCGGGCCGCCACCAACGACAACCATGTGCAGAAGACGCTTGATCTCTTCCTCAGACTGATCCTTGAACATGGCAGTCTCAACACAGTCCATGATGCGCTTGCGGATCCTCTGGGCATCGCCAACCTCCTTCAGGAAGCAAGAGTTCTCCTTGACACCCTTGATACCTGCGTTCTGCGGTCAGTTTAGGCTTTTCGCTAGCAATCAGACCAATCACGCACCAAAAGTAGCGTTTTCCGCACCAACACCCATGACAAGCATGTCAAAGGGAACCTCGGTGTGGGAGATGTCGCCCTTGATTTCCGAGTCATCACTAATGTATACAATGCGCTTCTCATAGTCGACCTTTGTGGCCTCGGCTTCGTAGAACTTGACGTGGGCTTTCTTGTGACGGAGAATGCTTCGGATGGGCTCCATGATAGAGCGGTGCTCGACCTGGCCAGTTGTGCATGACGGCAGCAGAGGAGTGAAAAGGAAGTAGTTACGGGGCGAGATGACGACGACATTGTAGTTTTCTGTGTCGAGTTTTTTGAGAAGAGAAACGGATCCCCAGCCGGTTCCTAGCGGCACCGAATTAGTCGAGTTCAAAGCTTTACTTTTCGAGCTTTACGCATGCGCGATAGCAAAACACAATGCAAACCTACCGAGAATCACAAGAGTCTTCTTGCTGGGATCAGGTACGAATTGCTCGGTCGGGTGACGTTGGTCGTAGATGTTGTAAGCGAGGTTACCGGCCAGACCAACACCAGCCAACAAGGTTAGACGCCACGTCCAGCGCAGGAATCGAAATCGCTTCTTGGGCTTGGGAGCTGGGAGAGGTGCAGCGTCGGAATAGGGACGACGAGCAGTGCGTAGACTCAGCGATTGTGATGACCGCAGAGCCTGGACGGGCGACCGCGTCGTGAGCGACCTGCGCGACAGCGACGACAATTGCATGGCGTTTGACCGCATAGCCAGCGTACTTCCAACCATTGTGAGGCTGTAGTCGCGAAGGACAGGGAAAGGGAGGGTGAGAGAGGAGAGGAGGTTGTAGGACGGAGAGCGGGTGGACGATAACCTGAGAGTTTGATGATTCACAATTCAAGGATGAAAATAATTAAAAAAAAATCAAAAATCAAGGTTTTCCCTGCCAGCATTGATAGAGGCCGCCCGAGCTGTTTTGGGGTCGCCGGTGTGTGCTCGACTCGGGAATTTGCCGTCGTTGGTTGGCAGGCTCCACTGCTCGCTCTTTGCACCGCCGGCGATTTGAGCGACAAAGAAAGAAAGACTTGGAGAAGACCCGACGGGCTCTGTGAGGGGAAACTACGAGTCGACGACCATGGGCTCTGCTCTAGTCCAGATCCCGTGGACTACTCAGTGAGGAGAAAATAGGCACGCATTCGGCGCTATCTCCGGCTATCATTCTCAAGGGCAGGCGGGCAATGTAGCGATAGCTGCAACGTCAGTTAGACTGCCAGACGATAGGTATGAGCTCAATTATCTCTCTAAACTTCATAGATCCAATAATAGTACCAGCCTTCCCCTCACCAGTCCGACGGTGGCCGTGAGGAGAGCTTCTCCAACTCTGTGAATTTGTGTGTCGGTATGCCGACTGTCTGCTGAGTCAGCTGAGCTTTCCCTACGGTCATTCCCGAAGGCGCCGGGATCTCCCGCATCCACAGCGCTCTCCGAATCCCAATAGCCTGGTCCTGGGCTCGGCCTGCAAAACATGCAAGAAAAATCTACCACCAGGATCTGGGGAATTTTGCGAGATCCGCCGAGCCTCAGGAATGATCCGGGTCCTTCCATTTTGGCGTCATTTCGTGGCTAGAAGCCTCGGTCCGAGCACTCTTCCCTGATAACTTCCTCATTTTCACGAATGGGCTGCTCCCAGCAGTAGCTACCGTGTTGTTGACGGGTATGTTGTTCACTATATGCACCCGATGGTCTGGATGCTTGGCCTCCTACTGCTGGCTCTAGGTCGTTTGCCGCCAACTGGACTTACGGTGGTGGCTAAGCGTCCATCCTCGGCGGCTTCCTGAGGTGCCTTGATTCTGTGTACTCTTCTGGATGTGGCTCCGACATCTGTCAGCAGGAAAGTTTTTGCCACGCCGTACCTCGAACAGCTGAAAGTACTGCTCTCAATGCCCAGAAGGAACCCGGGGGCGGTGCACTGCAGTGGTAAGCATGAGTCCTACTGGGGAGGAAGGGGCGATGGGGGTGGTCATTAGTGCAGGTCATAAGTGCAGGCAAACCACCATATTCTTGTTGGCAATACCTGTTAGGAGTCGTTGTACGGCTTGCCATCATTGTCGAAGACTAATCCCGGTAGAGTCGTGTATTAATATCCAAACTTTACAGTATTGGGTCGATAATGCCCCCGCCCAGCCCTAATTAACTTGCTCTGAGTAGGTACCTGAGAATATGCCCTTAAACTGAGGCAACATTAAGCACGTTCGTGGAAGAGCTAGTTTATAACATGATGTCCAATCCTCGCGTTATCTGCGTACGCATCATAGGCAGTCGCCTCAGACATCGCAACGAATGTATGACGTATGAGAATCCTTCGTTCTGGTGTTGCACAAGCCAATATCAGGATTCGCAAACGCTAAATGTTTCTCGTTGAATCATAACCCTTGCTCTTATCCGTCTCTATGCAATACTCCGAGATCACATTGCAACCTGGCCTGCAGATGTCTCATACTATACCCGGCCGAAACAGCATGCTACCCAAACAAGACAGGTTACTGAGCCGGTCCCTGTGTTAGCTTCCCTATTATTATTCTGTACTGCAACAGAACATTCAGATGTACTCAAACGATGGGTCAGTATATTCAATCTTTCAGTCTCCCGGCATACCGCCCCATACAAAATGTTCTAAGCGTGACTGCATAGCCCAAGAATCAGCCGAGATCCTGAAACTTCAGTGGTCCAACCTGTCTCCTTTGTCTTTCCCACTCCAATCCATGCTACTGCATCTGGGGTAACAGCAGCGAACCCCTTCAACTACCCCGGTCACCTCGCTCTCTTGCCTTTTCTGTCCTTTTGCGTCAGACTTCTTTGCTGCTTATGTACGTACCTCCTCCGTAGTCCTGCAGAACAAGTAGTCACAGAGTCTGGAAAAGGCAAACTTTGTCTATATGTCCATATTTATACCTGCATGGATATCGGCGGCCGTACGGGCTAGATGTGGAGTACATATCCATATCGAAGCGTAGCATACACACAGAGCAAGCGGATCCTACCCGAAACACCCAATTCGGCAGCCACTGCTTATGTCTAGGGTCTATTGCGACGCACCGGTATACCTCGCTGTAAAGTGCAGTTGCGGTGTGTCCTAACTCATGACCCCTGTATGAGTTAAGGTTGTCCTAAAGTGGGCTCCTTGTTGGAACCTAATACCTGGATGGCCAACATATATGCGTCTCTTGCCGTTATATGTATGTAGGCGAATGAGCGGACTGATATCGGTTCAGTTCTACATTCCGAATCAGGATTTCCCAAGCACTGATCAGGGTGTGTCAGGCTGCCGCTCGTATTTACGATCGATATCCACATATAGGACATGGAATCCCTCACGGGGCTTTTGTAGGTAGGTATGTAAGATGGCTCGCGGAGCAAAACGAACTCAAGAGAAACAGGAATATGATAGTCGAACAGAATAGATATCTAACCTAGTATACATACACATAGTTACAATGCAACTGGACCAATTCCTCAGTTGATAGCCAAATCATATCAATAACCGACATGGATGGACAACCCATCCTTTACTCTCATCAATATCGGCATCCACGCGCAAACCCAGAAATAAACAACTCTACCAAAGTCTGTTCTCCGGCAGAACCTTCTCCTTCTTGGGGCCAGACGCGGTCTTCCTCTCCACCGGCGACCGGAAGAACAAACTCGGTCCCTCGAGCGGTTTGAGCAAATGACTCAAGTAACCCCTGTGCGCGGGATCACGGTAGTACTCAATATCTTTACGGTTGGTCGGATCCGGCAGACGGTACTTGTATCCCTTAGCGGCCATGATCTTGGCCTCTTGCGTAAATGCGTTCCCGGACGCAGCGGTGTTTGCTGAGAAATCTAAGCCGGCAGCAGCGTGGAGTGCTGGATTTCCGCTTTCCGCAACCCAGGATGCAGAAACGAAGGGGTGAGTCTCGCGCTTCATGATCCGGGAGATGGAGGCCTTGGTGTAGAAGCGTGTTGTGACGGAGCCGCCGGCTGCTTCGACGGCCGCGATGGCGGCGGCTGAAGCGCGCGAGACAACGAGGTGGATGGGCTGTTTGAGAATGTTGGAAGCGGGTGCGGTTGTGGTTCCTTCTTCCAGCGAGTCGGACGGTGATTCTGCTTCCGCGATATTTGAGGCAGGAGTTGTGATATCTGTAGTGGTGGGAGCGTTGACGCCGCGGGCAAGCAGTTTCACGCCGTCTTTGGGGTTATGGATGCACCGAGACTTTGCGAGTTCGCGGACGGTGATTGGTTTTGTGGGGTCGATGCGACCCTGGTCAATCCATTCCTGGATGCGGTCGAGGTTGGCGGGGGCGAGATCGAGGGAGAAACTGGAACTCATCAGTAACGCATCAAATATGAGGCAAATGAAGAGCAAAGCGCCTACATATTCTTGAATCCCCTCTCCCCATGCACCACAATATCAGGCGTCTGCCCGCCGTTGAAGCCCGCCGGAACCTTTCCGTGCTGCCCTTGACCCTTATGACCTCTTCCAGAAGTCTTACCCTTGCCCGAGGCAGGGCCGCGACCTCGTCGGATGCGCTTGTTGTAGGCCCCCGGGTTATCGGAGAGGGAAGCTAAGATGTGTGCATTGCGGGTTTGGGACTGAACGGAGAGCAGCAATTGGGATGGTTGCGGTATCGTTGAGGGTCGGGGAAGAGAGCTGCGAAGATGCAGAGGGAGTATTTGGAGCCTGGGAGGCATTGTTGCGGTGCAAATTGTCTGATGAGTCCCGGCTGTTGGCTGGTGTGCTGGATTGAGGCCGACAGGATCTTTTTGGCGGCTGCGGCCTCAGGTTGTACGGGAAAATGTCGGCCCGTGAATACTATGTATGCGAAACCAAGCGCACAAGATGCACGACTACTCAAGCAAGTATTGACGTAATTAGTAAGTTCAGATAGAGAGCGAGATCAATCTTTTAGTTGATTGTATGCCTCATTCAATGAATTTCTCACCGATAATGTCTCACTACTATATATACGTCCTGGGGTCGAATAGCATATTCTCACCGCCCATGATGCGCGGCAAAATGAGAGCTGAAGGCGGTAACTCTATCGACTGTTTTGGCTACAATGCATTCTGGAAGATATGTGCACAACGGAGAGCTTTACGCTCATAATCCTTATTGTCTAGAATAATACAGCCAGTTTCGGCCCTCGGGATACCCACGTATCATGCAATGCAGACCTCCTGGCAGGTTGACCCGAGGAGTAAACAACGCCACGCCATGGTAATGCTATAACAAAGACAGATCACCTCCATATCCCCGTGTAAAATGCATGCAGTGCTTCTAGCATAGAAGACCGTCTATGATACCAAAACGCCATAACAGATGCGAAGTCGTAACAAGAAAAAAAAGTGTAACTGTACATGGTAGAAGGGGAAAGACTGTGTAATACATAGGGGAAAGAGATATCAGGCGAAGGTGTAGGTGTCATCAATCGTGAGGCGTAAACTGAGAAACTCAGGGTGCATAATGTGGTGTATGATGAAAACTGGGAGGAATATATGGGCCTTGAGGCCACGCATCATGATGAAGGTAAGGTAGCAAGCCGGTTCGACGTTCCGTCGACTTGCCCAGCGGCTGATAATGCATATGGTGGAAAGGAATGGCGCGCTGTTGCTCAAGGGAAGCAGAGGGTGGAGGAATCAATAGGGTGTTGACGCTGCGGACCGGGCGGTATGGAGAGTTCCTGTTCGCCAAAAAGTAGGACGGGGAGAGATGGGTTGTGGGGGTGTGAACGCCGTATGCAGACACGGCCGGAGAGATAGTGGCTGACGTTACAGGATACGGACTGTGATGCCTAGAAGGATCAGGCAGAGACAATGCCGGCGTAGGCACGCTATTATTGAGAGGCTGAGGCGCAGTCGACGCCGGAATCTGTGGAGCCCAGGTGCTGGGATTGTAGACAGGAGGCATAGTAGGGCGACCAGGCACAGCGGAGAGTTGAGGGATAGAAGCTGGAACGCTCGGAACAAACGCGTGGCTAGATGACAGTCGTGAAACAGGTCCAGGGATGCTTTGTTGAGGCGGTGCTGAAGTAGGTGCCATCATCGGAGGCAGAGCCGGCGCGCTGATCTGACTCGCAGGTGGTAGTGTTGAAGAAGGGAGCGGCACCGCATGTGGCAAGACAATTCTCTTGGATGGATGCTGCTCTTCAACTGGTTCTTCGTAGCGCCGCTTTCGAGAACTGACTGGCGGTAATTGGCTCGCGGCTTGGTGAGCCGTGCCATATGACCCATTGACGGGAGCCCAGGTCTGCGGGTGGAGGGGCTCGGTAGTGGGTGACGGAAGCCTGGTGGATGAAGTCGGTGACACCTGGGTTCGCGTCGGACCAGAATTTGGCGAGAGGAGACGAACTGGAGGTGTTGGAAGTGTATCATTTTCCGAAGCAACAGGTGCATGGTTGACGAAATCGGAAAACCTCCCCAACTTGACATGCCATTGCGCCCAGTCCTTCTCGGACGCAAAGAGATTGTACCGGAGGTTGCTTAAGAATTCCACCTCCATGACATGGATTTCCTGAACTGATATCCTCGACACATCCGCCCAGGTCTTGTTCGTGTAAGTATTGTCGTCAAGGACTGGTAAACAATTAGCGAAAGAAACCAGAAATACCCAGGCGAATGCTGAACCCACATTTGTTGCCCAGCATGAGCGCAACTGTCATCAACCTATATTCGCTACCCTTCTTCCCACGCACAGCAGGGTTGAACTTCTTCAGTCGGTAGATGAAGAGGAGTGCCAGCAAAATGACATTCTGGCTCACTTGAGTCGTTGAGAGAATGTTCGAAACCCATTTCTGAAACGCTGGTGTAGGGATTGCCTCAGGGCAAAGGGAGAGGCTGTGAGCCGAGTTTTCTTCAACAGCCCTCAACTTCGGCGTGCTCTCGAACCAAAACAAGCAAGTCATCTACCAATCAGTCAGCCCGTTGGCGCCCATCAAATACCCGAAGTATCCTTACCTGAGCAGCAAAATCCGGTAGGCTTCCTTTCCCATTGTTAATCGAGGGAGGAATCTGGAGATATGAAGGCTTCGAAGTCTCTTTCTCTTTTGGCCGTTCGTCCCTCTCTCGAGGGGCTTGTTTGCTCGATTGTTGAGCTGGTTGCGACGGCTGAGTTTGCCGGGTCATTCGATTGAGCAAGTCGGCGCTCATCCGGGGGTAGGCAGGACCTTCGCCGTAAACGGGGCCAGTGTACGGGTCCGGCTTCCCTCCATAGTGATGGATGTTGCTGTAGGCGACTCCATTCATATCGTTTGGTGGGGTGGGTAGACCGTCCCGGAAAGGAGCGGTCCTAGAAAGGTCAGGCAAGTCCAATGGGTTCTGGTGATGCTGCTTGTTGAAGGCCGAAGCGTCTGTCTGAGAGTCGTGAAGAAGCGTCGGGGTGATTGGAGGGGCAGCAAGGTACGACAGCGTTGGCTGCGCCGTGGGATACATATGGCAAGAAAGTGAGGCCCGCGAGAACATTTAGCGAGAGCGGAGAAGGGGAAGGAAGGAGTCTGTGGAAGCTCGACTGTCATGGAAATCTCATTTGAAAGCGGCTGTTGTTGAACGGATCAATGTTGTTATTGACACTCAACTAGTATAGTAGCAGTAGGTCGTAACCAGGCCAGGCGGATCCAGTAACAACATTCAGCGTCGGCTGTCAAAGGAATGAAGGCACGTTGAAGGGGTAAGTCGTACGGTCCGCCAGCCCAGAGCAGAGATGATCGGTTGCATAGCAATGAAGACCTCAGGCGGTCATGTCATACATATAGAAACAGACACTGAAGAATAATATAAGGAAAGCGAGTTTCGGATGGAGTTAGGTATGGACCGCGACCATCCAGAGTTGTAGCCAGCAGCGAGCTAAACCAAAAAGGCAAGTGAGAGGGAAAATGGAAAATAAAATAATTTTAATAATTCAATATTGGGAACAGCAAATGGGAGGCGGAATTTTAAAGAAACGGTTTAGTATAGAAAACAAGATCCATAGACCTGGAGACAGGACCGGATTTAAAATCGAAAGCAAAAAAGGAATAATCGATGGAACAGGAAAGAATGGAATACTAATAATAATGGATGCGACTAAGAAAAAAAAAAAAAAAAGAAAAAAGAAACGGAAATTTTAAGTGAAAGAAAACACCAGTGCGTATACGATAAGAGGATCATAGTCTCGTAGATGAAGTCAAGACATCACCTTTGAGCCAGCAGCAAATAATGGCACGGGACATCGTGAAAAGCTCCGCTCTGGCCAGGGTGTGAGGTGTGGCCCTTGTGAGCCTGTGAGGGACTGACGGTGCCGGTCGACCGTCGAACGAGGTTAGCCCCGCCCGGAAGTGTCCAAGACGGACAGAGTTTGAGCCGGACGCAGGTCCAAAGGGCTGATCCTCCTTTTGTCTTGGAACAGGCAGGAGATTGTGAAATTGTGAAATACCGATTGATGTCAGAGCGGCGGGGATGGTGAGGTGAGAATGGGATGGATTGGGATGGGGATGGGGACGGGGAGAGGGAAGGAACAAGTGGATGATGCATGCGACAGAGAAGTTGTCTGGCCAGTAGGAGGCTGCAGAACTGGTCTCAGAAAGAGGCGCCTCCAAAGAACCAAAGAACGGGGGGCGTTGTTAGTGAGTCAGTGAATCAGGGAAGAGGGATGGAGGGATGGAAGGGACGGAAGAAAGCCCACGAAGACTTGGTCACGATCTGAGAGTGAATAGTCTGGCCAACTGACTCTGTCAGCCCCATCGGCGATCCAATAATAGTGGCAACGCCTAGCTGAGCGTCACATAAAAACATTTATTAGAATTATTTGAAGTTGCAACGACCATTGCGACCATTGTGTGGTGCACTGTGCTGGTGTCCTCCTGGAGTTCTGGTGCCGGGGCCACCTGGAATTCTTTCCTTTTCGGTGCGTGGCCTGCCTGCCTCGCCCAGGAAGGGGGCGACACCAGCCCAGGGAGGGGCCGGGGCATTGCTCAGCACGACTAACCTGCTGTTGATCACCGAGCCCGAGCTCGCGGAAGCCAGAGGGATTAGAGAAATCAGAAAAATCAGAGGAATCCTGGCAACCACAATCCGCAAGCATACTTTGGTCGACTTTGGTCGTCCGCGTCAACAGCCTCGTACTATCGTATCATACGAATCATACGAATCATACGAATCATACGAATCATACGAATCATACGAATCATACGAATCTTATCGAATGTTACGAGACCCAGATACAAGGTTACCAGTTACTTCGGCTTGGCAGGAAGTTTGGCTGGGAGGCGAGGCAGGCCGCCGGCTTAGTGGTACAGCCAGCAAGGTGGGACGCTACGACGTGGAGTGGTGGGTAAAATATGTCACAGTATGACCAGAATTCCAGGACTTCAGAAGAGGCTGGGTGGTAGGCGGTAGGCGGTAGGCGGTAGGCGGCAGACAATCAATAATCATCATCTGGACGCCGGCAGAGAAAAATTGGCGTTGGACAGTAGGGGGGAAAGAGCGTAAAACGCTCAGGAGACGCCATCTGCAGGTGGAGCAAATCTGGTAGGAATTGAGGACTCACAATCACAGACGAAGTACCTATCCACTGCACGAGTGAGACCACCAGGTCATAAGCTGGTGCATGCAAGGCATCTGGATTCTGGACACAGCGCGAGCATGGATGGGTATCAGCTTTACGAGCAGTTTCGCATGCGTAAGCAAACTGGCAGCCGACAACAGTCCAATGAGATCGCCGCGTTCAGCTTCCTGTGACTGCTGGGGGTTGGACGCTGGAGCCACAACAAGCGCCCTTCGTCCTTGGAACCCGGGCGAAACAGGACGAGGTAAACGAGCACAATTTTCCGCGCAGAAAGAACAAGACTAGCCGTGTGTACGAATTGGGGATTCACCTCTGGTCGAACCGAGCTGAGGCAAAGGCTCATCCACCCAACCAGACAAACCAGACTCACCACATCTGCAGTACACTTTTGACTCTGGCCGCGAAGTTCCGTGTATTGGCCAAGCCCACAAATTACCTTTTACTGCAGCATCCATAATTCCTCATCCTGACCACCCGCTTTTTCGGAGCACAGTTGCAACGACTGGCCCAATCCTGTTCTTTGTCGCGAGGCTAATCAAAGGTCAAACTTCAGTGGGATAACCGCCGAGTAACTCAGCTATCATCGGGGCTGGGTCTGTCACAAAGAGCCACCCAGCTGACGATCCATCAAGGTGCAGTTGCTGATTCCAGTTTCTCTGCCCAACAGCGGTCACAGCGGTCACAGCACGTCAAGGTCGCTGGCTAGTGCACCTGGACGCGATATTACTCGTTGGCGACGTATCATTGTAACCGGGTTCGGTTTAGCCTTCGAGCTGCCTTTCCTCCAACTCGCCCATAATTCGGGGCCACCCTTCTCGCTCAGGCATACACCACTCTATCTACAACCTGCAACCTCGAATATTTGGGTCGGATATGATCCATCCCAATTTAATGAAAGGCTGAATGCGAAGTAAGAGGATGCTAAGAGGCTGGCGGTGCGATGGAGAAACCCCCAAACACGCGGTACAGGTATCGTCATGCTGATGAGTCGACAAAGTATGCCAATAATCAATAATCGTCGGCTTGGACGCTGCTGAACCCTATAAGCTTCAGTCGTCTCAATAGCTGTTCCAGGAAAAAGAGATGCAATAGAGGACCAGTATCGATGTTTTCATCTCTGGACCGTCTGGGTACATTACGTCTCCGCATTCAGTGACAATAGAAGTCAACTCAGTGTAAGAGATACAAGCTCTTCCAACGAATGCGCAGAATCCTGGCCTTCGCCATGGGCCGCGGAATTACGCCTTACAGGCTACAATCAACAAGAGGTTCAGCATCGAGCATCTTAGCTGAGCGCTAAATGCTCAGAGTTCAGGAGTCGATGTTGACAACCTGATTGATTAATAGTGCAGGTGTTGGCTTCTAAGTGGTTCAATAAAAGGGACAATAATGCAGACGATCGATGCGCTCAGGAGACAGCTCGATACGGCCTCTCATCTGTCTGGTCGCCCAACAGCGGCTAGCGACACAGCACCCCTAGTAACTTCGTGAAAAGAAGTGCAAGGGAAGAATTCCACAGGCCTGGAATCCCAGAACCATCCTGGTCTTGGTTAACAATTGTGTTTCCCGGGTTTCTTCCCCTATCGAGCATTTTCGGGCCAACCCTGCAATAGCGCTAATCTATGGAGTACGGTCGTAAACACCTTTGTTGATGCATGCAGCTTGAAAGAAACACTGCCTCCCCACCTGGGCAGGATTGAGGACGAGTACGGCATAGTTGAAGGATGAGTGGCATGAAATGCGTTCGGGAGTCTCATGGATCCGTCCCATCCCTGGAAGCCGCTTTGTAGGCAAACTCGCTTGCACTATTCAAGCCCTGCTCCTTACTATTCCGTACTAGTGTCGGCCATAATTAGCAAGTCTTCGTAATCGGCTTCCGCTACTATTTCCTATTCAAGTTTAGGTCTCCAAGATTCGTCTGCGGCTTGCTCTGAAGGGGGAAACTCAGCCAGGCCAGGGAACGGATTGTTCCAGATTGATCCCTGCTTCTATTAAGATAGAGCCGATCATGTGATCATTTCGGGCGGGTGAAGACAACAACATTGGGGCAGGCTAACCTGAATACACTGCTAGCCTGATACATTTATAATCCCCGTCCTGATCTGAGCTGTCCGAGCGAACTTTCTCTTGCCTCAGCTGAGCCTGTGGCGAGCCTGCCTTCACACAAACAGCAAGATAAAGATCGCCGGCTCCTAAGTTTACGAGATACCTCAGTCTTGCGTCGAACTTGTAGAGGCGTCGAAATTGAGGAGCAGATCCAATCAACAAGCAGCCAGTTACCGTTTATGGTTTAGGCTGACCATGATTATATAGTCTGATGGATTCAGTGTATCGAGTATCGCCCGATTATTACTGCCCGTTACTAGCCCGCTTGGTAACGAAACCGCCTGGATAGTTGTAACATGGGTTTGCCGGCTGTTCCAGGTTCCAGAACACAACGTAGAAACAAGTCACCGATACGTGCTCCGAGGCTGTGGAGCGCGAGTGCCACTTATCGCCAATTGGCCAAGATGCCTAGGAATCATTATCGTCTAATCTATCCATGAGTTGCGTATCACTCTCATCAACCATACCATGACTGATCGTCATTATCATCACCAGACTCTGTCATTATACCAGACTCTGTCATTATATCTGGAACCTTGGCTAGTGTCATTTGCTGGCGCTTATTCACTTGGATCGCTTCAAAGGCGCAGCGGCCGACGAAACGATACTCAGATGGAGAAAGATGTCCCGGCATCCTGTGTCCATGACGATCTGAAGTGGGATGGAAAGTTCAAGACACGATGCAATAATATTGATAATAGGCACGGCTTGCGGAGGTTTGTTTCCATCTCTCGTACGGCCGCAGTAGCCCGCTGTGATCCATCAAAGTATTAACTTCCAACGTCTCATCCACCGTCTTGTACGCCTTGGACTGCAATCTTGGCTTTTTCTTCTTGTGATATGGAGAATTCCCAGTCAGCCTCAAGGCAATCTCCGGTGTCGTGTCCAGTTTCACCTGCCGCTATATTCCTTTTCCGTGGCTTGTTCACCTCTTTCCAAGCGTCTTATGTGTAATTATTACGGAATAGTTCATGTTTTTTGTCTGTCCCGCACGCAATCCTTCAAGTCTCGACTGCCAGCTCTGGTCTCTGTGAGGATGCTACGCGATTGGTAGGTTGCCTGTACTATACCGCAGCTACGGAGCATACTTCCTTCACAGGTTGAAAATCCCAGTGGCTCGGAGCACTGGAGTATTAATTGCTTTTTTTTGTCCGCTAGTCCAACTGTCCAACTAATAGGAAACGCTGCTAATTTCGACAAGTCCCATAATTGCTGACCACAGGCTCAATGTCAAGCCCAACTCGCCACAGCGTGAGTAGGTCGCCGATTTTCCATCGTCCAATCCTGGTCACCGCCACAAAGAGTCTGACTCCGCAGAGTCGCTGACTCAGCGTGCACCGGGCACCCGCTCGGCTTCGAAGTTTTGGGTTAACTCCGGGCCTCCGGTAGGCGGTTGACAATCTGGACGCGTCGCTGGGGCGCGTCCAGATTATCCAATTTACCACGTCGTTAGTCTAGTGGTCACTCGTCACTTTCATCTCACGGTGGATATTAATCAATAGACGTGGATGCTATCTTATCCCTTCCCGTCTTTCTCTCCGTTGATACTCGACGGTTCGTGGAATCAAATTAGATGCCTGCCTCGCTGATCTTAGCCAACTTTCTCACAACCCATCCGCGCCATCGTTGATCTCGCTTCGATGCCCTCCTCCCAACTCCGCTTGTGACCACTCCCGAACAGGGGTTAGATGGTCCTTGTCAGAGCCTAAGCCTGGATGCAGACTCAGTCTTCTGATCGCCTCAGCTTACAATGTTCGAGACACTTCTTCCTCCGCGCGTCGCTCATTCGGCAGTCGAACCTTGAATGGTTGATGATACCGTCCACGGAAGGGGTGTGTGCTTTTCCAGCTGCTTGCAGGTAACCGATCGACACGACATTCTTGAATAATCAATTCATCATCGTCGTTTGAACGGAACTCCCCTGCAATCTAGGTCCGCCATCATCGTCACGACGACTATTTTTGATACCTCTTCGTTGAGACCAAGCTTAGCGCGGACTTGCTGTTGCCGTGGTTATCCACAATGCATCTCTTGCTCCGCCTTGCGACATCTTATTAACGAACGTTAAGGTTGAATTCAATATTCGACCTAATCTATTGCATTCCTAACCACAATGCTCACTGCATGTTTATCCGCTACTGCCGACGTTCATGGGTAGCAGCAGTCGTCGGCAACATTTTCTGACTGATTTTACGTCCGATTTGCTTGTGCCGTATGCAGGCGCTCATGGTTGGCGGCTTGAGTACTTCAGTTCTCATCACCAGACGACATTGGTATTCATACTCCATACGAACAGGGAAAGCATTCTCGATTACTACGGGCTGTGTCGTCGTACCGCGCCTTGCGGTGTTCTACGCTCCTTGCATCTATCAGATTCCTGTGGGCAGTTATCTCAAGCCTCGCTTTTTGCGCTTTTGACCGAGCAATGTCAAGGTGCAGGATAGGCAAAAGTTCTGAACAAATCGCATGGTAGTCGAACCCCTGCCAGGGTCGCCACTAATGGATGAGTTGAAACCAGCGTTACCAGAAATTGCACCCGGGCTACCAGCGCCCTATGGGATACTGGTTGATCTTAAACACATGTTAGGGATGAAGGAACCCCAACGCCAGCAAGGACTGATATTTACGTCGCAGAGTGATATCCCTGGGGCAGTATATCTGAGGTACATTATTAAGTGGCATTGCACTACGCTTATCCCGCGGACTCCTGCAAAGCGTCAGTAACGTTGAATTTTCCAACGAGGCCTGGATAAACCGATTGCATTGTTCCGAGGCGAAGCAAGGGTGAGATCCAGGTGGTGAAGCTTCTCGTCAAGTGATCCGCTCATTCGTGGTGTCGTTGAGAATGGCAGAGTTTGACAGCGTAGTAAGAGTCCAGCGAGGGAACACGGCCCCGGTGAGAGGATTACTGGGAGCACCGTACAACTTCAGGGGGTGCTCTCCTTTATGCACGAAGCGTGTGGCGGCAAAGGCGGTGCCAACTCTCACAACTGCCTTGTCTACTTCCGGCTTACCCTCGATGCTTCGGCATCAATGGCCTTGGTGGTTGACGACGTGCTAACTAACGACTGCCCACGGCCCCACCATTAATCGTAGCTCTATAGCCAGTCAGTAGTTTGGCCGGTGCTTATGCATCAGCATAATCAAGTCGTATTTCTGCTGGCCTCATTAAAAAGAAAGAGAACGACTCCAGATTCCAGACTCCGAGACCGAGGCTGTCGTCTTACCTATAGACCTATAGACCTGGATTATGGAGATTGCCATTGGGGCCGTTTCATTTATCCTCATTTATTATTATTATGTTACCTAGCACAATGCACGACGTGCTCGGTACTCTTGGGGCTAACTGCTGTTGGACAGGTCACGGTGGAAGTACCACCTGGCCCTGAGCGCTGGGCAGCGGCAACTTTGGTACTTTGTCTGATTGTCTGCGACTGTGTCAGGCGAGATAATCCAGCCGAGGGTTTCTGTACGAAGTTCTCCGATATCAACCCTGCCAGCAGTCTATGGCTCTAGCCTGCGCCATGGCTGCAGTGTTCTGAGAATCCGGATGGTGTTCTGTTCTGCAGTCTTCCCCATTGCGAGTCCGCCAGCACCTCATCGCTTAACCTTATCACCGCCATTTTACTTCGTCCAATATCTGCATTCATAACATCGGATTCGTAACATGCTGTCAGCAGTCAGCATCTTGGCCCATCGAACGGTTAACCGTTAGCCTGATTGCGTACGTACAAATTGAGTGGAGTACCTACCGGTGGAGTGGACAGTGAGTTTAGACTTGGCGGGCTAATCACTTTTACCACCTGCACTGCTCGAAGACAAACCCCGAACAGAATTGGCAAAAGAGGACCAACTAGACTACACCGACGTCATCAGGATTCTCGCCCTCCACATGGACAAGGGAAACGAAATGAAAAGCGGTAAACTAGCATAGTTTGCCGTTCAGGTCCTACGACTGTGCAGTGTGCTCCGTACCACTTGACGAAAACGGACTCTAATCCGACCTATTCTGTCCTGGGCCTCGGTTGATTCTTGGTCTGTAGAGGCCAGAGTAGACTCTACTATACCATATTGCCAGCTCTGGAGCAGACTACAGGCTGCTAAAAAACCAAGACCTGAAATCTGGAACTCTGAATTTTGAACACCGAAGCCGGGCTGGGCTGGACTTGATTTTGGAAACTTATCTTGGACCTGGAAACTGGAACTCTGACGCCTGGAAACTGCACTGCAGGATTCTAGGCAGGATCCCGAGGTCGAGGTTGCTCGCCTCCTACGGAATGGGTTACGATAGATTTTCTAGGAGTTACTGCTACTTTACGGTACAACTTCTTTGTAGGGGGAGCTCCCTTCATAACAGAAAGGCTAGCGGTCCATACTGTAGATCCTTCAAGTTAATGTATGTTTTCTTTCTTTCTCTTTTTATTTTCTTTGAAATTTTATTTTTTTTATAATTCGTTTGTTCTATTTTGTGTTCACATCTCCTTTACTTCAGTTGTTCTCCTGTCATGGTCATTCTGAGACGCGATACTGTTAGGTGTCCATATGTCGAGTAGATGGTCTTCCGTCTTTCATTCTAGGCCGTATGTCACGTTATACTTGCCATCCTTCCATGGCTGTATGTATGCACAAAGGGAAAATCACCATGGTAATTTGAACTTCAACTTCGAGTATTATTTTTATGTATGCTCGCTAGTAGCTGGGTTTTTTCTGGTCAGTCTGGTGGTCAATTTGGCCAGGAGATCGCTAGGAGATATATATATACAGTGGATAGATATTGTGGTATGTCCGGAACTTTTCAACCCCACAACCGAGACACTGCCTTGATCTCAGGAAATAAAACAATGAGACCTGGTCACATATCGGGCTAATGCTTCATGGTGGATTGGAGTTGACAAAAGGATACCAGCCCATGCCTACACCGTATGTCTACGCCATAGGGGGAGAGCGGAATGCGCAAATGTTACGCTGGTGAAGCCAGAACAAGTGGACATCAAGATTGAGGTCATTTGACGTATAAAATTAAGTAGAATTCAATGAACTCGCACCAAGACCCAGGACCCCATCTTTAGGAGCGTGATTATACCTTTCAGAGTGCAAATCAGAGCCCAGACTGGAGCAAGAGAACAGTAGAGATAGAGAACATCCCGGTATATAAGTACAGTACATGAAATGGATTAATCGAGGAAAAGCCCATCCCGAGAAGCGCCGACGCCGTGCTATTAGAAGAATCAGGAGCCAAAACAGTGCAACTGCAGGAAGGCTTTTAAGTCATGAGTAAAGCAGAGTTGTGAGATGAAACACACAAAGAACAAAAGAGCAGGGTATCGCGAAAATCATGATTCCAAACACCAGCGCTCGTAAGATAAGAAATTCGTGAGGTCGTATTAAGTTTTTTGATTTTTTTTAGTTTTTTTAGTTTTTTTTTTTTTTTTCCACAGTATGTGTGCAGCTGTCAATTTGTGCTGTAGGCTTGAAATCAAAGCTTCCAAGCATTGTCCGAAGGGCTATCGACGGAGAATTCCCTAACGAAGCGGGAAGAAAGTATGTCGCGGACAGTCCAGCGTTTGCGACAATCCATTTCCAGGCAATTGGTGATGAGGTCAAGTGCGTCGCGCCGTGCCTCCGAGTCGGCTCCATCACCGAGAACCGCCTCTCGGTCCCAGACGCCGTGCCGGATGTTGGATATTAGACGGGGCTGGAAAGAGTGCTGGAACGGCCGAGATCCGACGATAAGGGTGAATACGATGACCCCAAAAGCCCAGACGTCGACAGACGGGTCGATGATTCCAGTAATCGAGTCGAGTAGCTCCGGTGAGGCGTATTCGAGGCTGCCTGCGACGCTGGTGCTGGAATCAGATGGCCCAATATTTCGCAGCGGTGGCCGGTCCCCAGCATCTCCGTACGGCTCGGAGGAAGCATCCTCGTTGTCAGCATTGATCCATTCCGCCATTCCAAAATCACATAGAACGAGGTTTGACGTCTTTGTGCCATCCGGAAGCTCGACTGGATCCAACAGGCAATTTTCTAACTTTATATCTCTGTGAACCACTCGAGCATCTTCATGCAAGTATCGCAAAGCACACGCAAGTTGGTATGTGTATTTCTTCGCAAGGTCCATCGTGAGTTTGCGGCGGTTCTGACGATTCTGGCGGATGAGATCAAAGAGAGTGCCGCCTATATGAAGCTTGGTGAAGCAGAATGTGGCGTAGTCCGTTTCATAGACCGCATCGAGAGACAAGACATTTGGGTGACTGAGATACCGCCAAACGCGAACCTCGTGGTCAAACTCGGCCTGGACAGCATCATTTTCCCTCTCGGTTTTGTCGGCAACTTGCTTCTTCACAATCTTTACTGCTAGACGCCTTGTTTCACCGCTCTCTTCAACCTTATAAGCCTCCTTCACGACACTGAAACCGCCAGATCCGATGATCTTCCCAAGAACATATTCAGTCCCAACCATTTGACCCTCATCGTCAGGTTTGGGCGCTGGTTCCTCCCGCGTACTCCACATGGAAAGGAACGCGCTCGCTGGTGACTTCCCACTCGAGGCCGTCGATCGCCGCGAGCGTGTTGTACCACTTCGATAGCGGCTGAGCTTGCTGCCAAAAGGAACGGCAGACCCTCCGGACCAGGAGGCACTGCGGTCTTCGGGTGAGTGGTATGTCTGCGTAGGTGACGACATGCAAATCGGCGAAAGCATGCCCCGAGAGGCTTCTGGAGGGGTTTGAACCTCATCAATAACAGGCGACATGGTCGATACAGTTGTGAGGGACGTAGGACGGTCGCCGTTCGGGCTCCCGGAAAGACCTTCGCGTGACAGCACTGTCGGAACAGCTCGCCGGATGTGACTTCTTCTGGAGTCGGGACTGAATCCCAACTGGCTCACGCCGCTCACCAGCTCGTCATCATCTTGCGGGAGTATGTTCCGGAGACTTGAAGTTCTTTGAGGCTGGAACCTCCGCGCCCGACTGAGCCTCTCGCTTTGCGACAGCTGTCTTTCAGGCTGTATACCTCTTTGAGTGACGGTGAGGGCAGGATCAAAACCGAAAGACGACTGCTCCTGCTGGAGGAACGAGTCGAAGGGCGAGGAGGCGCCAATATCCTCTGGATTGTGAGGGATCTCATGAGGGATCTCGTCCTGACTCGGGCTATCATCATGGCGTGGGACTGAGATGGGAGGTGTCGAGGAGTGAAGGCTGCTCAGTACACTGCTTTCTTCATCAGTACCGCAACGATGTGCGTCATAATCGTGAGAGATGTTGGTACGGTCGCCCTCGTTACCAGCTCGATGTTCATCAGCTTCCCTCCATTCTCCCTCGCGCTCGCCATTCCCCCAGCAATTTCTTGACCCGTGGTGGAAGGTAGTCTCGATCCTCAAACCAGACGACCTGCTACTTCTCTGTACAGTCGCCATGCCCTCATGGAGAGCACAAAGAAGGCCTTTAGAAAGAGTTATAAGTCATGAAGTATGTAAGCTCGATGTGGTTGACGAGCGGGGGCCGTAGGGAGGCGAAAAGCGAAGAGGGTAGTATGGGGGAAGATGGAAGATGTAATGTGGATGAGATGTGGAGTATCTTATCGAGCCATCGACTATCGGAGGCTCCGATAAAGAAGAACTAAACCCAAACAGTGGTCGGCTGGGGCGCGTATCTATAAAAAGGGTTTATACTGTTTAATGGGTGAAGGTGAAGGACTTTTTGAAAGAATTTTGAAGATGAGAAAACGATGACAAAATTCGATGAGGTTGCGTCGTGCAACGAGAGAACGCATCGGGAGAAAACGGAGGAGCCCATCAGAGATTCCTCATTAGTCATTCCGGTGTGTCTTTATTTGAACGACTCCTCTTCTTTACTATTATTACTGACTACGTACTTTGTATGCAGCTCATTACTCAAGTCGATTATGTATGCTATTCCCTCTTAGGCTTTGATCCTTTGAGGACCCTTATGTATGGCGACGTCATCGAAGCGCCTCAGCCATTATCGATGAACGCTGTTAGGATGCTTGACGCCCCTCCCTGGCTGCTTTGATCCAACCAGATGCCTGGCAACTGCAGCACCTCGACCAAGCAATAATAGCCACGGCCGTTAACATCAATGACTCATTACCCCAAGAATAGCATCCCTTATGCGGCTGCGACGGCAGTTCTTCAAGTAGGGATTGTTCTCCATTATTAATCAGCAAGTCAGGTTGCAGGAAACCCGAAGTTAGGGATGGCGCACGCTAATGCCTAGATATACATACACCTTTAATTGCCAGGAGCTCTGCGCTCTTGATGACTTATAGTAGTACGATACCTGCTGACAGTCCGTCTAATGAAAGTGAAGGTAAAGCGAAGGACTGCGCCTATCTCGGCTTTTGAAAATTCGCTGCGAGAGTCAAGGAGTATGTGCATTTTGACTCCCGAGAGCGAGCAGTACCTGCTCGGCTCTTTTCCACTGCGCTACAGCTTCTTAAGCCTGCACTAGCTGTTCGACTATTTTTTTTGAATATCTCTGATGAGTGCAGTCCACGCAGCTCTTTGGGCATCATAGACGAAGCTTGCCAGTATTGTCACCCAAAAAGACGCTGAATTCAGCAGATTGCTGTATCCTGTCAGCGTGACGGGTGCCAGCAAAAAGCTTCGCCAGCAGATGGTAGTCGAAAAGAAACTTCTCGATAAGGATCGCTTTTCCATCGCCCGCAGCCCGATGCCTGCTCCTCGTGGACCGTCTAGGTCGGAGCTTTGTGGTTGATCTGCTTCGAAATCCCTCCACGTTATACCCCCCAATCAATTCATGAAATCGATTCAGTCGTGGCGCATGAAGATAAAGAATACCCTCGAAAATGGATCAAGGGAGTGCATATGCCTGGTATTCGAAGTTGACAAATTGGATTTTGCGGTGTCTACTATTCGAATATCGCCGGTCTTCAGCCTAGGCTTGCACCTTTTGCTATGACACGCAGATTGGAGCATCTAGACAGTCAAAACGCGCATCCCCGACCTGCAGAGTCGAACTGGGAGACGGTGCGGACAGAAGATCGATATCAGTGATTAGGGCGTCCCAGTAGGTCGTATTGTTCATCCTCAGCTGACTGAAACACCAGGAAGTTACTGTCGCTTTTGAAGTTGTTATATTGCCTGTCACACGCCTTCTTTGGACATTTAGAGAGGTGTTAAGCTGCTCTACAAGTCCTCTGCGTGCGCAAAACCTCGCGCCATCAGAGTATATTCCTTAATTCCTATTGAGTTGGAACTGATCGACAACCATTCAGGCTTAGCTATCTCGTAGCTGCCCGTTCATGAGTGCCTACAATCTCAGGCCGAAGAACTAATTAAACACAGGGTCGCCCAGCATGTGGCTGACTGTGCTTACCTCCCTTGATGAGATAGTAATTAGATCTTCCAGACCCCGCCATAGTGATTTATAACGACACGAAGCGTGTTGGTACCAAACTGATGTCAAAGCATCACTCAGATGCCCAAAAGTTACTGGAAAGCTACAGCTGCACCTTCGCCGAAAAATTTGCTTCCCATAATCTAAAGGTGGTTCTTATTCTTGGCTCGTGGCCTAATCGTACGGACTTGATTAGTGGGATGAGGCATTTCAAGTCTGCCTTGATCCTTGTATATGCCAATTACGCTTCTTTCCATTCATCTCTCAAGCCATCCACTTTATATGAGCGTCGTGGAGTAGCTCCGTAGCAACCCGAAGGCCGGAATTCTCGATGCTGGCTGCCGTGTTGGACAAGGATCTGTTTCCTAGTTTACTAGGACATCCCAAGCTGCTACCTCTTTGGGCACGACATGGCAAAATCTTTCATTGACCTTGGGTATCGTTGATATTGAAAATACCAGCTTGAAGCAACTTTTACGTGCGGAAATTTTACAGATAACAAACACAGTAAGGCTGACACGGCTGCTTAACGGTAACATAGATATCGTGTTTGTCAGCTCCTCCATCTTTGAAACTACGAGACGCAGCTAAAAGGGACAACGCGGTTTAGTACGGCTGCTCCGCGACCAAGTCGGGGACAAGGTTATCGGTCAACAGCAGGGTAGTCTCATTGCTGGCGACCATCCTCTTACCGGCTTCAAAAAATAGAACGCGGCACCGCTATAACATCGAGTCACTCAAGGATTTATGGCATGATATCGAGCATGTGACCCATACCCGATTGGGTTGGTGGTGGGGAGGGAGCGGGGGGTTGGATGTGTCTTATGATTGACGATGGCGCCCGGCGAATATAGATGCATCCTGGTGAGATTCGAACATGCGGGCCATTTGAGGTAATGCTATGGGGAATGAATAGACCCAGCTTCATGGGATCGGCTTATAGAACAGTTGCCTTTCGAAATCCCAATTGATATATAAGATGATTCTCTCAGTTTCAATGCCCAACGTCGCACTGCAGAAGCAGACTTGCTTGTTTCAGAACTGCATTCCACTTCACCATGAGCGCCAAGAGTTAGTGCAGTGCGAACCCCGGTCAGAGAATATCCCCATTCCCGCCCGACTTACGACAAAGTCAATACTGGCGCCTAAAGAGTGAAGGATGAGACGCGGTAGGCAAGGGGTGATGTCGGAGTTATTATGGTTCGTGGCTAGAGCGGGGGTATGATCGTCACTAACCCGAACATCTACACCGGACATGGCCATCGTCCAATAAAAGATCTCTGAAGGAGGAGGAATATAGGAAGGATTAAAGAAAAAGTGGTTAGGGTGTAGGTTGGAAGAGTAGTAAATGGAAGGGTATATGTATTAGGTCGACTCGACACAGAAGAGATCATGTGCTAGGGCTGTATCTAAGATGAGCTTGAGTCGCACTAAGCCCAAAAGGTAGTTAGTGCCAAGGAACGGGCCCAGGCACGGGGCATGTAGTGGATAAGCGCGCGCAAGGAGCGTTTGATCGGGGAGTCTTTGTCCTGGGACCTCCTTTCTCGATGTCTCGAGAGTCTGGGGAACTCATCGGGCTTCATTTGCTTTAACGGCTCTACACTGTCTTCTACATTTCTTTTTACTTTCTTTTCACTGCTTTCAGGATTTGCTGATTTATCTTCTGCCTTTAATTCTTTCGGAACACCTGAATTCGTCCTGTGGCTCGAAACACCTGTCCTCCGATCACCGTCGTTCGCAATCTCCGCCCGCCGCTGGTCGTGGCATTCCTTCATTTTACCGTTTCGTTTCGCGATCAATTGATCTCAATTGATATTTGCCGTTTCGCTCGCTACGCGCGATTTCACTTCGAAGCGTCGACGCTGCCGATTCACACTCATTTCGATGTTCCCGAGCTCCTGAGTCTCCTTTGAACATCCTGCTACATAATTCGCAAATATGGCTAGACCTAGAATGGTGCGAGCGGGTACGTTTGACGAGAACTGTAATGTCAGCGCGGTACTTGACGTGGCTGACTTGAACTGGTTTCCAGATACGCTCGACCTTCAAGACCATTACGCCCCCTCCGCGAAAGACCATACGCACGCTGTACACACGAACGATGGCACCGGCTTAGCTCCTCATCAAGAGAAGGAACTCCGCCATGCCGACCACGATTCCAGAGCGGAAATTCTGCACGGTCCCACCGAGCACGATGGAACTGATATCTACGACGGTACAGAAGACATCCATATCGGGCTTGGTGTCCATCGAGACGAGACTGATTTTGCAGAAGCCGATGACGGTGACCATAGCGAGGGTGAAGACGATGATTTGTTGGATGATGATCTTATGGACAAAATCTCAAGCTCTCCCTCTATTGACGACGGTATGCTCCTGCCTTGTGCAAGAGGTTGGATTCCTCTGCTGGACAGGCAACTGACCGATTGGACAGATGATATCAATTTCGAGTTCGTTTACGCCTTGCATAATTTTGTTGCAACCGTGGATGGACAAGCGAATGCGTCGAAGGGTGATAACATGGTGCTCTTAGATGACAGTAATAGCTATTGGTGGCTTGTTCGAATAGTAAAGGATGGTAGTATTGGTGAGTATGATCTTAATGCTGGAAGAGACTGTGCTAACTGGCGTAGGATACCTGCCCGCTGAACATATCGAAACGCCCACAGAGAGACTCGCCCGGTTAAACAAGCACCGAAATGTGGATGTGGGTAGCTCTTCGCTCTGATGTCGAACCTGACTGACGAATAAGCTTTCTGCGACAATGCTTGGGGACAACTTGGAGAAATCCAAAAATCCGCTGAAAAAGGCAATGCGCCGTCGAAATGCAAAGACTGTCACCTTTACTAGCCCGACATACATCGAAGCCTCTGACAATGATTACTCGACAGAAGAAGAGGACGATGATGATGACGTATCTTTCACGGATGAATATGCGCGGGAGGAATACGAGCAGCAAGAGGAGCACAATGAGGCTATCGTTGTTGAACCCTTGCGACCGAAAACTAAGGCTGTTGAAGAACCGCAGATCACAGAGCAAGAACCTACTTCCCCTAGTCCAGAAAAGCCGCGCTCAAGCCAGGAGATTTTCGAACAGGAAGACTCTATTACTCCTACGTCCGAACCCAACGTCAGCCGTTCAAGAAACGGTACTCTACGAAATACCGATTCATTCTTCAAGGACGACACCGCGGAGACCAAGAAGATCTCTCTCACTCCGAACCTACTGCGCGACGAGACTGCCCCGGGCGAATCGAGAGAGGTATTTCTCTTTCTGCTTTGTTGCTTTCCCCATGCTAACTCCCAGTAGCCTCGCATTAGCCTGGAAGCCCTCGATAAACTCAATCCGGACGAGAAGAAAGACGACAAGAAGAAAAAGGACAAGAAATCCGGGATGCTCAGCGGCCTCTTCAAGAGAAAAGATAAGAAATCCAAATCCGGTGATGATGAAGAAAACATTGAGAAGCACTCGGGCGAGCTGTCTCGATCATCGCCTACTCCAAAAACATCCATGGAGTCCGTATCTTCCCCCGAAGCGCGTCCAACAAAGCAAGCCGGGCCGTCGCGGCAGACCAGCAAGCTTCAGAAACAACAACAAGAGGTGGCCCAGCCAAAGGAATCACTGGAACAAAAAGAGACAGCCTTGAGAGAACACCAGAGGGATCAAACAATACGCCAAGTAGTACTGGACGAAGTCGAAGAGATTTCTGGCTCTGGCTCGTCTCGTTCCAGACCCTACGAGGTAGAACAGAGCCAGTCGAACACTGTTCGCGTACCAAGTCCTTCAAGGAAGCCAACGTCGCCAACTTCACCGTCATCGCCGACGTCACCAGTATCACCCATCGGAATTGCAAACCGGCAGCCACCACAAAGCCAAGGACCTTATACCCACTCTGTTACATCTCCTCCGCAAAAGTTCCCTCCAAAACAAACCACAGAACAAACCCGGTTCGCGGAATCGCCTGTCAATATACCTTCGCCTTTGGACCGTCAACGCTCGCCTAGCGTGCCGGGTCTAACAACCGACCTTCCCGCTGCTGACGATGACCAATACTCTCCGGATTCACCTCCATTATCCCCAGCTGATACCACGGACAGCAGACGTCCCGATGCACCGGCAACACCATTCGAAGCACCAACCCCAACATGGAGTGATGCTAGCCTGCGCTCATACCTAGAGGACGAAAATGAACTGCGCGATCTCTACGTCATTGTCTATGACAATACAAACATCCCCCCCGCCGGCCCTGAGCACCCCATCACCGGTAACCTGTTCAAGGACGAGAGCAAGAGACTTCGGGAGATGAACAGCCAGTTAGATTCTCTTTTATCAGAATGGGTTACACGGAGGCTGCGCAGGTCGACGAGTCAATAACTTCCTAAATTGGCCGACTGGCACCACTACATTCTCGAGTTGGTTTTCTATGTTATGTTATGACTAGCCAGGCGCTATGATGTGCTGGACGCATGCATGCATTCTGGATTCAATCGTATTCGATCATCTTACTTCTGTGAGCTTATCGCTTTTTCAATTCTTCTGTGCTATATCACTTCACGAATACCATGTGCTTTTTCTGTGCCGGGTAAAAGGTGTAATATTCTTTATCAAAGTCTATTTTCATCATTGTAGCCACTAGAATATTACCGAGTATTACAAGCACGGATTGGGGTAATTTGAGTTTTGAACTACAATTTCTGTTCCTCACTCTTTCAAGGGTACTATGAGGTAGGTAAATGGCGTTGTGAGAGCTTGGTCGTTCCATCGCTGTTGCCCAATGAGGTCAAGGCAGCGCTCAACGTCTACGTATACAACGCGCAACTACAAATAGATCTAGATGGTCTGATTTATGGTTTAACCTGTTGACAAGAGTTGTACCCAGTAATGCAGAGCCCAGCGCCCTACTGTATACTGCCCATCCAGTCCAAACCCCAAAACCTCGTGATCTATCCATAGATCCACCAAACCCCAAAGACAACATGATATCTAGAACAGAACGCCGGTGTATGTTTATGATATATGATGTATGATGTATGATCTGCCTGATACAAAGGGTAGTCGGGATGCAGATGAATATCTATGCTCAACCCCATCCGCCTCCCACAAAACGCACAATGCAGGATATTCAACATTGACCAGAAACAATCAAGTGCAGATGAAAGCGCCAGGCTAAGAGTATAAAAGTGGCACGAATTCGAGAAAAGAGTCGTCACGTCGTAAGGATATATGTGGAGATAATGGTGATAATAGGCTGGGCTACCAAATTAAACCGCCCCATATCTTAGTTGGCCCTCAACGAGAAGAGCCTGGCTTTCAGGGCCGGACTCTGTTTGCTTCCGCGCAGGAGAAGGAATCCAGCCTCTCATCCAGCCGCGGACACGCTTCCAGCGACTACGTCCGCGCTTGGGATCCTCGACTTCGATCACGGATTCGTCGTCAGAACCGTACATAAGAAACTGTACGCCCATCATGCCGTCCAGAAAGAGCACCCCGAAGGCCCCGAGGAAAAAAGGAGTGGCGCGTTTCACCCAGTCTAGCCGATTGTTGCCGTCCGCGTCCGCCCATCCTCCACCGCCATACGGAGCGAAATTATACCAAGCATTCGGGTTTGTGATCAGAGACGACGAGTAGAAGAAGTTACCACTGAAGGCAGCCATGAACAGTAAAGGGGACAAGCCCGAGGTGCTCTTGCGGCGGTAATTCTTGTATAGCTGAGGAGGGCGTGAACCGAGATACAAAGCAGTAGACATCCAGGAGAAGATGGTGCCCAGGAACTCAAGGGTCAGTGAGGAAGATGGAGGAATTGGATCGGCATCTGTTGGTGCTGCGTTTGCTACGACGGCGCAGAGCGTCGAGGCTAACAGAATAGTGCGTGCAGCAGTATTTTGGACGCCCAGACCACTGCCAGATCTGACGATAGACCGTCGGGACGTCCTTGGCTTCTCATTCGAGTATGAAAGCGATGCATTGTCCACACCACCAACCGATCGATCTTTAATATCGGGAATGTCCTTGGAATCCGATGCAGCAGGAATCTGTGGAGAAGGACCAATTGACGACGAACCGTCCTCTGAAAAAGAGACACCCTCGATAATATTGGATTGCACAGTGTCGTCATCGTATGTGGAGAGTGTGGCGAATCCATTTGTCCCTCGTCCTTTGTAGTGTGTGTACCAGAAGAATTGGAATACGAGCGTCACATCCACGAGAACATAGTAACCTGCAATTATGACCTGCCAACCAGCCTGTCGAGTGAGAAGTGCACCTAGGAGGTTGCCCATGTCACCAAGACACCATATTATCAGAAAAAATATAGATAACCCGGACGTCGATTGCAGCTGGAAGTTCTTGAATATTTGCGGAAGCTGGGCGAACAGCCATGACACGATGCTCAAGGTCCCCAGGGTGGAGGAAAAGAGAGCGAGTGGTGTTGGTAGACAGATGTGGAGGTAGGAAGAGACTGTAGCGAGGAGCGGCGAGGTGGGTTCGCAATGCAGCGGAAGGGACTGAACGCCATAGTCTATTAAAGGAGGAGGCATGTTTCAAAGTATATCGGTCGTATTCAGGTCCGCTGAACGCTCTGGTGGTGGTAGACCGGCAGAAAGATGACGTGGTGACGGACGATAAGACAAATAGACTGTGGAGACGCGGAGATGCAGTATAACACGGGGAATGGATAAAGGATAGGTATCGCAGCAGCTGGTCAGCAGTCTAGGATGAAAGATGACGACAAAGACGAGTAAGGATGAAGAAAGAGAGAGAAATAAAGAAGGAGAATAAAAGATAGAGCAGACGAGGAGAAGAGAAGATATGATATGCGTGTTGCAGTCGAGTCATCCCCCCTTCAAAGTGGTCACGAGAGTCAATCTGGGGCTGGCTGATAGCCCTGATAAGCCTCCGATCGCTCTATCTACCACATCTGATTGGTTGTCTTATCATGACCTTCTTGGTCAGGCATCCACAAGGCCGCCAGTATATGGCCAAGGCCGATAATTCGGCGCTTTAGTCAAGCGTTTACTCAGTGCGAAAAACCTTCTTTCTTAGAGAACTTATAAATTAAGGCATGGATCTACCGAGAGGACGAACTAGAACTGTGACGACTATGTCTCGACTCGGACCGACTGTGTCTCCTATGACGACGATGATGGCGGGTGCGACGCCTACCATGCCCATGGTGTCGTCCATGCCCAGAATGCGAATCCCCATCCTCGTTCCTCTCGCCTATCTTGTTCTCGAGGAAGTTCCCTAACAAAGCACCACCAATAGCGCCCAATAAACCATGGCTTTTCTTATGACCCAGGTAATATCCAGTCACCCCGCCGACAAGGGCGCCTCCTATTCCACGTTCGCCCCCTTCCGCATCAATCTCGTCTTCGTGTCTTGCTGAGGATGAAACTTCATTTGCCGCTGAGTATTGGGTGTCTTCATGCAGACTTGGGTCGCTTTCAAAACAAGTTAGCTTGGGCCTCTCAATTCTCGTGCAGGCACCAGAATGTGAGCAAGAAAGACTTACTAGTACTCCGCATTACTTCCCCGAGGACGAGTCTCGTAGTGGGGGCTTAGCCGGGTGTCATCGTATCTGTGCGTATAGGCATCTGCCCACGCCATGGTCGATGCTGGAGTCAGGTATCCATTTTGTGGTTCTGAGACCGGATGGTAGGTTGTCTGAATTGGCGCGTACTCTTGGCCTGGAGCTGAGGGTGTATATTGTTGCTGATTGTACGCGTTCTGGTAACCTTCCAGCTGAGGATTATGCGTCTGCTGAGGCTCGTAGCCATACACTGAGCCTTGGTATTGGTCTTGATTCTCAAGAGGAGGTTGAAACCCGTTGTCTTGGGGAGCTGTGTAAGGCTGGTGGGCGGGATAGTAAGGGTCCGACATCTTGAGCGATTTGCAAAGAGCCTGCGAGTGACGCAGCAGAGAAAGCTGAGAGTGAGCCTATATTTGGGTTTGTTTGTTACTGACCGGGTTGGTCTGATGACTTTGTCAGCCGAGGGACTTCACTTGACTCGCTTGCGGAGTTGCACGCTCAGGCTCTTTGCTCTAACTACTCAAATACTCTCTATGATCCTAATATTTGACCACTCAAAGAATGATCTGACTAACAGAGGGCGATAAACAGCTATATACATTGATATCAACAAATAACATTTCAGCTACAGTTCCCACCCCTTGACCTCTTTCATGCGTGAATACCAGTCCTGGACATACGGCAGTGCCACGTGAGGACCATACAGCTCCTGCTCCCACTGTGGTGTTGGGGGAGGAAGGCCAGTTTCCTTTAGACACGACTCTCTTAATTGCTCCAGAGTCCCGCCGCGATCATATCCCTGATCTGCCTCACCCCGAGCAGCCATCATTTTTTTCCTCAATGCTCCAGTCTCTGCTTCGTCAACAGCAAGGCTCTCAGGGTTAACCACAACGCCATAGTTGTCGCGAGCGCCCTGGATGGTCACCAGGTGTCGACGAACCTCCAGCACTACCTTCTCTGCAGGCCGAGTCAATGGATCCCCAAGGCCACCACCTCCCCAGGTAATCCACTCGAGTAGGTCACCCGGGTCGACACGGATGTGGTCACACTTCGAGGGGAGGACCTCGACTGGCGGAGCATCCTGCGACTTGGAGTATCGGTACAGGATCTTTCGAGACCGAGCTCCTGGCTTTCCTCCACGGATACCCCACGGCTTGGTGAACCACCGGTCATCGTGGATACTGAACTCTCCGCGGGCTAAGAAGCGGTAGTTTGTGCGTTGTGCATTGCCGCCGCGGTAGAACCCTGCACCGCCGCTGTCGGCTACGCTCTCGTTCGCCTCGATGCGGAGCGGGTAGTTCAGCTCTATTATCTCCGTGGGAATGGACTTAATAGCAGGGAAGAGACAGTGGCAGTCGAGACCGTCGCCTGCATTGCGGGCGGGGACACCTCCGAATCCAATTTGGTACAACTGGTACCATTCGCCGTCTGGTTTGTAGCCGGAGTAGAAGAAATGAGGGGAGTCGCTGAAACCCGCGGCTGCTGCGTAGACTGGGTTCCTCATGCCGATGAGCGCCTGCATGACATCCATGGTTCTGCCCATCATATGTGTGCGGCATGAGATAGGAGCGGGCCGGACAGGTTTCAAGATTGAGCCCTCTGGGATATGGATGTCGATTAGGTCGTGGAAGCCGTCGTTGATGACGGTGCCTGGGGCCGCCGAGGCAATCATGTAGTATCCGATAAACATGCGGAACATCGTCTCAGAGAGGTAAAAGTTGATACTATGGTCGCTTTGCGGAGAGGTTCCGCTCCAGTCAAAGAGTAGCCGGTTGCCCTCGATCTTAGTCATGGTACAAGTTAAGGCCCAGGGCCCAACGCCATGGCCGTCGTCGTCGACAAAGTCGGTGAATGTGCTTGGTTTGTCGCCAAAATCTGACTCGATGATCTTCACCATAGCGGTGCGGTTGCGCAGGAGCAGCTCGTTGCATGCCGCAAGGTAGATCTCGCATCCAAAGCGGACGACAAGCTCACAGACACGGCTGGAGGCGGTTCGGCACGCAGCGATGATGGCCATCAGATCGGACCTGTACCAGTCGGGCTGTCGGGAATTGCGGCATAGCAGGCCGACAAGGTCCGTGTTCATGACACCCTTTGTATAGAGCTTGATACAGGGAATCTGGACACCGTCGTCGAAGATGGATGAGGCATTGATAGACATGCTGCCCGGGACGATTCCCCCTACGTCCGTCAGGTGTCCGAATTGCGATGCCCAGCCGATCAGCCTGTGTTCGTAGAAGATGGGCAAGAGGACGATCACGTCGTTCAAATGCGTTACGGCTCCTTCAATCATGTACGTGTCGTTGGTAATGAACACATCGCCCTCCTCAATGGTTCCCTTCCACGCCCTAAGGAATTGGGTGATGAAGCTGCCAAACTGGCCAACAAGCATCTTGCCTTCGGCGGTGGTGATGACGTTGAATTCGTCCTGCTGTTCACGAATGGCAGGAGACATACTACAGCGGAGCATGAGGGTGTCCATCTCACTGCGGATGGAAGCCAGTGCAGAAGCAACCAGTGTGGGAATGAGCGGTGTTGACTGTACGATCTCTAGGGCTGCTTCGGGAGTCTCGTCCTTGGTTTGGTCTTTCGGACCCTCTTCAGATGGACGGATCAGAATGTTCCCAATGGAATCAATTTCGCCATAACAACCTGGAAGAATCAGGGTGTTGCTGTCCATCTCGGTGATGATGCATGGACCGTCCACACGGACACCCTGGCGGCTTATCTTCTCGCGATCCCACAGCGCCGCTTCCATTGCTTGTCCCTTGACGACAATCTGCTTTTTCGCGACCAATGCATCGGCAGGAGGCTCAGTTGATTCGGCCTTGGCCAGTCGAGGAACCTCAATACCCGGAGAAGCGTCGACAGAAACAACCTCGAGGCGCATCAGCTCGAGCTCGAAGTTGGGAAGGCAGTATTTGAACTGCTGCTCGTGAAGCTGGTCGAATTTCGCCTGCAGGAGCTCCCTCCACGGCCCGTCTTCCAGCAGCAGGTCTGGAGCCTCTAACTCAACCGTTAAGTTCAGTGCTTGGCCGCGGTAGCGAAGGTCGAGATGGTAGCTGATGTTGAGCGGCATGACACTGCCCCCATTTGAGGTTGTCATTGTATCCTTGCAAATCGCCTCTAGCTCGTCAAATCGCTCTTTGACCTTCTTCGAAGTCGTGGCTGAGAGTAGGCGGATGAAAGACAGTGACTGAGAGTGGCTCAACCTCGTGGTAGCATCGCCTAGGGCACACAGAGTCCCTGGAGAGGGGGGTACAATGACTGGCCAAGCCCCAAGTAACTTGCCGACCGCATTGGCATGAAGGGGACCTGCGCCCCCAAAGGCAACGAGGGCGAACTCTTTTGGGTCGTAACCCTGCTCGACGGAGACCAGACGCAGGGCTCCGTACATGGTCTCATTAACCAAGTTGACAATGTCCTCAGCGGCTTGGGTTACTGACAGCTTCATCTGTTCAGCAATCTCCCCGACAGCAGCCATTGCAGATTCCGTGTCCAGCTTGAATTCACCTCCAAGAAGGTTTTCCGGCAGGTAACCCAGCACCAGATTGGCGTCCGACACAGTGGGCTCTTTTCCTCCCTTATTGTAGCAGGCAGGCCCTGGAGTGGCGCCCGCACTCTCCGGACCTACTCTCATGGTCTCGGTGATGCTCATGTACTTGGCAATAGATCCTCCTCCTGCGCCCACTGTTCGAATGTCGACGGCTGGCGAGCGCACAGTAAGGGAGCCCACGACGGTCTCGCGGCGAAGCTGAGGCTTGCCCTGGTGGATAATGGCGACGTCCGTTGACGTGCCGCCCATGTCGAAGGTGATCAGGTTCTTATATGGCGTGTTTTGCGTGACGACGTCTGCAACGCCTTGCACACCTCCAGCAGGCCCAGACATGAGGATGTTCACAGGGAGCTCCCCTGCCAGCCCCAAGCTCGTCAAGCCACCATCAGACTTAAGAATACGGATCGTGTTTCCGTCCTCGGCGAGCAAATCTTGCAGGTTACTGAGATAGGTCTGCACCACGGGCTTGACGAGGGCATTGGTGCACGTTGTCAGTGTGCGCTCATACTCGCCCACCTCACGAAGCACATCGCTCGACGAAATGATCGTCACACCGTCACCTAGCACTTCCTTCACAATCCCCGCCACCAGAACCTCATGCTCGTTATTACAATGCGAGTTGAGCAACGAGATTGCCACAGCGTCCGGTTTCTCGTCACCAGTCCACTTCTTCAGGTCATCTCTCAGCGCGTCTACGTCCACTCTCACAATGCTCTTCCCGTCAACGCTCATGCGCTCCTGGCATTGTATCACTCGCTCCAGCGGCACGATCGGGTCCGGTGGCGTATAATGCAGCCAAGCACCCAGGCCACCAGGGATCTGCGACCTGCGCACTGCCAGGATATCCTTGTGGCCGGTCGTAACGATGAGCCCCGTTCGCGCGCCCTTGCCTTCAAGGACGGCGTTTGTGGCGACCGTTGTGCCGTGGTGGATGAACTGGAACTTGCCGTCCCATGGGAAGCGGTCCTTGAGGGCCTGTTGGACCTTGCGGATCCCGTTCTTGATGCCGATGCTTTGGTCTTCGACTGTAGTTGGAACTTTGGCGCGCGCGACTTGGTTGTCTGGTGTGAAGGCATAGACGTCTGTGAAGGTGCCGCCGACGTCGGCTCCAAGCCGATAGCCACCTTGTTTGGCCATTGTGTCTTGGTTCCCAGAGGTAGATAAAGTAAGCAGTGAAGAGCGAGTGGCGATAGAGGACAGCAAGGGGAGGGAGGGTCGTGATATAGGACTTTGAGGGAATGAGGGGCAGCATGGTTAGTGTCTCAGCACAAGGGTTATACACATGTTAATTCAACAGGACTTACCGTAGGTATATCTTATCGCAAAAATTCGCACGAGTATCTCCGCATGTTCTCCAAAGGTAGACGGCAACCACTGCAATGCGCAAATCAGGAGGCTCACACGATACGGCATCCAGTACCTCTTACCTCTTTTAGGGCAGAGATAGCGCTGAGAGATAAATACTATCGCGGCGTCGATCACGGCCCGCCTGTTATCAATTCGTCGGCCCCCAATAGTCTCCAAGTGACTCCAATTGTTATCTCAAACGGCGATCGACTATCTACTTCTCGGCATCATGCACGGTAAACGACCCCAATTCTCCTTTGCCATATGGAGTCTGGGACTTAAGGGGAATTGCGGAGTGCGGTAAACACTGCGAGACTCGGAAGATTGTCTTGTTTCTTTACCCAGAGCGTTTGGATGTTTCCTGGTCAATTTTCAGGCTTGACGACCAGAAGAAGGCATTTTAGACCGTGAGCTGCATGCGGTGGACTCTGTGGGCAGCAGGCCAGTTGTTCACTAGGAATGCGGGATATTGATAGCGAGGGTTATCTGTACCGCTCCCCCCATGTTTGGGCAAGGCAATGATGCATATCTCTCTGCGCTATCAAGGCTATATAGCCTTCCCTTTCTGCGGTGACCCAGGTTGCCTTTACTTGACTCCTTCAAGTATTCCGTCCCTCCATCACCATGCAGGACAAAGAGAAAGCAGAGCGCTCCCTAAGCCCAGCAAGCCCCCTGCCAGCCGAAAATGCGGTGGAAGAAGGCGAGATCTTCACTACTTCGTCCTCAGGTGTCAACTTTCGCAAGGTCGGCTGGTTCAATGCCACTGTGATCTTCACCAAGATCCTTTTCGCAACGGGGGTGCTCTCCCTCCCCTCAGCCTTATACTCGCTGGGCGCTGTCGGCGGCTCAATCAGCATCGTCGCGTGGGGTGTCTTGAACTGTTACTGCTTCGTGATCCTGGGCAATTTCCGCAATGAACACCCGCACTGCCACTCCATCGCAGATATGGCCGAGGTCGCCGGCGGTATTGTCGCCAAGGAAGTCACCGGTTTACTCTTTATCATCGCGTACGTCCTTGTCACAGGAAGTGGGATAATTGGCGTCTCGACTGCCCTCAATGCCCTATCGCATCATGCAGCGTGTACAGTCTGGTGGTCGCTTTTGGCGACAGTGGTTATTACCGCAACGGCATCGATCCGCAAGCTCGAGCATGTCGGCTGGTTATCCTACGCCGGGTTCCTCTCCATCTATGTCGCCGTTCTGATTGTCGTTATTGGAGTGACACAGCAAGATCGGCCGGCTGCTGCGCCGAAAGAGGGCCCGTTTGATCTAGGGTATGTCAGTTTCAACAACCCTGGGTTCGCGGCTGGGATGGTGGCGTCATGCACGATCTTCGTCTCCTCTGCGGGAACCAGTGCGTTTTTGCCTGTTATCTCGGAGATGCGCAATCCGAAGGAGTACAAGAAGCCACTCTATCTTTGTATGACATTGGTGACGGCGTCGTACTTGGCTTTCAGTCTGGTAGTTTATCGATGGTGTGGGATGTGGGTGGCCAGTCCCTCATTAGGGGTATGTCTTTTCCCCTTGACCCCCTTACTACAGAGGACTCATGAAAGATCATTTAGAGCGCAGGCCAAACCATGAAAATGGTCTCGTACGGCGTCGCACTTCTTGGTCTGATCGTCAGCGGCACGCTTTACCTACACGTATGCTCAGCCACCCCTCTTCCTGCTATCCTTTTTCAGTACCTACTCTAACTGCTGTTCATATATGAAGGTCGGCGCAAAATACGTCTTTGTCCGCATCCTCAGCGAAACGCGGCACCTGCAGTCTAATACTCTTGTCCACTGGACCGTCTGGTTGAGCTGCACAACCATCCTCGGCGCCCTAGCATTCGTGCTTGCGTCCGCAATCCCAATCTTCAACTACCTACTCGCCCTTGTGGGTTCTATTTGCTTTGCCCCCTTGGCGATGAGTCTCCCAGGCTGGCTATGGCTGTATGACCACGGAGAATACAGAACGGGAAATCTGGTGAAGAAGGCTGCATATGGACTGCATGTGGGACTTGTGCTCCTGGGCGTGTTCTTTTGCGTTGGGGCGACATATGGCGTTGTAGTTCAGATTGTGGATGCGTACGACAGCGGGCTTATCGGTAAGTAACCTGTGCTCCTGGGAACCGGAAGGGCTTGGTGAGTTGTTGTGGGGTAAATATACCGCGTGCTGACAGATTGACGATAGGATCGGCCTTTAGCTGTGCTGATAATTCGGGATCAACTTGATGATTTCATATTCTAAGTCTCTGCGTTGTCCTAGAAATCTGTCAGTTAGATCGTACCTTGTCTTGGCCTATTGGACTTACCTGATGCACTTAACATGTACCTATTTATCTATTCCCGCTTGCTTTTCAGACTGTCATTCCTGGCTCGCACTTTTTCTACGGCTTCTAAACTCACAGCATGGCTTGAGGTCAAGCCAGAGCCGTAGTACTATCTTTCTGTGCGCCTGCCGACCTACCAACCGCATACCGTTTCCCTCCATCCCTTCTTTCTAGTGAAGACAGACAATAGACTTCAATATAAATTGCCTACCTACTTGCCACTAACCAAGGCAAGAGGGCTGGACTACTCTGTGCGTGACTGCCAGACCATGTCCAGGCCGCATTATTCAACCTTACGAAGCTGAACAGTTGCTCTGCTTTGCAGCATCTGCTTGAATTCAACTTGCCTCGGTAATGAAAGTGAATTGGAAACGGGGATAGAGTTATCCGCAAGGATGGACTCGTGAAACGAGTAACACGTGGGATGAGATCAAACAAATAGCCCACAACGAAATTCTACACATCGGTAGAGAGGGTGTAAGTATGTACGGCATTTCGAACCCACGAGTGCTAACCTGTCTTCGAGGTTAGACATTATCGCTGTCACTGGGTAAACATTGAACAGCAAAAATACAGGCAAAACTCCGTCTTTCCCGATATATAGACTATCGTTTTATGAACGCACCCCAGATGATGTGCTACATTTGCCAGATATGTTCGTTCCTTACGTACGAGCCATGCTTCGTTTGACTGGGCCTGGAATGAATGGGTGGCTACCAGAGGCAGCGAAAAAGGGAAAAGTATGCTACTGTTCTGGTTGGATTTAAGAGATTGAAATTCGACAAAAAGAGGAGTTGATAAAGGATTAGAAGCAGATGACAGCGAGGAGAAAAGAGGGTTGAGTTTGTTGGAATAAGGGCAAGATGCGCAGAATACGGAATATTCGAGATAAATGTTGAATTGAATATTGAACATGAATTATAATAATATACTGGCTAAAAATACCTTGGACCTCAATCAGAAAACAAATTGTCGAAGCCAATGCGTACTCCCAACCCCGTGCATCACTCTCATTAGGTACAGTCGAGCATCCCGTATGTAAAAAGTGACCAGCTGGCGCTCGCCTCATGCCCCCAGCACTTGGTAGGCCGACGCGAACCAACAACAGCGTCTATAAATAATAGTGAATGAACCGGGCAATCCCAGGAGCGAGGAAGAAGTTATAATAATGCAGGTTATTCGTACGAGGCGTAAGCGGGATGGTATGCGTCTTAGCGAAGATGCTCAAGCCAGGATCCCACCTCGAAAAGTAAGGATGGGTAACCAAGTAAGCGAGATTGTTGTGAAGTCGTTGTCTGCATGATACACCAAAACTGCCATTCGACACGACGCGGCATGACCAGCATTCGACCGAGCGCGCCAGAAACGTCAGCGAAGAACCCCCTATGCACCATAGCGCCAAGTTTACCATGAGGGCATGAATGGACATAGCTAGATGGGTCATCATTATAAAGCCAACCGTCAGGCATCAGAGGCAAGCATCCTAATATAGTGGTGACTTAACATCTTGGACACCACGCCTAATGACGTCCTCTATGCGCCACCGCGGAGGGACAATTCGCGGGTTTCGCTTCTGCTGCCACTGGACTTCCTTCTCTGGGGGCGGCGCCATGTCGTCATTCATGGGGAGTGCACCGCCTGCGACACCGGTCGAGAATTTAAGCTGCAGGATGTTGCCAATCTCGTCGCAAGCCGTCAGGATTCGGTCAAGGTCTTCTTTTGTATGCGCCGCCGAAACGCAAAATCGAGCACGCGAGGAAACCAAAGGCGTTGCCGGATAACCGACAATAACCACGGAAATCTTGCGCTTCAGCATCTCATGGGAAAAAGCCGGCATTTTGGCAGGGTTGAAGAGGAGAACAGGTATAATCGGCGAATCGTCGTGACCGTACACTATAAAGCCAAGACGCTTCAAGCCCAGACGAAGATATCGGGAATTGAAGGCCAAACGCTGTAGTCGCTCCTCGCCCTGGCCAGGAATAAGTTCACCCTTGATAAGTCGTAGTGCTGAGATAATCTGCGCGATAACTGCCGGAGAAGTTGACTCTCCGTAGAACATGCCGGAGTTGGTTGCCCGAAGCTTGTCAATCATCACCTTGTCGGCGGCAATGTACCCTCCGTTGGCACCAAACGATTTGGTCAAAGTACCCATGAGAATATCCACTTCCTTGGTATCAATGCCGAAATAATCACAGACACCCCGACCACGAGGACCGATGGCTCCAACTGAGTGTGCTTCATCAACGAAGAGATAGAACTTGTAGCGCTTCTTCAGGGCAATAAGACCGGGAAGGTTACACATCGAGCCCTCCATGGAGTAAAGACCCTCAACAACAACAAGAATTTTCTTCCATGGTCGGTGAGTACGTGGTTGACCTTGGCTGATAGCCTCTCGTAGTTTAGCTTCCAAGTCATGCATATCGTTGTGCTTGAACATGGCGATAGATGCTCCAGAAAGACGCGCACCGAACCGGATGGAGGCATGGTTGAGTTCGTCAGAAATGATTAAATCACCCTTGCCAACCAACGCAGGGAAGATGTTTGCATTGGTACCGAAGCCCATCGAGAAGACCATAGACGCTTCTTTGCCAACAAAGCTGGCGACCAACTCCTCGAGCTCGACATGCAGGTCCTGTGTACCGACTTCTGCGCGAGTACTCACAGGGGTAATGCCGTACTTGCGAATCGTTTCCTCGGTGATATCGGCACAAGGGCCTTCTGACTGGGCAAAACCAAGATAGTTGTACGAGCTCAAATTCAGCGTGTCGGTCGTAGTTCCGGTAAGGTAGAAGTTTTTGTTGTGGTCATCCGTCGCTCGGTCAATCAAGGTGATGTATCTTCCGGGAACACCAGTAACGGGCCGTTCGAAACAGTCATTGATACGTAGCTTCAGGCGGCGAACGTAAAAGTTGTCAAAGTCACTGTTAAGAGCCGCATAGCCATTCCGGGGCTTCAGGTGACGATAATTCTCCTCGCGAAAACGTTTACCAAAGAAATCACGAACATGACCGAAAGCAATTAGAATCAGATAACTGATATAAGTGGTAATGAGATAGTAATAAGGAGGCTCATCCATTACAGGCTCCGGAAAGGGGCCACCGGGATGCCGGCTGGAGTACCGGTGGCTCGGATGACCGATCGGACCGAACTGGGCATGTTGCTTAGCCAGACGACGAGCCTCTTCCGGTGACGGTGGTTGAAAGAGCGTGGTTGGCGGTTCATTCATATTCTGGTTGTCCGCCGTCGCAGTCGAAAGCGAGATAGTCGGTAAGGACAGTGAGGCGGAGCTGATCGGCGGATTGGCACCGCTGGCGTTCTGGAGAGCAACTCGCGCAGTTTGAGACTCGGCCTTGGCTCTAGGCGAGGTCGAGAAGAACTGGGTCAAGCGGTTGGTCTTGGAAGGTGCCTTGACTGCAATGCCGCTCTTTCCAGGGGTTGAGGGCGAAGACGAGGGATTGGAGGGGTCGTTGACGGGAGGAGTGTTTGAAAATCGACGCGGCATCGCAAGAAAACGTCTGACTCAAGGCGAGCGAGGTCACAGCACCACTAAGGTGCACGGTAAGAGTACTCTATCGCGCTTTCCTGGAAGTAAGCACGGAGTGGTAGCACTACAAGCGTAGGCTTTTCGCAGTCTCGAGTCCTCTATTCCGAATCACGCGACAAAATGGCTAAATATCAGACGATATCGACCTGAATATGAGAAAGAAAAGGAAAATGTCAGCTGGAAAATGTTATGGACGACGAAAGTGGGTGAGAACTGAAGCAATCGAGGGATTGAAGTGAGCCAGCGACCGGCTCCGGCCAGCCCGGTGGATTGTAATCTTCGCTCGGTAGCGTACCTTGGCACGTGCGTCGAGGCTGGAAGCTCCGGAAGCCTCCAAACGACCTCCTAGATGAACTGAGATGTCGCTAGATGACTGATAAATGCAGGCTATCAGAGGACGGAAGATGACGGAGAAAAGGATTGAAGCGGAATCGAGAGATCAGCGGAAAATGGAAGAGCTAGCATCGCCTGCAAAGGACCATGCAATCTCTCCTGATCGACTTTTCAGGTCGCGGAACCGTGGTACGGTATGATCCGCCGGCCGAATGTGAATCGAGCATTGTTACCGTCACACCAGGTAAATTACACCCCCTGGAATCAGGGTTTATGCGCGTTTTTATGGGCGTATGCACAATGCGTGGCACAACTGCGTGGCAATTTTTGGAGAAGTTAAGGACAAAAAAAACACAATCGCATCATTCATCAGTCATGGCATGGCTTCTATTCGCACTTACATCTTATCATAGCTGAAAACTGTCAAACTCCGTGGTCAACTCGATGGAGGATTCATCCAAGGATCACGGTACTATAAGTGTTGGAAGATAAATATGCGCCGAGGCTTCCCAGCAAGCGACACCCACTGTGTATGCGCACGCTGTCTTCCACTCAGCGAGACCTTCATTGATATGTCAGCCCTTGTACCTGTCAGAACGTAGGCTTGGAGCATTATGAGTCTTGCAAAGCACTGGTCATGGCCGGCTGTATGATTTACAGGATTTAGGCGCACTTTATCGTACGACCAGTCGTGAAAGACTCGACTAAGGTAGTAGAGTAAGGAAAATGCGAATACACAAGTTAATATAACTGACTGGACATATGCGCTCACTACATACCTGAAATGGCCTCTTGAAGGAAGATGTTGGACTATTCGCCCCTGGGATTCCCGCAAGCTCCATGACGACCACTGGAGGTCTTGAAGCACGAGTAGTCCCTCAAGACCGGCATAACTGACCCCTACTCCGATGCACTGGTTTTATACCCACTGGTGAGATCGTCGATTCTGTCTTCAAACTGCATGCATTGAGGGTATCTTGCCTGAACTCATTGAAGCTGATGTCCAAGCGCCGCCACCTTGAGATGACTGCTGAACCTCCTTGTCCTACAAACATGTGAGATCGATACTCGATCCCTGAAAAGATATCTGAAACTGTCTGTAATAGTTGCGACGCCTGTTTATTCTGCAAGATCTGACAGCAAGGTCAACGACGTTGCATCTGCAAGCCAACAGCTCAACATCTAGACAAGGACAACAACCGATGTTCTCTTAAAGTCTTGTGCCCTCTATAGATTCTTCTCACCTGGCTTATGCCACAGGAATTAATTGGGGAAACATGCAAGAACCCCGATTTCCTTCGCAGAAATCACGCATGTTCATGCACCTGACGCATTCCAAGCCAAACCATGTTGTACAGGATCGAAGATCTCAACACTCATCTCTGGACCTAGCCGACGATCGACATCGGCAGATTATCGAGACAACAGGCTGTACATTGTCAATTCATGACTTGAGAAGTCCACAGATCTGGTGACACAGTTTGATTCAGGGCAGCGAAAACAGATCTTACGGAGCGGTGCATATAGCGTGAAATTCAACCTTTTCAAAGCTGTTCTTTCTGAACCCAGTAGCCCAAACGCCTGGTTTCCGCACAATCAATCTGGACGGTCTTATAGAGAAGCAAAGCAATATCGCGGCCCCAGTGAGGTCTCGAATTTTCTCCTAGCCTCGCAAAGTCAGTATTCCCACCGCAGGCTGCATTGCTTCTAGCGCTCTGTGTGGATCAGACTTGCTGATACTCACCGTCCGCTATGTTTATCACATATCCTGTTGTCTTTCTGCATCTGGACTGAATAGTGCCCTCAATGTCCTCTCAAATGACAGAGCAGTCATTCACTTGTCAGCCAAACTAGGCAATCGCCCGATGGCCAACATTACGGGCAGGGCCATGCCGAGAGTCTTTTGGCACCGAGGGCTCAACCACCTTGTGCTCGCTACAACCTACAAAGTTTACGAGCTAGACCGCCTGTTACCTGTCAGACCCTCAGCTTCAGCGGCTGCAACGAGATTTTCCCAGTGCCGAGTCTGTAGGCCTTGACGAACATGTCGATGCTGCAGTAGCCGCTTCCTTGACGGACGGAGAGCGGCAGTGCAGAACCCCAACTGACGAGAAAACAGCCCAGCTCGAACTCGCTACCTAGTATCCGCGTTACTAGATCTCCCGAGATCGAAACCACACCATAGTCCTTCTCCCAGACAAGGAACCGCCGGGATTTACGGATCCATGCAAGGCTATGTAATAGGTCAAGATTCTGAACGGGATAACTTTCATTGAGTCTGCGATGAGGCGGGGATGCAATACGAGACGGTAAGGCCTCATCCACCAGCTTACTACCTGACCCAGTGAATGCTGCGTTCTCTCAGCTTGCTCTTAAGGCTAGCCCAAGCGTGGACTTGGTTTTTTCGTTTTTGTTCTGATTTAATATTTGCTTGCTTACTGAAGTATTGGTTTTCCAGTCCCCTTCATATCTCCCTAAAATTCCAATGTGCAAATGTTATTTCTCTTTATTGTTATCGAGGTAGTGCATAGAGTCGCAGCCTAGCCACGCTTCATATTACGTCGGAAGCGGGCCACTGCGGCCCGCAAATATAGTAAGTAGATTGCCTCGGTATATGGGTAATCCAGCTTGTAGAGCATCAAAGAACAAAATAAGGACGAACGATAGAATAGTAGCTTGAGCAAAAGCCGCTCGTGCATAAGACATCAGAGATTTAATATACATGAAGAATTGCCGGGATTTGGGAAGGCCCGAGCTGCTGCATCGACAGATTCTAAGCATCTTGATGGACTCTGGGATGCTCAGGGATCAGCCCCTAGACGGAAAGGGAAAGGCGGGATCACTAACACCCGGTAACTATGAGAATGAGCTGTGGTCCCTCCATATTCTCCGAGCTACTCTCCCCTCCTTGCCAACCACTTCTGAGTCTTTATCGAAGATTTCTCACTTTTACCTCGCAAGATCCAAGGTAGATTGATAGTTCTACCGGCATAATGTCCGCCAATGGATCCCCCGCAAGTCCCCAGGAGCTCTGGCGGCACTCCGCTCCCGAATCCACACGAATCTACCATTTCACGAAGACAATCGCCGAGAAGCATGGAATTCCGCTAAGAAGCTATAACGACCTCTGGAACTGGAGTATATCGGAGCCTGCCAAATTCTGGGAGGAGATTTGGCTGTATACATCTATAATTGCCCACAGACCTTACGACCAAGTGCGTATTCTATCCGCAGCTAGTTATGAGCTCTCGACCTTCTGACTCAACGCAGGTAATGGGCTCAGAGACGCTTCTCTTTCCTCGACCTCAGTTCTTTGAAGGTGCAAGTCTGAATTTTGCTGAAAATCTGCTGTACCCTGCTTGTTCGCCTGACGAGAATGCTGTCGCTATCATTGCGGCTACAGAGGCAGATCGTGAATATATCTCTTGGAAAGAGCTCAGAGACCGTGTTCGCCGGTGTGCCAATGCGCTGAAAGGAGCCGGATTGCAAAAGGGTGACCGCGTGGCTGGATTTCTGGGGAATCATGCTAACACAGTTGTTGCAATGCTCGCAACAACGTCCATTGGGGCTTTTTGGACAGGCGTATCCCCGGATACGGGGGTCCATGCTGTCCTTGAGCGCCTGACGCAGATTGAACCCAAGATCCTATTTGCCGATAATGCCTCGCTTTACAATGGCAAGGTGCATAGTGCAGCTGCCAAAACCAGCCAAATTGTCTGCGAACTCCCTAAGCTGGAGGCGCTCGTTATATTCCCAACAATTGGGTCGGTCGAAATCAAGCTGGAAGAGGTTTCACTTCGACAAGGGAAGGCATATACATACGCTGACTTCCTGCTAACGGCCAGCAACCCGGCAGCACCGCTGGAGTTTGCAAGCTTACCACCTGAGCACCCTGTTTACATCCTGTACAGTTCAGGCACAACTGGAGCCCCGAAGCCCATTGTGCACGGGTCTTTGGGGACACTGCTGCAACATAAGAAAGAGCATGTACTTCACTGTGATATCTATCCGGGAGATCGGCTTTTCTACTTTACTACAACCACCTGGATGATGTGGCATTGGTTAGTGTCTGGTCTGGCAAGCGGGGCCACTATTGTTCTTTATGATGGGTCGCCTTTCCGGCCTTTAGATCCTGAAGGAGGGGCTGGAGAGATGGCCATGCCCCGCCTCATCGATGAACTCCAGATAACCCATTTTGGGACGTCCGCTAAATATCTCTCAATGCTGGAGCAAGCTGCCCTCAATCCAAGAGAGTATCCCCACCGCCCTGTGAGTCTACAGACGCTGAAGGCGATCTTCAGCACAGGCTCTCCTCTGGCGCCATCCACGTTTGAGTATGTCTACTCGTCAATCCATCCGGATATCATGTTGGGTTCAATCACTGGTGGTACCGATATTCTTTCCCTGTTTTGCTCCGGCTGTCCGATCCTCCCTGTGTATAAGGGCGAAATCCAGTGCCGAAGCTTAGCAATGGCGGTCTCTGTGTATGATTACGCTGGTAACGACATCAGCTCGTCTGGCGAGCCGGGAGACCTGGTCTGTACCCGGCCATTCCCAGCGCAGCCAGTTATGTTCTGGCCACCTGGACCCATTGGAGTTGAGAAATACCGCAAAAGTTATTTTGACGTCTTTGGTCCTTCAATCTGGCACCATGGAGACTTTGTACGCTTAAACCCCGAAACTGGCGGAGTTGTCATGCTAGGACGAAGCGACGGTGTGCTGAAACCAGCCGGCGTACGATTCGGCAGCGCTGAGATCTATAACATCCTGTTGAAACACTTTGCGGATGAGATCGAGGATTCTCTTTGTGTTGGACGTAGAAGGGAAGGGATCGATACTGATGAGACGGTAGTTCTGTTTGTGAAGCTGGCATCCCCGAGCGACTCGTTGCCCCCGGATCTTGCATCGCGCATCCAGGCTACAATCCGCAGAGAACTCAGTCCTCGCCATGTTCCAGGAATCGTGGACGTTTGTCCTGAGATTCCGGTGACGTCAAATGGCAAGAAAGTCGAGAACGCCGTCAAGCAGATTCTCTGTGGGCTTAATATCAAAATCGGCGCCAGCGTTGCGAATGCCTCGTGCCTTGATTGGTATCGCACATGGGCTGCTCAACACCCATAATCCACGATATAGTTTAAGAAAAGTATTACTAGTCTATTGTAATAGAAAAAGCATGTCCGTGAACTTAATGAGCCCGGTATGCGGTAGAAGTTCATGACGTTGGAAAGGCCGGAAACGCTTAGATAAGCCGGTTTTCTTCCGCTCAGAATCCTGCCAAATCTCCTTCACGCCATTCGGAGAAAAGGCCTTTGGACATCCTACCACTTTAAACTCACAAACAAATTCAATATGCGCCGCTCATTATTACGGGCTGTCGAGTCCACCAAACCCCTTGCTCGGGTGTCACGCTCAGTTTCGCGAGGTTACAGCACCGTCAACGAAACTGGCACCAAGGTAAGGAACAGGCGATGCGCTCTACCCGTGAATCAAGATTCGGCTGACTTTGAGCTCGATTCCTGGATTGTATAGGATCCCGCCGAGTTAGACCAAATCACTACGCTGCCGAATGGCATCCGCGTCGCCACCGAATCTCTTCCCGGCCCCTTCGCAGGTGTCGGAGTTTACGTTGACGCCGGGTCTCGCTACGAGGATGCGAGCTTGCGAGGTGTGAGCCATATCATGGATCGTTTGGCCTTTAAGTCAACCAAGACACGCACTGCGGATCAAATGCACGAGACGCTAGAGTCACTGGGTGGGAACATTCAGTGCGCCTCTTCCCGTGAGTCGTTAATGTACCAGTCCGCCAGCTTCAACTCGGCCGTCCCGACAACGCTCGGGTTGTTGGCGGAGACCATACGCGATCCCCTTATTACAGAGGAAGAGGTTCTACAGCAACTTGCTACCGCGGAATACGAGATCAACGAGATTTGGGCGAAACCGGAGCTTATCCTGCCCGAGTTGGTGCACACGGCCGCCTACAAAGATAATACGTTAGGGCATCCTCTGCTCTGTCCGCGCGAGAGATTGACTGAGATCAACAAGGCTGTTGTGGAAAAGTATAGAGCAACTTTCTTCCGTCCCGAACGCATGGTTGTTGCCTTTGCTGGTGTGCCGCATCACGAAGCAGTAAGGCTCACAGAGTCGTTGTTCGGTGATATGCAAGGACCTAGCACGAACAATGGACCTAGCCTGTCGGGGACCGGTGTTGACACCACCTTGTCAGATTCAAAGTCTGAAGGACAATTTGCGGCCGCTCCTCAGTTTACACCGACCTCAACGGTCGCGTCTGCCCCTGCCACAACCGACTCAAGCATTCTTTCGAAACTCCCCTTTCTCAAAAAATTCGGGTCCAATAATCCCTCATCCTCAGAGTCTGCACCAGTAGATCTGACCCAAGCTTCCCACTACACCGGTGGATTTCTAACTCTCCCCCCTATTCCTCCGCCAGCGAATCCTATGCTCCCTCGATTGAGCTATATCCACCTCGCCTTCGAGGCGCTTCCCATTTCCGACCCTGACATCTACGCTCTTGCAACCCTCCAAACACTCCTTGGAGGTGGCGGATCCTTCTCCGCCGGCGGCCCGGGGAAGGGAATGTACTCTCGTCTGTATACAAACGTGCTTAATCAACACGGCTGGGTCGAAAGTTGCATTGCGTTCAATCACGGCTACACAGACAGCGGTATCTTCGGTATCTCCGCTTCATGCAGTCCCACCCGCATCAACCAAATGGTCGAAGTGATGTGCCGCGAACTTCAAAACCTCACCCTCGACACCGGGTACACGTCTCTCCAGCCGCAGGAGGTCAACCGCGCGAAGAACCAGCTGCGCTCGTCACTTTTAATGAACCTTGAGTCGCGCATGGTTGAGCTCGAGGATCTAGGCCGCCAGGTGCAAGTTCACGGCCGGAAGATCGGCGTCACGGAGATGTGCAAGCACATTGAGTCTCTTACCGTTGAGGATCTGCGACGCGTCGCGCGCAAGGTCTTCGGTGGCCAGGTCCATAACAAAGGACAGGGTACTGGTAAGCCTACTGTTGTGCTTCAGGAGGGTGAGCTGGAAGGATTCAAGTTGCGTCCCTTCGCGTGGGATGAGATTCAGGAACGGATAGCAAGATGGAAGCTGGGGAGGTTGTAGTGTAGTGGTATTCACTATGGACGACCAGATTTAGAGTAGAGGTGCCTTGGTCTTGGCATCATGCTTACAGGACACCGTCCTCACTCAATGTATTTAGATAGCTACCAAGCGCCATGTACAATATGAGTTTATTCATCTTTTTGCCGAATTTCATTTCGATAAAACAAGGCAGTGGAGTTGATGAATGAGATACGGGGGATCTCCAGCTGAGGTAGTGCAGTGTGGCTCTTTACCGCTTTTGAAGCTCGGGAAAAAAGTTGGATCCGAACTTCCATCAACTCCGTCAACCAACTCTTCATCCATCAACCGTCAACTACCACGCCGTTCGAAGTCACCTATCTCCCTTTTTATTCCTCACACCAAATCTACACAGTCACGATGGTCAAGCTCACTGAAGTTGAGGACGAGCACTTCGCCCAAGAGAAGCCCCAACCCAGCAAGCATAACGTCCTCCTGGCCTCCGACGACGAGGAGGACGACTACACCGATACCGGTACGAGCCTTCCGCCTATTTACTTACCCACCACATTCATCCTCTTCACTCAAGGGGTAAAAAGCTAATTTAAGACGCCGCTCTCAGAGTCTGAAATCTCCGTCGAATCTGACTATGACGTCGAGGGCGAGAGCCTGTATGAGCGCCTTGCCGCCCTGAAAGACATTGTTCCTCCCTCCGCCCGCAAGCAGGTCACAAGCTCGGTCAGCTACGTTTCATCGCTTGCAAAGTCCAGCATCGCATTCAGCGGCAAGGCGCTCTGGATCCTGTCCACTAGCGCATTCTTGCTCGGTGTGCCCTGGGCCTTAGCCTACGCCGAGGAGGAGCAGTATATCCAGATGGAGCGTGAGCAGGGAATGATCAAGGGAGCTAACGAGGTATGCGCACTTTTATTCCTTCTTTGGGTTTTGCTCCGGCTGTTATCGACGGATATAGCGGCCGACGTTAATGAGTTGAAAATTCTTTTGGCGCGTCGGAGATGCCAAGAAATTGGATTATCGTGGTTATGACTTTGGTTATATTTGACCGGAGTCAGTGGTTCAACTGGCTGACTTGATTTGCGTTGCAGATGCTTGCTCCTGGTGCTCCTTCTACCGAGGAACAGAAGGCCCAGCCTACCCTGTAAACAAACTTCGCTCGAGCAAACCCACAGAGTGCGAAAGGATCGAGAGCGAACCTTCTACCTTGAGAGATCATCCTAGATTTGCGATCGATCGATGACGCCTGTCACCGCAGTATTTTAGTCGCTTTGTGGGCATCTAGCTGCCTGGGGCAGTGGAAGCTAACAACAAAGTGAGAGCATGCCAATTACGGAGTCGGATTGTTACGTTTCCTTCAGAAAATCACGAAATCCATCGCAATATATAAGAAACGTGCTTGTACTGGTAATGGGATGGCGCTGGATCGGGACCGGGTTGTCGTCCGTTGGCTCTTCCTTTTTGCATACTGCTGCGGGACTATCTCTCTCCTCCCTTTGTTTTCCGGGCTCTCTTTTAGCCTCGGGATTCTTGTATTTGTATATCTGATCTTCTGCTTGCCTTTTGTACTTCCATCTCATGTAGTTTCGTGTCCATTCTGTCTGTCTTACCGACTTATGCTTTAGATAATGGAACGTGAATGATTCAGAGATGTCCATCGAGATATGGGTAGCCTGCCTACTGTATTAGGACTTGGTCATGGACTAGATAGCTGACCATGGCGTAGTGATTGGACCCAGATCTGCCTTCTACTCTTTGTTCCGTATAGACTGTCATCATGAATGCAATATGCTACTTAAAACGTGCCCGATTGAATGAATGCTGATATTCTAGAAATTGACATTGCATCAGTATTCATTCTCTGCCTCTGCATACTCCGCCTTTTCCACCTAAAACCAGCTAAATCCCATTTGGGCTCCTGAACAATGGGCTCTGGGCAAGGAGGGTAACGTATGAGCACGGGTTAAGTGAGCGCCTTTTATAGTGTGGCTTCCTGATATCAAGACCTTTCTAGTGTAGTACATATAGTAACTTATCCTTAGTTGAACTGACCAGTCAGGCCAGTGATTGCCAGTCTCAAGCGTGATCCTGCTCGGATTAATAAGAGCTCTAAGAAGCCTTGTGCAGGATATAGACACAAATGGGCAGGTATTCAACTGTAATAGCTATAGATCCTGGGTTTGACATCAAGAAGCCAATATAATAAGTTGTTTCGGAAATGAAACCTTGAATTCAGGCATTATACAGCTGGGTAGCATTGCCTGGTACTGTCAGTTTATAGCTGCTGCGCCATCGTAAGTATTGATTTAGAGATCGTCTTATTCACGTCATGCCATTGAAAATAAGTAACTGCAGCGCCAGATTGGAGAATTCTGGTTCGCTTGAGTGACAAAATAAGGGATGAAACATAACATGTAACATGTAATAGGAAGCGGCTAGGGTATCAAGCTAAGCAGAGTAAAGCATGATACATGGGCCATATATAACCCTGAAAAGAAGAAGCACAAAAAAAAAAAAAAGAAAAAGAGAAAGAAAACAGGCAAATGAAGGTGTCATCGGGCGAAATCGTATCGAGAACCATCCATAAAGAAACCTGATATGCATGTAAATGGCCAGAAGATGCACTTCTGAAGAAACTCATATGCGGTACGAACAGAAGAAGGTAGAGGGAGGACATATCGGCCCAAGCGTGAATCAGACCGTCGATTCCCTCGCAGCCCTAAGGTTGATATGAAAGTCACGCCAAAGCTTCTTAATCTCACCGGACTCGATCATCTTATTCAGAGCCTTTGCTGCGTGCTTGTTCTTCTTCTTCTGGCTGTACTGGCTACGTTTAAGGATTTTTTCTTCTGAAAAGTAGCCAGTTGTACGGAGGTGCTCGACCACCCATTCGTTGAGGTGAAAGCGCCAGTGGGTCAATGTATGTGCCAGGGCCGCGTTCTTCTTACAATGTCTGAGAATGGTCAAAATGATTCGCTCTCTACAAGAAAAGTAAAGGAAACGAACCTTCCCAGGTAAAAACGCGTATCTTCGTCTGGTAAGATATAGCCATCGCGGTCACGCTCCTGCTCATCGTCCTCATTGTCCGACTGCTCTTCGTCGCTTTCGGCGTCGGCTAGCGGCTCCAAGGTGTCCAGGGAGTATGCTTTGCCATAGAGTTTCATGTCGAAAGAAGCAGGGTGCCCGGAACGATTGCATGCATCACAGGGGTGACAGAGATCAATTGGGTATGTGGTGACTTCAATATGCGGTCGTGCTAAGAGTGCCCGGCGGAAGTCTGCGTTCCAGACAGATGAGACTAGCTGTGAGCCGGTACGTCCACGGACTTCAGCTTCGAGCTTGTCGAAAGCCACCTTGAAAACCGGATCGAATCGAGGGAACGCAGGATTTAGCTGATTATGCACCATCCATTCGACGGCGTCTTGGAAGTAGTCCTTCAGCTGCTTGTAAGCATGACGCGAAAACTCGATTGGCATGTCCTCCAGCCCGCTGGGAACTCCGAGTTTATCGTCTTCGTCTTCTAACACGAAGTCATCCTCGTAGCGGTCTAGGTCTTCATTAGCGCCGATGGTGGATTCAACATCGCTGCTTTCGCTTTCGTTCGCCCATATCCGGAACTGAGGCTGCTTGACTGTGGTCTCCTTTTCACCTTCACCTTCGTCATCGCTTCTCTCCCAATCGGAAGCTTCTGGATGCGGCGATAACTGATCTTTATCTTCATCCTTTTTGCCAGCCCTTCGGCGCCGAAGAGCTTCTAGGTATTGCTGTCTTTTGGCTCTTGCTGAATTCGCGACGTTTCCTCTTGTGCGCGACGCCTTCAGAACTGCAAGATATTAGACCTATCTTCAAAGCATGAACAGATGGGCGATACCTGAGTCTTGTAGATCTTCAAGGTCCTCCTCTATATCAAGTCGATCCTGAGACAAATTGCGTCGCGGCGTGCGAGGTATGCTTGGTGATTCTGAAGCACCGCCGCGGACCTCCTGTTGCCCATCTGACTCATCAACGAGAATCAGCTGGGGAGCTCCGCCGCGCCTGAGTTTCCGGCGAGGCCGAGAAATTGGCTCCTCAGCTTCACTTTCATCTGAAACATGGCAATCTTCGGGCTCCGAGGGGTCTATCCTCTTACGCTTCAGACTTCTGTTTCGCGTAGGCTTCCTTGCACTATGTATAACTTCCAATTCGCTATCGCTGCATTGAGTAGCAGGGCTTCGATCTGAAGTGTTCCCTCTCTCCGTGCTTCTACCCCCTTTTTTCTTCCTTGCGCTGCGTATAACCTTCATATCGCTATCGCTATCCTGAGTCGCCGGGGCAAGCTCCAAAGATTCGTCATTATGCGGCTTCAAGCCCCGATTCCTCGTATTCTTGCGTACACTGTGTACGATCTCCGAATAGTCATCACTATCATCGTCTTGTGTAACAGAAGGGGGAGAGGAAGCGGCAGAAGTGACAGCGGCGTTGTTCGAGGTTAAACCTATAGTTCAACCCACTTCATTAGCTACGCATAGACCAAGAAAGCACAGAGATAGACAAATACTCTTTTCATTTTTTCTGCGCTCACTCTTCTGCGAGGCATACTCCGCATCCTTAGGCGAAAGTCCCCGCTCAACGTTCACAAACGGGTTCGGCGTCGAACTATTCTCTCTGCTTGATGTCGAGCGGCCACTTCGCAATATCCCCAGAGACGGTTTAGTATAGCGAATCTTCGCATTACGACTCGTACTGAAGCTGCCCCATTCATCGTTGCGCTCTGATGTAAATTCTGCCGGCACAAATGCAAGGCGCGTTTGCTTTGCTTTGCCCTTGGACTTCCCATAAGTGCGGGGCATGATGGGGCGGGGTGTTTTGTATTCCAGGGTAGAACTGGTTATATTCTCGTGATTTATAGTGGTACAGATGTCCAGATTCGGAAGACACCCTCATAGAGGTGCAAATGATGGAGATAATATCATACAAGATAGCTGATCTTGGGCGAACGAGGCGTGATGGATCGCGTCAGGATAGTCGCGTAATCACGTGATACTTCTTTTTTTTTTTTTTTTTTTTAATATATAATTACCTTATCTGAGTCTTTAATCCGGCTAAGCAGAAAATAGCATGGTATTTTGGTGCTAAGGACAATACTGATCAGCAAGTACCTCACTTCTGGTTACCTAATGCCCATGCAAGAAGGAAGTACAATAGAGTGGACCACAAAGAATATTTCCTAGTCTCATCTGAACCAATCAGAAAGCGTATGAGCCTTGGAGTCCGCTGATGAGAAAAAGTATAGGTGTGGCCTTAAGCCGGAGTGTAGATCTCTGCTTCAATAACCCCTAGGTCGTCGTTTTCATCCATGGCCACCTTCAGACTTTCACCTATTGTCGCATTAAGATCAAGCGTCACGTACCCAAGCGAAGTGGGAGTCGTACCCTCGAAATCGATCGTGTCACCCACGCTGACTTTGATAGGGTATCTCTCGGTACGAAAGCTGCGCTGCTTCATAACAAGCTGAGACACATTAAGTGGTTCTTCCCAAGAATATTCGATCCAAGCAGTGTCCTGATCCGAGTCGCTTCGCCATGTAGTCTCTTCGTTGTTGCCTGTGGAGGCCGTTGAGTTACTCTCGGCAAGCCAGCTGTCACGTTGAGGACTTCCACTGCCCGACGTGAGACTACTTAGGACTCTCCAGCTGGCGTGGATCCGCGTGAGAGGTGAGGCTGCAGGTCCTTCACTGGGATGAATGTGCTCAGGCCGCTCTCAACAGAGATGGGCTTGGTAGTGAGTGTGATCGAGGCTGACTTGAGTCCCTCATATGCGGCACGTAGAATCACTTTGCCCGCCTGTGTGATTGAGCGTCATAGCACGCGGTTGATACTATTTTCGACGGGAAGTGTTTTTGTAAAAATGTAATTATTAGGGCCTTGAGCAATACCGCCACGCCAAAGTTGCCGCACCAGAGAGGGTAAAGTCGATTTCATTTAGAGAGATGGGGACCCGTTGACCGTCTTCATCAACGACTTACACGTCAACAAGTGCGATATCTGCTCCGTTGGCGACGAACACATTAGGTGCTGTCCGGGAAGCAAGCCGAATACTGGAAGGAGCACCGCTGGTCTTTTTTTTTGTCGAGAAGAACTTCTTTCTTCGCCCTTGGAGTATCCAAAGGCCTTGGGCGAACCGGCCTTCCAAGTGACGTTGGAGAATGTGTAAAGGAACCTGCTGCTCTGCTCCCCCCAGCCCAAGAAGTTGGTCAGCTCAACTCTTTCTGCCGTGGAGACGACGAAAATGTCCTTGGTGATTGAGAGTTCCAATGTCCAATGATATGTCCGCTTATTTTTTCGATATCGACTCAGTTGTCCCACATCACCTGATGGGCATACCAACTGTCCTTTGGCAATTGGACGGGGTCAACCTCGCCAGAGCGACGGTAATTCTCCGCTCCTCTGTGGTGAGTATTGGAATCCGAGAAGATGATATTCACTCCGCCAGAATTAACCCTAGTTCCAGTCCCAGGTTGCTGCTCATAGTAATCGGACCACCTCTCAACGTCCTCAATGGCATGGAGTCTTGATTGCGGTTGTAACTGCTGGCATCCTCGCCATTGTAAAGTGGCCCATCCCCATCCAAATGGTACGGTGGGGAATAATCATCCCATACTTGCGCAAACCCTCGTCCCGACTGTACTCCATCTGCCAGAATGGATTACGCGAATCCTTGTTGATATACAGCATCTCGCCCCCATACTCAGCTACCTCGCTATCTAGCATCTCTCGTAACCCGCGGCTCGTCCACCATGTGGATCGAAGGTATCTCTTAGCTCCTTCATCTCTTTCATGTGTTCTTCGGAGATCCGGCATTTCCGGCCTCAAAGAAGACCACACTTGGGTTTTTGCGATTGTAAATTATTGCATCGCGCATGAGCTCACGCGCATTTCCCATCTTCTTCCATCTCTATCCGACTCGAAGTCTCACGCCGGTAAGGCCTGAAGAATACCCAGACGGTCTAAATGATTCAACATCTTGCTTCCAAGGAGTGACGTGCATCCAGCGGATCAAATCGCCATTGCTGGAAAGGACCAGCTCATTAGAGAAACTTGACAGCCATGGAGGAACTGCGGAGCCTAGTGCTGGTCATTCGTTTGTGCTTCGCTGTGCGTAGCCCTTGAGATGCAACGCACGGTCGTTAAGCTTAAACATGCTATTTTTGAACTCGGTCTTGCGAAAGCCTGTGAGCGTGGTTACTGTGTCAAATGGTCTTACCATCCGAAATAAGGGAGGTATGAACTCTCTATAGATAACCGTAACCCCAGCTCCAGAACTCAAGATCTCGGAGACCGGCTGAGGCATGGATGACCTTGGTTTCATTTGCTTTAAGGGTATAAGAGTCCCCTTAAATAAGAGCAATGCGTTTGCCTTCCAAGTTGTCGATTTCAACCCGAAAGCTGAAAGTCTTTGGTGTTTTGTACTCATTCTGCACCTCGGCCTCCGCTGTGACAGTAGCGGACTTGTCTGCTATGTCAATATCCTGCGCATGAACGTAACCCCAGTGGTATTCAGGTTCGAATACAGCGGAAGGGTCTGATACATTTTGTCGGTGACTTGCAAAAAAGACATTCTTGTTGATCCCTCCATAGTTGGCATAGAAGTTTCTGTCATTCCACTGATAAGGGGTAATTGTTTCGATTTCACGATACGCCCAATCATTGTCGATGCGTGCAGCTATGACATTGGTATCGTTGTATTTACGGTGTTTGTGATGTCGAACCCGAAAGCTATTACTCCATTCTCACTTCGACCAATCCATTTGTCGTTGAGATAAAACTCGCCGGCGTGACGAATGCCTTCAAACTCGGAAAATACTTTATCTCCTCTGGACGTACTCGGTAGTTCAAAATGTTTCCGATACCACGCAATCCAAGTGGACAAATTCGCAATGCTCGCGCGGAATGCATCATCTTCGTTTTAAGCGTACAGTGTGGTAACTTCTTTCCAACACCACCATCAAAGGAAGGTATTTCCGCCCCCTCAGGGTCACCGACATAGACCTCCAATTTTGGTTAAAGTTGTATTTCTTGTGGGCATAGGCAGGTAGTAAGAAGCACGAAAGGGAGAGCAAACTTAGGTGCCACTTCATGATTGCCAGCCTCACAAACGTACTGATACTGGGTTCGGTTTGTCTTAGTCTTCAGGCAAAGACCGCTGTTTGATCTTGAGCGAAGGATTGACACCGCGCAGAATGAAGCTTTTAAGTATGTGCTTTTTGCGGAGGACTCCCTAGGTCGGTATCAGAACATCTTCAGCAACGCTCCTCCGTTACCAACCCCTGAAAGGGTAGATTAACTGAGAGAACATCTTCTTTAAAGTCCGCCATTGGCAGTCAGGAGTGACCAACCGTCTAGTGTCCTCGGGCAGACAAGCTGCATTGTATGGGCCAGAGATTAACCTAATCAACAATGTTAAATGGGTAACGGCTATTGACTGTGTCAATTGGCCTGTGTTCTGCCACCATAAGGTCCATCTCTGCGCCCCGAGGGAATTGAGGCGGAAGAGGCCATCGAAAAGGACCTGGAAGGGCTACAGTCAATTCACTCGAGGTAGCGCACATCTGACCACTGGGTATAAATATCAGGTAAAGCGCAAGACCTCTGGAGGTAGACACTTGTAGAAGGTATGCCCAGAACGGGCGAATCCATACGTCGCGCAGCAGAATTTGAACGTATAACACTGTACCTTAGTATTGGTTGACAATCGATGGAGATTATCAGATCACGGGATTGGCGCTCGCTCTTCGATCAATGTAGGGAATCTCTGGGGCATAGGGTCTGATTCAGAGGAAGAGAGCCGGGGGATGAAAGAAGGACTTCCGTGGTATGGCATGTGCTTCGTCTCGTGACCTGCATTGAAGTAGGGAATGGATGCCTCCACCCAGCCTACCCCCACCCCCAGAACTTGAAAGTGCCAATCCCCGAGTCCAGACTCTAGCCTACACAGACCGACTCTCCACCCGGCCCTACAGAAGGACTAGCTACTTCATTCGTGCATCTCACCGACTGAGACGGACTAATTCAGGCTGATATGAGTGGGCTGATATGCCAGATTCAAGGATTGGTGGAGCATTTTTGATTCCTCTACTTGAATTCCAGCTAATGATTCGTGGAAACAGAAATCAATAACCACATGGCCCCGCGGAGATATTCCTCGAATGTCAACCCCAGACTTCCCCGGGCCCCAGTCGGAACACCTGAAGCAGGCTTCATCACAGCTCCCGGTTGGCCAGTAACCGGCTAGCCTGCCACTAGGGCATATGGAAGCTTGGAGCTGGCCTGGAGAGGCTTGTTCAGGCGATACTGGTCCCACCATGAGACTTCCCCGTGGGAGTCTCTTATCGCGGTCCGGGGATGCAGCTATTCGAATGGTTAATCTAACTGCTGGATCTTACTGCTGGGGTTTCTTGTTCCCGTCCTGGTTTGCGTACTCTATATATACCAGCCCAGTGCCACCAAATTTTCGAACTGTTCAAGCGCTCAGCTCATCTCTTAGTCTTCCTGGGCTGCTCTGGGCAGATACTTAAGCATCGGCCACATTTCCTCTCTCTGAACTTGTTGGTCAAGCAGCTGAGGCCTGCAAATAAGCATCGGGATGGGATTTAACTTTCTTGGCTCCAAGAGAGCTTACAACTGGTTTGTCTCGAATCCTTGCGTACTGATCAAAGCTGACGATAGAATCTTAGGTATATTTCTCTTGTCGCGGCCTCATGCATGGTGCTTTACGGTTACGATGCCTCTGTATACAATTCCGTCCAAGGTTCCGACAACTGGGTCGCATACTTTGACGATCCGGACGCAAACCTGATCGGCGCCGTCAACACTGCCTATACTGTGGGTGCCATTTTTGGAGGATTCTTTCTGGGCGGTCCATGTGCCGACTATCTGGGTCGTAAAATGGGCATGGGCATCGGCTGCGTTCTCGTCATCGCATCTACATTCATGCAGACCTGGGCTCCTCGGCACAACCTCGGGTGTTTCATTGCTGGACGTACCATTATCGGTGTTGGCCAGGGTATCGCATTGAGTAAGTCACCCTTTGGACTTTACACTCCCAAATTCAAACTGACGATACTCTTCAGCGTCTGGTCCGATTTATATCGGCGAACTTGCCCCTCCGGAGATTCGTGGGAAGATCATGACGTTCTGGCAAATGTTCTACTCAGTGGGTTCTTTCATCTGCTTCTGGGTGAACTATGGATGCACCAACCACAAGGAAAACCTCGGTGAATGGGATTGGAAAATGGTCGTGATCTTTCAGCTTCTTGTTCCAAGCTTAATTCTTGTTTTGCTGCCGACTATTCCCGGAAGCCCACGATGGTAAGGTTCTTAGCCGCGGTATATAGTTCTCACTGACATGAAACAGGTACATTCAGCGTGGCAACAATATCGAGAAGGCTCGTGCAGCGCTTGCAAGGGTTCGAGAAACCGACCAAGAGGTGGAGGATGAACTTTTGCGAATCCGTGAAGCTCTTGAGTATGAGAAGGAAGCCATCTCTAGCAACTACTCTGCTCTCTGGAAGGATAAGTCTCTGCGCAAGCGTATGGTACTAGCCTTGATTATCAATGCTGGCCAGCAGGTCACCGGCCAGGGAAGTCTGAACTCTTACTCGACCAAGATCTACCAGAAGGTCTTCCCTAGCTCAAGCCAGATTGCTCTCATCAACGCCCTCAACGCGACTTTCGGAATCCTCTTTACCCTCAATGCTGTGTGGATTATCGACCGGTTTGGACGCAAATTCTTGCTGATTGTCGGAGGCATCGGTATGGGCATTTGCATGATCATCGTGTCTGCCGTCGAAACCGAGACACCATCGCCCAACGATACAAAGAGCACGCCCGTTGGCATATCGATCGTGTTTCTACTCTTCTTGTTCATATTCTTCTGTAAGTACGCTAAGCTCTTCCCGTCACCCACCAACTAATAACATCCGTCTAGACAAACCCTCTTGGGGTGCAACAGTATGGATCTGGACATCCGAGATCTTCTCCATGAACGTCCGAGCCCAGGCTGTCGGTATGGCCTCTCAAACCCAGAATGTCGCAAACGCCATCTTCCAGCAGTTCTTCCCTATCTTCCTGGACAACTGCGGATTCTACGCATTTTACATGTTTGCGGGCATCAACTTCCTGCTTGCGGTGTTCGTCTTCTTTTTTATACCCGAGACCAAGCAGGTGCCTCTGGAAGAGATTGATGCTCTGTTTGGTGGAGCCAACCACGTCACCCGTGGTGAAGAGCTCATTGGGTCTGAAAAGCAGGAGGTGACTACTACCCACAAGGAGTAAAGCGTGCCGCAAGTAATGTTGAGGATGGAGGTGCCACGATTATGTATATCAAATAATAGTACGAATATTGTCTCCTAGCGGATGAATGAGTATTATCAGTTGCTCTACAGCGCTTTGTCACCTTGCAATACTCTGGTCGGACAGGACTTACATATATGTCTATCCTTCTTCCTGATTTAACGTTTCTTCACCGATTCCTACATAGGAACATTGCTTCTTCGAGCGCGTGCCAAAGTTTGACTGACCCAATGGTCTCGACTACGAGACTGGGTCTGTCCAGGAGCAGTGCCGTCTTTACAAGGAATATTTCTAGGGCTTTTCTCACGCTACTTCTTTATGGTGAATGTCCTGTACACGTATCAGTATAAAATGCTCGCAATAGTTGTACGAAGATCAATAACCCCATTGCGCGACAACAACCCTCACTTTCACCTCTAACCATCGATCTACTCCATGAATACTTACACTTCCTTTCCATCTGCTTCAACCTTTCATAATACGTCCAAGCAAGTCACACCCAGGAAAAGCAATACCTGAAGACAGAGCAAGCCTCGGCATCGCAATAAAGCGCCGGTCCTACAGGCCTCAACACCGCAATATCCCTCCAACAAACCCTGTCATCCGCTTCCGTGACAATATACGAAAAGATATCCGTCCTGCAGGAAATTGGCACAGACCTCAGCACTCAACTCAACACGTGGCGCATGCTTGATGTCCTGGGGGCGCCGAAGGATATACGACCAGAGGGGATCTTTAGGGACAAAGAGGCACATGCCGTGCAGCATCCAAACGGGAGGACAGGAGGGTTGCTTATTAGTCTGGGACAGAATTTATTTCCTGTAGTGAGGAGAAGCCTGTGATGAAGCGGTATGGGCGGCTTGAGCGCAGATACACCACCGCACCACCTCCATGCACGCGCCCTCCGCTCAGTCCTACAGAAAGCCCTACTCGCAAACGTCAAGGTCACTCTGCCTCAATCACAGACTCGTCCAGATCACCGAGAGTTCTCAGGGGTCATACTCAAACCTCACAGGCTCTCTACCCCTAACCTTCACTTCTCAAACAACCACACCGGCACAGTCGACTTGCTCATCGGCGCGGATGGATCCACTCCAGTGTCCGCCAATTCGCATTGCCGGAGCACAAGCTGCTCTATACAGAGAAAACAGCCTACGTGGCTTTATTCCCGCTGAGATTTTGCTCACTATTTATGGGTTCCCTGACGCTGACGTTATGGATCAAAGGTCTGGGTTTATACATGTAGTGTGAGGCCTGGGCTGTCTGAGCTTACCTGTAAAGCTGGGGCGCCGGAACCAGAGCACAACACTTGGGGTGAGAGAGTGGCGGACAGGGAGGAGTTTATGAGGCCGTGGAGGGTACACACTGCGTCTCATCCGGCATAGCATATCATAAACGTCTTTCTGAAGGCAGTTGGCTAACACGAATCAGGATTTTGGGCCCCTTGTCCAGGAAACCCTCAGCTATGCAACGGACACCCAGCGGTTCCGCTCTACGAAAGGGCACGAATAGAATCCATTGTACCTAAGGGGCTTATTGCCCTGATTGGGGATGCTTCCCATCTTATGTCCAGCCAGCCCCCAGCTCTTCATCGCCATATCGGTGATATATGTCCCCCTTTGCTTCTCAGTCAGTACTAACCGGCGCCCTTGGTGACCCTCATACCCAGTCCATCGCCGCTTTTTCCTAAATCCCTCCTCGAAACATATTTACACGGATTAACCATAACTTATCTATGCAACAGGTGCAGGTGCTGCCTTCGCCATCGAAGACAGCTACACCCTCTCTCGCGCGGATTATAGGCAAACAGCCGGAACCACAATCTCTCTTGCGCCCTCAATCTGTACAACCGTGTCCGCTCGCCGCACTACAGATCCTTGTACAGGGTCCTTGATAGGTTCAAGAAGTCTGAAATTGAGATGGAGGAGCTGAACTTGGGGCTAGGTGAGGCGGTAGAGCATACAGTTAGAGAGAAGGTGGGGAAGCAAGCAGGATTTGGATGGGTTTATACCTATGATGTATGTGAACCCGTGGATCCGGATGGGTAAGAAGGTAGAGGAGGAGGATATGCTAATGGTATCTTGCCTAGATACAAAAGGTTTGGGAGAGGGCTATGAGGGGGGAAGATGAGAGGCTAAGGCAAGGTCAAGGTGCGGAGGCGCTGTCGTAGAGAAATTCCATCGTTACCGGGTTTGCTATACCGTAGGATATGATGTCTACAGTCTTCCTGCGTAACCATCTTATTCAATGTCAGGGCTGAGTCGGCACCTGTCAGGTTGACGATCTGTCCTAACTGGCAGGAGCTCGCTCATATCCATAGGACTAATTGAATATCGCGGTACCTGCCCTAAACTAATAAGTGAACCGGAACGTAGGATAATCATCCCCCAAGTTCCTCTTCTCTTCCTCCTCCAGACCAAACCTCCAATCCCTCTTCCCCTGACTTCTCACCCTATTCTCTCTAACAAGACATGCCAGAAATACAGCGCAAGAAACGCCACAGACCCATGTCATTCCCAGGCTCACCCCGAACCCCGTTCTGAACCCAGGCTTCTCACTATCAAAGAAAACGTTACTCGCCACTAACCCGCCACAGTTCCCGAACCCAATTTGCATCGCCGACGCAATGGATTGCTTGTAATGGCCAGCCATGTTATTGCTCAACCAGCCCATCAGTATTGGCTGAGTTAGATATCCGCCGCCAGTGATGGCGAAGAGCGCGAAGTAGCGTGCCCCAACTGGGATGGAGGTTTGACACAAGAGCATGACATAGCCCATTGTGGCGATGAGCACTCCCGCGAGTGTGAAGGCATAACGATGGGCCAGGCGGTCGCTGAGCCAGGCAGTTGAAAGCGTGATTACCATCGCGACGACGTATATGGGGATGGACATTACTTGGGCACGAATAGAGGTCCAGCCGAGCTGTTGCAGGATTGTGGGTGTGAAGAACGAGACCGCATAGCCGGTGTTAACGATGCCGAAATACATGATGGGTCTACACGCATATTAATCACTGTGTCCTGTCCAAAACATGAAACAGGAGAAACGTTTAAGGGAGTCTGTACCCAAGGTAGATCTTCGGATCGGAAAACGTCCTCTTCATGGCCTTCTTGTCGAACCGGTTCATTTGCGCCTCGCCCTGGTCCTCTGCTAGACGGCGGAGAAGGCAAGCGCGTTCTTCCTCGTTCAGGAATGTTGCCGACTCTGGCCAGTCGACGATGATGAATTTTGCGATTATGGCTATGACGACAGTTGCTAGGCCTTCCAGAATGAAGATCCAGCGCCAGCCTTTGTAGCCGCCGTTGCCGTCCATGTTGGCGATTGCATAGGCGAGGAACTGCTCGTCGGTATTAGTGTTTCTTTGCTTGATGCTGAAGTAAAGGAAAGGGGAGGAGAAGAGTCATACGCCGCTAACAGCGCCAGCGAAGATACTAGCACTGAAGAAGAAGTTCAGCCGCCGCTGAAGCTCGTGGCGGCGATAATACATGTTGATTAGGTATACGCTTCCTATCCAGAAGTCAGCACTATTGCCTAAAGCGGATGGGGTATAGAAAGGTGGCAGAGACAAACCAGGCATAAACCCGGCCTCAAGGCCCCCAATAATCACTCGACAAGCCACGAGCCCTCCAAAGCTTTGCGTCACCCCCTGGCAAATTGTGACAATACCCCAGCCCGCCATGATTCCACTGAGCCACCAGCTTGGCTTGATCTTTTTCAGAACCATATTACTCGGCACCTCAAGAAGAATATACAGAATGAAGAAGACAAACAAAGCAACGTTATACTGGCGACCTTCCATACCGAGTTCTTCTTCCAGGCCGAGCAATCGCGCATTCCCGATATTGATTCTGTCGAGGAAGGCGAATAAGAATAAAAGTGTTAGAATTGGGACGACGTGAAGGTCGCATTTGCGGATGACTCTGCGTTCGAGGATTGGATCCATCGCGAGGTCAATCTGCGTTGTTGACCCGGACTTGATGTCTGACATCATTTCAACGTGCGAGGGGGTATCCCCTTTTTCGACTTCGGAGGCCATGGTGTATACTTGCCGCCTAGATGTTCTTCCACTGAGATGTGGAGAAAGAATACAAGAGGAATATGAAGGGGAATGTGTCAGCGCGTTCTGCTAGACACAAAGGATTTATATACCGTCCATCTCGATTTACGCTTCGAACGCCAGGTAGAGATGGAAGGCCCTGACAGCTAGCTCAGATTGCAGATTCCGCTGTCATCCGTTGACATAGCCGGATTCCGCGTTGGGAGACAGGTACGTCGCTGGTGCGCGGGGAGAGGCGCCGATGTCGCGCGAGTTGGGGGATCAGCCAGTCAGGTAACCCAAAATAAGTCAAGTGTGAGTTGTGTGAAGCACAATCTGACGAATAGAGTAAGAGTTTGTCGGGGGATTAGTCCTCAGGAGAATGGATGCTTCGGCAGTGATCAACACTGCGTGTCATTTGTCCAGGTCGTGAGTGGGTAGCGCGGGCAGCGAGGAGGGAAAGCTGAATGATGATAGTACTAGTGCTGCAGCTTTGTGTTGATTCCACCTTCTTGAAACCTAGCTTCCATATATGGTCCGATAGACGTCGACTGGTCCGTGGATGTAAAAGTCTAGGGCACGATCTACCCCGGATTTCCCCCGCAGCGGAGCAATTCCACTGTGGGTCTTGCTGCCAATGCTAAATCGGAGTGGTGCGCATTCAATTCCGACTGCCGCAATTCTGGGCATTATATAAAGCCGTGAGTCCAAGAAACCCAAGTTAAGCAACCGATCTAATCGTCATTTGGTCTGCTGTACCACGTCGTTTGCCGGCGATCCCTGCTCTTAGCAGACCAAACCACTCGATGACACCAATTGCTGATAGCAACACGATCGAAATAGAATTCATAGGTATGTTCTTTCGCGGCTGACTCACAAATGGCCACAGCTCTAACAAGGATCTCTCCTGAATCCGTCACTTTTCCCATTGGTTCGACTTGCAGCTTCAACGCAAACTCGGTAGCTGAGTTCGGACACGACTTTCCGTCTACAAACCACACGCTAATCCCGGCTTGCCCTGGAAACCTGAAAGTGTTGAGATGGCGGTAAACTGATATGGCTGTCTTCATTGCTGCACCGTCATTTGCATCTTCCTTGCAGAGATACTCTGCCTCATACATCGGACTTGACGGGTAGCGAGGGTAGAAGGTTGTCTTTCCGCATGACTTAATGTCCTCACCACCTGCATGAGAAACTATTCTCTCAAACCCCCAATTACCATGCAAAGCCCTAAAAATGGCTGCTGTCGTAGTCACCGATGCTTGACCAGGATCTGGTAGGAGAGTACTCTTTAGAGCTTTCATAGTTATTTCCACTTCCTTTAAAGTCGGATACTCAAAGAGTGTACCATGGTCAATTAGCGCATAACGAGCAGGCACAACCGGGCCGGTTGTCCGTATATTCGCATCAGGGCTTATCCCAAGAGGAAACCTGGAGCGGTGCAACCGTCTCGCAAACGATTCCATTAACCCCACATAGTCGCCCAGGGGAAACTGGCCGCGGAGGCTAGTAGGTCGGACATCTCTGAAGTCTCGGACCTGTTGTCGCTCGCCATCTCTAGAGCGCTTCTCTTCCTCAGATAGCGATGCTGATACCCCGTTCTCCAAATCAGCCGCCGCCCAAGTCTGAGCGAGGCTCTGGGCCTGTAACTCCGCAGGGCCCCAAAAGGCCCCGCGGTAGAAACCAACGAAGCCGAGGTCTGGGATCTCACTATGGGCACTGCTCATGCTATCCAGAACAAGAGGCAGAAAATGGTCATCTTTGGAGTATTCGAGGGTCGAAAGAACGTCGTCTGGTAAGAACGAGAGAGATCCAGAGGGCTTGAACCCTGTGGCCATTACGACAGCAGCAATTTCGGTGAGACGCACCATGCCAGCGGATGTATCAATATTTAATGTTTCAAGGCCAGACTCATTGGTAAATGAAGAAGCCCTGCCCGCCAGAGTTTTTATGGCGCCAGACCGAACGAACTCAGCGTAATGGTCAGCTATCCCAACCCACGGCGACCGCTGAATTTCTCTTCCTTGATTATCACCGAGATGAAACGAGCCCACCTTGCTATATTCCTCCCCAAGCATATCCCTGAAGAACTGATTTCTCTTGCGATTCTGGTCTTGGGAGGTTGGGCCAAACGCGATGCCAGTCATACCGAGTGGGCGGCGGGCTATATCGTATAGCGATAGATCGAGGGGGACAAAAGGCATTGCGTCTCCTTCGGTATCTTTGGCATAGTTGTGTGGGAGATAAGTAGGTAAGACCCAGTACGGCCCAGGCCCAACATGCCACACTTCATAATTATGCTGTTGAGCAGAAGAGCCCGGCCGAAAACTCAAAGACGATAAGTGAAGAGCAAGCGACGTCGCAGTTTCAACCCCAGACATGCTACCGCCAACAACAACCAGCTTTCCACTCTTAGGAGACTTCTCAAGTAGACGACCTATATCGTCCGGACTCTGTAGTTCTGAGCTGTGAACCGAGGAAATGTCCTCTAGTCCAGGTATGAGTGGTATGCTCGGACTGCCAAAATGCCCAGACGCTACGACGAGGAAGTCAAACACCTCTTTGCGTACCCTTGGGGCTTCCAGGTTACGTACAGGGGCCTCTCCACATCTGCTGAAGGCCAGTCGTTAGTTCATGCATACGGTTAAGCTCAAAAAAACCTTACCAGTCATCTACCCAGCTCACCTCCCAAACAGCCCAGTCCTTGGCCCTTATCTCTGTTCCTCTCCTTGTCACGCTTAAGACTCTCTTCCCCAGCTTAAAGCACTCTTTAGGGATATATGTTTCGGCATACTTCTCAAGATATTTCCTCACCTCCCAAGCGTACGGAAACAGAGGAACCGCATCGCCCAAGGCTGTCTCCCACGCCAGGTCGGAAAACGCAACAGAGAAGCGGCTTAGATTTGTTCGCATCCAGGGATTTACCAGTGCTCGGCCTTGATATTGTTTCCTACAGTGAAGCTCATAATCATGCGAAAAGTGCGGAGTGGGCCTCAAGAGGTAGGGTGTCGATGGGTAATCCACAGCCCAGAGGCCGCCAATTCGAGGTTTCTTTTCGAAGATGACAGCACTGAAAGTACCGGGTGGAAAGTTCCGTAGAAGCGTCTTTGCCGTTACGAGGCCAGAAGGTCCGGCGCCTTAGCTTCAGTGTTAGGTAGCGGCCCGCAGAGGATGTTAGGGGAAAGAGATACCGACCAATTATGGCGACTCGCTTGGGCTTTGCCATGTGAGGCTGGGATCATTTATGAAGTCAAGTTTTTTAGCTTCAGGAGCATGTTGACTGTTCCTGGATAGCTGCCAGGATGGTGCCCCTCGCTAGCTTGGAAGTCGGCGGGGCCCGGGCTGGGTCGTGGGTTTACTATATCCTACCCAATTGAGCTTAGCGCACCACGTATGACCTTGACTTGCTTGCTATCTTGTTGATGATAAATCTTTTCTACTGGTGATCTCGGTAATGGACATGAGAGAAGCTCGATTAACCGTGGCCATGGAGCTGTTGATACATGATGTACTACCAGACTATAGGCATCCTCTGAAATAGTTCCCATCAATTTGTATAAGATCAACCATACTTAGGAACGTACCATTACTGCTCGGCGTACCAATCTGTTCTCATAATATCCGCCAGTTGAAGGTCTCAGACGATTAATTATGGAGAAAAGTTTTGGGTCCTCGCTGAAGGCAAATAAACCATAGTACATCTGCCATACACCTGTGATGCGGCCGCTAGTCATTTTCTCACCACCCTTATGGGCTACAAATACAGCTCAACCACGTCAGAAGTTCAACTGTGAGCCTAGAGCGTGTTTCCAGCACTCGTTGGCACAGTGCCCTCAATCTCTCTCGCCTCTGCACACTCCGCAATGGTCAAACCAGACCAATCACCCAGCCAGCTAACATCGGTATAACTGGTGTAATCGCCGCCGTCGTTCATGTAAATGCTGGATGCACAGTTGCGGCCAATGTAGCTTGCGCAGGCATCATTGCCAGTTCCATCAGCGGACGATAGGAACAGATCCCCAGCTTCCCAGAAAGTTGACGAGACCACTGTAGCCACTTCCTGGAAGACATTTCCTTCGAACAAACCTTGCCCTTTTTCGTTACCTTCGATCGCGTGGCCGTTGTTGTCGGACCAGACGTTGTTGCAAGCGTGGAACTTGGTGCTTCCGCTAAGGGCAGGGCTGCGGCCGGAGGTTTTGTAGAGATAGTTTCCTATATATATACGGTTGGCTGGTGTCGAAGCGCATGCGCCATGGGTCGGGCTTACCTTTGAATGTGATGGAGTCGTTCTTGCCGACTAGCTCCAAGCCCCAGTATTGGTATCCGTCGCAGCTGGTAGAGTAGGTAGTTTCGCCGTTGATGAAGTTGTTCGACAAGGTGATGCCGCTGTTCGGATTGTAGCCGAAGACATAGTGGACGCGGCCGATAAGGGACGTCTATTTGTTCATTGTCAGTTGGTCGAATTGGACACGATTTACCCTTCGGAATGCAGTAAGAACGACCAATATGGCATACCTCGACATGATCAATGCAGATGTTACTTGACCCGTCAAAGGTCAACGCATCTCCACCCCACACATACTCCGGGTTCAGTTCCGTGATCTTGATGTTCTGCACAATAATGTTGCTCACGTTGTCCGTGAAGCTCAGACCCTTGCCCTTGATCACACCTTCACTGCCCACACCCAACAGCGTCTTGTCTGAAGCAACGGGGATCGGGGTTTTACCGGCCGCATCATACGTCACTGTGGTGCTGGGGGTGTCGCCGCAGTCGTCCTGCAGGATTAGCTGGCACCCTTCTCCGGTACCCCACGAGTAGCATGCTGTGCCGGTAGCAGAAGTGCCGGTGAAGTCGTAGGTCTTTGTGAGCACGATTACCTGCTCCCCTTCGCTGGAGAGAAGGCTCTCGAGCTCGGCCGTGTCAGCAGGATAAACGGGGGTTGCGCCGCCGCCGCCGGTGACGCCTGAGGCGAAGCCCTCAGCAGATCCAGAAACGGACTGCGCGGTGGTGTAGGTCACCGCAGCGAGAAGGGAGAGAAGGTATTTTTTCATGATTGCGACGACTCTGCTTGATTCTTGGTGTGTTTTAGGCATGGTGGATTGGACGGTCAAGTTAAACGTTCCAAAAAAAAAAAAATAAGTAAAATAAAATAAAATAAAGAGGTTGAAATAGACAAGTATCATCGGTATTTCATGTCGGAAACTAGAGGATACTGGAGCGTGGAGCAGACGGAGTATGTACCTAGCATAAACATCAAACTCCCAGCGTCTCAGTCTCCATCTTCAACACCAACGGTTCCCCACAGTGGAACTGTCGCTGTCAGATGTAGATCCCTACCCAGAGGTTCCGGTGCTATTCTGAGTATGCAGTTTTGCCCGGACTGATGGGTACGCCAACATGAACAGGAGGTGGGCTTTGCAATGTAGGCTATTCATTTGGCTAGTGGAACTCCCGACAATCTAAATGAGACGTTGTCCTGCCGATCTTCACTCAAAGTAAGCTTTGTCTCGGCCGGCACCACTATACAAAAGGTTCATCAGCTCGCGTTTTGAAATCGGAGCTTGCTGCGTGGTTCCTTCGCTGTCAACTTTTGGTGCAGTAGTGTGTGATCGACAGACTTCCGGCTGCAATACGGACATCCGTCGGGTGCTGGCTCCAAGGAGTTGACAGCGTATATATTTACCAACTACTGGCTCGTCAGGGAACATGAGTCAGTACGTAGTATTTGTGGGCAAAATCGAGTCAGGGCGTGGTTCGGCAAAATAAATTTCAATATTGGTATAGGCGAATGCCGACTGGAGAACATTCAAAATGTAAACGATCCAAGCACGATAAACCCCAAACACCTCGCTAAAACCAAGTATAAGCAGATGGGTATGCGCGCGCAAAAAAAAAAGAAAGAAATCAGAAAAATCCACCACGACGACATAGGCCGACCGCTTTTGATACGGCCCCTGGTTGCACGGTCAGTTCATCCTCCACTGTAGTACATGATGGTGGGTATAACGGTCATCGGAGACCCAGATGGATTTGACTTGGCATGAGTCCTCTGTACTTGCGGCAGCCCTCGTCATATGGTCGCGGCAAATGTCACTTTGCAGACCTCAGCAGATGTCGCTGGTGCATGCTGATATGTATCTTCAGCGTTCCTCATCCGATATAAGTGCGAGAAACGAAGCGAGGCTGCCTCCATGTTGATACCGAGGTGGTAAAACAGCTCCAACTAGTTGCTGGGGCAGTTTTATGGTATGGTCGACTGTGCGGCAGCGACAAGGCGAACAGGAGCACCTAGGCCGAGATATGTTGAGTGCAAGACTTAAAAGCTAGGCCGAGGCATACTCCACACGTGAGAATGCCTCGGCCCAGCTTTTAAGTCTTGTATGCCGCACTGAGGAGTCTAGACTGGTTGACTTCTCGGAAGAGGCAGCAAGCCAGCGAGGTTTATACTCGCGGAAAAACACTCATCTGCTGACTCTGAATTGGTCGTCGTTCGCGTCTGCAGGGGTCCTTGACTTGCATGCTTGGCAGGCGCCAACCCAATAGACGAAGCATTCACGCCAAGGAGTATTCGCAAGCGGATGACGTACAGACCGTTGCCATTCAGAGGCCATGACACAAACCCGAGAACCGATGCTAGGAATGCAGAAGAGCCGACAACAAATGCAGGTTGATCAGACCGAAACTGTACAATGATGTCAAGCGGGACGATTGATCATTCGAACTTCGATCACAGCCCAAGATGCCGGCCGGCAAGTGTACGCCGCAGCGGAACGACGACCACGATGCAGCCAAGCAGAGATCTCCCCCATCAGATCCGTCAATACAGCCGCTCCAGCCAAGCAACGACCTGCACCTCATTACTATGTCGATTCGGATAACAAGCCTCTGCAAATTCCTGCCGCGTGACAAAGGTATCCATATTCCGCTCGGTCAGGGGGACCTTGCACATATTCTTCTGCCGTAAAAGCTCCCGTTCGGCGCGTGCAGCAGGTGTCAGCTTGGCGAAGGTGTTCTGGATCCTTCGTATACCGCCCGGGACGTGAAGGTGCGAGATCCGAGGCGGGCCAAACGGCGTATCGACTTTCCAGGGGTCCTCAGAGGCGATAGACCGAGCGCATTTCTTGCGTTGAATAGTGCGGAAGCGGGCCATGATTGCTATGAACGCGAGTTGGGTCAATTTGGGAGCCGTCAGAAATGCATGATAGAAAGAAAGAAGAAACGAAGGGATCTGGGGGAATACGAGGTAGATAGGGGTCTATTTACGTACCTGGGCGAGCAGGGGATTCGCTGCGACTGCGGCACTGGGGGCCAGGAGCGACAGCTGCGGGGCGTTTGGTGGAGGCCCGACTAGTACCGGGGCTTGTCGAGAATAGCTTCAGGAATGAGGAACACGGGGGTTGCACCATCATCTTGGCATGGTAGGCAGTAGTAGTACTACTCCGTACGCTGATGAGCGGTGATCCTCTTCCTGAAGGAGATCTGAGCGGCCCCTTGACTCTTGCGAGTCGACCTGAGTGACTTATGAGGACGAGAGTCGGGAGATAATCCGTAGAAAGCGTGACCCACCGACTGACATCATTGACACTAGGGTGGACTACAACCTACTACTCATCTTCGGATATCGGCATTGAACAACATCATCTCACAGACTCTCATCTCTCTCATCTCAGCTTACGGGTTCTTGAAGATCCCCGAACCCAGGAGTTACAGGAGTTATTGATCGCACTTCACCGTCAGCCTATCCTTGACAAGAAAACACATCGGTGGATCATTTGCTTGGCTGTAGATCAGGCTCGTTTTCCCCCACGGGGCGGTGACCAGCTGCGTGCATCCATTATTTTACAAGGCCGAAGGGTGAATGTCTTCCTGATTATTGAATGATACACGACAGAATACCGCAGTGAGTTGTCCAGCCGTGGAGCCACAGTACGAAGCAGTACGAAGCAGGACGAAACAGGATGGACCAGGAGGAAGCCCAAGACAAGATGTGAATAATGCCGCTCCCAGCAAACTTAATATGCCGCGTTGAGCGCAGATAATCCTCCCCCAATTGAATGGCAGTGCCTGCAACTGGAATCCAGGTGCACGACCCGAGCTCTTGGCAACGCAGAGTCCCCGTGTCTTGGGGCAAGCCAGCAGCATGATCGTCGTCATGAATCAGACCGGTGTCTGTTCGTATCTCGTCTTCTTTTCCATTTCTGCTCGCAGGACCTCTCCCTATGTTTCAGTTTCGAGTCTCTTTCATTCTCGACTCATTCAAGTTGAGCGGTCAAGGCCAAGAGATACCGGTCGCACTAAATGTGAGAGGGTTCTGTGCAGCGTGCATCGGCCGTATCTTTGCTACCATTTTACAAAGTCACCATCCAGCCTCTATGAATGAAGACTTCAGTAAGACAGAGCGCACAGACACTACTACGCCCTGGCCGCATTCCTCCAGAGGTGCGTCGAATTCCCGTTCTGAGTCCCGACTCGCAAGGGCTGTGGCGTCAGGCCAGAGCCGCCAGCGATGGTCTGGAACAGGCATGGGGAAATCCATGCGCATGCGGGGTACATACTGCCCGGGTATCGACCGGAGGGCCTAGAGACTAGCATTTTATGCATCAGCATTCTAGACACGTACCTGCGCATAGGCCATCGGAAGGCTTCGTCCATTGTCACAGCATTGGAGCACGAAGTTTTTCGGCGGGGTGTAAAACAGTCCGGAGAGGCCACTTGTCCTCAGGGACAGGATGAAGCTTGGACCAGGACAGCCTCAGTCTTTCCCGTACTAGGGCCCAGTAGCGTAGAAGGTTTAGACGTGGCCAAATTTACGAAGTTCTATATAATCGTTCTTCTATAATTTGGATAATTATCTGGATGCTGCTGGCGGTCGTCAAAAAGTGGTCGAAGTGTCACTTCCATTGAGGGTACCTGATCAACGCTATTCATTATCATATTCCAACCAGAAAGAAAGAAAATCAAGCAGACAGCCACCAGAACGCCTTGCCTCAACTCGCTTTTCCCATCGTTGCGAGATGACAGTTTTCATCATGAAGTATTAATCTAATTGATCTAAGAGATCAACAAATCCATCACACTCATCCTCTTCCGCGGCCGCTCGGGCTGCTTATACCGCTCCTCCTGGGAGACGGAAGCAGAAGAACCCGTCGAGGCAGACCCTCCATGACCTGAATCGATAGACCCCCTAAGATCCCTATTCAGCATGAGCAACGCAGCCGAAGCTTCGTGGTCCATGTCAGCCGAGGACGCATTCGAGAAACGAGACTGAGTCGCCGGCGACGTTGCAAGAGACGGCAGTATCCAAGTGCGCTCGTTCGGGCGGATCGGCCCCAGCGCGGGACTGGGCAAAATGGATGGTGGGATCTCTGATAGAGCAGCTGCACTAGAGGGAATTCGACTGCGCGGAGAGTACATTGGCGAAGTGCTGGGTATGCTTTCGGGATGTACCTCGGGTGACACTGAGGCAGAGTATGTACTGCCTTGTGGGTCGCCGAGGAATTCGGGGGATGTTGGTGACAGAGGGGCGGAAGGAAGGGATGGAGGTGGTGCAGGTCTATGCTCATGGTCACCAGGGGCTTTGAGGTCCTGGATGCATTTCTCTAGGTAATTGACGTAGTCGATGCTAGCCTGGACAAGGTGTCAGCCCAAAGGACTCGGGGGAAATTTGGGTAGGTGACGACGAACCTGTAGAATCGCAAGTTTATGCATCTCGTGGCCCCGGCAGGCCGGGATCATATTCTTCAGCGTCGAGAACTCCTCATTCATTTTCGACCTCCGACGACGTTCAATCAAACTGTGCGCCGTCTTTCTCGCAATCTTGCGCCCAGCGGCGCTGGTAGCACTCGGCTGCTTCTTCTTGGAACCTCCACCTGCAGCGCCATTAGCCGCAGCTTTTGTGTTTATCTTTGGCGCGGATTTGGCTGTAGCCGCCGCAGGCTTAGGCGACCCATCGGTCTTTGGCTTCATCTGAATGATCTTGCGGGTGCGAGTTGGAGGCGGCGGGAGGTCTAGATCCTCGAGTGGTCTCTTGAAACCGGCCTGCGGCGGCGGATTCACATTGCGGCTCGGGCTCGGGTCAATTCGTGGAGATGTTGGAGATGCAGGGAAGAGTATTGATGGGTTCGATCTGGATGATTTGCGACTTGCAGGTGCAGGCGCAGCGTCCACCTTGGCCGGGCTGAGAGCAGCAGGGGGCAGTGCGAAGATGTCTGCACCGTCAACCATTGGCTGATCTTTGACTATGAGCTCTCCAGACATGGAGGGCGTTGGAGGGAGACGGGAGCGTGACATGATCGGATCTGAGCGACGATGATAACGACAACAGGGAGAGCGTCTGGAAGCTCTTAAATGCGGAGTTGAGCGTGGAGGGACGCTGGAGAAAGCTGGAGTGGGACAAGACGGGCAGGTTCACTTGTCACGGGTGTTGTACAATTTTCTTGCCTTGAGATGCAAAGAACGGGATATTAATGAGACCGGGGAGGATATTCTTCCTTGTACCCGAGCAGGCATCCAATGTATACACCCGGCACCGTGCTCAACTGGTGGCGCACTCGAGAGAAAACAGCGCAGCAGCCATGGTACCCTTTTGCTAATAAGCAAATTGCGGGTTTTGAGGAGCGAAAATTGGAGCGATCGACGGGGGTAACGAGGACCATAGATGATGCGGGTGGGTTTCAAGGAGCTCTTGCAAGTGAGATGGCCAGCTGGTGTCGCGTGCTTGGGACTGCCCACGCGGTACCAACCCAGCCCGTGATTGGCTGACCGCAACCTATTAGACAAAGCACGAGACCGCTTGCCCTCGACCGACTCGTCAATGCTGCTGCTGCTCGTGCTTCAGTGCACTATTCTTATGGGTCGCAAGGGCTTATGTCCCTTGCTTTCGGACCTCTTGTCGGTTGCGGGGGTTATCTCTTCCATTGTCAGCGGCAGGGTGAAAACGGGAGACCAAGAGCATGCTGCTGAAGGGCTGCCAGTGATTGGTATACCGTTCTATCCCTTTCACATTCACTTACTGATGTCAGTAACTCGGCCGGCGACTGTTGATGCAATCAAAGTACCTGGACAGCCGGCGCCTGGAGCACGCTGATCAAGACCCAGGACCCCATTGGAACTGGACCCGTCAACGGGGAATTATGGAAGGCACTGAAGGTTCCGAAGTCCTGCCGAGCCCTTTATCGTCCTGGCTGCGTGCCATCACTATACGGAGTACGATGAGTGATGTCTCGTGTGAGTCTTTCCCTCCCTGGGTGCGGTGGGTGCGATGTTGGCAATCAGTGACGTTGCTTCTTTTTTTTTTTTTGGACCCGGGCTGGTCCTGAGCCTTTCATCACTGGCCCGTGACCACAAAGTTGGCATTGGAGAGGCCATCAACCATAGTCTCCAATATGCAGACGTGTTTGAAATCAATTGCTTTGTAGCATGCTGCTCTCATGTAGTCATCCCGGTACGTCTTGGCGCTACTGTAGTAGGCGGAGCTGAAAGCTGCCAATAAATCAGTCTTCCCAGTAATCGAAGCGCTAATGAGAAAAAGTCCAGAAGGTTAAAGCTTTGGTGTCACTTATCAGAACATTCACTTGGCAAGCTGGCGGTTTCCAAGATTTCATATCAAACTTCGTCGGCCCCTATCCTCTTTGAACTCTTGCGAAAACAATACATTCGTAGCGAGAAAAGAAAAACAAAACAAAAAAAACTTCCCTTTCTATACTGTCTTCAACAGCTCAACGTGTCAAGAAGCCGATTATGACGTCGGTATGTCCATGTACATATATTGAAACTCATGTGCACCAAATTGTATTTCTATGCCTCGTGACCCCTCGTACCTCAAATGAATAGCTGCTCGATAAGAACCGTCCCAAAGTTATCCTCCACTGGAGACTCGTCCATCCTCCAGATCCGGTTTCCGGCTTTCGAACTCAGCCATAAACCGTGGTCGCTCGAGCTTTCCTCCTCCCCCTCGACGGGATGCCGGTCACGGCGGTCAATTATACACGCTCCCCGCGTCCACTGACCAGTGGTCTCGATCCTGATATCCTCGGGAGATTTCTCGGACGGCTTCCAGCCCTCGTCCTCGGCAGTCAGAGCATACCATACACACACTGGATCGTGAAGACTGAGTTCCGCAGCATCTCCGACCTGGTTCGCATGTAGTCTTTCAACGGTGGCGAATGTGTGCGCCATGAATGCGGTAGACCACTCAGCAAGCGGTGAGCCAGCCTCTACCAGAGGGGCTGTTGCTTTTCGGAACTGACCGCGGTTGATACTGTGCCTTGACGTGATGTCCAGAGGGAAGATCTTGACTGTAAGCTGCTTGCTGAGGCTGGGTGGGAGATCCGGTAGACTCTTGCAGAAAGGTAGGGTGCTCTTGGGAGAAGGCGAAGTGAGGGCATATACCCGGGCGGCGGCGAATGCGTCGGCATATGCGTTAAACTCGGCAACAGGCGTTACCTAGTTCTTGTCAGTGATGAAGATTAGAGTCTCTCGAGAGTTGCCTACATTTCCAGGTTCATGAACGGCTCCGCCCATGACGACGACTTCCTTGGCACGTAGAAATGCCTCTGGGTCAGCAGCAGAAGCCACGGCCAGGTTGGTGAGTGGTCCGACAGCGACAATGGTGACGGTGTCCGGGTCATTTTCGCGCAAAATGCGGAGCATCTCTTCGTGCGCAGGACGCTTCGAAGGGATAAATGACCGGTGTGCTCCAGAGCCAGATGGTACAGGTTCCAGCTCAACAGGCTCGTGAGTTGGGTCGAAAAGATGCTCCCATGCATCTTGGGGAGTCAAATGCGGATGCTATATGTGTCAGTTAAGGCCAAACAAATAAGTTCTCCAAACACTTACGCTACCATGGATTCCACCCAAGCCATCAATACCATCTTCAAAAGTCAGCAATAGGGTGCAGGATGCAAGATGGGGAGAGGCTAGACTCACGGAAGTAGTCTGCGAGCATCTTCTGATCATCGAGAGGATCCTCTGCGCCGAGTGCGACAATCGGGGGATGAGCCCGCAATGCGTCAAAGCCCTCAGGCTTACCGTTCTCATGGCGCCACTTCATCTCCCTCTCGAGGATGTGGAACATGGAGACAACATTGCGTAAACAGCTGTATGCCATTAGACAGGTTGTAGTCGCGCGCGGTGCAATCCAGCCTACCTCTTCACCTCGACATTTCCGAACGTCAGAGAAACTAACAGGACTTCAACGTCCTCTGCCTTCTGGGAAAAAGCCAGCAAAAGAGCGAGGATATCGTCGATTCCCTAGATCTGTCTTAGCAAACATCTGACTTGATAATGCGGAGCGCTTTGAGATAGGAAAAGCTTACCGGGTCAGTGTCGATAATGATTTTCTTGGGCGCCATTGTCAAGGACCGCACTGCTCAGTAAATATCAATTTCTCGCACAAGATGGTAAGAAGTAGAGATTTGTTGCCTGGAAAAACGATGGAGGGGAAATAGTGGGATTGGGATCCATGATGTCTTGGCGACGTTATCGCAGGTCCACTATATTATCGTTATGTAGCATTCGTCTATCGTCCTCTCCAACTTTTGTCCTTTAGTATTCTTCATGTTCGAATGTCCGCTGGAGAGAACCCGGGGATGGGCCGCAATTAATATCTGTGCTCGTTTAAACCAATGCCCAGGAAGATCCCCAAATAGTATACATACGCCGCCTATATACGCCTGCATACGCAGGTAGAAGAACTGCCGCAAGCCGAGCATTCATCGGTAAGTCCTACCAGAGATCGGCCACCTCCGAAAATGTTGAAAATCTTATAGTTGACACCAATGGAGTTCTGAGCGGCATTAGAATATAGCCCTTCTCACCCTCGCTGGTTTAGCGGAAGAAGAGGCCAATGGGAAGTATGGGAGTATCCTTCCTTACGTACGAATTAATCAGCCGAAGAAATGCCAGTTAATCAATTAGGGAATGACAAGGATAGACAGCAATGGTTGTGGGAGATCTTCCCCGCAATTCCTGTCATTCCAACTAGTGATCTGAACACGTTCGAGAAGACAGGGGTTCACCAGGTCTGACTCCTGTCCATATAGCCAACCAGAAGTGCCAATATTTGGGGAGCTTTCTTTTTAGTCCTGCGGCAGGATATGCATTGAAGATGACGCGCAGTTCAGTAATAACAAGTCTATGAGTTCACTCCGCAGGTGTAGTCAAAGCCAAGCCCAAAATACCTGAGTTCAAAGTACTCATTGAATGTAATCACCTTAAATATGTGGAGCTGCCAAACCCAGGGGCGATTGGTGACGGAGTGGCCTCCGGTGTTTGATTAGTGAAGCACCAGGGGCCGGGAGTTGCTGTCTGGAGCTGTCCGAGCTGGAGTCTTTGCCCAGATCGCACCGTGTCCTCTTCGACTTAACCTCTCGAGTCTCCCCCCTCTCCTTTTTCTCTCCTGAACCTACATTAAGACGAGGCCACTCCCTGACCTCCATCTTTATTTCTCCCTCCTGTTCTCCTCTCTTTTCGCCTCCTCCACATTCCGTCGATCCCAACCCCCGATTGTGCTAGCTCTCCCGATGCTCCTACGGTGACGCGCCGGTTCTTTTGCCGCAACGTGTTGCCTAGAATCATCGCACCCTGATTGCTGTCGCACCCATTCTGAGTACTGGTAGTCGGTTCAATTTCCTGAAACCGAGGGCAATTGTTCGAGAACACGCTTCCTGCTGTGTGTTCAGCCTTTCAGAAGCGGTGCCGCTGCGTCCTGCCGTTGTGTGGGAACTCAGTGTGGCAATCTGGCCTTTCAACGCGATTAACTAACCGCCTTCACCCCTTTGCCCTCCAACCATCCTGTGCTCGTAACCTTCGGCAACCCGATGCCTAGAGAGTGATTCACACGCTCGCGAGTGATCGCTTTTGCCGCTTTACCTTATCGACTCCATTCGCGTATCGCACCTCCTCCCTCCTCCCTGCCGCCGCTCGGTGTTTTATTCCGGCAGCAAAACCAGCTTTCGAACACCTTGACACGACCTTTTTATTGAGATACATTTCATTGGTATGCTCTCGCAATATCTAAAGAAACAAGGAATGGCACTGACGGTCGTTTTGCTGGTAGATAACGATGATGAACCCATACATCAGCTGGGCCATTGTGCTCGTTGTAGCAGGTAGCCTAGGATGGTACTACAGCGAAGTAAACACCAAACCGAAGACCTCTGCAAAGGCCGTTCTAGAAAAAACAGAACCCGTGGCCCCTGCAAAAAAGCAAAAGCGAAAGGCGAAGAAATCCCCCGAACCTGCTTCCGCTCCAGTTAGCGAGAAGCCTACATTTGAATTCAAGGCCCCCGAGGAGGATGAGATTCCGGATGAGGAGATTGACAAGAAGGAGCTGGCTAAGCGGTTTGCCGCTGTGAAGAATGGCACTTCATCCGCCCAATTTGCTAGTGGTGAGAGCAAGAGCCAGAAGAAGAAGAAGAGCAAGGCTGCTGCTAAGCTCGAGCCCAACAATGGCGAGCGCTCTGCCTCCCGCGTTTCCACCAGGACTTCGTCAACTACCGGAGCTGATGCTGATGATGACCTTTCATCCGCTGGTTCCCCTCGGGTGAACGCCACTGCCGCCGGTTATGTCTCTGACATGCTCGAGGCCCCTACTCCTGGCGCCTCCGTCCTCCGGGTGACCGGCAACATTGACTCTAGCTCCCAGAAGAAGAAGGCTAAGCCCGAAAAGTTCAAGGAAGTGGAAACCAAGAAGCAGCGTCAGCAGCGTCAGAAGAACGAAGCCCGGAAGCAAGAAGTTAAGGCCGCCGAGGAGGAGCGACGAAAGCTACTTGAGAAGCAGCTTCACACTGCCCGCGAGGCCGAGCGCCGTGAAGCCACCAAGTCGGTGGCTGCCAACGCCGCTGCCAATGCCTGGGCGCCCAAGTCCACAAACGGCACTCATCGTTCCTCCCAGTCTCCTCAGCCTGCGCAGGTTCCCAAGGTTGAACTGCTGGACACATTTGAGCCTAGTTCAACTTCCACCCAGTCGCCCGCTACATCTCAGCAATGGAACCAAGGGCTCCCTTCAGAGGAGGAGCAGATGCGTATTCTCGGTGCTGGTAACGGCGAGGATGCGTGGACCACAGTTGGTACCAAGAAACCCAAGAAGAAGGGCGGAAAGACGGATGAAAGCGAAGCGAGCGCTTCTGAAAGCCAGCCAGTTCCTGCCGCCCCAGCTCCTGTTCAGCCCAAGGTCAAGATAACGCCGACCTACCTCCCTGACGTCCTTCGATCCAACAAAAAGGGACACCCTCTCGACTCCGACTGGGCTGCTTAAATTTGCCGCCATATCCTAATCACTACCATCATGGGACGGAAGACATCGTCCATGCGCCGAGGAGACTCCTACAAACCGAAGAAAACTCTCCACTAAGGACTGTACTTATCACTTTGGATTACGGCGTCGGGGGTGCAACATTATAGCCACTGCGTATATGGCATTATGGTCTGCTTTTAAGCAGCTTCGTCAGAGAAAGGATTTGAAGTTGACAAGTGACGCAAAGGCCCACGAAGAAAAGAAGAAAAGCACCAGCCAACGCACGAAGAAAAAAAGACTCTCGTATTAGATTCATGTATTCTCTCGACCCTGTTTTGAACCCTTTCTTCTCCCTTCACTGCACACATACTTTTGTTCCAAATTGGAGTGCTCCTCCTGGTTTCGGCCAATTTTAGGAAACGGAGACTTTTTTATTTCTGATTTTGTGTATTCTACATATTTGTACTGTTAGTCCGGACACTGCGTCAAGACTTGGAGAGTGTATGATCTTGAATTACGAATAGGCATTTCTGTTTTAATTCTTGGGTCCTTTGTTTTTGTCTTATTCTGTTTCATATGCACGACTTGCGAACCTCCTAGGGCAGGGTCACAGATCGGATGAAGATCATGGCGTACCTTGCTTCTGTGGGGTTTGCTCAATCATTCTGCCGCGGGCTGTCTGACTACTGTCTCATAATTTGGAAGGGAGCCATCCGTAAGGAATTCAGGCCCAAATCAGCTGTAACCACCTTTTTGGGGCCACTTTGACAACTGTAGCTGTGAGATAAAATTGTAGATTTGGTGCCAACTGCTGTTATTGTATGGTATTTCCATTTGTTATTATGAAAGCGATGAAGAATTGAAGATCGACGAATGGCGTCACTGGGGAATCTGAGCCCTGAAGGCTGGCAGCCACGGCTAAAAAAGGATTAGCGCAGCGTTCCGGGTATCGTGGCCTGAAAGTCACAAGTCACGGGCCTCGGGCGGAGTCGCAGTAGAACTAGTAAGAGACAACTATTCAACATCCACCCTCTATTGAGCCTTCATTTACTTTTCGTCTTTCTTTCTCCTCGCTTCCTTTTCTCTTCTTTCCCCTCCTTCCTAGCTAAATACACCGGCTGGGATTTGGTTGCTCTCCCTCGGTCAATTGCATCACCAATCATATTGTTGTTTCGAGTTGGACCCTGTACTGCGGCTCCCACTCCCCTCCCGAGTCCCTTCGCGACTATCATCCATCGTCGGCCTATTGCCCGCGCACCAACTGCCTATATACCACAGTCATGGCGCAAATTCGTGGCACTGCAGGCTATAACCTTGGCCACCAAAATCCGTTCGGCGGTCCCGGCAGCGCAGCTGCAACCAACGACCCGAGCCCCTTGGACACCATCCGTGAACATACAAGCAAGATTGAGGATTGGCTGGACACTATCTCGGACCCTATCAAGCCGTAAGTGGTTGCTCGTTCATGTTTGTCTGTTTGTCTCCAATTTCACCGAATCGCTGGCGTACCTGTGAGCCGTCTCAGAAATTCTGACAGCTCTGCTGACAACGTGTCATTTACTCCAGGTATTTGCCCGCTGTTGGCCGTTTCTTGATCGTGGTCACTTTCCTCGAGGATAGCTTGCGTATCCTTACGCAATGGAGCGACCAGCTCGTTTATCTTCGTGATTACCGCAAAAGTAAGCTTGACGGCACTCTACTTAGCTATCAACTCAATCCAGACCCTGCCCTTGCACGGCATGGCTCTCCCATGCGACATGTTCTCTCAGATGAATGATATGGCCATTATCTGACTTGCTCTTTCTGCAGTCCCCTGGGGTATCACTCACGCTTTCCTGATCCTCAACGTTATAACTATGACGATATGCTCCTTGCTCGTGATTGGCCGCAAACACGCGGAGTTCGCTGTCGCTGGTCTTCTCGGCGTCGTTGTTGTCCAAGGTCTCGGCTACGGACTTATTTTCGATCTCAATTTCTTTCTCCGTAATCTGAGTGTTGTTGGTGGTCTGCTCATGGTTCTCTCCGACTCATGGGTCCGCAAGAGATTCGTTCCCGCCGGACTCCCTCAATTGGATGAGAAGGACCGTAAGATGTACGTCCAGTTCGCTGGTCGTGTACTGCTCATTTTCCTCTTCATTGGCTTCATTTTCTCCGGTCAGTGGAGTCTCTGGCGCGTGGTTGTCAGCCTCTTCGGCTTCGTCGCCTGTGTCATGGTCATTGTCGGCTTCAAAGCCAAGTTCAGCGCCATCCTCCTCGTCCTCCTGCTGAGCGTGTTCAATATCCTTGTCAACAACTTTTGGACGGTATGTTGCCCGCAGGCATACGCTTCTATCGACTTGCTGAATTAAACTGACAATGCATCAGCTGCACCCTCACCATCCTCACAAGGACTTTGCCAAGTACGACTTCTTCCAGATCCTGTCTATTGTGTAAGCTACACCTGCAGTCACTCCTAGTATATCCCGCCTGAAAATCTTGCTAATTCTCACAGCGGAGGACTGCTCCTCTTAGTGAACATGGGTCCTGGCCAACTGAGCATGGACGAGAAGAAGAAGGTCTATTAAATATATCGATACCCAGAATCCCTCAACAGGGCAGACAGACATTCACAGCAGACGGTAGGGAAGACGCGGCAAGCAGGCGGGGTGAGAACACTTTCCTCAGTATCAAACCGCAGATTACCTCCGATTATCTGCAGTGCAGGTTCCTCTTCCGCATTTGCACTATTCACTACCATATGAAAACAGCAAGCCGTACCATATCAAATTTATACAAAGCACTTCTTTTTACCACTTGGAAAGTTGTTCCCTTAAAAGCAGAACTATGCCTGATTGACTGCTTGACTGTTTGATTACGAATGAGCCTCTATCATACTAGTACTTCTATTTCTTTTTATCGTATTACGTGTATGAAACTGAAGGCTATGATATGGCACAAGTAAAAGTGAGATGAATACACATGCAACTCTATACATGATGCATGCGAGAACCCAATCGATTTTGCGTACTGCAATATCTTTATATACTGCTTACGAAGAACCAAGTGCCCAGGTCCAATCATATATTTTGACCGCACTATGCTACCTACAACGGCACTTCTATTTCACAAAAGAACATATCAGAAGTTACAGTATAGGATTAGCTTTTATTCCAGTCAGGATATCAAAATGCTAGGTACAACCAAAAGGTGCTTGGGCGAAACGAATAAACATAAACAGAAGCAAAGCGCCAGACATGCAAAGCGGTTTTCGCAGCCAAAAAATTACTGAAACAAAGGCAGTGTGCAAGGGATTGGGAGTCAATAACGATCTGAGAGCAGCGCGACAGGAAAATAAAAAGAATGAAGGAGGGTCGGATTACTCTGCGCAAGAGAGGAAAGTTCAGCAGAACCAATTGAAACAGAAGTAGAAGAGCGAATGAGTGTTGTTGTTCGGGTTATACTGGTCCTGCCATGGGGTAATCTGTTCCAACAAATCGTAGCGCGCTGAGAATGCATACGGGGTTGTGAAGACAAATCGCACACTCGCTATCAGGATACTGAGCCCAATCGTGATACTACCCGCTCAATGCATAACCCAAGAATGTTCTGCCAACGCACCATCAGGATGTTAAGAGGTATGAGAGGAAGGTTCCGCCATTACTCAATTCAGAAGTCCATACTCCAGCGGAATGGCCGTACTCGTTCGACTTGACCTACTCCAAGATCATGGGGGTCAGGGAGCTCAAATTGTAGCATATGAATATCCTTTTTATTATCCTTGTGTACTGCAGTCAAAGCCCTGAAAATTGCAGGACGCGAGACATCAGGGTGGCTGGTAGGATCCTTTGAAAGAGGTCGCGATATAGGAGTGGCAGGCGAGAGGAGTGAGTCCCTGGGCGACTCAAGATCGGAATCGTCTACAGAGGACAAAGTTGAACAAGAATCAGATGGCGAGTAGATAGATGATGATATGACGAAATGTGATTCGTCCTTGCCGTAAGCGTAGAAGGCGGGTGATGGTGAGCGGGGGAGATCTTGAGTGGCCGGTTCCGGCGTCTCAGGAGAACGCGTGGGTGGTGAAGGAGAGGAGCCAGAAGATTCACGGCTGCTCTCTGTAGTTAATGGAGGTAGAGTATGGGTATGGCCGCTGCGCCGCGAGGTTGATCTGTCACTGCCCATCCGCCTAGTTCTGTAATCCACGGGTGGAGCGAGTGTACGGCATGGATCCTTTCCAGCCATGACTCTCGCACTAGGAGGAGGTTGAAGCATCCATCTCGTTTCGGCTCTACTTTTAGGTCCGCTGACGATGGGCGGATGGAGATCATTGACCGGGGGCACACGGGTGATGCAGTATTTGCTTGGAGCTTTTGCATCCACCTTACCCTGGCCGGAGATTCCAACTGAAGAGCCCTTTACCTCGACTTCTTCTCCCCATAATGGCTCGTCTTCACGCTGATACCGAAGCATGCGATTCCAGCGGTCACCGAGATGCTTAGAGCCGAGCTTGCTCATCTTCTGAGGAGGTACGTGAGAACCCATGCGGTCGTAGTCTTCACCCGAGCCGACGGAGTACTCGCTTGTGTCCCAGCTTTCTATCCGGTGATGGGTCATATTGGTTCGATGGCCGCCTCTCCGCTTCGCGCCGTGGGGTCCCAAGGCGATCTCTTCCATCCACCCCGGATTTGTACTGAAAGGAGTTGGCTGGGGAAAAGGCCGAGGCTGATCGGTAACAATGGCATCGCTCTGCTGCTTTTCTCGCTGCGAACGAGCACGGACTGCTTCCTTCTTGCGCTTTCTCTTTGCCATGGAATCGGCACACGGAGTGCAAGTGGCGTAGTAAAACACGGCGGACTGTGCACCCCGGAAGAGCCACATGCTGTCCGACTAGCCCAGAGACTCAACAGAGTAAATCGAGACGGTGACCGTTATGATCTAGTAGTCCGATAACGCAAAGCAAGATTGACACTGGTGTGCCGCGATGTGAGAGCAGAGATCCGTAGTCAAGGCGATCGAGGACCACATGAAGGGCATCGGTATAAGGGGCTAGACGTCGCAGGAGAGTCAGGTCGCAGAAGGTATATGAAGGGCGAATAATAGAATTAAGAGGCGGTAGACAGAGCAATTATCGAAGATCGACCAGCGACCTTGCAGCGGCGTGGATTTAAGGAAAGCGACGAAGGCTGAGATGAATGAAAGTAAACTGCAAATAGAAGACGAACAAACTGGAAGGAGCGAGGGAGCTGCTGCAAAGCGGTAAGGTAAAAGGACAGGAAGACGCAAACGAGCGTCGTTTGGAGAGGGGTGGTGGTTGGAGAGAAGAGGAAGGAGGTTGTTGGAAGCGTTGAAGCCTAAAGTCAGGGGAATCTACGGTACAGTGTCGCAGGAGCCGCTCACTAAAGCAGCGGGGCCGCCCCTTAGCCAGAGCCGTCACTGTGCTGATCAGTTGGTAGTCTGCACTCTAAAGCAGACTGTTTTTAGATCTGGATTTTCAACTTGACAAGGTTGGGTAAGAGGACGGACTGGGGCCTTTTATGGATTGACTGTCCTGGGCCAGGGTGCAGCGCCAACTCATCGTGCAATGGGACAAGCCTTGGCTGGGATGAAACGCTGATTATCGACCATAATCCTGCGCCAGTTAGTCCGTGTTACTCCGACAAGCGGCCCCTCTCGCTCACAGTGGTTGCGTAGGCTTTATTAGAACAGGAAATTACGACGGACTATGTAGCCCCGAACAAGACAGCCATTTCGAGAAATGAATTCATGCTTTCATTGTCTGTAGTTAGGCTCATTATACAGGTTCCGTCTCATTATCCTCACATCTGAGTAGATAGAATGTGTTTACCGCGTCAGGCAATCTATACTCTGATAAGCCTCAGTCTGGTCCAAATTATATGAAGATACCACAATGTTTCCCCCTCCCCAATTACCGCCAGTGCGAGATCTTCACGCGCACACTATACACTGTAGCCGCAGACGCAATCATAATATGAATGGTGGCGTCCCACATAACTGGGCGTAGGCCCAGGCAACACGAGAAACATCATCCGTGCATTTCCAGCCTCGCGAGACCAAGCACAAGCCAGCGTGCCATCCCGCGAAACGAGGAAGAAGACGAACAAGCTGTTTGCTCAACATATACGCCAATTATACGCCAATACATCGCACGCCGCCGCTCCTATAGGCCGCACAGGATGGACGGATACCTTTTTTTTGGGGAAAGTAAATCCGTATCGCTAGTTGACCGATTCCGTAATCATGCATTTTTCGTTCCTCGCACTACCTCTCCTTTTACTTTGGTCCAGTCGATATCTTGGTCAATTGCTTCATCCACTTCACCGCATACAACCACATTATCGCCTCTAATCAGATACAGGCCATGTTCGATCTGTGAGCTTGGTTCGGGGTCGTCGGGTGTTCGGATAATGCGCTCTATTGTATCTAGAAGAACCAGATTTGTGAGTTGGTCGGTCGAAAGAAGGGTGCCGAGGAGTGTTCGCCCGTCAACGGTGAGGATCAGGACTCTTTCTAAGTCGGATGCGAGCTTGATTAGCGTCCTTCTGAGAGAGAACAATGCCCTGTAACCAGACTCACTGTTTATGTATGCGTTAATCGACATGGTAGTGAGCCGTAAGCAAGATAAAGCGGACAAAGGCAACGGAATAGGGCAACCGGTGCAGTAAAATTATGAAGTTGGCTTGAGGGTGTGATTTCTGAGACGCAAATGTCGGAATAGACACTGAAATTGGTATAGAATAGCTCCAAATTCAGCTCGCTCGCTCGTCAACTGTCCGCAATCACTTGCGGCGCGTCTCGGTATAAGGAGGCGATTCGCAAAATTCGTGTTCGTGAAAGAGTTCAAGATGATTTGGTCGATCAGACCGTAGAATGCGAAATATATGTAGGTCGTTTGGTGAGTGATGAGGAAATCCAGGCTGTGTTAATGCTTCAAGCTCTCCGCGGCTCGAATCTAAAAGCTACAGGGGTCACGTGATTTATGGTCATATTGGCTGTCTAATATGAACTACTGGTTCATCACCCAGCTGTATACTCCATGTTAAATAATTCACATATTTGAGCACTTGATTCAGGTGGCGGGCCATGCCCAGGACTAAAACTATGAAATTTGTGGGTACAGTATCAATGCTAATAGTCCTTTCAGCCGCTTAACGCGCTGAGATCCAACGGCACACTGCTTCCCCTACCGGCGCGGTACCGCTTGGTACCACCAACGAACGGTCGTGGCTTTGGAAATAGCCCCTCATTCTGGAATTTGAATCTGGAATCTTCAATGCGGACGATCCCGTGTGCCCCTAAGCTGGTGGCACTTGAGCCCGGTGATGAACCGCCATTGGATAGAGTATAAGCACTAGGGGCCAGACTGGAGCGGTCTGGTATATGGCTGGACTGAGTTTCGTGGGAATGTGGTCGCGATGGTGGTTCGCTTGGAGGGGCGGATGGGGGGGCGGACGGAGGAGCAGATGGAGGAGGAGGGGGAGGAGCAGAAGGCGCTGAGGCAGCCGGAAGGGGAGGCGGAGGGGGAGGTATTGACGGGGTCTGACTACTGTGTCCAAGAGCATTCCGCGCAGCCTGAACTGCTAGAGATGCCGGAGACGCTCCATTGGGGAGTGATGGTGGAGCTGTAGCAGACGGAGGGGGTGGTGGTGGAGTGGGACGCGTAGGAGGTGGTGGAGGTGGTCGAGGTGCGGCCGCTGCAGGGGGTGGTGGAGGTGGTGCAGCTGGACTAGCGGAGGGAGGTGGAGGTGGTGGAGCAGGAGTTGAGGGCTTTCGCAATGAGACCGGTGGTTTTGATGAACCTGGTAAGGGCGGGGGTGCGCGTGGTGGCGGAGCTTCGGGCGCTGATTTGGCCGAAGCATTGGATACTGTCGAAGCTGGTCTCGAGCCCGGCCGCGGAGGAGGTCTCTTGAGATTTGCAACCAAAGGATTAACGGGCGGAGCTGGCGGTGCCTCCGTAGAGGGCGGGGGAGGGGGAGGTGCTCCAGGGGCTTTCGGGGCCGATGCAACGGGAGGCTTGGGCGCTCGCGACGTCTCTGAATCTGATAGGTATGGGGATGATTCACGGTTGGCCCCAGTATCAACACCTCCTCGACTGCGGAGCTTAGGCATTCCTCCCGCAAATAGCCCAGCCAGTTGAGGTGCAGCTGGAGCCGCTGTACTATCTTCGCTCCCAGGGCCTACATCACTGCTGCTTCGTGCCCGATTCGCGCCTTGCCCCGGGACTGGGGGAGCAAGTCCGCTGGGAGGCTTCTTCATTCCAGGTACAGGAGGCGCGGCTCCGAGAGGAGGGCCAGACGACTTGACCCCTCCGCCACCTATCTGCGGTGCTGACCTATCATTGGTAACGGTCTTTTTCAACTTTGTGCCTTTTGAAATATCTGAGAGTAAGGCGCCCTAAGTATAGAATCAGCAGCTGAACCGGAGCGGGCGGTAGGGTCCTTAGAGAATTACCCTGTCTTTCCCGGCGCCTGGCGGTCTCATAGGTAAGTTCCCTGCTGGGGGAGGAGGCGGAGGAGCACCACCGCCAGGAGGGGGCGGCGGAGGAGGAGGTGGTGGTGGGGGCATCTTTTGAGGGATCAGTAGAGATAGGGACGTGGTTGCTGTGGTGTTTAAAAGTAAGGGCGTCACAAGCCAACGGATATCGAGGAAAAGCTAAGCATGAGCACGCAAATCCTCAGCAAGCAGATACCGAGGCCTAACGCAGACCGGACTTGCCAACTGAAATACTGATAAAAAGAAAAGACAACAGATAGTTGAGGATGTTAAGGAGATGACGACGGAGGCCTAGAGTGGGTGGCGGTGCCAGTAGGCGGCAGTAATGTTCCGCCTTGTCGCGCGTTCAAGGCGGCTGTTGCGCCGAATTGCTTCTCCACTTGCTCGCTGGTTTGCGATTCTAGGACTCAAGTCTTCGCTCTTGCAATGAAGGGCCTTACACTTGCCGGCCAGCGGGCACCAAAGCCTGATGCACTTATCTGCCAATTGTGTCAGATTTCCGTGTTACCGGCCGCCCGATATCGTTCACAAACCCGATCGTATGCGTCCGCAACCAAGGCCAGCCGCAGGCCTCAAATTGGACAATGTCTGTCGAAGAAAACCCTGAGGACTCCTTTAACAACACTCCTGCCTCTGCAGAGGTACAAGTCAACAGAGTCGAATCCAGCAGCTTCATGTGACTTCAAAACGTCACTGCGTGAGATCGAGCACGGCTCTGCAGAGCTTCGAAATGCGCAAACAGTGCCTGCTAACGACGCAGTTGTCCAACTACTTCAGAAATGCCTCGTCCTCGCGGAAGCCATTGTAAAGCCCGATCGATCAGCTGCCGAAAAGGACAGTGAAATTTCATCACTGCTCAACCTCGAAGAACGGAACATGAAAAAGACATCTAAAGCAACAAAAGATGCTCAAATAAACCAACCTTCAGCGGATGCCCTCTGCCGCATTGTCCACACGCTATTAACAGACGAGAAAATATTCATCTCACCAGAAGCCCTTTCCTTCTATGTGAAAATTCACACCTTACTCAAGCGCCCCGAGCACTTCCCCCTGATCTTCCAGCTCTACGCCAACAAGCCCATACCTGAAGAGGGGAGCTCGCCGATTAAATACCTCCGTCCCAACCCAAAAAGCATCAACAGTGCCATTCCGGTCGACCTGGCCAACATGGCTCTGGACGTCGCAATTGAACAGCGGAACCTGGCTCTCGTCCTCGCAATAATTGATAACACCTTTTGTACATCCGCGTTCCAGCGAGCTAAATTCTTCAAGAAGGCTGCAGCACCGCTTGGTGCTCTTGCAATGACGCCACTTGGTTGCTACGTCGCTGCGTCTTGGGCTGCCAGTTTCCAAAATACAATGGAGCCGAGCACGGCCACCGCAATCGCTTTCGCCGCTACCCTTGCCTACGTTGGCGGCACGTCCTCCGTTGGACTAATGGCTATTTTGACCGCGAATGACCATATGGAACGAGTCGTGTGGATTCCGGGAGTTCCGTTACGGGAACGTTGGTTGCGGGAAGAAGAACGGGCGGCTCTGGATAGGGTTGCGCTTGCTTGGGGTTTCAAGGACATCTACATGCGAGGGGAAGAAGAAGGAGAGGAGTGGGAGAGTCTACGGGAGTTCATTGGGATGAGGGGGATGATTTTGGATAAGACGGATCTGATGCAGGGTATGCAATAAAGTGCGCCCCTATGTAACAAAATCTACCTTTCCTTCTAGTTTAGCAAATCACTGTATATTAAGCGTCTTCACTTCTACAAAACCACAAGAACCAAATGATAGAACAACCGGTGCATTATATTCAGCTACCTAAAGCGTACCATAATCCCACACCGGAGGCCCAGAGATTTAGGATGTTTTATTTTCTTATTTCTTTTACTCCAGTTAAGAAGAAAAGACGATAAGTCCCTTAGTAGACACGGCGGGGAGGAGACATGGTCGCCTTGATGACAAGGGACCCAACGTTCTGCCAGCCCTTCTTGAGCAGAGAGACGAGGTAGTTGATGGCCAGCATGATGTTGGCGACAAGCTCCTCCTGGGTCATGCCGACGTTGCCAACGGCAACACCAAGGCAAAGAACCTTCTTGAGCTGGAACTTAATGGTGGACTTGACGTCGTTGACCTTGTTGGCCATGTCCTCGTTGTGGGAGACGGGGGTAGGGAATTTACCAGCTGTGGATTGTCAGTGCATACTTTTCACTTGAGATGGGAAAGGCGACAAAAGTGTAGACGAACCCTTGGAGAGACCGGGACCCAAGAGACGGGGGATCTGCTTGATGAGACCGTCGGAAGCAAGGAAGGCATCGTACTTGCGAGCAAGCTTCTTGATGAGCTTCTTGTTCTTGTTCAGCTTCTTGAGGTCATCGGCGGACATGGCATCAATGCCGTGGTGCTTGGCACGGTCGAGATCGTGCTGGTCACCAAGAACACTGCAATTAAACTCGTCAGCCTCAGTCCGAACTATTTTCCATTCTCCTTATCCGTTCTCGTTCTTCCTCCCCGTTTCTATTGCAGAGTCGACGTACCAGATGGTCATGCCAGGGCGAGGCACGGTAGGGAGCTTGATGGTACCAGAGAAACGCTTGTCACGCTGGGGGTCGTAGTTCTTCAGACCGATCTGGAGCTCGACGGTCTCGAGGAAGTTACGCTTCTTCTCATTTTGAGAGTAGTTGAGCAGCTGCTCGACATTCTGGCGCACTCCGGCTGTAGAAAACACTGTCAGCGATGGTGCTCAGGCTCAGGGCAATCGAGAAAAGCTAACATACCGACTGTGATCTTAGACATCTTGCTGACAGTCTTCCAAAAGAACCTCTTTCAAAGTTTTTTGGTGTGGCTCTGCGCTGAATGTTGCTGAAGAAATGAGTCGAGAATGGCGGGTTCGATGGTGGCTCTGAAAATCTGGTCTCCGCTTGTGGGTGCAATATACGCTAGCCGAATTGGGAATAGCGTTGCCCTAATCTAGCCTTGATGACTCATCTATCGGATTTGCATCTACTGTTGCCGTCTTTAGGCTGATACATGAGCTGAGAATCGAGAAATGGAATATGTCCTTGAATATAGTCTACGACGCTAATTGTCTGCTATATATACGAGGGTGTTTTGATATGCATTGTTTCAGCAGCCACCCAAGTCTTCAGTCACGTAAACTATCAACTTGATTGGCACTCGCCGGTAAATCGCAGGTTGTGAGACCTCGCATCAACAATCATAACGCTAGTAAATCCAAACACAGCGACGCTAACTATATGGTACATTGGTCATATTAATCTCGAGGTAACTCGAGGTTTCCCATATTCCAAATGTCACCCAGCTCGCCCAAATCTACTTGGTATGGATTTGTTAGCGCAGTATACGCGTCCGTCGAATCAGAAGACAGGAATTCTAGTGGAGTGAGATCAAGACCTTGGCTATTAGCTTCCTTTGTCAACATCGTGGATGTAGCATGTTCCAAAGGCTGTGAGCTCGGCATGTCTGACAAAGTCTGAAATACGTCGAGCGAGCTCTGACGAGCTGTGGTGTCTGCGGACGCTGTTCCTATGGTTTCCAGTGGAAGACAAGCGACGAGCTTGTTAAGAGCTGTGTAGCAGATCATCCCGGTTTTGGCGCGCCCTGACAGCTTTTCCAGATGGACAAGAGTTTCTGAAATCACTTCAAGTATCCTGCTGCGCTGCGGAAGGGTTCCGTTCCTGTCATGCATTACTGCAGAACATAATAAGGCAGCCGTATCAAACATAAGAAACGGTGCGAAATGGAATTTCGCATTCAGTGGTAGTATATGCTTGAGTAGGTCGTCGCAAGATTTGAGCAGCTTCAATGCAATCTCGACCGCAGTTATTTGTAGGCTCTTTTCTATGCTGGGACTCTCAGTGCTGATATGCTTTGTTAGGGTTTGTTTGAGTGGCATGAGCATTACCATAAACCCTATGACATGTAGTTGAAAGCGCTGCGGTCTGACGAAATGGTGAGTTTCGTCCCATCGAGTATCAGTACTCGAGAGAGAATAAGCGGCCGGGAAAGATTCGAACCATTTTTTCGCTTCTTCTTGGACAGCCATTGCTTGAGTTGGAGACAGGACACCGCTCATGGCCTCAGGTAGTTTAGATATCGATAGGCCAAGCTGACACTGAAGGACCATATGGGTGATTGGTGATGAGGTGCCTGGTCGGGAGTCTTCGGTCTCCAACCGCAAGTCTGGCCATTCAAACACGCAGCAGTTGCTATTGATTATAAATGGACGGGATAGTAATAGAGACATTTGCCTTGGCAGGTTAGGGTGGTTGAACCGGGGGTGAGGAGAACGTACCAATCCCATGCATACAGTATGCACCAGAGTCTCCTTCTCATTTCTCGGTCGAACTCGGAAAATCCCAGAATTGAAGAGCTTCTATGCATACCTGATACAGTATATGTGTCAGTAAGTCCTGCCGTTTGCATATGGTAAGAAAATAAGAAAACTGCACGCGGTACCTAGCTCCTGTGCCTCATGAATAGCAGTACCCAAGGCATGCCATGATTCCACGAACATTGCTTCTGTTTTGAACCACTGCGCTGTGAGAAACAATTGTTGTACTTGCATCAAGCCACCTTTACCAGGCCCTACAGTATTGCTTAACTGCTTTGCCGCATTGTGATAATGCATAGACAGCTGCTCAACGCCCGTTCCCAGCTCTGATTCGAGCCTTTGACGTAGAGAGTCGTCAAGGTACGGCACAGCACATGCGCAGACACGGAGAACTAAGCAGGTAAATACAGGGCTGAGTGGCAAGCCGCCCGCTTTGACCGACCACCAATCCGCATAATCTTGCATAAAAGCAGGGGGGTAGAGAGCGTAGTACTGGTAGTTGGTGTGGTTTAGGTAATGATGGACGAGTATATCTAGTAGAGTAAGACTAGATGGGCCTTTGGTCCGCAACAAACCTCGTACCTGTGTAGGGTTTTGGGGGAATAGCGCGCAAGGCGTTCTCCATCTCAGTAGATATGCTGGCTGAAGACTCTAACGAGATTAGAGCCGGCTTTGATAAGTACAATCATTATCAGCTTGATGCCACGAGTTATGCGCAGAATTCTGAGCATACCTCAGTCAAGGACTCGTTACCCAGACCATTCTGAGCGCCCGCGAAATATCCGAGCGTTCGCAGGTCATCATGATGGGTATGTATAGTCCCCGAACCAAGATGTGGTCTCTGGCCTAAATATGAAGTAGGCCCTTGAATAATATCAGTAGTCCTACACACCCATTAGCGAGCACATTTGAGAGCTCGATGATCATCAAGTTGCGAACCTTGTATTGCTGGACTCTGAATTGGCTGCCCTTACGGTCTTCTTATGGGCGAATCTGCACACATGGGCCATCTTTCTTGCTTGACAATGATTGCAAGGCCATTCTCGACTGCACTGGTTTGTCCGATGTCAGGCTAGCCCGCCATAGTTCGACCGACTTAGTTGATAATGCTCGCTTGCCTTCTGCTTTCGCCGTTGACACTCGGTACAAGCAGTAGCCGAGCGAACAGGAGTCTTTCTGACACCTCTCGGAGCAGCCATCGTTTAGCCTACTCTCAAATCTTCCAGATAAATCTTTCCAGGTATTGACAATGCTTGGGGAGAAGTTGAAGATCGACCATAGAAGTTGTTCTCCAATGCGTCCGGGGTCCCTGCGTCATAGCGCCTTTTCGTTACCTCGATTACAGCACGTGACAAGCGCACAACTCACTGCGGTCGGTGCTTCCTCCTTCTATCCCGTATTTGTGGCAGAAAAGATCTCGAGCCAGTCTCAGGATTTCCTTGGATGTCGAACTCTCACTTTATAAACGAGTCAGGAGGTGCAAGTGTGGCTCCAATGATCTGTGCTTAGAGTATCGATAACATATAGTTCTCGACGCTTAGACGTGGAAGAAGAGCCAGCGGAACCATAAACCCTTTATAGTAGTACATTATCAACAGCCACTCGTATGTTTGCCATACTGTGGCTGCCGTGCAAGAAAAGCAGAGTCGTGTGAGAAGACCAGGAACAAGCATAGACTGGCGGCTAAAGATGCCTGATTTAGTGTATGGTAGCTAGCCTCAGCTCAGCGCGTAAGCGCTCAACTGACCTGGTCATTCTTCACGACGCCTGATCTTCTGTTTGACTCTTCAACGAATTCCCCGATCTGGGGTCTTACTTATTCTGCCATTATCGAAGTTAGTCAATGTTAGATGCTTGCTTCAGCCATCGATTCCAGGATTGAATCAACAAGCAAGTCTGGTCGACTCCACAGCCGCAGAGGCCTCGGCACTTTGGAGGCACAGGCCCCCGATGCATCGCCATGTCTGAAGCATCGCCAGTACGCAGTTTGATGACAGCGCAGGAATATTATTCCAGCTTTTCACGTCACCCAAGGATCAAGGAGAGATTTCACGATATCGATGACCCAGCTCATTTTCGAGAGCATTTGGCATTGTTACGCGATGTTCAGACTCAGAACTTTGTCCTAGACTTCGGCAATGAGGATGCTTGGTGTGCTGTGAACCTGGAGCAGCAGGACGTCACAGCCCTGCTTACCTATGATGTTTGTGGCCCACAAAAAAAAGCCCAGGTTATACTTGCCCAGGAGCTGACCATCATATAGAAGCCACGGTGTTTTGGGACACGATGGATGTAAGTCGCAACAGGCATCCCAATAACAACTTGTTAATCCTGCTACTTAGAAATATATGGGCGCCTGAGAAACAAAAACATCTGATCAAGGTCTGACTAGGGCTCTGCGCCACGCACTTTACTCGCTGCGAAGCTGACCTCTACGGACTAGGCCATCACGAATCACTACGGCGTCTCTGAGCGGCTGCAAGGTCTTATGTGCACTGACCCTGTAACCAGACCATCAAAACCAGCCGCTCCACCCCAACCCCCAAGGAAGAGCTTCCAGTCCAAGAACAGTTCTAAGCCAGTTCAAGTAAACGTGGATGAAGACCTCGAAGACGGCCATGCCCTGAAAGATCTGCCGAGCTCGAAAGAGGTTCATGCTGCAGCCTCATTTAGAGGACTGACGTTCGGCCATGTAGTGGATCAGATTTGGCACTTTTGCTCTACGGACTATGGACCTAAATGTGCGCGAGGCCACTCCCTTCCTTTCTATTTTCTTTTCTGAGGGGTTTACTGACAAAGACCGGCAGATACCTGCATCGGATACAACTCGCTTTACGTTGTTCCGAAGTTGAGGATGACAAACGGACAGGGGCTGCCAGATGGAAGGAGATTATGGTCATGGCTTATATTATTCGAGGATGGTACGTCGATCCCATTTCTGACGTGTCAAGGTTGACTTTTTCAGGTACTGTCCTGTCCATCCAAGAGAATCCGTATCCTGATCTCACCGCACTATCCGAACGGGAGCTGGAAGCCTTGACTGCCGCCAGCCGCAGGAATATACAACTGATCTTCCGCGGCGTATCCAGGCAGCACTCGGCGACTTCTGAGAACGACTCTTTGGTCACAATCAGAGTCCGGCCCTTACATGATCCCGACACGAGCACTGCCAGCATTAAACAGGAAGACGGTCCAAGTCTCCTCTTTTACTATATCTTTGACGATTGGGTCTCGAGCTACTCACTAGTCGCAAAGCGTGAGCATGGGTACAGTGTGGACCTCGACCGTCTGGTACTGACAACCTTTTCACATAAAATCAATGAATGCTGACCTATTGACAGAGGCGCCACATGCTAAACAAACCAGAGGTCGACTTGATAGACGAACTGCACTGGCTGGGACGGCAGCTCGCAGTTCTCAAGCGGTTGTATCAAAGCTATGAGCTTATCATGACCCGTCTCCTCCAAAGACAGCGGTTGCTCCAGGACGAAGCACGCGAAAACCACCAAAGGACGCCGTTTGGACACACCTTCGACCCAGAGATTCATAGACAGATGACCGAAAGTTTCAGTGCCTCGACTCCAGAAACATCTGTGGGTGTCCGCTTGAGCCCACCCGCTGTCGCTAGATTTGAGCGATTGCTAGACCGTATCAAGCTGTACTGCCTGTCGGAGATTGAGAGTTGCCTGACAGAGAAAGAGTCACTCACATTCCTCGTACGTTACCACCGTCCCTCGGCGACGAGGCACTGCTTATAACCGAGAATAGAACTTCAACTTGATCGCTCTCAAAGACTCGCAAGCCGTCGAAAAACTGACGAGGATAACGATTCTGCTAGCCAAGGTCACCATCTTGTTCCTTCCGGTCAGTCTGATGACCGGATACTTCTCGACAGAGCTCGCCGGGGTCAAAGGTGTGTACACCCAAGTCCAGTACTGGGTGGCCTTCGCAGTGATCATGGTCTTGTCAATTATTCTGCTCGTTTTGTTTGGGTGGATTAGCGATACCGTGGAAGGAAAGCCAATATATCGGTCAATGTTCCGGACATTCTTTCGAAAGTCCAAAAGCAAACTACTTGAAAGGGAGAAAACATGAGTAGGTCGGGAACCGTTCTCGCTGTCATGGCTTTTTCATGGTAGTTTGGGTTGCTGGCAAAAGGCAGATACGTCCACTTTGATGAGGCTCAAAGCAACGATACTTGCGACCTTGTATAATCACTAATCAGATGTATCTTCATGGAGGATCTGATATCGGGTAAAGAATGGAATTTGTTTTGAATGTTGTCCTAGTTGTTCCCGAGGTTGTGATTTACTTGATGAAGGGGTGGTCCGACCGTTGACGCAATCAGCGTTGATTATGTGAAAAGCCACGAGCCGAAGACTTTTTGAGGGACTCGGAGAGCCACGAGACTGAGAGCCACTGAAGGTGATCCGCTGGGATGGGGAATCAACGAGATGTAACGGGAACCTATCAGAAAAGACGCATCTGGGCCTTTGCTGGAGCATGGAATAATGTGTCCCAGATTCGAGGACCCAGGATGGGAACCACTGGCCGCCCCAAAGCGGGAAACACCGTGTCCTCTTCCAGATAGGCAGAGACATTGGGAGGAAGCAGATAAAGAGGCCAGAGTACGGGGTTATAGTAGACGTCTAAATTATAGAAACTTACAAACAATTACACTCATTTTTTTGTTAAAGATACCCTCCTAGATCGGCCCTAGATAGGTGGTCGTCTGTCATCGCCTATCCTGATTACTAGTGACGGAAGCTACGCCGGCGGCTGAATTTCTCGACCTGGCATTCATCCTCGCGCTTCCAAAAATTCCACTCCTCGACAAAACAGTATCCTGTGCTTGACTTGTCCGACTGCTTCATCCTCCCTTTATTCTCTCCCCTCAGCGTCTATCTTGTTGGTGAGTTTTGCTCTGTCGCTTTTCATCTGTTCGCCTGTGCTCGCACCCCGCCATCTGTCGAGTGGGAGGGTCAGTTCACCCCTGATTCTCTCGCCCGTCGTGACCACCTAACGCCTCTCCGTCCGCCTTTTCATCCCCCATTCTCCCAATCTGCGCCGACCTGGCTTGATTATATCCCTTTCATCACCCAACACTTTACCGAAGGCGCATTTACTCTGAATTCATCGATTCCCTAGTCTTGTTTCTCAATCTAACATCGCGTTCCTGCAGACTCTGAGGACCTGCTTTCGCCACCGCCAACATGGGTCTCGCCATCTCGAAGTTGTTCGACAGACTATGGGGAAAGAAGGAGATGCGAATTCTGATGGTCGGTCTTGACGCTGCCGGAAAGACCACCATCCTGTACAAGCTCAAACTCGGTGAAATCGTCACCACCATCCCCACAATCGGTGAGTGCACCCCTCTTTCTTCCACGTCACCCGGCTTGCTGTTGCTCGTGTGCTGTGCGCCGATGTATTCATACAACACATGACGCTAACAAATGGTGGATGTTTCTAGGCTTCAACGTCGAGACCGTCGAATACAAGAACATTCAATTCACCGTCTGGGATGTCGGTGGTCAGGACAAGATCCGTCCTCTCTGGAGGCACTACTTCCAGAACACCCAGGGTATCATCTTCGTCGTCGACAGCAACGATCGCGACCGTATTGTCGAGGCCCGGGAAGAACTGCAACGCATGTTGAACGAGGATGAGCTCCGTGATGCCCTTTTGCTTGTTTTCGCCAACAAGCAAGATTTGCCCGTACGCACACCTTGACCTGGTCGATAAACATTAGATGCTGATTCGAATTTTCCTAGAACGCCATGAGCCCCGCCGAGATCACCCAGCAGCTCGGTCTTCAGAGCCTCACTCGTCGCCCCTGGGTAAGTTGACCCGATCATTCTGGTTTATCATCGATATCTAACACATTTCTAGTACATCCAATCTACCTGCGCCACCACCGGAGACGGTCTGTACGAAGGACTTGAATGGCTTGCCGAGACGCTGCGGAAGACTGGCCGCGACTAATTGCGGTAGTTGTGATGAATGGATAGATACCTGAACTTTTGACTGGGAGTTGGGGATGATGGATGGGGAACTGGGGGCCGACGGACACCTCGTATAGGGAAGTGATGTGATGTGCTACTCGGTGGTGCTTGTATGTTTCCTAACGGCTCTTTATTTTCTCTATGCTATTAGCTTTCCTTTTTCTCTCTTCCCTCTAATCCCGGCGTTGGCCCGAACGATCGATTATCCTTTGCACTTGAAAAATCGTCCTCTTCTCTTTCTATTGCCAAACATCTTTTCATATTGTCTTATCCCCACCTTTCTCCCTTCGTGGTTGAAATAAAGCTAGCACTGATCGAGGAGTGTATATTTTGGCATGTGTAGTAGGACTTGTATATCGCTTGCTCGAGATGAAGGGCCCTTGTTATGTCTTAAATAGAAATTGCTTTTACGATACGGCATTCAATTTAAAGAGTAACCGCTAAATTGAACATGCAGTCCAACGTGCAGTCCAACGTGCCATTATTTCCATAACCCATCATCGCTAAGCAATACCTAGCATTATGTAGTTCCCAAGTTTAACCGACGACTTACCAAATTAAACCTACCTTATAGACCACTGAAAAACTACCCACAGTCTATTGCACCTCCTTTTCCCCAACCCACCACGCCGCAGCCTTTATAATCTCCACAACAACCTTTAATTCCTCATCGTCTCTCGGCGCATAGATCATCACGAATCCCGGCGGTACCAGCTTCATCATCCACCACAGACTATCCCTCGCCAGTGGGTGCCGCTGTGCCCAACCGCGCTCGAGGACGAGCTTCACGTCTGCGGGATGTAGGGTAAGGTGCAGGCTTCCGTCACTAGGATGCGAGTGGCAGACCTCGCCATTACAGGTGATGCGGTGGTTGTGGGTGCTAGATGTAGTTTTGGGGGATTTACTGCTGGATGCGGCTGCAGTCGTGGTGGTCGGGAAGCGGTAGAAGATGCCTGTGCTGTGTTTCTCGAAGCAGGAGGTCGCAGTGTACAGCGTGTTTGGGTGTTCGAGTGCGAGGCGGTGGATTTCTGAGGCCAGGGCATCGTACATGACCGGCCCCGCTTTCTGGGTTATTTGGCGCTGCGGAGCAATTCCTGCTACGGTTGGGCGGGGCCCTGAACGGGCTGCGATTTTGGCTGAAGACAGGAAACCGGTCTTTGGGTAGAGGGTTTGTGGAATGGAAGGCGGGTCGAGGGGATCTCGGAGGGTGAAAAGACGAAGGATGCAAATGCGGAGGTAGCCTGCTGGTGTTGATGGGGTTCCGCCGGGACCGAGGGCGAGGAAGGCATGGTAGTCTTTGCGGATGCTGTGGATGAGGTAGAAAATTATAGGGGCGAGAAGGATGAGGAGGAACTGGACGCGGAATACGGAAAGGTACGCGAGGGGAAATTCTCGCTGGTCTGGAGGAGAGAAGAGGAGGTCTGAGGTCGCCTGGTACAACGATTAGTTTGAAGGCTTGCGGTAGTCATTTGCATAAGAGATTGCGGAATTGACGAACCATTAGATAGGACTCGAGCTCGTATCTAAGCTGTCCTGCAGCTTGCTGACAGATAAATGGTGTACCAGGGGCTATCGCCGTGAAGTTGTTGACATTCCAGTTCAAGAGAGCCCTGATATTCAAGGCTCTTATAGAGCCCTGATATTCAAGGCTCTTATAGAGCCCTGATATTCAAGGCTCTTATAGAGCCCTGAAGCCCCAGCCCCAGCCCCGGCAAGATGCCGAAGATCAGGCGGTTTACCCTTTCAGTTGCCCTCGCCCGTTACATCACACCGCAAATCCACCAAGGCAAGCCAGTGAAAAGCATGGTATTATCCATCTGAAGTGGATAAGGACGTGGCCGCGGGTATAGGGATCTCTGGAATTCGCTCGGTCATGAGATAAGCCCCGATAGGCGTCAGTATGATGTAGGTGGATGCTGTTCGCATTGTCAAGGCCACCCATCGTGAGGGGTTCCACCTCATCAACAACATTATGGACAAGAGGATTCATTCACAAACAATGTGGACAGACAACAAATTCCGTATAGATAGGTTGGCGGGCTGACGAAGGACGAAGGAATGTGCGGGATTCAAGACAAGGGCGGACCTGGTGCCAGCGAACACCTCATTGGCACAGAGAGGCGTTTAGCTTGCAGGAACCAGGAGATTCGCAGCCCGCGCATATTGTTACCGAAATGAGGTCTGTTAGTCGAGTCCTTGCAGTGCTCCGGCATAGCTAGAGAGAGCTCTAAGTCCAGTCATGTTTAGGGAAATCATGTCAAGTTTTGTAGTCACCTGAGCATGTGAGGCTTGGCCAGAACAGTTTGAGTGTGTGATACCCCTGCATTTCTTTCATTTATCTCGTGAACATTTGCCAGCAATGCGCAGTCAGTTGTGGCCAAATCCTATAGGTGCTCACCTACAGATAGGGGCTTGGAAGGAAAGATAACTTCCAACTGTCCCCAAAAAAATATGGCTTGTTGAACCGATCGTGGTTTTGCTGGCCTAAGGCTTCCGATCTGGACCTAAGACGTAATAGGTTTAGCTCAAGATAATAAGCTAGTCTTCTTTAGGTAGTTATGGGCCTCGACCGAGGAGGTGGGACTATCTATCCCCTTCCAGCTTTCTTCCTCGTTAAAGGTCCATGGTTAGTTATCAAGTTTCCAGCATCTTTGCCCATAATCAACCAGAATCTATCATATTCTCGTATGGAAGCCTCATGTCGGCCATACAATGTTCAGTCTAGCAGCGGTTGCAATCGGTGTCTCGTCAATGGGCAGATGGCTGGCCAAGCCGGCTAGGCCCGCTTTGGACTACAAGTGTCAAACGCTGGCCATCCCCGAGGCAACGTTGGATCTACAAACAGTGGCTCCCGCAGTATAGCGTTACTGGGGCCTGGTTCTGTCGACTACAAACCTGGTTGTTCATCGATCACGGTAATTCTTCTCAAGTTATTGACGCTGTCCCCGGTAGTCAGTTGAAGTGTCTTTCTTTTGTTTAGACATTGCTCTTCAACTGTGCCGCTGTCGCTTTCTTTTCTCTGATGTGAGTCTGGCTACAAGAATTTGTCGGGATGACGGTTAATAATACCGAGCCTTGTCTCTAGTTCTAGTCTGTTGTCGACTCACCAAACATTGATGCTATCCGCCTGATCATACCGTACGAGTGACGCCTCTGGGCTCTCCTTTATGCGCATCGCCGTCGCAAGATGAAATTTGTTGGCACAGCAAAGGGCCGTTCGCCCAACCATGACGTGCAGTCCGATCGATACGTGTCGCGCGATGACACCTTAGATATTGAGAAACAATACGGCCGCAAAGAATACCATTATCGGGACCTGAGTCATAGTTCAATGGATTCGGATAGCGGCGACGATTCGATAGCGTCTTCTTCATCGGCCGCTTCGTACTATCCGATGTTGAACACGACAGCCACTGGGCGGCGGACGCGGGCTACAATTGGCTTTTATCGCGTGCCGCACAGAATCATGAGATGGCTTTGCCTCGCTCTGTTCTGTGCCCTCTTACTTTTTGTCCTCACTCTCTTCCGATTCACCCTCTCATCGCAAAGCACGCCGGTTGGCCTTGAGGTCCCCAAAGCCCCGTCGAGACCGCCGACTTGGGAAAACTTTCCCTTTCTGAAAAGGTATCATGGTGGTATCCGAACACTGGTCGCGCGGCGAGAGAACGTCGCGGAGTACCCAAACGACGACCCTGAAGGCATGATTTCAGACAAAGGCGGTAGCGCGAACAGAACCATTGAGGCTGGTGATGGTGCCTCGGACCAAGCCCAACAAGGCTTGCCTTTTTTAAGCTCAGCGTTCAACCCTTACCCGAACTACACCTCTCCGGAATATATCCAGAATCATGGCGTCAAGGGAGAATGTTTCTTGGACGAAGACGAGACCATTCGTCTTCCGTTAGTTCATTCATACCCCGGAGTGCCGCGCGGCTTTCCGGATGCTGTGATGGGCTCCAATGAGATGCTAGGAATACAAGACGATATCTGCTTCGATCGCTTCGGGCGACTTGGGCCATACGGGCTGGGTTACAGTGTACGGAAAGGCGGGACAGGCGCTGGCCTAGAGGGACATAGAGAAGGCTTTGAGCGTGTGTGGGAGGAATTCCCTCCAGTGGACTTCCGACGGGTGAGTTGGGCGGCTGCACAAAAACGTTGTCTGCACAAAAACATTCATCGTTTTGGGGATCTGCCTAAGGCTCAGCCCGAGCGTGTTTTCTCCATGGCATTGGATAGTCCCAAAGAAAAGGATGGGGTGGATGGAACCCCAGAATTACAGGAGACGGATTCGAAAAATGCCACAGAAGACAACCGGCACCGTCTTCCTCGAACCGCGTTCGTGATCAGGACATGGCATGATTTCAGTTATACACCTGATGACATCTTGTACCTGCGGTCCATAATCGCCGAACTGTCCCTGCTATCTGGTGGCGAGTACACAGTTCACTTTTTGATACATGTCAGAGATACGAATCTGCAGATCTGGGCTGACGACGAGACGTACGACCGCGTGCTTAGGGGTGCCCTCCCGGAGGAGTTCCACGGAATGGGTACACTGTGGTCGGAACAGCAAATGTCAGTTGTGTACGCGGGTATGGAAGAGACATGGGCTCGGGGTTTGTCCGTACATGGAGTATACCGTAGTACTTTTATGCCCATGCAATATTTCGCATCCAGGCACCCTGAGTACGACTACTACTGGAACTGGGAGATGGACGCGCGCTACACTGGCCATTGGTACCACCTCTTCGACAAGGTTGTCAACTGGGCACGCCAGCAGCCTCGCAGGGGATTATGGGAGCGAAACTCCAGATTCTATGTGCCATCCGTACACGGCTCTTGGGATGACTTTAGACAAATGGTTCGCGTGCAGACGGAGCTCGGCACGAACAGCCCAAGCAACATGTGGAGCGCAGGTGCTACTCACGACTTCGCTCATGGCGAGAAACCTGGTCGACGCCAGGGCGACAAATTCATCTGGGGACCTGTGCGGCCGGACGAACAGGATATCTTCGAAGTCGATGGCGAGGGTATTCCCCCAACGACTATGGAGAAGGACAAATATGAATGGGGAGTCAACGAGGAGGCTGATCTCATTGTCTTCAATCCCATCTTCGATCCTGATGGAACAACCTGGCCTCTCAAGGATGATGTTACCGGGTACAACCGCGAGAATGGCCTGCCACCACGACGAGCCGCAATCATTACCACCTCCAGACTTTCACGTAAGTTGCTACTCACCATGCACAAGGAAACAACCTTCAAGCGGCACACCATGTTCTCGGAAATGTGGCCTGCTACTACGGCGCTGCAACATGGGTTTAAAGCAGTTTATGTGCCCCATTCTGTTTACATTGACCGCAACTGGCCAACCGAGTATCTCGAGTCCGTCTTCAACGCGGGACGTAACGGAGCCTCGGGAGGCGCGCGGCCGTCCGTCTTTGGTGATCGTGAGCATAACTTCCGCGGTACCACCTGGTTCTATTCCGCTGGCTTCTCGCCCAACCTCTGGAGACGCTGGCTGGGCTACAAGGTCGACAACGACGGCGGTGAGCAGGAGGAGCTTGCAGGCGAAGGACGAATGTGCCTTCCCCCGATGCTGCTCCACCCTGTTAAAGAGGTGGAGATGATCATTGATGATGGGGTGGAAGCTGATGTCGCAGAAACCGATGAAATGGAACCAGAGGAATGGATATAGACATGAGTTTTATGCCTTTTTATGCGATGGGAGACCTTGATGGTATTGACGACGGACATAATTACCTCTTTCTGGATATGATGGGACTATTTTTTGTATATTGTGCTCTTATGATGGCAAACGGCGTTGGAGTCCTTTTCCCAATACAGACCTCATAGTATAGATTAGGGAATACCAACCAACAATCAATACTTTAGTGTGACGTATCCGATGATCCATGCACGCTATTAAACCTGTATCAGGGATGGGGCTTGCAATTGCAAAGTCTCGCGAGAATGATAAGCCATGCATATCCGTCCATTCATCTACCACCTGTACCATGATGCTATTAAGGAGCTCTATTACACATAGTGTGACCCACGCTTATCAAGCGTAGCAGTAATCAGCCTGAGCAAAGTCATGGGACTCGGATTTACTCCGACACCCTACCACTATACATCCCAAAGAGTCCAGACTCTATGGCCTCCTTTAGGCGTAGAAACAGAGTTCTGGACAGGAACTGCATTGTGTCCCATCGGCCCCAAAACTCTCAGCGAAAGAGGACCTGACTAAGGGTGCTGCAAGGGGAAGCCTGAGCCACTGCTGCTCGATATGGAAATTCATGCGTTGTGCGCGAGAATTACCAAAATGGAACACTCTCCTACCCTCGATACGAGTCCCACGGTTTCCCCGCACCTCTACCAACCCCCGCCCAATCCACCTGTTGACGCCTCTTTCCTGTGACTGACTCCAGGTTACACGTTGTCGCGACCGCGTTTGCGTTTATAATGACAGAAAATGGCAACATTATTCAGTCCAGACCCAGCCTCTGGTCATGGGGACTGTCCCCCCGGGGGACTTCCGAAGCCTACCCTGAAATATTTATACCAATGTCTGAGCAATTCTGCGAGTAGAATCCTGCCTTACGTTGAGTCGACTTACATTACAGCTTCAAGACTGAAGTATTCTGTTTGGCATCAACAGCAGAGCCAATGACCATGTCCTTAGCTCAAAACCACTATATCATCCAGCTCCCTCAAACCCCCCTCCTCCACCGCGCCCCAGAACCCCGGTCAATCGCCCAGAAATGGATAACCGAGTTCGAAGTGCTGCTACGGACTAACGACTTCTCTAAGCTCCCCCAGCTCTTTCACGAGGACTCATGGTGGCGCGACCTCCTGTGTCTAACTTGGGACTTTCACACCATCCAGAACCTTAGTGGCATCACAGCCTTTCTCACCGAGAACCAGCCTCGAGCTCGGTTGTTTGGGTTCCGACTGCAGCATGAAGGCAAGTTTCAGCCGGGACTGGAACACCCGGCACCGGGCCTCACGTGGATCTCAACGATCTTCTTCTTTGAAACAGGTACGGGGCGCGGGTCTGGTGTGTTCCGTCTTACACAGGATAAGGAGGGGGTGTGGAAGGCATACGCAATATATACGTCGCTGCAGGAGCTGAAGGGGATGGAGGAGCCTCTTGGCTTCAGAAGGGTATATGGGACTACTGAGACGATGCCGGGGGGGTTGGCTAGGGGGACTTGGATTGAGAGGCGGACGCGGCAGATTCTCTTTGATGAGGAGGAGCCTACTGCGCTCATTGTTGGTGCCGGTAAGCGGAGTACTTAGTGCTAATGATTCCACCCCGGCTAATTGGTGTATAGGCCAAGCTGGTTTAAACGTAGGCGCTCGACTCCAATCCTTGGGTGTGTCTTGTCTGATTGTCGACCGGCATGAAAGGATTGGCGACAATTGGAGGAAACGTTACAGGGTATGTCATCTATTACCACACCAGGGATATACTACTAACTAACAAGACCCTTGTAACCCACGACCCGGTCGAGTTCACCCACATGGCTTACCTCCCCTTTCCGAAGAACTGGCCAGAATTCACGCCCAAAGACAAGCTTGGGGACTGGTTCGAAGCCTATGCGAGTATCATGGAGCTAAACGTATGGACGAAAACCAGTGTCACGGGAGCAACGTATGACGAAGCAAAGAAGGAATGGGCTGTCACGATAACTCGTGGTGATGGCTCAGAACGAGTCCTGCGTCCTCGCCACCTCGTCTGGTGCACAGGGCATTCGGGCGAACCCTTGGTCCCTACTTTCCCGGATCAGGAGAAATTCAAGGGAACAATATACCATGCCACCAAACACCAGGATGCGTCTCAGCATGATGTCAAAGGGAAAAAGGTCACAGTCGTGGGCACTGGCAATAGCGGGCACGACATCGCGCAGAATTTCTACGAGAACGGCGCCGATGTCACCATGCTTCAACGCAGGGGCACATATGTCATCACACAGGATAAAGGCATATTTATGATGCACGAAGGACTGCACGAGGAGAACGGGTATGTTTTCTGCTCAACCCAGCTCTACAAGCCTAGCTAACAACCCAAGTCCCCCCACCGAAGAATGCGACTTGATTGCCGAGTCCCTCCCCTACCCCGTCCGGTTCGCGCTTGACGTGCACTTCACGAAACGAGCCTTTGAGGCCGAGAAGGACTTAATGATGGGTCTGCAAAAGGCCGGGTTCGAGCTCGACCACGGCATCGATGGCGCTGGAATATCGCGCGCATATATGACCCGCGGCGGCGGGTACTACATCGATGTCGGCTGCAGCCAGCTCATTGCAGACGGCAAGGTCAAAGTCCGACGCAGCCCGGACGGGATAGCGGGATTCACGGAGCGGGGCCTTGTGCTGAAAGATGGTGGAGTGCTGGAAAGCGACATCGTTGTTCTTGCTACCGGGTATGACAATATGCGGACCACAGTGAGGAAGACGCTGGGCGATAAGATTGCGGATCGGCTGAGGGATGTTTGGGACTTGGATGAGGAAGGGGAGTTAAATTCTGTAAGTCCCATTATACGCTTCTTGGGTTTGTGGTTTGAAGTCTTACTGGATTTAGATGTGGCGGCCAAGTGGACAACCGGGATTTTGGTACATGGGAGGGAATCTTGCGCTGTGTCGAATTTACTCCAAATTTCTGGCCTTACAGATCAAGGCTGTTGAGGCGGGCTTGGTGGATTAGTAGACAAGACTAGATTGGTGATATTACTATAGAGTTAATACAAGACTACACCATAGGGATCCTGTGCTTCTGCTAGCGGAACTATATTACTGTTGCAAACAGGCGTCGCTCATGGTTTATCTTTGAGCCTATCTCTAATAGTCAAGTGAGACCCAGTTAATTGATACACTCCTATAGACCTCAGTAGCTGGACCTTGAAGAAAGCGTACAATGTACACTAGGACGTCAACCCGGTATTTTTGACCTCTTAACAATTAGTTTTGTCTCAGGCTTTCACAACCCTCAGGACCTGCATCCAAGATAAGGGATAGTAGCTGAATGAGCCGAAAACAGCCTTCAGCCCAGAACCACTTCTGTGCTTTTTACAATTTTGGCCTGCCCTTCAGCGTTGATAGCCAACTCCCCAGCCCCGTTAGCGACTCTACATGAAATTGGCAATCACCGTCAACCGTGCTATCATAAAACAAGGTAGAAATTCCCTGAGTTATCCTGATTTGCTGTCAAGGCAAGAGTTTTAGAGCTTCCAGTTGGTTCGTTCAACAGGTATCTTGTAGTTTCTCTCGGGCGTGACTCTCATGCCCTGGGTTTTGTCTTCCCAATATAACCGTACAGGGATGGCATCGTTGCACTGGAGGTGGAAGGCCTGTTGTGGTATGATAAAAGCAGGTTTAAAATAGTTGGACTCAGAACTCGGTATCAAGAGGTTTAGCCAAGCTAGCGAATGTGCCCACTAAGAAGGCACAGGCATTCCTATTCAGCGTAGCTATAATGTAGTAGAGCCTCAGGAACTCGACCTCAGAATCGTATTTCTGAAAACTCAATTACTTACAGCTCTGTATGGAACAGACGTCAAACATACAAGTACCGGACCTTAGCATACAAACTTCCCTGCTCCTGGCCTAACCGTACAGCTCGATTCCCCAGCCAAGTGGAACTGATTGGACAGGTAGCATGACAGGACCTATAATACCTTTGTAACCAGCAGCACTCTGGGGAACAACGTAAGCAGCACAGTAGTACAGTGACTGGTGAAATAAGCCTATCCCCTTGAGAGAGTTTGCTAGAATATAAAAATGAAACGCCCATCTTGCTGGTTGCACAATGTCAATTCCCGCTTGACATCCTGTTTGAAGTCATTTCGCCTGGGCTGAAAAGGACGCAGACAGTTGAGGTTGTAAACTATCTGTACCGTGAATACCATGGTTACGCATGGCTTATTGAGCTGTTTCGTTTCGCCGTTCTAAATATTCCTCTCTTGGCTAACCCAATACCAAGCGGTGCGACTATTTCACTCGCACAAGTATTACCGCCCTACCCCTGCAGACAAAGAGCTTATTCGTGATATGACAAGATGTATCATTACAATTCAAGGTATTTCTGATACAGCTTATTCAGCTGCGTTCAGCGAACGAACCAGATACACCCATCTAAATTTACGCATGCTCGGAAATACTGGATAATGACAAATCCTTTAGACAGACAGGTATTGGAAAGAGAAGCTAGATTCCTGACATAGCTCAGCTGAAAGAACTTGAATTCTCTACTTCTCACAAATGCTCAGCCGCCGCTCTTCTATAGTCTTCATTAGATGCTTTCTTTACCATGCCGAAGACTTCTATGTCCAAGGCCAGTTCTTACATTGTGATGCAACGCATCTCATCATTTTCCTCACTTTATCTAACGAATGTGCAATGAATGGGTGATGGACTACTATGTCTGTCACCATATGAGCCTGATTTGAATACTGTCAAGGTACCTTTTGCTGAGTGGAAAGTCCCAACAGACGCAAAAGAGAGTCTAAGAATGACTCGAACGATGGATCAGGATCCTTCGAATTGTTGTGCTGGTAATGTCAGTAAAGGAGTTGAATCATTAGAGGTTTTTCTGATATGCAGGTATAATAATTTGGTATAGCGTCGAAAGTATAAACCTGCGGATAGGTCTCCATTGAAAGCATGTATCATTGAAAGTGCTAAACGGCCCGTTCCGCTAACCTCAGGCCACCGATCATCACACTATTTCGGAGGATAGAAACAGGTTAGGAACCTCTTACATCCAGATAGCAATCTAATTTAGTGAGTACATGGTATGTAATTAATTGCTATGCTTACTGCTTCTGAAACTCCCCGGTACGCCTGGTCAACAAACCACTTCTAGAAGTGGAAAGAGCCTTGTGAGGCTGGAGGACTTCTGATTAGTTATCCATTTGAGGCTCCTGTCAGCAAGTTATCCAGGCATCAGCCTAGGGCGGAGCGTCAAGCCTCTCACACCCCACTTCCAAGCACTGCTGAGGCTGTCCCCTTGCAATAAGGCAGACCAGCAACTTTTTCGAAATTACTTTTCTTTATATCCAGTCAAAGGCAATAACATGACCTTACTCATCCGAATCCTATGGTTTGAATCTGATCCTGTCAAGCTATGGCGGAAGCTTTGGGCATTGCAAGTGGCGTGGCTGGGATTATCTCGTTAGGATTGGAGATAACGCAAGGATTGCTAAAGTTCTATGCCGCATGGAGGAATCAAGATGCAGAGATTGATAGCATGTACAACGCTCTGAGCAGCTTGTCGAGCTTACTGGCCCAGATTCAGCGCAAGATTCAACCACCCGCCGCATTCGACATTGAAACCAAGAGAGATGTGGAAAAGTGTATTGCGGCCACTCTTGCTAACCTGGAACAGCTGAACGCCGAGCTCGGCAAGATCAGGGAGACAGGACCGTCTGTACAAGCTGGAGTCCGGATTACAATGCGACGCCATGTACTCAGAGGAAAATACCCCTTCAGGGTCGAAACTCTGCGCAACATCCAGACCTACCTAACCGAATCTCGATCCAATCTGTCTTTGGCATTGCAGCTACTACATATGTACTCGACTCCTGTTTAGATGCTGGGACTTTCGACTAACTGCTGATTGCCGCAGTGATAAGATCTCTGAAGCGGTCGAGAAGGTCGATCTGATAATACGGTGGAGGCAAGGTATGGCCCGTTTAGGCCCAATGGCAACATGAACTAACCTTTTTTTCTTCTGCTCATAGACGATAAAACTCGCGAGATTATTGATTGGCTATCCCCCACCAACTTTTGGTTGAGACAGGCAGACGTGCTTAAACAACGGCAACCCGGTACTGTAGAGTGGCTACTGCAGGATTCAAGGTTTCTAGATTGGGAAACTGGCGGCAGAGGAATTCTTTGGTGTCAAGGCAGCCGTAGGTGCTACCTCTACGGCAAGGCAGTGTGAATACTGACTTACTCAGCTGGTGTTGGGAAGACCGTTTTATCGTAAGTGAGAAATACTCTGTCTATGCGATAGGTTATGTCAACCATCATTAATAAGAACCACAGGTCAGTTGTTGTTGACTTCCTCGAGACTGATTTACCTAGCCCGGATATCAGCCTGGCATTCGTGTATTGCAATCACAAAGCAAGCCAAGATCAGAGCCCCGAGTATTTTCATCGTGCTATTGCTCGCCAGTTGGTCGAGCAGAAACAGGCCATGCCAGGAAGTGCTTCGGAGTTATACCAGCGGCATCGCGGAAAGGAAACGGCTCCAACAGAATCGGAATGCCTAAAGTTGCTGCAATCGTTATCAATAGACTCAGCCGAAACCTATGTTGTCATTGATGCGTTGGACGAGTGTGTCGATAAAGCGGGTTGGCCTTTCTGGCCCAAGCTTGTTAGCCAGTTAAAGGACTCCATTCCCAACCTACATCTTATGTGCACCTCAAGGCAGATTGACGATCCAAGAGGAATACTGGAAAACGCGACTCGGATCGAGATACGCGCTTGCCGAGCGGATATCGAAACCTACGTTGAAGAAAAGATCGCGTCAGATGATAACCTTCTCGTGCTCTGTAAGCGAGATCCGAGTCTTCGGCAGAGTATTAAGGAAGTTATCGCATCAAGGTCTGATGGAATGTAAGTCTAGATTGGCATTGCAACTGAGTATCAGAGAAGTCGATATTCTGACAAAGGGATCGTAGGTTCCTAATAGCCCAGCTTTATATCCAATCACTAGGAGCAAAAGACACAGTGCGAGCTGTTAAGAAATCCCTACAAGCCTTACCTGAGCAACTCGATAGGTTATACGACGAGGCTATGCAGAGGCTCATGTCGTCATCAACTGCTCAGCTTGCTCTGCGAGTCATCGCATGGGTTGTGTATTCTTTGAGGCCGTTGAAAATCATAGAACTCCAACATGCAGTCGCAATCGATGAATTAGAATCAGAGGACGAAGACATCCCGGAAGAATGTTTGATTGATCAGACCAAGATTATTAACGCTTGCGTTGGACTGATCAGGATCGATGAGGAGAGTCAAACGATCGGTTTGGTTCATTACACTACTCAGGAATATTTTGACCAGAGGGGCTCACACTACTTCCCAAGTGCACAAGTGGATATTGGGATTGCTTGTGTGAGGTATTTACAGCTTGGCACTTTTGGTTCCGGTAGATGCTCATCTGTTGAACAACTGGATGATCGGTTGGCCAGAAATCCATTTCTGGATTACGCATGTCGGCACTTCTGCGACCACATCCGAGATGAACTGGAGTGTAAAGACCTGCATCAGCTTGCAGTTCAGCTTTTCTTGGACAGGCCCAGGATGTTGTGTGCTGCTCAAGTTTTGCTTGATGATCCACTAGGCAGGTTGTGGTGGAGGGATAGGAGGTTGCGTGAGATTGGTGAGGGATTTGAAGCCATCCACTTTGCAGCTAATTTTGGAGTTTTGCCAATAATTTCGCCGCTTTTGAAGGAACGTGACTGTGACTTGAACCTGAAAGATTTTCAAGGGCGAACTCCTCTTTCACATGCAGCATCAAATGGCCACGAGTCTGTGGTTAAACTATTCCTGCAGCATGGTGCTCAAGCAGACTCTAAAACCGACTCTGGTCAGACACCTCTTATATTTGCGGTAGTACATGGCCACGAATCTGTGGTTAAACTACTCCTGCAGCATGGTGCTCAAGCAGACTCTAAAACCATCTCTGGTAAAACACCTCTTTCATATGCAGCATCAAAGGGCAAAGAATCGGTGGTTAGACTACTCCTGCAGCATGGTGCTCAAGCAGACTCTAAGAACAACACTGGTCAGACCCCTATTTCATATGCAGCATCAAAGGGCCATGAATCTGTGGTCAGGTTGCTCCTAACGCACGGTGCTCAAGCAGACTCTAAAGCCAACTGGGGTCAGACGCCTCTTTCACGTGCAGCATTTGATGGCCATGAATCTGTGGTCAGGTTATTTCTGGAGCATGGTGCTCAAGCAGACTGTAAGGATGGGGATGGCGGGACACCTCTTTCATCTGCAGCAGCAACTGGCCATGAATCTGTGGTCAGATTACTCCTGAAGCATGGTGCTCAGGCAGACTCTAAGGATGACGATTGTCGGACACCTCTTTCGTACGCGGCATCAAATGGCTATGAATCTGTGGTCAAGTTACTCCTAGAGCATGGTGCTCGAGCGGACTCTAAGGATGACGATTTTCGGACACCTCTTTCGTACGCGGCATCATATGGCTATGAATCTGTGGTCAAGTTACTCCTGGAGCATGGTGCACGAACGGACTCTAAGGACAAAGACAGTCAAACACCCCTTTCATATGCAGCATCAAGGGGCTACGAATCTGTAGTCAGGATACTTCTGGAGAACGGCGCTCGGGCAAACTCTAGAGATAAAGACAGCCACACACCTCTTTCATATGCAGCATCAAAGGGCCATGAATCTGTGGTCAGGTTGCTCCTGCAGTATGGCGCTCAAGCAGACTCCGAAACCAGTTCTGGCCAGACACCTCTTTCATATGCAGCATCACATGGCCACGAATTTGTGGTCAAATTACTCCTGGATCACGGTGCGCAAACTGAATCTAAGGATAAGTATGGTTGGACACCTCTTGTATATGCGGCAATATGGGGCCAGGAATCTGCGGTCAGGTTACTCTTGGAGCATGGTGCTGAAGCAGAATTGAAGGACAACGAGAGTTGGACGCCTCTTTCATATGCAGCATTGAAGGGCCATGAATCTGTGGTCAGATTACTCCTGGATCATGGTGCTCAAGCAGACTCTAAGCATGGCAATGGTCGGACACCTCTTTCAGACGCGGCATCAAGAGGCTATGATTCTGTGGTCAGGCTACTCCTAGAGCATGGCGCCCGAGAAGACTGAGACTAATCCTGGTCGGGCACCCCGTTCTTTATGCGGCATCAGATGGCCATCGATTTGTGATTAAGCCACTCTTGGAGGATGGTGTTTGATGATGCTCTGAGAACATGCTGACCAGCCACCATGATGTAGCTGGGTCATCCTTTGTTCTAACTATGTACGGTGAGATATATCCTTCTTTGAAAGCATTTTGCCTCCTGTTGAGCTGGTGCTCCTTCAATCCCAGCTTTCAGGCGTATCCAACCCCGGTATTGTCTGGGATGTGTAGCTGCTAAAGATATTAAGTTTGAGGTGGGTGCCTCTGTTAAATAAATTGCCCCAATCAAAGCTCCCTCTATCGACTCTCCAATAATAGCTGTACTCCTAATTTGCTAATCATGGACAGGTTCTATATTACCAAGGGTACAAGGGTAATTTTTATCAACCAGACCTGTTTACTTCTGGAATACCTGCAAGCTTAGCTCTCTCAACTTTATATTAAAATTCCTTGAGAACTTGCTTGGTCCCAGAACCGATTATACTCTAACAGACTTGTTAACCCCACCGCTGAGCGGTTCTGAGGTAGGTTGCCTAGGCAAACCGCCGCCCATGGGGTAACAGGGCAGAGTTTACAAGCCTGAAGTCTATATGATAGTGCCCTATCATGTGTAAGTTAATAGACGCTTTCAAGAAGTCTATATATATATAACAAATATATAGCTAACTTATATGTCCTAGTGTGCCTAACATACCAGTAAAGCGTTTGGAAACGAGTCTGGCGGACAGGCCCTATTGACTGGTCACTGTCTGTGAAAGGCAACCGCAATAAACACCCAGTGTGGGAATGAAGATGGCAAAACAATGAAGACATAAAGTGTGGGCGCTACTGAGGTCAGCCTACTTACTTTGCCTAGCCTGAGCAGTTAACAATGTTGCCTATCATCCACGAAAGGCACGCCCGCCGATATTCATTCCCAACTCATAAATAGCCCGGACTCTAGCTCCATGAAACAACACGTCTTCCCCTCTTGCAAGTTCCAAGCAGATAGTCCGTAATCCTGGCGGTTGAGTGGCCAACCAGCGGGCGCTGTCTGTCTGACAAGCATCTTGGCTGCCGAGCAAGAACACAGCCCTGCTGACCTGGTAAGGGGCGGCTGGGAATCTGTTTCAGGGATTCTCGTGGTAGGCATTGGCTACGTTGCACAAGACGTGAAGAAAAGAAGAAAACGGGTGAGCTCCAGCTTCCAGGGGGTATTTAACTGAGCCAGGGTCGTTCTTTGTTGCTACTAGGTCTACCAATTCCAACGAGCTCTCTGTTTCAAAATCCCCACCTATTAATTCAACTCCTCTTCCGCTTCTGAGCTCTCAATTATTCATATTCGTTGAAGATGCTTTTCAAAATCCTGCCCAGTGCCTCCCTAGGCCTGGCTGTTTTCACTGCAGCCTGCGCCCAAAACATCAGCACAAACGCCCCTATTGTCACAGACAACGAGCCCGTATCTGCGCACCACGCTTCCCTTCTGCCAAAAGATAACACGACCGTGTACGGCGGTATCACAATCACCTCGCGGTTGAGTTCGCCTGCTCTTGCGGTGGACGTGTATATTGGTGGAATCCCGGAGGGCCAGTATCTGAGTACGTCCTCACGCTGCTGACATCGAAGAGCGGCCTGATTTGACGGGGTCGGGTCGAGAACTAACGCGCTTTGTTCCTTTCGATAGACTATCATATCCACCGCGCCCCCGTCCCGGCCGACGGGAACTGCTACTTGACTGGCGGGCATTTGGACCCCTATGGCCGCGGTCAGCAGCCCCCCTGCAACATGACGGCGCCGAATACCTGCGAGGTTGGCGATTTGAGCGGAAAGCATGGCGTTGCGTGGGCGCCAAGAGGAGAGGTGTTCCGGGCAAGTTACAGTGATTTCTTCCTCGCAAATACACCCGGGGCGGAGGCGTACTTCGGTGATTTGTCCTGGGTCGTGCATGCGCCTAATGGTGATCGCTTGACCTGCGGAAATTTTGAAGTACTGGTTGCTGCTGGGGGGGCGGGGGACTATGAGGATGATGACGAGGAGCTTGAAAGGCGATGGAAGGCGTAAAGAGGATGTGCAGTTGAAATATAATATAGACTGAGTTGAAACATCGTTGCGAGCAGAGTAGATGATAAATTGACGATCATGGATATCTAGAATCAAGACAAGGTCGTATGGGTATATGTTCATATCATTTCAATCATGATCCATCACATAATAGCGGCTCGGTAGTTGCCCAATTTGGAATCCGGCACAGTAAGGTCTGATGACAGCACAGGGCCCAGAATTGCCCTTTCAGCTTATCAATTCAACGGTTGTTCCGCATGTACTTTCGGCGAGGAAGGTTGGCCGCTTTTAGAATTGTATGACGATGTTACTTGCCAATATTGAGGATGTACCTCATGATGGTGAAGTATTCGATACGAGTCCGAAGGGACCGACCCAAGGAGTTGCCAGTGGCATTCGTAGCTTTGTGCTACCACAAGCGTGGCCCAATACTCACATCGGCTGCCCATCCAAATTCTCAAGTCGAGTCCGCATAGCGCTCTGGTCATACTCCTCCCCTTGTTCCTCCTCTTTGTATTCTTGTAAAATGACCGTCCTCATAAGCCGTCGAGGAGCACGACATCCGGTAAAAAGCTCAAACTGAGCAAACCCCTGCTCGGGAAGAACGTCAAGCCCATCAAGAGCCGCCCAGCCGCGGTGCGAGAGCGAGCGGATCTGACGCATGAGCGGAGTGTTCAATGGTTTGTAGGCGAGGTCTACAACCACCCCACCTGTTGGGCTCTCGATCCACTGAGGAGGGAGCTGGAAGTTCGGCGCCGGCTGGTCACCGATCCTATGTGCTGGAATACCCGAGACGACGATAGTCGGCTGTTTGTAGTTGGCCGGCCAGCTTTCTTGGAGGGACTTCAAGACATGGATTGTATACGAGGCTGATCCGCTTCCACCGAGAGTGCAGAGGTTCAAGCGCATATAATGCTGGGCAAGCTTCTCAGCATTTGCAACGGTGCGGTTCCAGATGAAGATATTTTGTACACCTAGATGAATCATTGCGTATATCCCCGCGCGCGCCATTCCGCCCGCTCCAATGATAAGGCCGGTTGTGGATGGACGTATGGCGTTCGCTGGCGACAGGCCTCGCCGTATGCATATACCGATCCCAATCCAGTCCGTGTTGTCTCCATGCAAGCCTTTTATTGGTCCTGCTCGGTTCTTTTCCAAGTCTAGGGCGTTGTCGGTGCTGCCTTCCAGGTTCCGGATCGGTATTAAGGTGTTTACAGCCCCAATTGCACGGGCGTGAGGAGACATCGAGTGGAGTAAGGGAATTACCTCCGTTTTGTATGGCAAGCTAACACTTGTTCCGCCAAAGTTTGGGTTCTCCACAAGATAATTGATACCTCGCAGTGTCGGCGACTGATGAATGCGGTATATATGCGGCATTCCCCGCACCTTGAAGGCGGCATTGTGCATTGCTGGGGACAAACTGTATGTTGTGTTTGCGCCGAAGACAAAGAACTGCATAGGGTCAAGGACGAATGAGGAGTAAAGAGCTTCCTGTGCTTCTTGGATGGTTATAGACGGGAGTCCCTTTGTTCCGGATTGTGAAATCAATGATCGAGGTATCACCGGGGTCAATACTGGGTTGAAGCAGCACGATTGTCGGCCTAGTGGACCAGAATTATAAGCGATCACAGGCAACTGCGGCCCAGGAAGGGTTTTGATTTGATGTCGAAAGCGCTCGACGGCGAAGTTGTCATCAATTGTCGTTGCGGGCTGCGTCAAACGAACCATGTCACATCCAAGCTTCTTTGCTCGTTCATATATTGCCTCATACTCGGGGTCACTCCAACCTTGGGGAGGAGGCTGGGTCTGCGAATAATGTCCAATAACCTTGCTGGACCCCTTTGTGCCAATGATCTGAGAGAGGATGCTGTCCTCGAATGACAGATCTACTGTCACAAATTCAGGCCCCAAGCGTAACCCATGTAGAACTAATTCCAAGTACGAGGCGTCGGATCGCCGCAATGGCGCTGAATCGGGGAATACACTACTCTCGACATGGTATATCATAGGTACTATGATATTCCGTCTAACTGTCGCCACAGTGTGACTGATGCTGTCTGCAAGATTCGACTCGGTGCCCAGCCGAGCAGAAGGTGCTGCAGACACGTCAATCTTGAGCTCAAAAGCATCCGCAGTGGATTCAAGCTCTTCAATATCCACGTCGTTCTCTAAGAGGTGAGATATCGGTACAGTTGCGGCATAGGTAAACTTGCGGGATTCGATTGGCTGCATATGTAGCGGGAAAGGCGAAAGCTGGTTTCTTAACTCGGGAATATTACCAGTAGCGAGCGCCACGAAACGAAGAAAATCGCGCTGCAATCGCTTAAGCATCAGGAACGGAGTTGTTGTTTGAGTTCGTTGATCCACCTCGGCATCCCACTGTGTGTAATGTTGGCTGTCTTTAGCAGAAGGTTGATCGCTAATGCCTTTCTCAGATACGTTGAAGAATTCGAGATTTGAACACGAGCGGTAGATTGGACCTGATAGCTCGAGGAATCGACGAACCTTTTCGGTGTCGCGGGCTTTTAAGTAAGACTGAATGCTCTCCAAGTCCCGAACTATATGGATAACAGGGTGAGTTTTCGCATATTCCCGCAGTCGCATCTGTCCATTACGCTCGACGTCGCCTGGCCCACAGACAATTACGCAATTTTCCTGATGCTCCATAAGTAGCGATTCCATAACAATGGCTTCCTGCCTGCGGTATTCTGAGAGTGTATGTTCTCGTTTATAGACGCCTCGGCAGCGTCCTGTGACTCGCTGAAAATACAGGTCCGCTTCAATGACGCGCCTTCCGTAGCTGGCCGCGAGCATTACCGCAAGGCTCGACTTGCCTGTACCCCGTATACCAATCAAAACGATCGATGCATTTGGGGGGAACTTCCTCCGAGTCTGGAGTGAGTCTTCTACCCGCGTCAGCGATCCCTGACTGGAGCTCAACTCTTGAAACGGCGATGCGTATCTGGAACCATCTCCCGACCCTGGTCGTTCGTCAAAGCGTCCATAGTCGGCTGAAGTATTGATCGGCGTCGACGCGCTGTTTCCCTGGCCGAAATCCCGTAAAACACGGCGGTGGTTCTGGTCAAGATTCTCGGTGTCGGCAAGGCGACGCTTCGGTGGCCGCACAAGGATTGACATTGCTAGACGACGGATTATACCACAGCAAAGGTGGAAATCATGTTAGGCTGACATGTTATATATTGTGAAGAGAACGCATGAAACATCAGAGGTGGATCAGTAATTGGTTAAGAGAAATTAGGAAGCGAGTGCGTTCAAGATGTAGTAGGGTCCAAGCAATAATTTAGCAGTGGGTTATGGAGATTGGGATGAAATTAGATGGTTGGATCGTTTGCGGGAAGATGGAAGTTTGGGGTCGCGGGGAAGGTCACGCCTTTCTGCCTTGGTGCCTGAATATGTCGGGAAAGCGCTCATCCGCGGCGCCCCATGCAAGACTGATTTATACTGTAACACAACGGGCTTCATTGTGCTACTAAATACGGTGGCAACTCCAGCTCTGTCGAGCATTATGGATAGACCATTAAAGCAGGAAGTAACAGAAGATATGCGCATATTCAATATGAAGAAATATAGTCGACAAGTAAAATGTAAACGTTCGGCTTGTCTACATTCTGAAGTCTGTGCCGTCGACTCAGTGAAGATAGGTAGGCTTCGCATATAAGGCATGCAAACTTGTAGCTTTCACTAAGCTTATCATTTGGTAACCCTTGACCTTGTTTCTATTGAACGTTCCTAATAATAGGGCAGGATTGTTCTAGGAATACAAGCTTCAGTAGATGTGTGTTCTTTTGCTTGCTGCTAAGGCTTGTGTATTTTGCATAAGGTTCTGGGCGGTCTCTGCATTCTACACCCATTTGCATCAAGGGATCTTCCTTCAGCCAACGCTTGCGGCATATATATATCAAAAATAGACGTTCAAGTATGTCCATACAAACCTGAATAGCCTGAGTAATGTGGTACACTTGAGCACAAAGGTTTAGGAACTCTCTAATGCAAAGGTGCCGGAAATATATCGAAAGGACTAAGATAAGGACTAAGATAATGCCCAGGGTTGCGGTGAGAAGGGTGTTCTTAAGGAGCTGTTGCGATGTACTTGGTTGGTTAGCTGAGGATTTAGGATCAGAAAATATACTTTCCTCGAAGTAAATAAGCTATTACCAGGTAAGTTTTAATCTTTTCAAAAACCTTTACTTATGTAGAGAGAAATGCTATTAAAATCTAAGATCGAATCTGTAGACTTCCTACTTTTATATGGGGGTCTATAAACATATGGGGTTATGGTGGTCTGATCTCGAAATAAGTGGCTAGGGCTATGGAAGCATGAGTCGATGCCTAAGGCTTCTACTGCTCAGAACTACCTATTCGTTACCTAAGATCCCACCATACCTGTCAATAATCACGCATGACGACCAATATACTGTTGGCAGCCTCTCTTTGGGTCCATAAGACTTGCAATTGTTTTCACTAACCTGAACACGGCACAGTCTCATTCTTGGTTGAACTAAATGTGGTTGGGAATACTCTACAGAAACCATGCGCTGGGATTTGGTTGGGGCACCCTTCAAGTGCGACGGAACTTGTTTCTACAGTAGATGGATCTCAGTAAGCTGCATGTCACTGCCGTCGTAAACTGAAGTCGCTCGCCATTTTTGATGAAAACACAAATGAATTCCAAAGAGAAGCAAGTATGAGAGTGGTTGCTGGACTGATTATGTCAGAACGAAATCGATGACAGGACCCACTTGGGCGGTGAGCTGTCGCGGATGTCATAGAGCCGTGCCATTCCCCCCATCCTAGAGCTTCGATTCTATTCTAAAAGCTATCTCATCGCGTCTAGTTACATATTCATTCAAATACATTTATCAAAAAACATCACCTTCATGGCGACTAACGCCAGATACGAGCCGGCTCCTCAGCGAGATTCGTTCGAGGACCAGCACTACACGCAGGCCCCGCCTTCTTATCAGGCTACTGCGCAAGAGCCTACGCCTCGCAGCGAGGACGACAACGTTCCTGATGACTTTAAAGTACGTTCATCGCGCTGCGTGTCTTAACATATCTTGTCAGGATCTAATGGCTATAGTTTGGTGGCACCGTCGCGGAGGGCACTCTGCCCATCCGTATGCAGTTCATCCGCAAGGTCTATGCGATCCTGTGAGTATAACTGCTTATTACGTCGAGAACCACTTGCTGATCAGTCCTCATTCAAACAGCACCGTCCAGCTGCTCCTAACCACCGTCATGAGCTCCATCTCATTCTTCAGCCCCAGTTACTGCGAATGGATCCGTAGCAACGTCTGGCTCATGATGGTATCCGTCTTTGGCGCTTTCGGATTCCTACTCGTAACATACTGGAAGCGCAAAAGCTACCCCGCAAACCTCCTGTTCCTCTCCGCGTTCACCATCCTTGAGGCCTACTCCATCAGTGTGGTTACATCATATTACCAGCCTCGGATCGTGGTGCAGGCTTTGATCTTGACTTTGGGCTTGTTTGTTGGTCTCACACTCTTTGCATGCCAGACAAAGTATGACTTCACCAACTGGATGCCATACCTGTTCGGTGCACTGTGGTTCCTCATCCTCTTTGGATTTGTGGCTGCCTTTGTTCCTCACGGCAGCACCATGGAACTTATCTACGGCAGTCTGGCGGCCCTGATTTTCTCAGGCTACATTCTGGTTGACACCCAGCTTATCATGCGCCACTACCATGTTGAGGAGGAGATTGCGGCTTCGATTTCGCTCTACCTTGATATCCTCAATCTGTTCTTGGCCATCCTACGGATTTTGAATAACCAGAATAACAACTGATTCCTGCACTCGCAGTCATCGAGGAAAGTGCTCTTACAACGGATACTGCTTGCTTCTGCCTATATCTGCCACTAGTCTGTCTCTTCAGTTACTGCTGTGCTATTGCTTTTCAGGTATCTACTTGACTCTGAACATGCCATTCTTGCTATTTTGCTATTATTTTGAAACGATCTGAGCGTGCAATAATATCTTGTTTTATCATTACCAGGGCCGAAGTCTGCATCACTAGCAGTCTTAAGGAACAACCTACTCCAAGCAGTTACCCGGATGAATAAGTATCGCTTTTTTGAAACCAAGAGTAGCTGTTTAACTCTCTCAGACCAAGGACCTCAAGTAATATCAACCAGGTCTAAACAAAGCCTAATCCCTGGCTGAGGTGTCCGTCTTCGGCATAGTGCTGGTTATTTCGACCCACCTGCACCTCCCATCAGCTTAGCAGAATGAAGTGATGACCTGGTCCAAGCATAATCTATGGGCGCGCACATCGTTCAACAAGGTGCTCCGTAAAGTAGTTTATGACGCTCGGTGCCTTGATGCCTCGCTCGGCTAACCACTCAACCCAAATGCCGATTTCCACTGCCGTAGGCCATCCTCCTCTTCTTACCCCAGCGAACCAGCACCGCAAAAAACCTCCCAATTGAAGTGACGGTTTATGCGGAATTCAATTGGATCGATATGCTTCCCCCGCGGGGAATCTCCGGCTTGCAGTCGGGGCCAACATTTGCTGAGCGTCCAGTTCTACCGTCCATGTCCACGTTACCTTAGCTGGGTGCCGGTGGGCAAAAGCGTTCTAGCTCTCTGGCTAGCCTGACTTAGGATTTTTACGACACAAGGTAAGTAACCCATGCTCGAGCGGACGCCTAAAGGTTTCTCATTGTCATGGTAGCGGGTAAGCGATACCGCCGAATTCCCCAACTCCTCTTCTCCGCTCTCTTCCATCTCCCACAACATGATCGCTTTTATCCATATGATCTAATTCAATTACTTCATGCATGGTATCTGACTTGGACGAGTAAGGATTTTAATCGCTTTGCTCCCGTTGATTAATCGTCGGACATATCCGCGATCCCCAGCTAGGGCGGGGCCCTGCACATTCAAACTCCGGGGAAGCAGTTACCAGCCGCCGGAAAAGAATTCATCTCCCTTCCCGTGTCGAAGATGAGCATGTGCTCCGAGCACCTAAGCGCATCATTGTATCGACTATGAGTAGCGATACCCGCCAAACCTCCGGTGGTAACGCCAGGTCGAAACGGCGATTAACCGATGCGGTCGACGAGGATGGCAGACCGACCGCCACGGCCGAAGATCCTACGTCTAATCCAAAACGCCAACGAGTCTCTCGAGCCTGCGATAGCTGCAGATCGAAGAAGGATAAATGCGACGGAGCTCAACCAATATGCTCGACGTGCGCCTCTCTTTCGCGACCATGTACCTACAGAGCCAATCCGAAGAAGCGCGGCCTCCCGACTGGATACATTCGCACGTTGGAGTTGCTATGGGGGCTTGTGTTCAATAAGATACAGGGCAGTGAGGAGGTCGTCCGGACATTATTGAGGGCGGCAAATATTCCCAGCCACCTGGCAACCATGGGGAAAGAGTCGGAGGGGTCTGATACACTGCTCTCGTCTTGGAAAAACAGCATTGTCTTGAAAGAGATTGAACGTCTCTTGACGTTTCTCGAGCAACCGGAAGGGGACCAAGAAAGAAGCGCGAGAGGAGAAATCGATTCCCCAGCGGATGCTGAAGAAAGCAGTGTGCTTTCTCCGGAGACGCTTGAGTGGCAGCTTCCAGATTCTATCGCGGTTGCGAGTCAAAGCCCGTTAGCGTCTGGGCCATCCCCAGTGAGGCTGCCTAGGCCATCCACAACCCGTCTCGTCAGGGACTCTGGCACGCAAACGATTCCCCTAGGAGAAATCGAAGACCTTACCACTAACGGATCATCCCACGATCGGCCTGTGATCGCTTCCAATTCTGCCCGAGAAGAACACCGCTTGCCTCCTAACCCTTGGCCTTTACTTGATATATACTTTTCCTACACGCAATGTTGGTTCCCAATATTAGAAAAACACGATATTCTTCGAACAGCTTTCCGCCAAGGTGACGATGACCAATACAACTCTCCATCCGCCGCAGGGGACAACGCGGCCTTGTGGGCTGTTCTAGCACTTGCCTCAATCCAACAAACCTCAATATCCACTACGCGCCAGTTATCAGACTTACCAGAGGACCGACCTGATCCTGATCAACTATATGCCAAAGCACGGAGTCTTATCCCAACAGAGAGTGGGACCTACCAGCTCGGCCATATTCAAGCGCTCTTAATCCTGTCATTGATAAAGCTTGGCCAGCAGGACTGCGCAGCAGCGTGGATGCTTGTAGGACAGGCTGTTAGGTCTGCCCAGAGTCTAGGGTTAAATGATCCTTCCGATGCTACGGGAGTAGAGAAGACCGCTGGACGGTCCAAACATGTTTTTCTAGGGTGCTTTGTGCTGGAGACTCTAGTTGCTGCTAAATTAGGCCTGTTGCCTTCGCTGCGCAAGACTGACTTGACAAAGGTTGGGTTAATAAATGAAGATGGTTTGGAAGAATGGCACCCTTGGGAAGACCAGACTGGACTTCGCCCGATAGAATCATCCCGCTCTTTCCAACGCGGGCCCCTCCATGCTCTCAGCACTTTCAACCGTCTGCTCTCGCTAATGTGCATTCTGAATGAGTTATGTTGCGTGAGGCAAACACCAGCGAATTCCATGTCATATCTAGGGACTCTTGAGCGACAACTGCAGCTTTGGGTCTCGGCACTTCCTACAAGTTATCGGATAGACCTGCAGACAGTCTCGACCAAGCCGGCATCACCCCACATATTCGGCCTAGAGATGATGTACGAGGCCGTTGCAACCGCTATAAGCTTACAGCTGGCAGTCCAGAAAAACGAAAGAAACGGATTACGACGTGCTTCGGAAGGCTCCAAGCGGTTGGTCTCACTACTTCAAGCCTACATGGAGACCTATAGCCTTTCTGCTACCTGCCCGACTTTCGGTATAGCTCTGACTTTAGGCCTTCCACTTCCCTGCATGAAGAAAACTGCCCCATGGGCCTTTGAGGCTTCTCATGGCATCAACCACAAACTCCAATCGTTTTCTGCCCATCTCGCAACGGTTTGGATCCATAATACTGGCTCGCAGAGAAGACCGAGACACGCTACACAGCAAGGTACCCATCCAAGGAGTCCGATGGCCATAAGCCTGCCCGGAAACAATATGCGTTTGACGAACTTAATCGAAGAATCTCGAACTGGGAATCTTTCAACCACTGACTCATATCTTTCGCCAACTTGGATGCGGACTTCGAACGATGAAAACGCTGTATTATCTCTACCGACGCCAGCATCGTCTCTTAATATCGCGTCTGGAGTTGAAACGAACCCTACTTCGCAGCAAATCACCCATCAACATCGCTCTTCGGTCGTTGGAAAGCCTAACTCAGCACTGATAATGTCCGACCTGACGACGCCTTTTCCTGCGTCCGGTCATCACTATCAACAAACGTATGATGATGCCAGTTTGCACTTCAATTCTTTAGCCGACATCGAGAGCACTAGCTCAGCACAACGACCAAGGATTGCTCCTGACCTCGATGCCTTGTTTGACGAGTTGGCCTCGCTTGATGGGACAGATAGGTAACCAACCTCTCTTCTGCACGCAAGTTATAAAACTAACTAGCACTAGGATGGACAACCAGCCCGAATTCATGCAGAATCTGGGATTCGTTCCGGAAGCCGGCAATCCCGAGCTGTATCGGTACACCAGCCAGACTGATTCATTTCTCCTTCCGACACAACAAACATTAACGTCGCCGGGGAATACACTACCGCGTGAGTCGCAGATAGCGACAGAATCACTCAACCCCAGATGATTTTATATGGAGCAAACTTTGTTTGACATAAATTACATGATACGTCGCAGGAGTATCATAATCCAAGAAGAATTTAAAGAGCAGCCTTTTTCTCCAGAGGCTTGAAGTTCAACGCAACATGCTCCACTGCGACCTTGTACCCATACACACCCAGTCCCACAATGATGCCTGACGCTTTGTCGCTAAAGTAACTGTGATGTCTGAACGGCTCTCGTGCATGGACATTGCTCACATGGAGTTCGATGAAGGGAATCTCAACTCCTAACAGGGCATCCCGAATAGCGACAGAGGTGTGTGTATATGCACCGGGGTTGATGATGATCGCGTCGGTGTTCCCGCGAGCGGCATGGATTCGGTCAACAATGGCACCTTCATGGTTTGACTGAAATGTTTGCAGGGAGGCGCCGAGCGAAGCTGCGTGACCTTTGGAGGATTCTTCGACGTCGGAGAGCGTGGTTGAGCCGTAGATGTGCGGTTCGCGGGTGCCCAAGAGGTTGAGGTTCGGGCCATTGATGAGGAGGATTGATTTTTCCATTGTGCAGAGTAGCAATGAAGGTTTACGGCCGATTGGTTTTGGGGGGTAGATTGTTATTTAGTCCTTGTCTCTGGACTTGGAGTATAAAATTGCGGGGAAACGGATAAGGGAAAGTGGTGGCAGAACGCTCTGCCGGCTGCAACAGAGATTGCCCCAGTCAAAACGGCATAAGATGAAGGTTGCAGTATGGGGCGGTCAAAATTGAAAGACATCAATTGATCTCCAGGTACTGTTTCTTCTAAGTAACCTTCTAGAAGCATTAGGACCAGTCAATTCCTTGTCGCGCCTTCTCAAGCGCTATGGTATAAACCGTTTTTTTAGTATATTGACTCGGTTATCAGCGGCCTGCTGGATGATCTCCACTCCACCTCATCATGAACCTCCCTCTTGACTCTTTCCCCTCTCTCTTCCACTCCTCCTCCCCTTCCTCCTCACCATAATAGAATACACCGCGTGCAAGAAATGGACTGCCCCATCCCGCAAACCGAGCTTGACGAGATCTATGCTTTCGCAACCGATCTCGCCCGTAAAGCGGGCCAGTTATTGCTTGAGCGCGTCAACGATCGCAACTCTGAGCAGGTCTACGCCGAGAAAGAGAATGCAGTAGACTTGGTGACGCAGACTGACGAGGGTATGGCCTCTTCAAGGTTACAGCATTTTTATCCAAGATCGAACTGATGAAACGAAGATGTCGAGTCATTAATCAAAACAGCCATACAGACCAAATACCCAGCCCACAAATTCCTCGGCGAGGAAAGCTACGCTAAGGGACAGAGCAGGGAATACCTGATCGATGAGCAGCCGACCTGGTGTGTTGATCCATTAGACGGTACGCTCCTTTCCTGCCTCCAGGATGCAATGCCTAACCTGCTTATACAGGAACTGTAAACTTCACCCACGCCTTTCCCATGTTCTGCGTCTCTATCGGCTTTATCGTAAACCACTACCCTGTAATCGGAGTCATCTACGCGCCAATGCTAAACCAGCTCTTCTCGTCATGCCTCAACCGCGGCGCATGGCTGAACGAAATGCAACAACTCCCGCTCATCCGCAAACCGTCTATCCCACCTCTACCAGCAACTGCACCATCGAAGTGTATCTTTGCATGCGAGTGGGGAAAGGATCGGCGCGATATTCCAGACGGTACTCTGCAAAGGAAGATTGAGAGTTTTGTGAATATGGCGGCTGAACGGGGATCTCGAGGTGGGAAGGGAGGCATGGTGCATGGGGTGCGGAGCCTGGGGAGTGCGACGATGGACCTCGCATACACGGCTATGGGCTCTGTGGACATCTGGTGGGAGGGAGGCTGTTGGGAGTGGTGAGTCCACCATAGCAGTAGCAGTTGTGGTTGCTCCAGATGATTAATGACAGCTCAGGGATGTGGCAGCCGGTATTGCAATCCTGCTTGAAGCTGGGGGGTTGGTTACTGCGGCAAATCCGCCGGAGGACATAGAGGGGCCGATTGAGCCGGTGAAGCTAGGCAGTCGGTTATATCTGGCTATTCGGTATGCCTCTAGATTCATCCTTTTGCTTGATACTGACTTGTTCTACAGACCCGCCGGACCCTCAGAAACAGAAACAGGTCGAGAGACACAAGAACGAACAGTTCGAGAAGTCTGGCGCCGCGTCCGCCAGCTAGACTATGAAAGACCGACGAGACAATCATAGACTAATAATAGAACTCTAGACAATGCTTATATGATTCTATCTCTATAATGACAGTCTACAAATTTGACTTCGACCGCTCAGCAATCGTCTGCGCAACAAACGCCTGCACCTTCTCCACTAACCCCGGCTCACTAACTACATCTTTCCCGGTCCAGAGCCTCGCCTGCTCGAGACCCTGCCAGATGAGCGCCTCCGAGCCAAGGATAACCTTCCACCGCGCATCCTGGGCGATCTGCGCAATATCCGTCCAGGGAAGAGGGTGGTAGCACATCTCCAGGATAACTCCCTGGTCCTTCTCATGCGTCTGCCGATTCAGGAACACGCGCAGCGTCTCGCGAGCTCTGATCTCCTCTTCTGTCTGCGGCGGGTAATTGGGGATCCCGCTAACAACAGCAACGGGTGCCTCGAGCGTCGCCGCCGCAGACGGATCTGAGACGGGGACCAACGCAACCTGCGGCGACGGGTTTCGCTGCTTATCCTCCGCGAGAATCGCCTCCACCTCCTTCGCATCCCGGTTGACGATGTAGATCTTGCTAACGCCCAGCCACTTTCTCAGAACGTAGATCGCTGTTCGCGCAGTGCCCCCACCACCAACGATAAGCGCAGGCTTTCCTTTGAAATGTTCCGCACCGTTCGGTGACCCCTGTAGCAGAGCTTCCCGGATCCCAATACAATCAGTATTTGTGCCAACATACTGTGTCTTCCCATCGTCTTCCTTGCGCAAGTATATTGTGTTGCAAGCGCCGGCTTGCCGCGCGTCCTCGGTCAAGTCATCGAGGTGTGGCATGATCGCGACCTTCCAGGGCATTGTAACTGACGACCCGACAAATTTGGGATTGGAGCGGACGGAGGAGAGGAAGGTGGATATTTCCGGTGATCTCGTGAACGATGTACCAGTGGCTGTAGACAGAGGGATCTGAGTCCAGTTCAGGCCAAGCGCGTTGTAGACTGTTTGATGAAGAGGAGGAGAGAGCGAGTTGCGCAGTGGGTGACCGTAAAGGTAGGCGACACCGTCGCGGTCGGTGGGAATGGTGATTGGCTCCATGTTTGTTATGATATAATGATTTTTCCCTTTGCGGGAAATGGGGAAGTACTTGGAAGTGACGGAGAGGAGAGGGAAAAGCTGGGGTGTTATAATTTATACGGGGAGCGTTTAGCCGGCTGCGACCCCCGGAAGAACACTTTCGCCCCCTAGTGGCAGCGGGTCATGCAGAGTCAAAACCTGCACTCGCTTAACCGGGATCGAAACCCAGCACCCCGTGGGGATTTTTACAGATTGTCGCTCGTTTAAACTGCTTTAGCTCAGGGTGGTAAATGCTTTCCCCACAATCTCTGCTCGAGTCATGCCCAGTGAAATCCTTTCATCCCCGGGTTTCCTTTACCCAGGCCGCCCTCCCCCCGGCCGCATATAAGGTTCCCTTGAGTCTCCGCTATTTTCCTCCCCTTCTCCATCACCACGTCCTATTCTTCTACCTTTAATCAGGGCAAAATGTCCATCCTCGCCTTGGTCGAAGACCGCCCAACTCCCCGCGAGGTTTACAACTGGCGCGTCTACCTCCTGGCCGCAGTCGCCTCCTTCACATCATGCATGATCGGCTACGACAGCGCCTTCATCGGCACAACGCTGTCTCTGCAATCCTTTCAAAATGAATTTAATTGGGAATCGCTCAATACGGATCTCATCAGCGCGAATATCGTCTCGCTATATCAAGCAGGTGCCTTCTTCGGCGCTCTTTTCGCGTACCCCATCGGCCACTTCTGGGGCCGCCGTTGGGGTCTTATGTTCTCTGCTCTTATTTTCTTCCTTGGTGCCGGCATGATGCTCGGTGCGAATGGGGATCGAGGGCTAGGGCTGATCTATGGTGGCCGAGTGCTTGCGGGCATTGGCGTCGGCGCCGGGTCGAACATCTGTCCTATCTACATCTCAGAAATGGCACCTCCCGCTATTCGGGGTCGCCTTGTTGGGGTTTATGAGCTGGGTTGGCAGATTGGTGGCGTCGTTGGGTTCTGGATCAATGTACTTCCCCTTATTTTCTCTGGTTTTCCAGGTTTGCTAACAAGAATAGTACGGCGTGGACGAAACCCTTGCCCCAAGCCACAAACAATGGATCATCCCCTTTGCCGTGCAATTGATTCCTGCTGGCCTGCTCATTATCGGCGCCCTCTTGATCCGCGAATCTCCTCGTTGGCTCTTCCTCCGCGGTAACCGTGAAAAGGGCATTGAGACCCTGGCCTGGATCCGCAACCTGCCAGCCGACCATATCTATATGGTCGAGGAAATCAACATGATCGAGCAGTCGCTCGAACAACAGCGTGTCAAAATTGGGCTTGGTTTCTGGAAACCCTTTAAAGCAGCCTGGACGAACAAGCGTATTCTCTACCGCCTCTTTTTGGGGTCTATGTTGTTCCTCTGGCAGAACGGGTCAGGCATCAATGCGATCAACTATTACAGCCCGCGCGTCTTCAAGAGTATTGGCGTATCGGGTGGCAATACCTCACTCTTGACAACGGGCATTTTCGGTGTCGTCAAGGCGGTCATTACCTTTGTTTGGCTGTTGTATTTGATCGATCATTTTGGACGACGGAACTTGCTGCTTGTTGGTGCGGCGGGCGGTTCAGTCTGCCTTTGGATTGTGGGCGGATACATCAAGATCGCGAAGCCAGAGAACAACCCCGAGGGAACGCAGCTTGATAGCGGTGGCATTGCGGCTATATTCTTCTTCTACCTGTGGACGGCCTTCTATACACCATCTTGGAACGGCACGCCTTGGGTCATCAACTCGGTAAGTCCTCCTTCGTGGCCTTCCAAAGAAAGCACATATTAACAGTGTCCGCAGGAAATGTTCGATCCCACCGTCCGCTCCCTTGCACAAGCCTGTGCTGCCGCCTCAAACTGGCTCTGGAACTTTCTGATCTCTCGCTTTACGCCCCAGATGTTCACGTCCATGGGATACGGAGTCTACTTCTTCTTTGCATCGTTGATGATCCTCTCGATCGTGTTTGTTTTCTTCCTCATTCCCGAGACGAAGGGCGTGCCGCTGGAGAGCATGGAGACTCTATTTGACAAGAAACCGGTTTGGCACGCCCATTCGCAGCTAATCAGGGAGCTGAGGGAGAATGAGGAGGCGTTCCGGGCGGATATGGGTGCGAGTGGGAAGGGAGGTGTGACGAAGGAGTATGTCGAGGAGGCTTAAGTAAGCTTGGTTTCAAGTGATGTATATATGTTATGAGGATATAATATGAACCGAAAGACGATGTTTCTTGTGAATATTTACGTGATAGTTGTCTGTCTAATATGGTACACCACTAGAACAACTACATACGGTCACTACTTACAGCCCTAGTCATTCCCTCCCTGATTGCCTACCATTTATACACTTTGAACATCCACAGGCTTGCCTCCCTCCATACTCTCCCTAACAGCTTGAACAACTCTGAGCGCCCTCACCCCATCTTCAACGCCACAGCCAACTCCTCGCTCGCCATCCTCACCCTTTCCACTAACAACATCAACAAAATATCCCCACTGCGCATCAAACGGCCTCACATCAGCATCCTTCACTGAAATCTGCTGCATCGCCAACTCCGTATTCCAGCCTTTCTCTTTCCCCTGTCCACAAGAAACATGGTCATAGCTCCAGCGCGTCATATCAGGCACACTGAGACTCGCTCTGGTTCCAAGAATTCGATAACAGTCGCTTGCACTCTTGGAAGGAGCGGGCGGAATCGTAGGATTCTCGCCCGTTCCTGTTTCAAAGTTCAACGGCGAAGGCGTCGCGTCGCAGATGAGAAATGTGCCTACTATCCCAGACGCAAAGCGCAGCGTCACAGCACAGCCTTCCTCGGCGGTATGTTCCGGGTTCTGGCGCATGCGCTGCAGGAGTGTACCCTCCGCGTAGACCCTACTGACGGGCCCAAACAGAAACTGCAGCACGTCGATATCGTGGATAAGATTAATCCCCAGCACGCCGCCCTTCTTCTTATCTGCGCGCCAAGAACCGAGCGGCGGCGCGAAGTAAGAGGCCGGCTTCAGAAGTGTCCAGAGGCCGTTCACTGCAACGACGGTGCCGAGTGAGTCTGTCTCTAACAAAGACTTTGTGGTTTGGATGTACGGATTGAAGCGGCGGTGGTGGCCGATCTGGATGTTGATCTTCGCATCCTTGCCTCTCTTCTCATCTTTACATTTCTGTTCCTTGACGGTAGCGAGGAGGTGCTCGGCCGACTCCAGATCGTCACTGATCGGTTTCTCAAGGAGGATATTGCGGATTCCGTTCTCCAGCAGCTGGAGCGTGACGTCCACGTGCGTGTGATTGGGCGTGCTCACGATCGCCGCGTCTGGTTTCCCGGTTGTCTTACCGACAACGTCTAACATAGACGTAATAGAATCATAGCAAGGAACGCCAAATGATTCTGCGACCGGGATTGCAGAGGGTGAAGGGTCAACAAAAGCGATCAGCTGGGTTCGTGGGTGTCGTTGCACGGATTGTGCGTGACGGGGCCCAATAAGTCCGGCACCGACGATGACAATGAGGATATTCTTGTCCTTTTCCTTGCTGCAGGGCACCATTGTGCATGTCGGTGGCTGGAAATAAACAGAACAGGGATATGGTCAAGTCGGAGAATCGGTGCAGGATAGACCGGCTACTTGATGTAGGACGACAGTCGCGATCTACCGAGAGCGTGAGATTCACTGTGGGACTGATTTATGTAATTTGAGGCGCAGCAGACTTAGGGACTTGAAATGTGGCTGTCTGTGGATGCATTTGCGGGGTATGGAGTACAGAGTGCATACAGCTGTGTATATGGAGTTCCTTACGGAGAGGGTGACCTGGTATGGGGAGAACGGGCAAAATGCTCACCCGGCAACCTCTCAAAGCGTTTACCCGGTATACTCCTCTGATATCAATATTTCCAATCAGCACCTATATCATCACGACGCTCTCCTGAGGATTCCGTAGCTAACCGCCCTGGATCCTACATTAATAAATAAGCCATTTGCTTTTTCTGCTGCGAGTGTGATTCTCAATACGATTACGTATCACATGCAGATTGCCTTTACTTCAGCTGCATTTGATCAGCCACAGCTCTAAGAGCAAACATACCCTACCTACCTACCTACTTCGCCTAGGGTACATAATCACCGCCATCTCCTCCTCGATCAGTCTTCAACTCAATCAGCTCATTCATTCTATTCTTAATATAATATATACCTTTAGATCTCCAGCAGAGACCCAAGAGTCGGCAATTCAAAATGCCCGCAAACCTCAAAATCGGTATCCCAACCATGTCCCTGTCAAAACCGGGCCTGCACTCTCTTGACCATAAGCTCCGCGTCGCGGCCGCTCATGGCTTCGCGGGGATCGAGCTGTTTATTGATGACCTCTCCCATTTCGCCTCATCGTCATTCAATGGCTCCCTCACTCAAGCGGCAAAGTATATCTCCTCGCTCGCCAAGCAACTTAACCTCACATTTATCTGCCTGCAACCATTCGGTTTCTACGAGGGTCTGGTGGACACAAATCAGACGACGTACCTGCTCACTGAGAAACTCCCGCTCTGGTTTGCGATCGCCCGCATTATAGGCACAGATCTCATCCAAATCCCCGCAAATTTCCTCCAGAATGACCCTGTCACCGGGGCTGCACGAACAAGCGGCGACATAAGGCTTATCGTCTCAGATCTGCAGACGATCGCAGATATCGGTGTAAAGCAGGGCTTCCGCTTTGTGTACGAGGCGCTCTGCTGGTCGACGCATGTCGATACATGGGAAGCAGCGTGGAATGTCGTCAAGCTGGTTGATAGAGAGAATTTCGGGATCTGCCTGGATAGCTTCAACATCGCTGGCCGGATCTACGCGGACCCCGCTTCCGTCACTGGGAAGACGCCGGATGCTGAGCAAGCCGTGGCCAAGTCCATGGAGACGCTCCGTTCTCTCGTCTCCAGTGGAGAACTGGACATCAGGAAAATCTTCTACATCCAGCTTGTCGATGGCGAGCGGTTGTCGGCGCCGCTGGACGAGAAGCACCCCTTTCATGTGGAGGGCCAACCCCCAAGAATGAGCTGGAGTCGCAATGCGCGGTTATTCCCCTGTGAAGAGGAGAGGGGTGGGTATCTTCCTGTGTTGGAGATCGCGAGGGCGTTCTTTGAAATCGGGTTCGAGGGGTGGGTGAGTCTAGAGCTGTTTTCAAGGACGTGTAATGATCCCGATGTGAACACGGTGGGGGAGCATGCGAGACGTGGGATGGATAGTTGGAGGAGGGTTGTTGCGGCGCTAGGACTCGATGTTGAGGTGCCAGCACCGGTAACTGTGAATGTTAGCATGAACGGCAAGGAGAGGGTGGAGGTGCAGGTGCAGGAGGAGCTGGCTGTTCAGCATCGGCTGTAGGTAGTGGTATCTTGAAAGGACGATAGGGTTTGATCTAGAGATTTTTATTTTGTCTAATTACTGGTAATGATGGCTCATGCACGCTGTTGAAACACGCTGTACAAACATTCACTGTTGAAGATGATACCTGCACTCATTCCTCTGCCCAGCGTCGCTCTCGTAAGGGTTTCTCGCCTCTTGCTCCTTCCGTCTCGGCCCGCCATGCGTAATACTCGCCTAGCCGAGTCTCCGCGTATGAAGCGTAGTCGAAGTCAATCTGCGAGATTTGCGCTTGGATCAATGCCCAAGTTCCCCTGCAACTGTTAGTATGGCGTCCACTTAATCTGGGGGTGACGCTGACCAATATAAACCAGGCAGACCTCGAAAGCGGTCTACATCCTCGAATAGTTGGTCAACAATCTTTGGTTGTGATGACTCTGGAATGCCCTGATGTTGCGCGTAGCTCCGAACGTATTCCTCCAGGAACTGTCGACGGACCGTCCGGGTGGGCATCATGCTGTAGTCGCACTCAAAACCGCCCCATTCAGCAAAGTGGTTGGCAATGTCAAAGGCTGCCGGTGACGGCGTGGCGTACTCATAGTCGATGAAGTTGACTGTTTCCGTCCCATCGTCGGAGCGCTCTTCTGAGGGGCGGATGATGACATTGGCGGAAAGGAGGTCGCAGTGTGCGAATACCAACTGCAACAGTCAATAAAAGGTCATCCAGGAGTTTAACTTGGGAGGGCATACCCCATCCTCTCCTAGTCCATTTCCGTCGTCAAATTCACGGACGACTCGCTCCAGCTCTTTTTGCAAACTGCGCCGTCTCTGCTGCTGGGCCTCGGTACTTGTAGGCAATGCAAGAATCCACTTCTGCAGTACAGCCCAAAGACTAGGTCCAGGTCGCCGCGGCTGGATGACGTTCAAGTCGTCTCTTTTCACAGGCTGGCCGTCCGCGGCCACTTCTACAGAGTCTATGAGCGAAGTCCCTTTCGATGTGGGCATTGTGCTGGCTGCGTTGATGGGAAGAACAGCATGCCACTGCCCCAGTCTGCGCGCAACACCGCGCCAGACGTTCTCGGTAACCAGATCCTCATGGGTGGCCGGGCGGCCGCGAATGAACCGGTACAAAAGACCATTCTTAAACCGAGCCAGGAGTGGAGGTGCTAAGCCATATCTAGCGAGGAGCGCATGCGAGTTCGTTTCTCCTGGTGGACCATTCTACTTTAGCATATGTCGCATTGGGCAGTGGAAAAAGGGGCTCGCCGGCTTCGCATACTTTCGCGGTCTATGAGAATCTCTGTATGATTACCGTACGCTCTCATCAGTACTGCTTCCTTGTCTATCTCTTCTTCTGTCAAGCCGGGCTTGCGGTTTATAGCTTTGAAGAGCTGCGGGGGTTAGAACATGCACGTTGGTAATTCTTGAGCGACGCACTGTATTGGTGATCCCATCCGTGAATCGCACAAACTCGACCTTGTTTTCTGGCCCCTCCCAGTGAGGATTCAAGGTGAGGATGAGCCTCAGTGCGGAGGCGTGTGAATCCGCATGATTGTACGATTGGGCAATGTATCGAGGGGTAGAGGCATCTGACCCATTGACCAACCCCATCCTGTTGAGGCACGGCGTCTGAACAGCGCGGAAATGGTAATCGTCTGCAATATCCAGCACCGTCAACATCGTTCAACGCATAGGAAAAGGAGCGCACTCACGGCCAAATCGCAAACTGCGGCACAGGTCAGGAACCTAGGTACAGGCAAGTAGGCACCCAAAATTTCCCCAGCACAGATGGGCGGACAAGTCACAGTAGACAACGATAGATTTTCGCGAGTTCTGGTAGAATTCTAACAAGTTCTCAAGCCAGAAGGGTGGAAAAATTAACCTCTAAGTCTACCAAGAGATCCTTGAAAGGGGGGTCGATGGGCCAGAAGAGGCGACGATGTCGTCAAGCTGGAGAATAATGGAGAGGTGGTCTCGTGCCTCCCTTGCCTGATTGGCGAGCAGGCACGCCCCTCTCGTATCCTGGTCGTCCTGTAACGTTATCCCGCAGCAATTCCGCGGGTGAGAACTTAGTCCTTGCTTCCAGAATATGTCTCCGAGGCTGTAAGTCTTATAATATTATCGTTATCGGTTAAAGTCAGTCGCTAATTGTCCTGGCGTCTGTGGTTTTTTTTTTTGGCCATCGGGCTCACTATATCAGGCCTAAAGCCAGTAATACGGGCCAAACTTACAGTATCAATCTAACCCCATGCAGCTAGCCATTCATTTTGCATGTGATTTCCCCTCCTAAGCACTGACCGCCTGAGATTTCTGCCTAACCCCACCCTTAGTCACATGAGCTCCCAAGCCCTCCCCCTAGCCCTCACTTCACCGGCTACCCTAAAAAACTCCGAGACTAAGTCCAGCACTAACCGCTTTCAACCTAGCGGCACTCTTGGCTAGTCATATAAAAGTTTGCACCATCCTTCCTCCTTTCCTATTCTTTTCTTTTCTTCTCCATCATCAGTAGCGGTTTACTTATCATGTAAATTCGTTAAAACCGGAGCTCCGCCACGTGCGGCTCGCTGAGGGTTATCCTGTGAGATTTCTTAGGAATCTTTGTGGGTTTTCTTCCGTTCCCAGCTCTGGAGAGGAATTTTTACCATCACGCCCTTCTTTTTCCCTTACAATTCATGGCTGGGCTAGGTGTGCCTTTCGGCGTGCCCATGCGCTTTGGCTGTGGAGGGGGCGTGACACTATTTTGCTTGCCCTTGGTGGTATTTGCTGGCTTCGTAGGATGGGTTGTAGTTTCTAGCTTGAAGAGTTTTCTGCTGGATTGCTAGAGAAGTTCTTGATCTGTCTGGTACAATGGAACAAGTACTTCGCGCAGACTCTGCAGACGCTGCCGCAAACTTAGTTGTGCTAGGACTCTCTTGCGATGGAGATCTCTAGACTATGCCATGCCAGTCGATTGACGAAATTTGACGGCTGTGTCCAATGTTGCGCGTCGTGCGACGAATCTACTCTACACAAACTACCTACACGGCTTATTTGGAGCTAAGCAAAACATGAATATGATCGTGATTCATATCTACTACCCGATATCGAAGTCGAGTTAAGCCCTTGCTGCGCTACCAATCTGGATCCGTTCCCCAGTCCATCTATCATCCTTTCGTAGCACTGGCCAGCTCGTTCCATCTCCCTTCACGAGCATCAACTCTAGCTTCGTGCCGAGCACCTTGAACGTGGATTTCTCCGGGTCAATCGGCGCAAACAGCTCGTAGCTATCTTTGTACCGCTTATTATCCGTAGTCGGAAGGTCCAGCGCGATGCCGGTGGACGTGAACTCGACCTTGGCGTTGTCCTTGTCGATCTTCTTTAAGTAGAGCGAAACGTTGACAGATGTTGCCGTCTGGTAGAAGTCGTTTCTGACAATCACCTTGTCAGCCCTCGCCAACGGTGGGCTGGGTAAAGGGAAGAAATCAGACATACCTAACGCTCTCAACCTTCTCCTCGCCAGCAGGCTTGCCCTTCCCGACAAAAAGATGCCTCTTCTTCTCCGCGCAGGCCCTCGATTTTCAAGAACTCATCGAACTCAAGAACCCGCCGTTTACAGCATGACCAGCCTTTGCTGCCTTCATGAAAAACGGGCTGGCCGGGGTGGTAGACGCATCGCTCCTCATCCCGCGACACGTCGGGTTTATAGGTGCCGCCACATCCCCTCCTCCGGCAGGTAGCATTCTCAGGGATCGCAAGCTCGGGATCATCAGATTCAGGCTCTTCAGGAACAGGCGTAGGCGCATTCGAGGGAGGAGGGATAGCAGGCGAGTGTGCGACAGGCCGGGGAACCCCGCTATCTCTGACAGGAACCGGAGCAGCCACAGGAGGCTGTGACTCGGCTGGCGTATCCTTCTTTTGGGCCGGCGCAGGAGTATCGTCTACGGCGGAGTGTTTTCCTGTCGTGCAGGGGGGGATTTCCATAAATTCCTCAAAGGTGAGGACGCGGGGCTTGCAGCAGTTCCAGCCTACATTAAAAAGGTAAGATTAGCGATGGCTGCGGAGGCACTAACTCAGAGGGTACTTGCGAGTAACATATCCCCAACATCAAATTAGAAGGACCGATAGAGGAGGTCTACTTACCTTTCTGTCCTTCGTGGAATACTGGCGGGCCTGGATGATACACACAGGGCTCCTCGGGGTCGGTGAACACCTTCCCACAGCCTTTGTGTACGCACTTGGTGGCCATTGTGGTTCGCGGATATTACTATCTCACCGAACTGAGACAGAAAGACGATTGGGAGGATTTTAAGAGGACAATGAGGGCGCCGTAGAAGTGAAAGGTGGGGGAGTCTTCTCGAAGGAGCTGATCTCGTCAGAGCCCAAAGGGGTTTAGTCTGGGGAAGCTCGAAGGTTCCATTCGGCTTCCTCTCTCCGACCTTCTCAGCTCAACGCCAGTTACAACGACTTCAATCAACCGAACAATCGAACTATTGTCCTTTATACAATGTTTCCTACAGCACGCCTACTCCAAGCCCGCGTCACGCTCTTCACCCGTGCCGGCTGCGGACTCTGCGACACCGCAAAACACACCGTGACCCAGCTGCATAAGCGCCGGCCCTTCGACTACTCTGAGGTTGACATTATGGCTCCAGGCAATAAGGAATGGAAAGATGTGTACGAACTCGATGTCCCAGTCTTACACGTGCAGTCTGGCACCGGGGCACTCTCCGACCCGAAGAAATTGTTCCATCGGTGGACCGAGCAGGAGGTTGAGACGCTTGTCGACAACGCCGAGAAAACACCATGAGAGTCAACTCGTGGATTATTATGCTACATGTGCTACAGCAGTTCTTACGGCGGCCGACGTTATGATAATCCAAACGACCCGCCTTCCGCATCGCTGTTCGCCGGGTGCAATATGAAGTATATTCAGAATTGGATTTATCGTGTCCGATCATAATGCAAATAATACCCGCCAACATGCGATGGCTTATACTTGAACGTCTGGATAGCAACTGTATCTTTCATCCGTTTCATCCCACCCGACTCCGTTGTGAACTGTGAGCAGGTTCAAAGGGTCGACGTCATTTTTGATCTGAAGCAACCTGTCATAGTTCTCCTGTCCCCAGAATGAATCAATGGGGTTGGGCTCGAAAGGATCGGCCTCATTCTGGTATGCACCGCCGTTGGGAGTGAGATCCCGCAGCGGATAAATGATATCATGTGTCGTCTGCCAGAGATTCTGGACTACGCTGGGCTCGGTAGTTGTGCCGTCGAACTGCCGTGTGAAGAGAACATGCCACAGGCCGTTACGCCAGGCCGGCGATACCGAGGATGCCCCTGGGCCGCCAGCCTTGTCGGCTTCCGGCATCGTCTGAGAGTAGAGATATGGCGTTGTCGCATATATCATTAGCGTTGATTGTGCGGGCAATAGTTGCCCCTTCGCTGCTGTGAAAATGTCGTGCAAAGCTGATGAGAGCTGCTGCTGGTTGTCGCCGACGAAATGCTCTCTGGGAATGAGCCGAGTAGCCATGGTCCAGGCCGAGCTGGGTAGTATCTGATCTTCCGTAGCGGCAATGGTACCTTGAAGGATGTCATGGTAATCCGCAGTCGCGATACTCGCGTTGCCCACTCTTCCTGCATCGGTTTCTCTGTTGGCAAGATCGATCAAAGGCTGCAACGAGGCCTCGGCATCGGAGAAGTTCAGTAATGATGTGCCTAAAGATATTGTCGATGTTGCGCCCACGGGCATCACAACGTACCCTCCCCAGCCTTCGGATGCCCATTTGTCGGCGTTTTCTACTAAAATCGAGATAAGCTCAGCAACGACATCGTCATTATCACCGGCAATGGCAATCCGTGCAAACTGCATGTCCTTCCTGGGGTGCACGGAGTAACTGATTTCCGTCACGACACCGAAAGTACCGCCTCCACCACCGCGTAGGGCGAAGAAAATATCCTGGTTCTGACACCTGTTCGCAGTGACGTACTCTCCATTTGGAAGAACGGCCTTGATCTGCTGCACGTTGTCGACGCCGAGTCCCAATTCTGGCGACAACATGCTATGTCCTCCTCCGGCTAGCCAGCCACCGGCCATTCCAACACCCGCATATGTGCCACCCACGACCCGATACCCATTGGCATGCGCCCAATCGTATACCCCGCCGAACTGCTGACCGGCACCGACGGTGATCACATCTCCGGCTGCATCAGAGCATTGATCAGGAACGAATGCTTTGATGAGGTTGATAGGGGGTTGCATGTTATGTGTCCTGTACCGTCAGCGTAAGAGAGATAAGCACAAACTAGCAAACAAACCTACCAAAGCGCAAGTGAGTCGGGAGCCGAGCTTCTCCCAGTATAGTCATGCCCAGTATTCTTCACAACCAGCCGCAAGTTGTTATTGCCGGCAAACTGCAGCGTCTTCTGCACATCCTCCACACTCTGCGCGTCAACATATCTCGTCGGAACACTCCCCTGCATGCAGGGCCTCGACAAAGGGGTCACGGTATCCGGCACCGTAAGCATCATCGCACAGTTATCCCCGGTCCTCTGGCACCCGCCCCAATTCGATTCCTGATAGCCGCCAAACTGGTCCGTCACGAACAGATGGTCAGCGCGGTTCTGTTGCAGGGTGTCGCACATTTCGGGATCAACGTCCTATTTGTTGTTAGCACAGCCAACTCAAGCCACTGTCTAACACTGTACCGTACCTGTTGCTGTCCGTTGTAGTTCGTGTAGCAGGGCGCAAGCATCGGCACGCCGACTTGCAACCGCCCCGAAACGCTCGCATTGAAGGCATCCCAGTCCGAATCGCTGACTGACAGTACGGAGCGGCGACCAACAACCCCCGCAGTTACGGACTGCGGCCCAAGAGCAGCGAGCGCCAGTACTCCCAGAGTAAGCGCCATGGTTGCAACTTGCGATACGATTTCGCCAGTCACCGCGCGAGTTGCCAAGGTTGGCTGCAATTGGAACCGCTTCCGACTTCTTTATATCCGGGCCTCAGCTCCCATATTTTCTTTTTCTTTGCACGACTGTGCCCTTGTGGACCTTCGGTCAAAAAGGTCATATGATTGGTGACATAGCATTAGAAGCGCTCATCGGCTTTCCCCTACGGAGTACGAACAACTTCCCAGGTTGGTTCTGATGGAACGTGAAGATGTGGGCATTACAGCCAAAAAATTGGGTGTCACTGCGTCATAACTACGAGCATACGTTGGGTTGCTACACTATGGGATCGGTCTCTCATATATCTAAACCGAGATTTTGGATCTACAGACCACGTCGTGTTTCAGCCTAGCATTTATTAAGTAAAGCTCCTTGACAACATTGGTCTTCAGTATGTTAAGAACCCAGCTGATCAAGTATATGGCGGTCCGTGCTTTTGGTCCCGAAACCCTAGAATTCGACGGCGCTGTGAATGTGGATTCTAAACCACACCCTGCCCTGTGCCGACCCTAACCAAGAGCCCTGAGTAGTAAACTGATGACTACAGTCCAATCTCCAGTTCCTGAAGATCTCACACGGCTAATCTACTTAATCTGGCTCTATCCCCGCCGCTGCTCCCGGTCCAGCCCCATGAATCTTTGGAACTATGCACGGGCTGAAAGCTGCAGAACCGGATCAAGATTATGAAAGGACAGCTGTCCAATTACCGGCTGACTGAGTAGATTGCACACTCTTCGTGAAGCCCGTGGCAAGGCGAGGCTTGTTGGTTCTCGACGTGGGAGGCGAGGCGAGGTATGGGCGTCCGTACCTTCCATAGTAAGAGCTCACGTCCATGTCAACTCTTGCGGCCTAGGTTGTAGGTGCGAGATAGTACTCTTGGGCGTCTAAAATATGGCACCTTAAGCAGTACGTGGTGTGGTGGACATTCTCTCCGGACCGGGGTTAGACGGCGGTTTGCGCAGCTCTTCATGCCATGGTTAACGGAAGGCAGAATGTCTGCAGAAGCAAAGCAGTCCATAACGAATGGGATCACGATATGTCACAGAGTAAAGAATGTATTCATGTCTCATAACATCGTGTAGCCTAGCAACGCTAAGTTAAGCTATGCCCTAAACCAGAACGCCAAAGCCTGTATGATAACCAATCGCTGTCCAATCTTGACTCAAAGGCTCAAATTCGACCGTGCAATGCAATGCATGCTTGCCATGACGGTATTCCAAAGTAGGCTGGTAAGTTTAAAAGAATTCAGTTTTAGAAGGAGAAGACGGGATGGGAACCAAGTGTCAAATATCCTGAATAACAATAACCCTCTCTAAAATCCAATCCACAAGAGCCTGCCCCTCAACCTTCCATTGTCCAGACTGCCACATCCCATCAAGCCAGTACCAAAAACTCTTGCCGCGCGGTCGTAAAAACATCGTCGTATATCGTGCGCCTCTCGCGGTGCTGACAGATAGGTCGTGGTTTACATTGACAGAAGGGATACCCGCAACAGCAGGTGTAGACGCGGACGTGGCGCCACCAGCAGCAGCCATTTGGTGTCGAATGCGCCACTCGTACTCGGCTTTCTCGCCTGCTCGTCGCGCAACGGCTTCTTCGTCTTCATCTTGGTAGAGCTCGCATTTGTTGCACGCTGTGCAGCGGGAGCCCGGGTTAGCGCGGAAGTGTTCGCAGAAATGGCGGTAGCCTTCGTTTTCTTCTTCGTCTTCGTCCTCATCCTGGTCTGGTTGGGGATCGAGGTTGGGCTCGTGAGCTTCGCCGATGCCCATGGGGTTGATGTTTTCTTGGCGTAGAGGTCGTCGGCGGTCGCGGGTTTTTAGTGGTGGCCCAAGAGCTTTCCGGCAGAGGTAGCACATTGAATAGCCGCAGGTACAGGTCAGTTTGTTACAGCCGGAGGACTTGACGAAGGAAAGGCCGCAGCGGGGACAGGTGCGCTTCACTGCGGCAGTGCGGGCGGCCTCGACGGTGGCTCGGAGGTCCAGAAGCAAAGGTTCATGGCAGACGTGCGGGTCACGCCACGGCTTTTGACAGGTGATGCAGCTGGTCCGTCGGCACTTTGTATTCGCGCAGGTAAATTTCTTCATGCGGACTTTGAGGCGCAGGTTTAGTAGAGAGTTGTTGAGAATTGTAGGAAGGGCGGTAGGGTCTATTAAATAGATTATCCCTGCGATCACAAGAAGAAAGGGTATTGCGTCCAGAAATAAGAAAATCATTAAAAGAGTAGAGATAAGTCCGTCCCTGCGGAAGCGCCAATTAACACCGTTTGCGGGGGGATGATAAACGGGATCAACCTCGGCGTAGGAACAAAAAGGACAGCGGATGAGTTTGAATTGGGACCTGAGAAGGGCATCGGATGCAAGCCTTGATTCAAACTTGGAGTACGTCTCCAGGCCAGCCTTGTCGAGAAGTATAGCACGTTTGACTAGATCGGCACTGAGGATACCTTTGCAGGGTTCACTGGGAGACGGCGCCAAACACTTCAATGTCGACCTTTCAACATCAACAGACGAAGCCCAGCCCTGGCCAAAGAGTGCTTGGTGAACAGTATGTCGGATGCAGTTGAAGCAAATGAAGTGCATGCCGTCGGAGCAGATCGCTATCTGCTCAAACGTGGCATCTGTGAAGCAGCACTCGCACTCGTACAACGCATTAGCCGCCTCGGCTTCCTTTTCATTCAATGCTTCAGCCAATTCCATGTCCGCCCGTTCTCGCTCCTCTTGTCGCGCTCGAAGCACCGGCGCTACCAATGATTCATGTAGCTCGCGATCCAGCTCCTCACATCCGGTTTCCTTGAGCCGGGGAACTGGTTCACCGTCCGCCTGACGTTGCCACAGGATGAGAGGATGGCTGTCATCTTTGTCCTTCCTGCGCCTGAACGAAGGAAGCATGTTTTGGAATGTTGCCCGCCAAGTCTTCCGCGAAAGGTCTTGCAAAACAGGCCGAGCACGAAGATAGCAGAAATTCACCTCCGCCAGCACCGCATCCACGGTACTCCGACTCAGCCCGCTGAATTCCTTAACCAGAACACCCCTCACGGCAGCCCTGTAATCCTCCGTCCGGAACCGCTCGTCGGGGGGCACCAACGATCCGGGCGTCTCGGAATCAGCCCCCGCGGCCGCCGGTGCATTTTCCGGTCCTGACGCTGACGGAACGTTCCATCGCCCTGCCACCCATTTCTCTTTATGACGCAGGAGCTGCTCGACGCAGACAGGTAGCCTACTATTGCCATCGAATCGAACAAGCAGCTCGCGGAAGACTTCGATCTTGACGTCAGGGAAGATTTGGACGAGTGTTTCAAGCGCGGCATTAAGTTCTTCCTGCTCCCGCTTCTGGTCTTCGAAAGCTGCTAGGGACGGCCGCGTGCGAGAGGATGAGCTGCCAAATGGGTTATTGCGAAGGGCCTCGCTGAGCGTTGCGGAGTAGCTGGTACTGGCATTTCTTGATCGAAGCGGGGGAGTGGTTGTGCTGGAGCGGGAGAAGCTGGGCACTGATAAGGAGAGCACCATGTTGCATTTGAGTGACAGAAGAGATGCTACATGTCGCCGGGAAAATAACAAGTGGAATAGATGAAGAGGACAGGAGACATAAGGAGAGACGTGGTGAGAGTCTGGTCAGCTTACGTTGTTTGTTTGGCAGGCAGCCGGAACGGCGTCACCTGATCGGACACCACATCCTCTTCAATGTCACCACTTTCCTGGATTCTTGGTCTTCTACTTCAGGAGCCATCATAGTCGTGCTTTTCTTAACGAACCTATATCTTGGCAGCTGCAAGAAGTGCAGATAAGTCGTGCTGGGAGGCGATTCCTGGTCCAAGCACGCACTGCCGCTATATATATTTTTCCTATTGGCAGCAAGGCAGCTAAAATCGGTCTTTACATCGGTTGTGCAAATCATTCAGCAACTATGCCGACCATTCTATGACTTTTCGCAATGGCTATTTCATCCGAAAGGACATGCCCGAGAGGACTGCAGCGTCTTTACGCTTTGTTTGAACCAACGCTGGCACGACGATAGTACGAGTAGTGGCGTAAAGTGCGCATGAACTACACAAATCCATTGACAGTATCGCTCTGCTGGTTCGCCAGCTCGACAAGGAAGACACTCCCTCCAGGATCGACATGATGCTGTTTGCCCCGGCAAGTCTTCTGCTGCGTGAAAAACTGCGATTTGTCGAGGGAGACTATGTATCGGATCAAAAAGCTATAGGGTGGCTCTATGCCATACGGCCAGCAGTTATCGAAAATGACCTTCTCCAGAGCTGGAAGAAATTTGTTTTTCTTGACGTGAGCATTTTGTGGCCATCTCAACGCCGGTCAGCTCGTAGGACATTGCCCTGGCCAAGCGAACCCCAGCTTGAGAATGATGACGTCTGAGTGACAGACAAACCCTGTTAAGGTACTTGTATTGCGCATTGGGATAATCGATAACTTGGGCGCAGTACCATCCATTGCATGAGAAATGTGGCCCTTCACTAAATGTCAGGGATCAGCGACTGCGTGAATATCACAGTGGTGACATCGGAGACGTGGAGTTTGTCGGCTTATGAAACTAACGGGCCTGTGAGACCTCATTGATCATGGTGGACTGTAGCATGGTTTCCAGCGAGGCCATCTTAGCTTTATCCATGATGATACTCCGAGAAACATGAAGCCCTGGGTCCAACTCCACCATGCTCGGGCTATAGACCCTGGGCAGCCCTATCAGCCGGCAAGCTTCTTCAATAATACTCCAAATATCAGAAAGGAACCAGTTGGGCTTAGCTTGACTGAGCCGTTGCGGATATGTCCAGTTGTATACACCAAGGGGGGAGGCCACAGGCGGAAGTCCAGCTAGATACATTGTCTGAAAAGCTTGTTGTGGCGCCAAAGATTATAGGATCGTGATACTGACAACTTCTAGTCATCATCTAGGCATCAGCATTCCATGGGTGAGACAAATGACTGCGATCGTCATATCTACTAAGCCTCCGGGTGTAAGCAGCAGACTGATAAGTTTGACCAACACCCTCGCAAGATGTAATGCCATGCCATGGTCTGCACATTACTCATTACGCTCTCGCGAACATAACCAAGGCCGTTGCTCTTGCAGTAGTACTATTCTGCTCTGGTGTACAGAGTGCGCACCTCAACATTACACTGGATGACTGGAGCTCCGTACGGTCTGCAAACAAGTTTACGGCACTCACATTCTGACTCGCTATCACAGCTGCCTCCATCCCCCGATCTTAACTGAGGTCCCGTGCTTTCAGAACTACACATGCGCCAGGTTAGAAGTCCCGCTTGATTACTGGGATCCCTCCCGGGGAGTCACGGCCGTCGCCTTCCTCAAGCTTTCCGCTACTAATGCAACAAGCAACACCCGCAGTCTGCTTATCAACCCAGGTACGTAGATATTTGCTTTTCTAAGAGGCCGTGGTCCAGCTCCCTACTAGCCCAAGAATACTAGGCGGGCCCAGGGGCTCAGGTATCGAATCCATCTTCTCGCAAGGCCTAGCATTGGCGGGTCTTCTGCAAGGCCAGCATAACATCGTCGGCTTTGACCCACGCGGGGTTGGTCTTAGCGGTCCGAGTGTGGACTGCTGGCCTGGAAACCCAGAAGGACGAGCGCAGTTTGAGAGCTCTACTTCCCGGAAATCTACAATGCCTCTTCCACCGCGGTAGGCAGGCAGTTTGCGGCCGCAGAGATATTTGGCGAGGTCTGTAGTTCCATTGTCGGTGGCTTGAATGGCTCTGCAGCGTTTGTGAGCACGCCGGCCGTGGCGCGCGACATGCTTTCATTCGTCGAGGCCGAACAGAAGCAAAGACCGGCGAAGAATGAGAGCGACAACGAACAGGCAAAGCTCTGGTAATACGGTGTGAGCTATGGGACTATGCTTGGAGCGACATTTGCGCATCTCTTCCCTGACCGAGTCGAGAGGATGGTTCTGGACGGAGTCGTAGATGCGGAAGACTACTACAGCCTCGGGTGAAGGTCCAATCTCTACGACGCAGACAAGGCACTCCATTCATTCATCGAGTCATGTTTTCAAGCTGGGGGAAAGGAACGCTACGCATTCTGGGGCCCGTCTGTACACGACATCAGATCCCAACTCGACGCCCTCTTGCAAAACCTGAAATACAACCCTATTCCTTTTCCACCGAGCGTTACTACCTGTCTTTTACCAATGCTAGCAACCTATTCCGATCTCAGTTCATCTTTCAAGCCATGTACATACCGGCCGAGAGATTACCCAAACTCGCAGCTATCCTGGCTGGCCTAGAACAGAGCAATACGACTGCCTACGCCATCGCAGTGACCGGCGGCACCATCCCTGCAAGCCCGTGCAACTATGCCCCGAGCACGGCGACAAGGGACGTCGACACTCTGAAAAAATGTGTGGACGGTGCCGGTGAAAAGCGGTTCAGGAGCATTAGCCAGTTTGAGGACTATGTGGATGTCCTAACGTCGCAAAGCGAGTTCTTCGGCGAGGTCTGGCCAAATAACGCTAATGGTGTCGCTTGCAGAGCTTTTGAAGTGTCACCGCCAGAAACGAAGAAGCTCAAAGGTAAGCCTGGATATTGACCTAAGAGAACTTCCCTGGCGATTATCTCAAGGTTCTCTAACCCTGTTTGATCAGACACAATTCTCGACAGCCGACAAACAGCAAGTCGAATCCTCTTCGTGACCACCGAAGTTGACCCCGTCGCTCCAAAGAGAGGGTACGTACGTCCTTGATCAAAAACAGTATCCTGAATACACTCTCCTCCGAACTCTGTTAATTCTGCTCAGTGCCAATAAGATGTCCTCCGTTTTTCCCGGCTCCGCAGTTCTCATCCAACACTCAGTCGGACATACTGCGTTTCTCAGATTATCGATCTGCTTCGCGCGACGGATCCGGGATTATCTGCTGAGTGGGCAGTTGCCTCCCCCGAATAGTACGTGTCAGGCCGATGCAGAGCCCTTTTGGTGAGAATTTCGCTGCTAAGTCTGGGTATGGATTTGGGGGTTGGTTGGTTCCTTTGTATAGGGCTTGTCGGAATTATCAATTCTTTGCACATGAATGTATGTAATGGTTTTCCGGAGGCAATTTAGGCTCGGATAGTCTTCGTTATATCGGTGGGTGAATCCTTGTACCCGCCAGCTTCGGTACCCAAACTGGTATATGTATTCAGAGGATGATATAGATACAGTTACACCACGGATTCCGCCGACACCGTCCTCTCGTTCCTCTCCTTTTCGATTTCTTTTTCTGTCAAAGGCTCCCTATCCGTCACATCCAGTGTCCCAGCCTCGGAAATCCTCTCGATTTTCAGAAACGGTACAAGGAGCAAATTCACCCCTGCAATGCCGACCAACATCCAAAAGGCCGCTTTATACCCGCCTAGCCCAGTGTCATCACCTCGTGTAGTCTGCTTCTGACTCCCGGCATAGTATACAGCCGTCGATATACTCAGCGTGATATTCGAGAGTAGCCTGTTGACTGCGCTCAGGATCCCACCAGCGAGAGACTGTTGTTCGCGTGGCAGAGAGGACATCACGTAACTCTACACGCCCATTAACATTTATTATTAGCATACTGAAACAAGCAGTGCAGATTTAAGGGAGCATACATTCGCCACATTAAACTGCAAATCGGCGCCAACGACCGCCAGCAAAAGTGCGGGAAATACAAACGCCCAGTAGTAGAGTCTGATCTCCTGCAGCAGGGCTAGTAGCAAGAAGCTGCCTAGGTACGAGATCGCACCAACGCCCATAAGCACCCTATGCGAGACGCGATGTAGGATGAGACTACAGACGAAGTTCACAAGGAGCCCGTTGATGTTCTGCGGGAGGAGGTAGATCGCGATCCAGAGGGAGCTGAGAGACTTCACGCGTTGCAAATATAGGCAGAGCCAGAAGGAGGAAGCCGTGAATGCGGCGTTGCCGGTAGCGAGGAGGATTATTACCTATTTATTTGAGGTATTAGCTGGAATGGTTTGACTTGGAGGGTAGGGAAGGCTGAAGTACGAGAGAAAAATTCCGGTCTTTCCAGATATACAACGGCATCAAGGGAAATTTGTAGACTGATTGCCAAAAAATGAAGGCGGCTAGGAGGACAACTCCTAGAACCAGCATGACGATCACATAGGGCGTAGCCCAGCCTTTGGGGGCTACGTCAGTGAGGCTGTACCCATAATCAGCATCACATCCCCCTCAGAGAAATGACAGGAAGAAGGGAGGTAGAAGACGCACGTCAATCCAGCCGACACCAACGACACCCCCGCGGTAACGAGCAACGCCCCCAGAAGATCAAACCTCTTCAGCGCCTCCCACCCGGACACTCCTACCCCCTGACTCCCAGCAGCAGCAGGGCGAGTTCCAATCTTCACATCGCTCGGCACTGTAAACGCAACGAGGCCCGCAAATCCCGCGCAGAACACACAGAATACCCAAAAGCACACTCTCCATCCACTCCCATTCCCAGTCGCTTCTGGGGAGGCAGTGGTGCCTGAAATCTCAAGTACAACCCCGGCAACAAATGTCCCAACCACAAACCCCAGCGGATTCCCAGCACTGAAGCACGCAAACGCCCGGTTCCTTCTCTTTGAAGGCTCGCTATACACAGCACCCAGCTGTCCCACAGCGGGTGAAACAGCAGCTGCACTGAACAGACCGATCAGCGCCGTGAAGACGATCAGGGACGGTCCATCAGGGGCCCATCCCGCTGCAAAGACGGCGAGCGTTGTGCAGACCATGGCTGCTAGCGCCATGTTCTTACGTCCGATTGTGTCGGCGAGGGTGCCGAAGGGGAGGACGAAGGCACCGCTCGTTAATCTTCCACCCTACATCAGTATGGGATAATGATATTGTGGAGATGAAGGCGATAAGGACGTACAGGCAAGCAGACGTGATCCAAACAACCTGCCCGTTCATCTGGAGGTCCCTACCGATCGTATCGGTCATCACGGTCGCCATACCGGAGAAGATGGTCGACTGGGCAAAAGCAAATGTGACGGTTAGGACGAAGAGGCATTCTGTTATCGTATTGGAGAAGTATGGGGATGGCATCGTGCGCTTTTTTTCCTTTTTTCGAGGCGAGGCAGTAACAAAACGGTCATATAGAGCCGCTACAGCGGGAGTGATTAAACGGAGGGAATGACACAAATATGTTCCAGATTCCAGGCGACTCGAAATCCGAAATGTTAGAGGGCAACAGTCCGCCATGGCCATAATCGTGGATCTCTCACGTTCATTCCAGTTGCATGCCGTGAGATTCTCCATGCATGCGTACAGCTGTAGATCATGCTGCTGCTCGCGCTGGCGGTTCAATAAGGTTTTCAGCTGCATAAGTATGGAACCTTCAGAGAATTCTGATGCGGTCTCGCCTGGATAATTCGGCAGTTTGTCCAGGGCCCATAAATCATATACTATTCTTCCAAGCCTCGTGTTGAAGCTTCAGAGGGTTGAAGAACCTGCAGTGAGTTCAACCTAAAGGACTTAGAATTGAAGCAGTGCTCAGTTTCAACCTTCAGTTTCCAGACAGCAATACCTTTCAGGCCAATACTTACGCAAGGGGGACTATCGCTTACCTGCAATTATGTCTCGATTCAACTCATGTTTCAGAGTCTAGACGGGGAGTCTACTCGCATCCGCTTGACTAGCGGTCTATATTGGCGGTGAAAAGCATTGGGAACATTAAGAGTCTTGGAGCAGAAATGGCGACAGTAATGAATGCCTTAAGTCAACAGCAGGTAAGCATTGGCCTTGGTATCAACTCGGTAGGTAGGTATGTCTCAGAAAAGTGCATAACCGTGCACAGATGATCAATCCACCGGCCAGATTCTATATACTCCGCTGATTGTGAATTTGCCGCTTCGGATCCCAAGTCGTTCATATATATAGCCTGAAGGAGTCATTTGGTACGTGTGCAGAAAGGGTCTCTAGTGTCTAAACGTCGGACTTAGAGCTCCTTTTTTAGGAAGTGCTCCGGCTTATGCGTCGTCTCATAGTCAACGTGGACATAAGCCCGCTCAACATCAGGCAAGGACTCGAGTTTTGTCTGCAGCTCCTCGGCAACATCGTGGGTGGCGCGCAAGGAGTCTGACGGGTCCATGACAATATCGACCTCGACAACTAGACGGGGTCCCGAAGTGTACGCGCGGACAGTGTCGATAGCAGTAATGAGTGGTGAGTGAGTCATTGCTGTATATGTTAGCATCACCACCATTTATCATCAAGTGACAAAAAGTTAACGAGACATACAGATATAAGTGATTAACTGCTGCATTTTCGTATCCGCCGTGATACCAATCAAAAGCTGGAACTCATGATACGCGGTGTGAAGCCAGAGACCGCTGATCAATACGGAGAGGATGATAGCGCCCATTGGGTCTATCCACCAGCGGAGCTTGCTACCGCCGACAGAGGTGAGAATACCGAAGCCGTTAATTAAGAGGTCGTTGCGGTGGTCTTCCCACAGAATGCGGATCTGGGAAACCTGGTTGCGCAGCGCGAAGCAGTACAAAAAGAGGGAGAACTTGGTGCAGAAGGCGACAACTACGGCAATGACGGACGGGAGATGGAAGTCGCCCGTTTCGCTGTCCGAGCCACCGACGAGGTCGCGGATTGAGAAGGCAATGAGCAAGAGCGAGACTGCCGTCATGAGGAAGCAGAAGCAGATATTGCCAGCCGTCTCGATACGGGCTTTTCCCGCAGGGAACTTGCGGGGGTCAACGCGGTTGACCGTCTTATTGCACAGCAGGAGCGTCAGGTTCGATAGAGGATCGAAGACCGAGTCCGCCATGGTTGTGAATAGCGAAAGCGATGATGACGCAATAGCACCATACAGCTGCAGGATAGAAAGCGCCACGTTCGCCGCGAAACTGCCATAGATCGCAATCTTGTACTTCAGCTGGTTGTTCGTGTTCAACTCTCTCGCGTCCCGAACATGCTCTTCAACTGGTTTGAGCATTCGCTCAATATTCTCATTCTGCGTCAGGTAGAAGCCCTGCAGTTCCTTTCTTGCCATGGAAGTCTTGAAACTGCTTAGCGTTGGGACCGTGGAAAGCGCAGAGGAGGAGCGTGCTGGCTGTGGGGTTGCCGTCGTGGTATGCCCATGGCGCTTGCGCGAGGTGTTGGCTAGCGGGTGTAGTGCCTGAATTTCCGCATCAGATTTGAGTTTCGACGCTAGCTGATAGGGATCATTCTCTTCCGTGTATCGGGGAGGCTGACCCTCCTCGTCAATATCGTAGCTGGAGCGGTGTTGGGCGGTTGGCTCTTCTAGGGCGGTGGTCGTGCCTTCGGTGAGGTTGTGGTCACGGTGTAGGCTAGATTGGAACGGGGAGGGGTGGTGCGAGGCGCTGTGCCGGAAATGGCTGTCTTCCATGGCGTATTGTAAGAGAGCTAGCTGATCTCTAGCTAGAGCATAGAATTAGTGTTTCATCAGTTGAAGGAGGAAGGTCGCTGTTTCATGAGCCTTTGGCACATTTTCAAGGGACCATCACGTGGATCTATCTTATCAGATCTAGGATGCTTGGCAGGGCCACAGGTAGACTCTGCTCCGGTAACGGCAAGGCTATGTTACAGGCCTACGAAGTACTCGAGAAGAAAAAAAAAGAAAAAAAAAGAAAAAAAAGAAGAGGACCGACAGAATTAGTATTATATGCATCATCAAGCTTCATTAGCATTAAGAGCGGCTCTTAGGCCACATGGTGTATAAGCATCAGCCCGTCAACTACCCACGCAAAACCAGCAAGAACACCACTGCGGAAAGGAACGCCTGCCTAGGAATTAAGGGGTGACAAGTACTATATTCGACATGAAGTTAGTCCTGTTTGTGTGCGGTGCCATCCCGTCTACAACTGGATCGTCATGAGTCATGCACAAGTATTTGTAGCGGCCAAGCACATGGCTTTCGGAATGCGGGCACGATAAAGCGACCACAAATGTCGTGTTCGTCGCGGAAGTGAACCCTTGAAGTCAAAGCGGTATTAGAACCACATGATCCCGACCATAAGAGCGACCACAATTGCCATCGAGCTCCCACAAATATGGTCTGAGTCGCGTCGGAACCCGGCATACTTGGACTGGCCAGTAGTCATCTCAAGTGAATTGGGCGATAGGGTCCGTTGCGAATCTATCTGCCGTGGGGTTTGGCCTGGCTGATCTAGATTCGTGCTCAGTGACTCTTTAGTCGAGGCACGATCCAGTTCTTCGAAGAGCTCCAGGTGTCTCTGCTCATCGCTTGTGTGCGGGGCGGGATATTTGGGTATCAGATTTTCATTCGGGTTATGGACTGGCGATCGAGTCGTCCAGATGCCCAAGAAACGTGCTCCGGAATTGCAGACCTGCTGCCATGTCTCACGTACCAAAGCGGGCACCCTGGATGGCCAAGAATCATCGTTGAAACGTTTCGCTGGCGCCCCATCGGACAGCTTTTCCGGCGTAGGCTGATGCTGCAAAATTTTCGAGGACACCGGAGTTACGGACGTATTGGCGAGAGTCAGCGTAGAGTGTGCAGTAGTATCATCGACGTGATTATGCCGCGGCGGCAGCGGTCGAGACATCTGCTGATCATCCCAGCGCCTGATGAACTCCTTGAAAGCGCTCACCCCTCGCGTTATGCTTGACGGCCCTTTAGTCGCCGAGTAAGTGAGGGGATCATTTCCAGCCTCGATACCAGCCTCAAACAGACTCCGCGGAGGCGTATGTGCCGCCGACTGATGCGGCCGAGCATCGCGTTCATTGTCACTACAGGACCAATAAAAGTCGCCAAAAAACCATGGCCTGCAGTGGCTGCCGGTCACAGCCGACCGCGATCTGGAATCAACCGTACTAGAAGCATTCTTGACGCGGGGGGAGGAATCTGCCAAACCGGTCAGCACGGAACCCTTCCACTCACGAGGAGCTAGCCGAATGCTTAGGCAAGGGGTAATAGATCTGTCAGATTCTATACATACATCGACTGTGTCCGTGAATGTCACCGCGGGGAAGACCAAGATACGTAAAATGAGCGCTGTAGCTGTACCCGTAAAAATTCCATTCCTTCGCAAGCGTCGGCACCAGGCTGAGCAGGGAGAAAATAAGCAGGGCGAGAAACGGGACAGCACCGGGTTTCTGCAGCCCCAACCGCATGATCCTCGCTCGCTCAGAGTTGAAGCCTCCTGCGAGGGCCTCAATTCGCGGTGATTATCCTACTTGCTTGGGAAGCTTCCAGGACAAGCAACTTCATTGCCGGGTAGCACAATGTCCAGACCGTTTGAGCGTGGTGTGCCTTTTGAGTCCTCCTCTTCTTGCAGTTGTTTTTCCTGTGGTAATCCAGCACTTTTTCTCTTCGCTTGGAACACAGATTGATGGTTGTTTGGCTAACGCGAGTCAAATCAAAATTCCCAGTCAGGATCGGTCGCAGTCGGTCGGCCACGGTCGGTCGATCGGTCGGGTCGATCGGGGTGCAAAACAAAACAGCCCGGCCACGATCGATAAACAGTCGTGATGCGGATCAAGGTAGTGGGGGAGACGCACTGCAGGGAAGAGAGCTCTAGATATGAATGGCCAAATGGATGCTGCCTATCGCACTGGCAACGAGAACCCTGGAACCCTAGAGATCGGAGGAGGGCGATTGGCAGAGATTGCTTGCAGACTCAGGGTGGAAGGTGACTGACGTCAACCTTAGGAGAGCCTGGGTAACTCCAGCTTCGAGATGCAACCGGACGATAAGCCCGCTGGTGCAGCTTGCATCTGCCAAGAAAGCGAATTACGAGTCCTCGAGCAGACAAGCTAGATTATTGGCTGATTCGCCGATAAACAGCAGTTCAAGCCGGACAAGCAGCCGCCAAATTCACAAATTCCCTGGACGGGACTGGTGGCCTGAGCCATAAGGCCTCCACATGACTGCCTCAAAAATTCCGCTTAAAGCTACATAGGTCACGTAGGAAACAAGAGCCAACCCTAATGCATTGGTACATAGACGGAGTCGAAAGATGTCAGAGAGCGCAGGAAAGGTATATAAATCTGAACATAACAAAATACACAGGAAGTCAAACTGCTCCTCGAGATTTCGTGGCCTGTGGTACCATAAACTGTCGCAACATTGCTCATTAAAATACACATAACTCATAACCGGCATTACGCATCAAATCGGATTCAACATAGTCGGGTTGGGCATAGCAGCCGGTGAGTAGCCGCCCCGTGGGGTCTTTGCCGTCCTCGGGGATGGTGGCATAGGTGTAGTCGCCGCCGTTCTTGGGGACGTCTTCCTAGCAGTGGGTGTTCGATTTCCCTCACTGCGCGAGCTCTCGGCCCTTGGAGTCACGCTTCGAGTCGTGCTTCCACCACGACTGCTCCCTTTGGCAGATCGCTTGACCATCTTGCCGAGCAGTCCCACGATTTCAGCAGCGTCCTCGAAACTTTCATCGTCCATGCCTTCTTGGGCGTTATACACGTCTGCAATCGCCTGTTTTGCCAGCTTACGGCTGGCACTGACATCGTGTAAGCAGTCGTAGAGATACGCGGCGTATTCGAGCTTGACGGAAAGGCGAAGAGGGTGGGAGCCGGGGAGGAATCGTTCGGCGAGAAGGGCGGCATGGTTGAAACATGCAGTGGCGGTAGGGGTATAGTCGATGGCAGGTAGGAGAAAGGACGAGAGCGGCCGGGGTGTTTGAACTGGTGCCAATCCAGGAGGGGCCTGTGGTACTTTCAAGTACCCTCGTGAAGAATCCTCTGCGACTTCCGGCGGCCGATTGGGCACGGATATAACCTCGGGCTCTGGCTGAAACGATAACCTGGAATTCTGGCCTTTTGGCGACCGTTCAGTTTCCGCCGCCTCATTGGAGATAGTTGCGGTGCTGGAGAGGCTGCCAATTCCGGGAGAGTGGACGGCGGGCTGATTATGGAACAAGACGAATATATGGTAGAATGATGCCCTGAGTTTATATGCTAGGATCTTCAGTTCCACGAAACCTTCCACCAGTGGGAGGACGAATTCTTCGAGAATCAGCAGGCCTTCGCGCGAAAGCCATATAATGTGATAATACAGCTGGAGGGATTTGGTTTCACGTGTCGGATCCAGTCGCCGTAGTCGTCGCGCGCGAAGTAGTTTGTTTGATAGCATAACCGACAACCCTAATAGCTTATATAACATGGCTGATAGGAATGGGTTCTCATGGCCCGTCACTGCGGCAAAATTGCCTAAGGCCTTCTGGTCCACCTCAGCTGAAGCCATCCAAAAGTCTGGGGATGCTGGCACTCCCTGGATGTAACCGCTAGAGCATTAGCGTCTTCTGTTTCCAGTTCGACATGATGGGACGCAAAAGGCAGTGCGCCTCAGCGGTACGCTGCAATCACGAATTTGACGGAAAGTGGTCTTGCTGAGTTTCAGGATAGGTGATATACAATCTTTGCAATACAGCGCCTCCCAGCTTGCGTATCTGGATAGCACAGTGTGCCAAAAAGAGCAGGTGTGGCTTACCTCTAAGAGTCGATAAACAGGGACAATCTGGATCTAAATCATATAGCTTTCCATGCTCGTGTCCAACGCTTAGAAACAAGTAAGAGCAGGTTCAATGCGCTTATGCTTGACTTGGAGTGAGTACTTCGTGGATGACAAGGTCACATCCGCATACCGTGGCGCGTATTCCTTGCCTTTAGCTTGCACCCTTCGTAGATTCTGACTCGGACTGCCTCTCCACTGATATCGGTAGACGGGAAGGCTGCGAAGTGAACACCTCCCTCAAACCCCAAACGATATATTACAGCAAAACAAAACAATTGAGCCTCCCAAACTGCGAGGGATATGTTGTACGGCGCAGACCGCAAGCGGAACACCAAAAAAGCGGAAATTGCGACAGAAAAAAGAGGTAAAAAAAAAAAAAAAAAGAAAGCTTGTCTCAAATATGGTAAGTGCTTCCCAGTAATCTTAGGGTGCGTCCAATTCGGGCCCTGGTGAAAGGGTTAGATGTACTCGGCTATCGTCGATCGATTGGCACTGAGCACGATCTAGGATGAGATAAGAGGCAAATTTTAGTTCTCCAGGGACTGCAGTGTCGGAGAGAACACAGTAGCGAGGGAGGAGAAGCACAGTTTGTGATTGAAGAGTCGAAGAAAGCGTCGATTCATTGTGAGACTCCAAGGCGGCGAGGCGAAATGGTCGCCTGTTCTTTGCCAGCAGTGAGCTGGCAATTGACGGTAATTGCTACCTGGCAAGAGCAGAAGGGTTAAGATGGCAATAGACGAGTCAGGGGGTTTAAAGAACCGGGCTCAGGAGGACAGGCAGCCGGTGAAAGCAGTTGGGCCCAAGAAAAAGGAAGGATATCAGCCACAATGGATGAAAAGTGGATTCCGTAGTCAGAAATCAAGGCGCAAAAGCAAGAGGCAATCAGAGAGCAAGCGAGAATCCTCTGCCGCAATAGAAGATCCTGGCTAGCTTGGGCAGCTCGAGCGATGCGGAGCGCGGTGACGTTGAAATTGAATCGTTGTAGATCCACGAGATCGCATACCGGCCTATAGATGGCAAGATATCTAATGAGGCTTCTTTCCCCCGGATTCATACGCATCGGGCGCGAATGAAAGGACCAAGGCGTCACTAGAATCTCAGAGATCTCATATCGTCATCTCCAACATCTCTCAGAAAGTGGCAATGGCAGACATAGCATGGGACGGGTGACGGACAACGCATCGACCGTCTAGTTCGATACGTGTCAGAGTCCAACTGCAGAACTTGCCTGACCTTGCAGCGGCTAACCAGCGATGGCCCAGTTCGAGTGGGCCGGCTTAACTTCAATCGGAAGACCCAGGGCGCCGGACGGCACGAATAATGCCACAGCGGCCATGAAAGCGAGACGCAGAACGCTGTGCCTGACCGCACCGTTCATGTGGAGGGCAACCTTAACCCGCGCGCTTCTTCTTTAGCCTGGAGCGAGGCGAGACAAGCCGAGACTCGAGATTCGAGTTTCGCCTGGCGAGCATCAGGCGGAGCTGGACCTAGTCAGAGTAGGTAAGACTGACAGTTGGCAGCGGTTGCCAGCGTGGCATCGGGGATAAACAGCAAATCATGTCACCGCCATCTTGACTGACAAAGGCGCCATGATCCCAGAAGACTGGTTGACTTGCAAACGCAGCCATGAGTTTCAGTTGGGGATGAGACGGGAAGACAACGAGAGACAAAGCCTCGCTCTGACGGCCAGCGTGAAGCCATCGAGCATTTTAGCTCGAATTGCAGCAGACACGGGACTGAGGCTCAGCCAATGTGGGTTAATTCCACATCAATTTATTTTCATAAGTTACTGTATTAGTTTTAATTTTAGTAACTAAGAGGCGAAGTGGGTTTGGCATATAACCGTTTCTTCGCGAGGGAATTCGATATTAGCAGCTTCGAGCTCAACACACTGATGGGACCTGCCTCCAGTGCCCTTCAAAGCGAATATACGGTCTTGCCCCCCAAAAATAAAAATAAAAATAAAAATAGAATTCTTGGATCCGATGAGAGGTCTGCGAATGTCTCTGGCTGGATAGGAATTGAGGATGGAGCGTCGAGGAAACAGCGCCGACCAGACCATTCTCGCCGAGCCGTCCCGTTACGAACTGATGCTCTACTGAGGACTCGTATCCCAGGCCAAGCACAAGCCCCAGCCGTCGAGCCTAACTGGAGCGGGCGCCCTCGGTATCCTCTCTTCAAGAGTTGGCACGAAAACTCGCGAGGCGACGGCCACTAGAATCGACCTCTGTCGCCTCCAATCTCCTCCCAGTTGCGACTCGTGAGATAGCGGTGAGGTGAAGACTACCTACGATCGATCTGGTGAAACATAGGTCTGAACATACTATCAACCCAAGGGAAAGGCAATGCATAATCAAGATCTAATAGAACCCGCTAACTAGATCAAGGCCACGCCAAAGCCAGGAAATACACTGTTACAAAATCATAATGCAATGCCGTATCTAGATCTGAATGTCGTCAAGTTCGTCATCACCCAAAAAGCTAACAAATGCTCTGTCCAGGAATGTCCTCCACAAGCGGTTTATGCGCGGTTTCTTCGTCTTATTCTTCGGTTTCGTATAATTTATATTTGTAGTATCTGGTGATTTATTTTCGTCATCGTCGTCGGCATCAGAATCGCTGGTGAAGTTGTCCGCGCGTGGATTCTTGCTCGCAATCCGCTTGGCAAGTTGGAAGTAACTGCGCACGGTTAGGTCTTTCATGCTGTATATGCCATCGTCTCTAGTATCATATTCGATTTGGTATATGTCGATGTTGATTGGTTTGTTCTTGGCTTTGACGGCAGGAGAGCCCTCTTCCTGGGTTTCGGGAGCGGCTGCCGTCTCGTAGATGTCGGTAAGGTTGGCATAATACTGGGCGTATCTAAGCCATGTAAGTGGCTGGTTTGAATACGCAGGACCAGGGAGGTCGGTTCTAGACGGCTGATCAGGGATCTTGAAGTTCGGCTTCTTCTTTTTCTTATGTTTCTTCTTCTTCTTTTTCCCCTGTTGGTCAGCATTGTCGACGTTGTCGACATGGTCTAAAGAGTTGCGCTTCACTTCAGCCCAGTCAAGCGACTCAAACGAGTCGTCAGTATACGCAGTGTCGGCCCATAACTTGACACCCTCCAGGCCCGTGGTGTTGTACTCGACAACTCTCAGAGTCGGGAAGTAGTTGGGCACAACGCTGGGAGAAACCAGCGAGACGCTGTATCGCTCTGCGTATGGGCCACCAATCTTCTTCAGGAACCGCCGTTCCTTTTTGCCGAGGGCATCCAGGTTCCAGTCGTCAGATAAGAGGATATCGGAAGAGTCGCCACCGGGCGGGGACGGCATAGAATCCCATTCCTCCCTCAAGCTCGCAAGGTAGTCTGTGCGAGACTGCACGCTGAAGCCGGGGTCACTTGACGAGTCTTCGCTGGCCGCGACGATGTCCACATCATGGCTGTCTTGCAACATGAAGTGGTCGACGTTCATATGGCCGTAAACACTGCCCACGACGACGTCGCGGAACCGATTCATGAACAGGGTGTACTTTTGCCAGCAGCTTTCATCCCAACTCCGCTTGCTACCCGATCTAGCCGGGGGCACATGCCCGATGAGTATCGCCTTCATACCGCGCTGTCGTAGAATCTCCAGTTGCACACGAAGCCACTCCATATGCTCAAACCCCGGCTCCGACGGCATCGCACAGCCGTCGACAGCAGAGTTGGACTCATAGAAGTACATGGTGTTGAGGCTGAGAGCGGCAAGCTTGTTGGGGATCAACTCGGCCGAAAACCACCCGCCTTCCTCAAAAGTGTGTCGCTGGGCCTCAGGAATGAACTCGGACCAGACTTCCGTAAACTTCCTTGTCCATCGATTCGGGGCTTCTCTGAAGATGTTGTGTGGCATGATATCGTTGTTGCCAATCGTAGGGATGACCGGGATAGAAAGACCGCGAGCAGCACCCGAGTCTTCAAAGACTTCAATAAACTTGGCCGCCAAAGCCTTATTCAAATCGATTATCTCGCTGGCTGTCCGAGGGATTTTCTCATCGTTGTCATGTCGAGCAGAGTCGCCAGTCCAGAGCACAAAATCTATTTTGCCTTTCAGGTTCTTCTCGATCCACCGGAATGTTTCGTCAATCAGAGCCTGCGGGGAGTCGCAATCAGACCCCTCTGCCCCCAGACGACCAGCGGAGCCCGAATCTCGGTGACATAGAGTCTCCTCTGACGTTCCTTTTCGGTAGTGTGTATCTAGATGGAAATCTGGAGGCGGTCAGCCTGAGGCCTGTCAATGGAAAGGAAAGAATGACTGCAAGCAATACCTGTCACATGAAGGAATCGTCCGGAAAGTTGCCTCGAGGTCTCAGACTGATATGGCTGACTATCGTGATTCCCCAGAACCTGTTGTTCTGACACCGGCACGGCCGACGCGCCGACAACAAGTCCTAGGCCGTAAAGAACCGCGACTAGAGGCAGTGGTATCATTTTTTTTTAGGCGTTTCGGGCTCCGTCAAAGCGGGCCAAGTGTCGAATATTAAGAAGAATCAAGCATTTAAAGGTGAAAGGCCAGACATAGGTAGTCAGGAGATAGATATGAAGTGGAACACTCGAGATCGTGCCAGCAAGGGAAAAAAATATTGGGGGCGGGCCTACGTCAGTGACCAGGACTAAATCCTCGAACAAGGGCCCGATCAGGGAAAGCGTCCGCTAGCCCCAGGGATGATCCAGCCTTACGCGGTCCAACGTCGGTTGCTTTCTCCTTCGCCTTTATACTGAGCGTCTTCACGCTCAGACTGAGATTGCAAGTCTTGACTTCAGATCGTGCTGGTCAGACGAGCAGATTCCCCTCCTAAATTAGTGAAATGTCTTTGTACCGGAATCGATCTCTTGATGGCGACTCCCCACTCTTTTTTCGTCGGTGGTCCACGTGCGCCGTTCTTTGGACTGGATCGCCCAAAGAATATCTGCTGATTGCTGTTGGTCGAGGACCTTGTGAGTCTCATGGGAGTCTGGTTCTTCCGCCACATTTCTAACACTTTTGGTCACAGTCCACTAAGCCACGCCCTCCCACGTCTCGCTTCGGAAACACGAGATTTTCACTACCCGCGTGTCCATTAAGGCACCGGACGATCACTCTTCCGCAATTGGTGGCGCGGCCCGTGTGAGGCTGTCTGGTGATGGAAATTTCTCGGTCCTCGCAGGTCGGGGCCTGGACGTACCTCTGGTCCTGGTCAGTAGGAAGACCTGCAAGAAGGCAGTCTTAGTCCTCATGCATGGACTTTTGACAGTCTTGGGAACGTTGGACATCCCCCGCAGAAAGTGCTGGAATCAGGGCTGTCCAACTGCGCCGCCAAGGTCACCAATATGGAGCTTCCCTGCAGACACCGCTTGTAAAGACGTCTATGCACAGCGGTATCCTAGACTGTAGTGCTTAATGCCCTTATAGAATACTCGCCCTCAGTGTTGACGATGAAGCCGGATACTGGACCTACTTGCGGCTGTGGCTCAGATGGTCACGCCGCGCATGCACATTACGCTTATAGTCATGACTATTCGCAAACCATAAAATAGAGGACACAGGTATAATCACTGAGAATGCACTTGAATATGCTAGCGATTTTTCTTTATTTGGAGTGAACAAATAGTTGGCACGTTTTGCTGTGTAGTGCATATCACTTTGAAGTTCTTGATATTTGGAGGGTAGTTGCCATTAGGCAGAGATCTCGAGCAGTAAGCCGCCAGAATAACAATTCTCCTAGAGCTCTTGGATCTATATACACGCTACCCCGGAGGACAAATACGTCCTGAGTAGCAAAGGCTAGTTATACAGCGCAACTGCACATATATGTCTTGAAAAATATCGAATTGATCCCAACGCCACTAATGTACAGACGCATCTCTCATAATACCACCCGTCCCGATGCAATCAGAAGTCCGTAACACGACCTCCATAACTCCAGTCTCCGCCAGCACCCCATCGCAGCGGCTCATTCTTCGGCCCCCCAATCTCGCCAGTCTTAGGGTTCTTCTCGCCCTCAAATTCCGGCTTGAGTCCACCTTTCGCGTCGGGATGAAGCTCCTCTCCGTCACTGCTTGCCTGAGCCCTCGCGGGTTCTGAGTTCGGCGATTGGTTGACCTTAGGCGTGCTAAAGGCACCGGTGGATTGTTTCTGAAGCTGTTCAAAGATCTTTTGCTCTTCTTCGGGGAGTCGTGGTGGCGCAGGGCCTGGACGAAATGCAAACGCGGGCTTGGAGGCGTCCGATAGGCGGACGTGGGAGGTTGAGAAGAGGGCGCGCGTGGGGATGGCTCGGTTGGCGCGAGGAAAGACGCGGCGAGAGATGACAGAAATAGCCATGTTGTCTTTAGTATTGTGTGCTTGTGTTGACAACGTCAAGTGAGTAGTTAGATGAAAGAGTCGAGAGATATTGAAGATGGGTGAAGAATGCGGAGTGGCGGATGGAAGTTGCGGAGGTGCCGAGCCGATATCGCCCATGAATCATCCAACATTTCGACTCGTTTTTGGATGCGGCATTTCTTCGCTTCTCACGCTATCCCCCTTCCCTCCCACTCTTGAACTCGGCCGCACCCGCCAATTGCTTGTCAACTCATCCCTTGCTAAGAGTTTCCGTTGCAATGTCTTTTGTTCGTGCGGCGTCGCGGCGAATGCCGCTGGCGAAGAGACTGGTCTCTGCGGTTGAGTCACCAATGCAGCGCCGGTATGTCTCTGCGACTTTGAAAGCTCAGGTGAGTGAACTCTTCTTGCTTTTATGAAGGCTGGTGTATCTAACAATGTGAAGGGTGCCGTTGTTACTCCTGACCCCGGTGCCGACTCCGTCTCCGCAGCTTTTGTCAACGAGCGCGCGCCGTACCTTGTCCCTACCTACGTCCGCCCGGCCCCGATCATGGTTAAGGGACAGGGGTGTTATTTGTGGGATATGGAGAACAGACGGTACCTCGATCTCACAGCAGGAATTGCCGTGAACTCCCTCGGTCACTGCGATCCCGAGATCTCCAAGATCATCGCCGAGCAGGTGCGCACGCTAGTCTCATACTATACATACAAATATCAGAAGTGCTGACGGGTTAATTAGGCCGAAACCCTTCTCCATGCCTCCAACCTGTATCACAATGCCTGGGTTGGCGCTCTCAGCAAAGACCTCATCATCCTTACGCGCGAGTCGGGAGCCATGCGCGACGCTGCCCAAGTTTTCATCGCCAACTCCGGCACCGAGGCCAACGAGGCCGCCATCAAGTTCGCCCGTAAGACCGGACGCGCCCGCGATCCTTCCGGCGCAAAGCACGAAATCGTTTCCTTCCACAACTCCTTCCACGGCCGTACAATGGGCGCCCTCTCCGCGACCCCGAACCCGAAATACCAGACTCCCTTCTCACCCATGCTCCCCGGGTTCAAATACGGCAAGTACAACGATGTTGCCCAGCTGAAAGATCTCGTGACCGAGAAGACCTGTGGTGTGATTGTCGAGCCCATCCAGGGCGAAGGTGGTGTCAACGTTGCAACACCCGAGTTCCTCTCTGCCCTTCGCAAGCGCTGCGACGACGTCGGCGCCGTCCTGATCTTCGACGAGATCCAGTGTGGTCTTTCTCGCACCGGCAGCTTCTGGGCCCACGCCCATCCGTCTCTCGTCCCGTCCTCCGGCGAAGCTGCACACCCTGACATCCTCACCACCGCCAAAGCCCTCGGCAACGGCATCCCCATCGGCGCAACCATCGTTTCTGGAAAGACTGTTGCGGACAACATCAAGGCCGGCGACCACGGCACCACTTTTGGCGGCAACCCTCTCGCCTGCCGTGTAGCCCACCATATCATCCACCGCCTGGCCTCGCCTGAGCTACAGAAATCCGTCCAGGATAAGTCCGCCATCCTGGTCGCTGGCTTCCAGGCGCTGCAGCAGAAATACCCTGATCTTGTCTCTGAGGTGCGCGGCCGCGGCCTCATTCTTGGCCTGCAGCTGTCGAAAGACTTCTCCGCCAGGGCTGGTGAGATTGTCACTGCCGCGCGGGAACGGGGCATGCTCATCATTACAGCTGGAGAGGGATGTCTGCGGTTTGTTCCTCCATTGACGATTACAGAGGAGCAGCTGAAGACTGCGCTAAGGATTCTGGAGCAGGCTTTTGAGGCCGTGAAGGCTTAAGCTAGCCTTGAGTATGGGGTTGTGTGCGTGCGCACTACGCATATTATGACTTGTATTCCGCTTTGATTTGGTTTGAGTCGATATACCAATTAGCATTACTGCTTCTGGCTTGGTTTAGGGTAGGATAGACATAGAAAAAAGCAGTTGTAACTTCAGCTGTCTCTGCGAGTCCTGATTTGCTCTTGGAATCTGGCATCAGAGATACACTCACAACCTGTTGCGATTACGCGAGATTTGGATATCTCCGTCAAATCTCATACGACAGTAGAAGGTGTTATCTTTCAAATCGCTTAACGATTGGTGACGCTTCCCATAGTTAAGAGTCCGGCCCTAACTTAACTTGCTAGTTTCCAACTGGAATGCAAAGTACGACTTTTTTTTATACCTCATCCATAATCTTCACCAGCTCCGAACACATGATACCAGTACGCTTCGTACCCTTTGGCCCAATGGCAAGTCCGCTTCCTATCAAGTTGTTTATGTTATGAGGCTAGGTGTTGCTGCAAGAGTCAAGGCTCGAGAATATTAAAACCAGGGTAATCAACCCAATAAATCATCAACCCTGCAATGCAGTTAGCCACTTAACACTCAGAGCCACTGAACAAGAGGGGGAGACGTATAAAAAAAGGGGGGGACCGTCCCCCGAAGGGAAACGGCCCATTCACCAGCCCACACCAGCAGAACACACTCCGATTCTTTCTCCAGAGACACAAAACCCGATCAGTTTACCCATGAGTGTCAAACCTACAGGAACTTTCACCGAACAAACAGCAGACAAGCCTAAACTTTGAGCCTCACACGAGAGAGGTCCCGCCATCGTTGGTTCCAGCACCTTCAGTAGAGAGGCACGGAATGGATGGAAAGGGTCGTTGAGTTTGAAGGAAGAGTATCGCAGGGTCTGGACGGTGGGGCTTAGTGAACATGCTTATCGCAGCTGCATCCCTTTCACAAGCTTTTCTGAGAAGATCTCGGCATGTCCGTTTCAGAGGGCATTTTGCTGGAATGCTTGTCGTGGTTTTTCTGCGCCGAGGGACCTGTAGAATCATGTCGCGAATTTTTACCCTGCGGTATATCGACCACTCGTGTGTGACAGAGTACTTCCAGGGACAAGTTTTTCGTTTTCTCTCCGAGACTGGAGGGCGGCCAAAAAACATCCAGAAAAACCGCTTTATTTGTTTCTATCCCAAAGGATAGGTGTCGGAGCCCGTGCGATCAATTTGCAATCTACATTGCAAAGAGACGGTTAACGCAGTGGATCGGACCTTCGATGTACGAAGCAAATCGATGGCTGGTGCCGTGATTTGAGGTGGCTAGCTTTAGAGACAGAGTACGTGGTTGGCGAAGCTGGGTCGGCGGAAAGATCGATACCGGAACGTGACAACAGGCCAGAGTTATTGGGGACAGTTTTGAACTCCCAAGAGTCATACTTGTGAGGAGCAATAGAGAAAACCTTGCTACAATCGAATGCGTTTAGCCGAAGTCTGGGTTCGGTTGATTCAATTGATTCTGGCAAGTGGATCTTCCCTATAGCAGCCCAACTGTATGACCGCGTGTAGGCTAGTCCTCAAGACAGCTGTTGTGTTCAGAAACATTTCGCCTGGCGACATGCAATGTTTCTGCCAAAGATATTTTGGGTCCGCATTGATGCCAGCCAGCGAAATACATCCAAGAATGCTCGATCAATCCGCACGGCTGTTCCTCAGTTTCTAATCTCCAGCATAGACAAACCCATCCCTGTTGATCCGCATGGAGCATCCAGCATAGGATACCGACGCGTGTCCGAGTGGTGGACTTGAAAAACGCATGGTGATCCGTCTTTCAGCTGCCTTTCGGCTCTGGAAGAGCTGCCTTTTGCCAAAATGAATCGGCTAGTCAACAACTCCCATGCTTCACTGCGAGGCGGTTTCAGGACCGACGAAGGTAGCTTAGGGTTAGATTCCCAATTTCAATCAGGCAAGTCGGCGCTCCTACTAGAGCTTTGAGCAGGCTTGATTGAAATCAGGGAGTATGAGGCAGTACGTCTGTAAGGGTGCCTGCAGGCAAGAGGTGAATACCGGCGGGGTTTCGGACACGGAAAGACAGATTTCGCGCGGTAAACGTGTTGTTTGACGAGTATACGTATTAGCGATACCATGAGCAGTGGCAAGCGAGATCTTCTCAGAAAATTGGTTGAGCGGGAGCGATGCGAAAGCTGATGGATGAGTGGGAAGAGGAAGAGAGAGGACGTTACAACACGGCCTGCTTTGGTAAACGCGACGCGTAGTCATGTGATGCAGGGATCTGCGCCTCAAGCTTGGGATTCTGCCGCAGCAAACCGCTTTCCGGGATCCAGGCAGCTGACTGCCGATGATTGACTGAACCTCAACCGCCTCGCCTACTGCCGTGCCTACTCGACCGCTGTATCTTACATATGCTTCGGCCGCAGGCTGGCTGGCTTCGATAGGCTCTACAATTGCCGCGTACCTCTCCAGACTTGGTCTCCGGCATTACAACAATGATGACGAAAACAATCTGCAGTTGTTCCTGATTCGAGAGTTGGGATGTTCTAGCGGCAATTTCTTCATCCGCTCTTTGCGGGGCTTCTGGGGAAGCATGCCTCAGGCACTCAAGGCCCGCTGCCGTGATTGATTGCCGTTCTTAACCTCAGTATCCATTTGAATACCTCCCCTCCTCTTCTTCTGTTACTGCTCCTGATGTGGCGTGTGACGACTTCGTCTCCTCGATATCTCCGTCAATTGCGACCAGTCACTCAGTCAGTCAGGATGAAGCATCATTTGATGGTGGGCACTTGGACCCGTCCAGGCCGCATCTATACAGTTGCTTTCGATGACGAGGCTTTGACTCTGGAATTGGTTAAGAAGACTGACATTCCAGAAGCTGAGCCGATCTCATGGATGACTTTCTCTGTATGTTCTTCATTTGGTACTTCATTGGCGTGTCTAACCAAAGCAGCATGACAAAAAAACCATCTATGGTGCTGCCATGAAGAAGTGGAATAGCTTCGCAGTCAACAGCCCTACCGAAATTGTCCACCAAGTATCTCATCCAGTTGCTGGGCATCGTACGTCTACTCCTGCTTTCCGCGCAGCTGAGCAGTCTTGACTGACTTTCTCTTTCACAGCTATGGCCGCCAATGAAGACACAAACACACGCGCAATCTTCGTACTCGCAGCCCGCAAACCTCCCTATAACGTTTATGGAAATCCGTTCTATAAGTACGCTGGATTCGGCAATGTGTTCTCAGTAGAATCGGACGGTCGTCTGGCCAAGAACATCCAGAACTACGAGTACGAGCCGAACACCGGTATTCACGGCATGGTGTTTGACCCTACCGAAACCTACTTATACTCTGCGGATTTGCAGGCCAACAAGATCTGGACCCATCTCAAAGACCCTAAGACAGGAGAACTGAGTCTCGTCGATTGTCTTGAGGCCCCTGACCCTGGCGATCACCCTCGCTGGGTTGAAATGCACCCCAGCGGCAAGTACCTCTATGCTCTGATGGAAGCTGGCAACCGCTTGGCCGTCTACGTCATTGACGAGCGAACCCACAAGCCTGTCTTTACGCACATCACATATCCTTTACTTCCTCCTGGTATGTCTCGCGAACCGACAATCCTGCTTTGATCTGACATTTATAGGCCTTCCCCCCCGCAACAAGTACCGCGGTGATGTCACTTTCACTACTCGCAGCGGTGAATATCTTTTCGCAACTACCCGCAGCAACCACTTTGATGTGACCGGTTACATTACCGCTTTCAAGCTGGGCCCGAACGGCAACATCGAGCGCCAGCTGTTTATCCACCCTACTTCCACCAGCGGCGGCCACTCCAACGCTGTGAGCCCATGCGACTGGAGTGACGAGTGGCTGGCGCTCTGCGATGACCAGCTGGGCTTCGTCGAGATTTACAGATTCCGTGACGAGAATCTTTCTCGCGTGGCACGTGTGGATATTCCAGAGCAAGGATTCGGCATGAACGCGATTTGGTACGATTAAATAATGATATAAAAATAAAGACATAGAACAAATGGGAAAACTTCGAACATCACTTCGCTTCATCTTCCCACCAGGCCCCTCTCCATCATTAGTTACGTGACCATCCTTTCCGGCATTTGTTTCAGCTGCAAGATGTGCTTCAGACTCGACCAGCATTCCAAACCTCGGTGTAGGTCGAGTACCCTTGCAGCAAAAACAGATAGAGCAGCAGATGGTACACTCTCTTAAGCAGATTCGTTCCATGATAATTGCTTCTCTCACTGAGCACCCCTATAATGCTACCTACCCTGTCATGGAAGAGATGCTGCCCTCTGCCAAATCAGAGCCGAGCCGCTTTCAACGAACGATGTCTTAGACTGACAGTCACCCGCCAAATAACCCCCTTGCTGACACTGTACAGCGAACTTACCAACCAGTTTCTTTGCAGTCCTTAAACTTTTGCCGATGTCCACCCCACAATTGAAGGTGTCAAAGCTTACTGGTTCATTAGATAGGCTATGCCGATGATTCTCGTCTTGCAATGCACCCCTCGGGATACTAACGTGCGTCATCAGCCCCATTCGAGTCGCAAGCCACCGGTCCAAGCACTTGTTGGCCCGCGCTGCAGGTCGTCGCCTCGTCTGTTGTTGCCAGGCTTGTCACTCATCGTTGGCAAGCTCTCACCAAGATTAATGGGTCCTGAGATTCGAATTCCCGTTTTGCTCTGGGAACCATGATCCTCCCTGGAGGCATCCTGATCGTCCGCTTAAACCGAGTACCTTCAATCGATTTCGTCTAGACCTAAAGATGTCACCGAGGTTCATACTGAAGAGGTCGTGACGCCAGCGAGCTTGTGCAGTTGAGCGTTTGCCGTTGAGCGTTTGCCGTTGAATCCGGGCTTAGTCTGTGACTAGTGCGAATTGCACTCCAGTTTCAAGATAGGGACAATACCATTCTATCCGCTGAGAGTGGCTGGTCCTGCTTCAAGTTCAAGTAAAGATATACTAAAGACCCGTGGTATGTCGCACCTTGGGAGAAACACCGGTCTCTGTCATTGACCCTTGGAAGACGAGCATGTCCTGTCGACTAAACACATCTCTATTAGTTGGGCCGCACTCGGTAAAATTTCAGGCACAATAGTTGCACCACGTTGGACCATGGAAGGAGACTCGGGTCCCGAATAAGTACAGCCTCAAGGCTTCTTCTCAGTGCGGGGCTGCCGGGATAAATAGCTTTGAGCTCCCCGCCGCCATCTTCCGACCCCTCACCATCTCAATTCCTCAACCAGCTACACGATTAACCATCGATTAACCATCGCAATACCAGCACCATGTCCGAATTCCCCAGCCTCAAGCCCGCTTTCACCATCCAGGCATGTAGCTACACCTTCTGCTCCCTCGACAAGCATCTAATTTGCTATCACAGATCGAACTCGATGCCCCGCTAGCAGTCGGTAAGCCGACACCACGAACCTCAAAACAATGGAAAGAGCACCCTCCCATTGACCTCCCTAGGCACCGGAGTCCGCGATACCAACCTGCAGGTTATTGTGAGTATCCGCAGCATGGAACTTGACGAGAAGGGCTAAGACCGAATCAGCCTTTCAGCAAAGGTGTTTTTAAGACTGCAGAGGGCTTCGAACCAGCCTTCGAGGCGCAGGTTGTGGGCACCGGCAACGACTACATCCACGCCGACCCTGATGGAAAGCATATGCGCCTGAACGCTAATGGCGTTATCAAGTATGTCTCCGCTTGAACTTGACGAAGTCGCTGATAATACGGTGTTTAATTCTTTAATTCCCTTCGCAGAACCCAGGATGACGCCGTAAGTCACCCACCGGATCCAGAGAAACTAGTCAAATGAAGACCTGACGTGAACTAACTGCCGTCCTGCCATCAGCTCATCTACGTGAACTACACTGGCGTCGTTACACTCGGTGAAGCAGAGCAGAAAGTCCTCTCCGGAACAGCGGAGGAGGGAAGCACGCCATTTGGGAATTCTTGTGGGTGCACCATGACTTCCTTTAACAAGGATAATGCTAATCATATGATCCGTACAGTCACGCACCTTACTGTCGAGGTGAGAAAATAGTCTACCTTTCCAGGAAAGTATCAACGGACCCTAACTAATGTTCCGCGATAGACCGGCCACGAACGCTACAAGGACCTCGAGAACCGTGTCTTTGTCGGCAAGGGCCGCTTCAATGTGCAGAAGGGAAAGCCGGTTGTGGTCGAGTACCGGGTTGCTCAAGTTGTGCATGCTTAATTGAGTACTTTTGAGGTTGAGCTCGATAGGCACTGTACTGAGCAGGGATACCTGACAAAGTAAAGAATGGCATGAAATGAGCTGATTGACTCTTCTTTTTGCAACTCTCATCCAGCAAGATCTCGGACAGATCTCGACCGCGGTTCTCTAGAGATCTTCCCACAGAATATGCAGCTAGCTCTACACGTCGTTCAGTAACGAGGTCATCATATGCCCTAAATAGGCAGCGTAGAGTGGAACTGCCATATTAGAGGTAGCTAACAAACCTATTCTCTTCTCCCGTCGGTGTGCGTGTCCGTTATGCGTCTACGGCCTGAGGTAAGAGTAATCTCGCCAGTCACCACCTAATGAATGTGACCATCCTCTGCGGCGAGAGCATCGCCTTACGCAATCTCAGAACCTCCCACCTCTTGGTTCTGCTGCTCAGTCCCTCCAGAGACGCCTATTAAGAATGGCCTTTAAACCCCCTGATCTCCCTCCTCCATCTTTCCTACAACTCCTCACACTGGTCTGGGCCCTATACTTGTCCATGGGCCGGCCACCTTTTGTAAGTCAAACAGTCGTACTGTAGTTGTACACTATGTACTTCTTATAACCCCTCTCTATGCCCCTCACAATACCCTGCCCTTCGTAGTACACGAACCAAGACTCCAACCTGAGGGAGCCTGCCTGCGACAGATCAACTGGTAGATAGAAACACCTCTGAAACGGCCCTTCAGCTTTTGAACGTTCATCGCTAGATCAACCAGTTGACGTAGCTTTCGTTCCCTATTCGCACAACCTCCTAAAACCACACAGAGGTGCGGTAGATTCAAACGCTGTGGCAACCATATCTGCGTGAATACTGCATGGAGTAACATGATCCAAGGGCTGTCTATGCCGAAGATCCGGCGGGCTCTAGGCTGACCACTGACGTATGCGAACAGTGCTCAAACAGAACCTGATGTAGTTGCACTGACCAGGGTTATAGTAGCAAATTAGCGGTCATCTTAGGGTTTGGCGAAAGTTCAGCCCTATCTGGTCGCAAGCCGAAACCTCCAATACCCTACCAAATCTGGAGAACCAGCGGTTAGTCCGTGCTGTATGCAGAGTTCCTGGAGGCATAGCGGGGCGACATATCCTCCCCGGTCGCCATATCCGCATCCTTACATTTTGGCAACTGTTATAGCAGGGTGGAAGAGGTAGCTGGAGGACTCCGTGGCCAGGAGTGATGGAGGCTGAGTCTGTACAGATGGCACTAACCTGAATCCACTTCAGCAGTATATACATTACCTTTCTCGCGCTTGAAGTGCTGTTTGTCTGTCCTCGAGCCATGGTTCGAGGCTGCGTTCTGGTCCAGGAATGTCTCGTGCGGTAGACAAGCAGGTTTCTGGAGGTCAGGAACTTATTTAGATCACCTAAATAATACTGCAGATTGCGGAACTAGGGTCGGGTCAAAGCTGGGCAGCAGATTTAGGGTTAGTGAGGACGGGATGCCGCTATACGTTGACGCACTCGCATACGCTTATACAGCCGCAGCTTGGCTGAGGCACCCTTAGCCATCTGGATGTCCCAGAGAGTGAGTGGTAAAGCAGTAGAGCCACCTAGACGGTAAGTGACCTGGTGATACTTGTTCAGAGGATTCAACAGGGGCTCAGACACAGTGAGGTTCCGTCGGAATCTGACAGTGCAGGGGTAAATGACCATGATCTCAAGCATTGATTCAATGAAGATTTCCCTCATGGCTCGGGTAACCAAATTGATCCGATTTGACTGACGGTATGTTCTAACTACATGAAATCGTTGAGACCAAGAAGTTCTAACCCAAATCCGTCAACGGGACAGACAAGACAGTCGAGACAGGTACATTTAGATCAGCCGAAACAGCGACCCTTTTAGCTGCATAAATTCACTCCGGGAATCTCTAAGATGTCTAAACCTTGCTTCTGCATCCATTCACTTGGATCTACATTCGAACCACAGTAAGAATGCACGCATACCGATCATTTACCTCGTCTGTTTCCCACACTTGCTCAGACACCCCTCAACCTCGATCGCGAGAGACTTCGGAATGGCATCCCTCACCTGCTCGATGTCCTCCCCGGCAATAACCTGTCCAAAGCTCGCCGCAATAATATCATCACTGAACTCAAACGTCTGCCTTGCAACCATTGCCACTGCAAACTCATCAGACGTAAACGCAGCGGTAAAATTCGCGGCCGAGCAGTCCGGATTCACCTGGGTATGGAATGAGCCCGCCGGAAAAATGGTCATTTGGCCGGCGTGGAGATCGGTTTTGATCACCCGCGGCTTGCCGGAGGAGTCGGTAACGCCGGCCTCAGGGACCATCTCCGTAAGGACGTGACCAGAGGTTAGGGTGAGGAGCTCGGTGGCGCGTGGATGCAGGTGGACGAAGGACATGCTGCATGCTGTATGACGCATGGTGTAAGCCAGAAAGGCCGACAGCTGGGAGTTTAGTCTACGGAAGACGTACCAGGTAACGATCCCATATTGAACGAGATCCCGGTGCCAACAAGTGGATAGAAGTTCTGGCTTGTGGCGATTGGAGTCTCAGCTGTGTTGAAGTCAAAGACAAAGTCTGAGTCGTCTGGAAGGAGGGCGTAGCGTTCAATAGCCCTAGTGGCAGTTAGTCGTGGCACTTGCCGGGTTCAATGAGTAGCTATCGGCGTCAGAGGCGTACGTGTCTGCCAGTTTCAATTGAGCCGTCAGGCTGAGCTCGGGGGCTCGCTTGGTGATCGACTGGGGCGCTGGCGCTGCTGTTACTGAGAGCGCAATGGCGAGCACTGCGGTGGTGACAGCAGGTAGGGTAGATTGGGGACGCATGTCGTGAGAGTAAGTGTTTGGGTAGTCGATGGTGGTTTGGCTTGGGAAGAAACTGGATAGCGCAGTGGTGTCGATTGAATGCTGTCTATAATAGACATAGCTGACACCTGTACTCAAGTTTATATACCTCGAGATACCAACTATTTTCTGCGTATAGAGCTGCGAGTGGAGTCCGTATAGGTATGCGTATACCTTCATGCTCCGTGCCTCAGCCGCCCTTGGCGTTACTCAGCTTGAGTTGCTGCGGTGCTCATCTTCACCTACCAGACAAGTTTGGTTGATGCACATTCAAGAAAGATGTATGCAAGTAACTGTGCCTTGCTGAGGACTTTCGCAACATGATTACTGTTCATGGCTCTGTTAATACAGTATATCAAGGCCCTTGATGACAACGACCTATATAAACGGGTTATAAATAAAGTAATAGTCCTTACACATCACGCCTACTCCTATTGGAGCACTTGCGGTCATAAACAGTCGTCCGCTCATATTCAGTGGCTCAAGGCCCTAGGGCCCTCACTACTGGCACGCCAAGGTAGCCCTAACTGCCAGCGAACGGAGTTTAGGTGAGCCTGAGGCTGCAGTTGATTGGTTAATGCGTATTAGGTAACCCTCTGGAACTTGCAATACGCACCCTTGACCCTGCCATTGCGGAGACCATCGGCATTACTTCCCTTCCTCGTCCCCTCCTAAGAAGTATAGCATATTTCATATCCAGCATAAAATGGTCAGCCCGGTCAAGCCAGTCTCTGATTGCAAGATGAAGTACGGGGTACGTGGCTAGCCTTGCCTTCCGGGCTTGGGGGTGGGAGGCGGAATCAACATGAGTTGCTCGTCAAATGTATTGAGCACCTTCCCTGTGGGACATGGGACTTATCGATCAGCTGTTCCCATATACTTCTCAGATATACGTTGTCGGGATACGCCCTTAGGCTCGGTTTACTCTGGGTGGTCATCCCAATGCTCTTCGGTTTTCTTTGTCACAAGCAGTAAGAATTGATTACCCCGGGGTTTGAAGATGCTCAAGTGTCTGCAGATAACTGGGATTGCAAGGCTGCGCTGCGTAAAGGGTGAAACGGTGATAAGTGTTCGAAACATGAGGAATTGTCACTGAGCCTGGCACGTTCTCTTCGGACATGGTGTAGATAGGCAGACATCGTAGCCTAGCAGCGATGGAGCATTAGGACACTTTAGAGACGGAACAGAACTCCAGTATTGTGAATATCGAATCTAGTAGTATTCCCAAGATAAATATGTAAATCGTAGTATCATACTCCCATTCGAAAGGCCAGCCTAGTCCACAGACATGCAGGGGCACGTAGGATAGCCCACCAATTTCGCTCATAACACATATTTCAGACAACGCGCTTCACCTGTAGATTCAACCCATCGTCAGCAACGATATCGTCATTGCAGTGAATAAGACAGAATAACTCACCTCAAAGAACCTCTTCAACCACCAAACCTGGAAAATACCCTCGCCAATAAGCACCGCAAGCTGGAAGATGCTCCACCACTTGACTCGTGCATTCGTGCTCTCAGCCGTGTTCCGGTGTACCCTTTCGCGCACAACAATGTAAGACTGCTCATCCTTGACTTGGGCCAGATTTTCCAAAAGCCGTCGGACTAGCGAAAAAAGGTTCATGTCAGTGTCTATTGCCCAAAAGCTGCCAGGATAATCTCCCATCTGCGACGCTCACCTTCCGTCTCCAGCGGATCCTGTGCCATTTCCGATTCAGGAACGTAGACAATTCCGTGAACATTGAACGAGACTTCCTTCGAGTTTGAGGTCCAGCCTTCATTGCTGAAGCAGTAGACGTATTTTCCGTCCAGCTGCGCGGTGAACGAGTAGTCTTCGGAGGAGATGGCTTGTTTATAGTATTGGCGGTTGGATTGGGGGTCTTCGACCTATGCCGCGAAAATAGTCAGCAAATGTTGATGACAGCCAGAACCAATTGAGCATGAAATTGTTGATTCCGATTGCGCATATTTGGACGAGTTCGGAGCATACCCAGAAGTCAATTTCTAGATTTCCGCTGCCGCCAAATTCCCGGTCACCAACTTGGAACGACACAGTCATCTTGTCATCCTTGTGCAGGGTCTCGTGAAAGCATTCTCGTGAGTGGGCGCGGAGCTGGATGTTGTGTGCGGCGGCGGCTGTGATCCAGCTCAGTCCGAGCAGGAGGGAGGCTGCGGAAAATCGCATGGTAGCAGTTCGGCTCACTAGGCTGTATGTATTGATTGTTCGACGGTGATTATTATCTCATGTAAGGAGTTGAAGTCCCCGCGTTGAGATGTTTTGTGGTGGATTGGAGTGTTGGCTTGCTAGTTGACGCGCAAGGTGGTCTCTCCGTCACTCTGGAAATTCATGACGCTCGGACCACCTCCCCGTTCAATCATCGCTATTGACAGGATTCTACTATGCATCCAAGTCCATCTACCATATACATATCCATAATTTGGAGGTTTCAATGCTCGTAAGAGTGATGCCTTGTCTGGCACTTCAGTGAAACATTTATTATCTCTCGTGGAATACTTACAATGTCCATTACCCAATGATTGAGGTCTCTCGCATGTAGAGTCAATACTTCGAATACAAGTAGGCTTTAAACATCTCTATCCATATAGCTACATCCCTAAGCATCATGCATATTTCATAAATATGCATGAGTTACATCGCTGGGTCAGGCGTTCTTAAACCAAGCACCTCGTTTCGGAAGTAGCGACGGCTGGGCCCTCCCATCAATCAATTACTCTACTCGGAGTAGACTACCTCTTGTGCATGAATACTCCCTTGCCCAGAAGCCGCTCAAGAACCACGAGTTTATATCATGCCGATCCTCGTAGCAAATGGCAAGCAGTATCGGATTTCGCTTCTAGGTGGTCTCCGGGAAGAAAGACCTTCCCCATTTAGTGCCAGAACTGCGAGCGTCGTCCGCTACCAGGTAACTGCTCCATCTAGAGCTAATAGCACACTGACTGCGGCTTACCCTAATGGATGTGGCTCCAGGTTCCTGCCAGAGCGAGTCCACGATGGGTGTTCGCATATCCCGCAATGCGCAGACCGCTCACTCCATATCAACACTCAATGGCAGTTTTTCCAGACGCATCTTCAGGATCTATTCCGTGGTCCACTGAGAACGACAGAGTACTCCGGCAGTTGAGGGCGGCTAAGGTCTCATGGAAGCGAATTTCGATGGTCATGGACAATAGACCTATCGCAGAACTCAAGCAGCGGTGGGTCGATATCGGGGACGGCAGGCGCAGAAACCTTGAACGGCATGATTTTGAGGTGGTCGATAATGACAATGACTGGTATCTTGAAGATAATCATGACGATGATTATGGCAGAGAGGAGCGTCATGTGTCGTTCAGCCCATCCCTCGGTGAGGATGTGAGTACTAGCGCGCTCCTAAATGCTGAATCAGAAGCCATTAACCTTTGCAGACGAATGGTGATTATGTCCCGTCCAGGCGAGCAGAAACAAAAAGAGCTTATTTTATCGACGACGAGTTCACCCTGGACGAGGTGCTTCTCCTCCACCGCATTGCGGCGGATTGGGAAAGGGACCGTTGGGAAACGATCTGTCGTCGGTTCAATACCGAAACCGGCCGCAGTATTACGCCGTGGCAAGCAAGGTCCGTCGTTGAGGAGTAGGAGAACAGGAAGTGAAAATATCAAGTACTTTCATAGTGCTGAACTTTGGAGACCAAGAAATCCCCTGACGCGTTTGCCTCCATATATTTTTAGAACAGCCCCAGAGCTATCAGATCAATGAATATAAGGGGGGATTCCCAGGATTGAAAGCGTTACTTAAGCCTGCAGGGCAATAGAGGAAATATTGAGTCCAGAGCTGTCAGAAATCATAATGAATCCAAGAATAGCGCAGGGTGATAGGGATCGCTGGTGTGGAGAAAGAAAGGACCCTTGAGTGGTGGTGCCTGAGTAATCCCGGCCTTATGGGGTATGGTCGGTTTCAGGAGTACCCAGGGTTCACCTCCATCCCTCTCGTCCAACGCTCAAACATCTGTTCGACATCACTCTTTTCAAATACAGTCATTCCTTATCTTTGTTTGTGTGATATCACTTTTTTTTCATTACGCTCATTTGTCTGTTAATTTTTAGGACCGAACATCTTGCGGAACACTCGTTCTTAGGAATTACAGTGAACAAGGCCGGAGACAGTTCGATCTTTTTGACAGGCACCGAGTTCGAGCTTCTATCGACTCATCCTTTCGTTCCCCTCTACATCGTATAGACGAGATATCGTAATGCGCGTCGCCGGGATTATTGCTCTTCTAGCGGCAGCCATGCCGGCTGTCGCTACACGCGGAACCTTCGGACTAGCCCTGGGAAACCAAAACCCCGACTCGTCCTGCAAGACCGCCGATGATTACAAGAAAGATTTCGATGCGATCAAGCACCTGACGACGCTGGTTCGTACCTACTCAGCAAGCGACTGCGACACCGCGAAGAACATCGTTCCGGCTGCAAAGGCCAAGGGCTTCAAGGTTGTGCTGGGTGTCTGGTATTTTTCCTGGTCTCCTTTTCAATTAGTGCCATTGATAGGTGCTAACCTTCGCTTTCATCCTCAGGCCCGACTACGATGAGTCCTTCAACAAAGATTTTAAAGCTCTAAAGAATACTGTTCCTGGAAACGAAGAGGTTATCCATGCGATCACTGTTGGCTCCGAATGCCTCTACCGTGGAGATCTGATCGATGCCCCGAAACTCCTGAAGAGAATCAACCAAGTTAAGCAAGAATTCGACGGCGTTGAGGTCGGCACTGTGGACAGCTGGAACAAGTTCGCCGACGGTACTGCGGACCCTCTCATAACAGGAGGCGTCACCTACTTGTAAGTAACCTCCTCGACTCGGCGTTCGCTTCTATTTTGCGTTGCTAATCCTCGTAAGCATGGCGAACGGTTTCGCGTACTGGCAGGGCCAAGACATCGACAATGCCACTGCTACCTACTTCGATGACATGGCACAAGCCAAGGCCCACATCGAGAAGGTTGCCGGCGACAATGCGAAGAAAATCCGATTTGGCAACGGCGAGAGCGGCTGGCCTACCGGTGAGCTTCATGCACATTAAGTCTAGACTCGTACTAACGGCTGTAGATGGCGGATCTGACTACGGCGCTGCCAAGGCCAGCACCAAGTTCGCTGAAAAATACTACAAGAATGCCGTCTGCGCCATGCTCACCTGGGGCATCGATGTTTTCTACTTCGAGGCCTTTGACGAGACCTGGAAGCCCGACACCAAGGGCGACAACGGCGAGCTCAAGGACGAGAAACACTGGGGTCTCTTTACCGATGATCGCAAGGCCAAGTTCGATTTGTCGTGCCCGAACTAGTGTTGAATTTTGTAGGTGGTATGCGGGACAATTTTCGGATACCTAAAATTCAATATCTGATTCGATGTAACATATCAGACCGCAATAAATAAGGGAATCTGGTTTGCTTTCTGTGGCCTTGTTTGGAAGAAATTGTTACATCATATGAGGCCATCATATTACATGTTATGGCCTACCGAGTTTGGGTCGAAGTATGGAGTATGGAGTAGTGTGGTAACGGTAGGCGGAAACCGTGGTTCATAGCGCACTTTTACCCCTGAGTGGGCAGACACGAACCACGAGCGCGTTGTTTAGTTGTTTATGGGGCTCAGCAATTTAAGCATTCAGGGGCACCCTTTATTGACCAGAAAGCAAAACATTCAACCAAATATAAGCTGCTTTTGCACTATTACTGTACCTCCCTCAAGCGACCAGTGATGAGGCAGAACAATACGAAACGCGTCCGACCTGCGCTTGAACCACTTTATGGCGGTGAGTTGGCAAAGCAGTGAGCACAAGGGTCTCCTTGGGAGCCTCGGAGAGAGCTGAAGCGAGTTAGAGCCGAATTTTATGCAAATTAGCAGTTTTATTAACGGTTCACTAACTGCTGTATGTGGTATAGTAGCTAATAATTCCCGTAAGCCTCGGTGTGCTAGTGTAAATAATGCTCATTGTTAAAGGTCCTCGAGGTAAATTACGTACTGTAAAATAACCTTCTCTGCTCTGCTAATGGTCGTTGGAAATGAGGTCGTGGCATGGCCCAACCCCGATAGGCAACCCGGCAAAATAACCTTAGGAAGCCATCTCCCCTAGTTTAGTGTCATTGAATTCTTCGTTTCTTCCATCGTTCAACCTCGATCCGGCTGCCCTTCGCGTATGCGCCATGTCCAAGTCCTTCGCATGCCCTAGGTTTCTGTGATCTGTTGTTCATCATACCTGTCGCTTTTATTGCCGCCCGCTCCCCCTGAAGAGCCCGCTCGCTGCTACTACGGGATCGCTCCGCCAATTCGCCGCGACTCGCTCCGTACACGTCTCCCACGAACAGCTCCGCGTCTACGTTTTTGTTTGCGTCCGCTAGGTTGTGCGAGGGTCCCCGCGATAGCCGCTTGACGACGTGGAAGATACTGGTATTTGAATTCCATGCTTCAACATTCTGGACAATAGGGAGAGCAGCAAGCAAGTGCTTGCTGCAAGAGTCGACACGGAAGGTTGGTCAATCATTACCCAGGCTCTCTTCGATCTTTCTGCGTTCTCTGCGAGCCCAGATTGCATGGACCACAGGCTAAATCCATTGTCTTGCACAAATCTAGATCAAACCGTGTCTTCCGCCAATTCGGCGCTTTCTCCTCCACCGCCGCATTCCACGAACCCCTCTGGCGTCCGTGACAATTCGCTGCTGTCGGCCCCGCTGCAGTCGCCTTTTCCATCCCCAGGTGCGTCGAGTCGCTCGGCTGCTGGATCACCTGGCCGGCCAACTTCCCCCGGAAGTCGCAGTGTCGCCTTCACCGAACCGTCGACCCTCCCGATTCTACAGAGATATCGTGGTGCTTTGGACTCGTCTACCACGTCCCCGGAGGATAAGAAGGCGGAAAGCAGTGTCTACTATACTACGGCCTGGGGTTCCCCGTATGCCGCACCTAGCCCACGGACACTGTCGTGGTCATTGAGTCAGAAAGACGCTGTCCTTGACCGCGATTCGGGAGATAGCTCTCCAATCTCAATTCAGTTCGGGCTCGAGCCGAATAGGCCTACTATACTGCGCAGCCTCCCCCCGTCCCAGGGTCCAGTGATTGAGGTCGGCAGTAATAGTCTCGAACGTTCCCCGGAACGTAGAAGAGGAAAGTCGATTCAGGATTTCACGCAGGATTGGATCAACCAATACCTTTCCGGTCAACAAAGAACTGAGCGAAGCAACTGGTTGAGCGACGATTCTGGTAGCGAGGCTCCCTCGTTCATCACGGCCGCAAACCACTTTGCAGACGACGCATCCGACGACTGGCTTGGGTTAGAACAGGACTCACTAGATCAGGACCTACTGAAGACCCCTACGCTAGCCGACTTCGTCAACCGAAGATCTGCTGGTAAGGGAGGACCAGTCCGCAAAAGAAAGGAGCCGCTCCACAAAAGAACTGATACTCTTCGGCAGGAAGATTTCTGGGGTTTCGCATACGACGAAGATCCACAGCCAAACACGATGGCCGACACAAAGGAGACGCAACCTGCTGGAGCAGAACACAAGCCTCTCTCGCCAGATGAGAAGCCTTTACCACCACCTCCAATAGAAGAAAACGGTCTGACGCCGACGAAGGAGACTCCTACACAAATTGCTCAAACGGAGGTCGACGTTGAGAAACCGGTTAAGGATAAACCCCTGCCGCGAAGACAAAAGAAGAAGGTCACGTGGCGCGGAAAAGGATGCGTTATTGAGCTCCCTCTATACGACAAGAGAGGCACAGAAGAGTCTGGATATCGGCTGTTGACCGCTGAAGATGTCAGGCGAGGCTTGCAACAATGGGAAGAACTAGGTTACGATGTTCGAGGCTTCAACGTCAGCGCACCAGAGGATCCCTTCAACTTTGAGCTTGGAGGTGCGAGTCGTCCATCATACCCTGAAGAAAGCGATATCCAGGAGGAACGGAAGTCTGGAAGCTATACCGTCAGCTTTCCTAACAAGGCGCTCTGGGATGAGTATGTTAATCAATTGCAAGAAGAGAAACTACGGGCGTTGGGTGTGTTTGGAGGGGATGAAGATGTCCCACCATCACCGTCACCTGCATCTGCGCTGAACCCTATGACACCCTTTCCTGGCCTTGTTGCATCCCCACCGATCCCAACTGCATCAGCTGCTAGCAATCCTTTATCAATGCACCATCCATTCTCGCCGCAACTTACACAGGGAGGAAATATGAGCAATGGAATCGCGTCGCTGGCATCGCCCGCATCTCAGTTTGGTGTTCAAACGCCATTTTACGGTGTCGACCAGAACATCATACCAGGATTCCTTCCTTTCCAGCCAACGCCTCCCGCACAAGGCTCACTTACACCTCAGAGCTTCATTAACTTGCGTCAAAGCGGGCCTACGTCAACTATCCCAGGAACTCTGTCCAGTCTTACTTCTATGTTATCACCTGTTTCTCCTATGAACGATCCAAATGCTTTCCATCTTGGGTGGGGTGATCAGACAAAGCAACAAAAGGACGCTTCCGACGACCAGTATCAACACCGGATACACGATGACTACACCGAGGATCAACTACGACCCCTGCGAACCCCTCCGCCCAACCCGGATAACTTCCATGCGTCTACGGTCGAGATCGCTCAGCCCACTCCTCGTGGTCATAGCCGTGGTCATAATCTGAGTGAGACGCTTCAGAAGGGCGTTGATCAAGTCACTTCTGAGTACCACCTGGAGGATTCTATCGACAAAGAGCTTGATGATGGTGACTACGATCCAATGCATCATAATATTGGGGGACACGGTCTGCTGAACTCTAGGTGGACACTACCGGAGACTAACGCGCCTCAACACATGGCCCAGCATTTGAACCATTTTTACGGAGATGCCTATCCTGGGGAGCCAGCTCATGAAGGTTCTGATATCGACACTAACCCTAGCTTGTCTGGGACTCCTCGCCGCAATGGATCACTCGCCCACCAGTTCCCTTGGCATGAGCCAAAACCCAGTAACGGCTCATTTGCTGGCGGGCACCGTTCGAAACTGTCAACATCCAGTCTTAACGTCGAGGCAAAGGAGTTTGCGCCAACGGGACAACTTCCTTCGCAACAGTTGCCTTTCCAACAGCAAAACGCCTTCCAATTTCCGAAGCTGGAGCACTCCGTATTCACTTTTGGCGCTGAACAACCTGCTGGAAGGCTCAATGTTGCTGCTCCTTCGTTTACTCCGGGTAAAATTGAGACTGTTTTCCACGGCAGCCAGAGCAGCCAATCCCGTGAATTCAAGTTCTCAGCCCCGTCTACTGCTTCCCTGAATGTCGCTGCGCCGGAGTTCAACCCTGGTAGGACTAAGATCTTCGGCGACATTGATATAACAAAAATCGCCAACTCCGCCAAAAAATCGAAGGCGATACCGATCGTCCGACCGGATGAAGCGAAGGGAGAGGAACAAAGCAAGGTACCAAAAGAGACAATGGACGATCGTGGCCGGCCAGTTCCTACTGATCGACACAAGCGTGCTCGACGTGTTGGTGGAAGCGATGATGGCGAGGCTAGGTTTAGCATATCACATCCTTTGGGTGAGGCCAATAACTCGCAGCCTCAGCAGCCGTCAAGCGCTTCTCAACCTGCCGAGGGCAAGGAAAATGCTCTTCCTGAGCGAGGCACTACAGACTCCGCTGCCGACAATGATCCTCTTGAGCGTAAGGGTACACCCGCCAGTGAAGCATCGACATGGGCTCCTTCCGATACTAAAGCCGATGCGGTCGGGCCGGATGATGTTCAACATCAGAGTCATGAAGCAGTTGCAGAAGATGAACCTAGGCATCAGGAGTCAAAGGAACAGCCCGAACCAACCAAAGAAATCAAATATGTTGAGTTCGGTCAAAAGAGCGCCCTTTCAGCCTCAGCAAAGCCGTTCAGCTTCAAGCCGTCCATTGCTGAATTTGTACCATTCATCGCTGAACCACCAGCACCTCCTCCCAAAGACACGCCACCAAAGCAGAATAAAGGCTTAATGTCTTCGCGCTACGCTGTTGCGAGTCCGCCACCATCAACACCTGCGCAGCGGTTATCCACAGAACAATCGGCTTCTGCTAACCCTAACACAGAGGATCAGCCTAAAGATATCCCCCGTAAAGCTGAGGATAATAAGTCGCATATTGCGAATGACCAGGATTCCCCCAATGAAGAACAGCTTAATGCCGTTATGGATCAGCTTAACGAGGATTCTGACATTGGGGTTGAGCGGATCAGTACCCCGAAACCCCCAAGCCACCTCCCAGAGCCAGTCCAAGGACCGTCAAAGGAGAAACGCCATGTTCAGGCAGACAACAGGAGCGAGCCTCCGAGCCCTAGCCCTGGAAGGGGTGCTGTATCTCATACTCTCCATGTACCTAAACTCGACTTCGATGCACAGTCTCAGTTCTCTGCCACTCCTACCAAGGGCGTGGCCTCCAACGCACACTCACCTGTACGACAGTTAATGAGTCAGAATGACCACATCAGCGACTGGGATGATGTGTTTTCTCCTGGAGAAGATGTCAAGCTGGCATATCGAAGCAGGTTCTTTGATCGCCGTGTCAATGAGCTTCTCGGCTCCGCCATTGACGAACGGCTCTATCCTTTGGAAAACGCACTTGGCGCCATTCAAGAATCTCTTGCGGCTTTGACTTCCGCTCCTGCCCAGAATCCGTTGGCATTCCGAAGTACTTCTGCTGAAGTAATGGACAGTGACGCGGATGACGAAGATGAGGACTATGAAGAAGATGCATCCTATAGGCCGAGGTCACCAATTCGCCGTAGGGAGCGTAAACTCGAGAAGCTTAAGAATGTTGTTTTGGAAGCTCTAGCAACACGGGACGCTCAGCCTGCTCCTGCTCCAGAACAGCCCGCGTTGGAGGAAATAGTACAGCTTCGCAACACTGTCACCGAACTACATGCGATGACAGCGCAGAACCTCTCTCAGAATCCTACCGCCGGCTTACGCGAGATGATTCAGGAAGTTGTCGCAGCTCAGCTCAACTCTCGCTCACGTTCGGATGCGGAAGAAATTGGCGCCGACAACCTCATGCTCCAGATTAATAATTTGAAAGACATGCTCAGAGGGGCCGATGATCGAACCGAAAACGAGTACAGGAAGCGAAGACAAGCACAGGACACTATCGCACAGCTCCAGCGGCTTCTCAAGGATGTCGAAGAGGAATCTGCGCGTCATAGTGCGGCTGCTGAATCTGCTGAAGCACGACTGCTGCAATTCCAACAAGAAAAGATACCGTACTACGAGAGCTTCCAGCAAAAAGCTGCTATGCTTGAAGAGGAACGCGAAAGCACTAGGTTGACCCTCGAAGAGCTCTCTTCCAAGAACATCTCTCTCCAGGGCACGCTCGATGAGTACCGCTTCATGGCTGATAGCGCAAAGCGCGAAACCGAGGAAACCAATGCTCGCTTGGAGGAGATCAAGGCTGAAAACAATCAACTGCGCAACACTGTTGCTAACATGAGGGTGCGTATTGAGGACGGCTTGCACATTCGCCAGAACCTCAGCGGAAGAATGGAACAGCTTCAGGATCAATTAGCAGCTCTCACTGGGGAGATCGCCCGTGACCAGGCCTCTTGGCGACGCAAAGAGGAAGAATTGAACGCTAAGTATAGTGAACTACGGGCATCCCACAACCGGGAAACAAAATTGCGTGAACAGCTTGAGAGTGAGGTCACGAAGCTGGAAGAGCAGGAGCGCGAGGCGGCAAAACTGAAGTTCATATTCGGGCAGTCGCAGCAGGAGAACGAACGACTCGAGGAGCTCGTCAGCGAATTGAGGCAAAAGAACCAGGAATTGGACATGAAGGCAAGCCGCTTCGAGCGAGAATTCAATGAAGCTCGCGAGAGTAGCAGAGTTGAGATTCAGCGTACAAGAACCTCAATGGAAATGGAGATCGAGGCTGCTACCACTCAGGTCAACATTGTCCGTGCCGAGCTTGAGGCCCAGATCGCACGCCTTGAAACTCAATTGGATAATGCCAAACTCGACAGCGACACAGCCCGGGAGCGATACGAAATGCTACTTGAGGAAGCGCATGAAACAAAGGCTACTGCTGTAGCTAGCGCCATCGAGTCAAAAGAGTACTCTATGGAGGAACAGCGGAAACTGCATGAACGTGTTCTCAATGACCTCCGTGAACGTCACGCTCGCGTTATGCATAACTCTTCCGAAGATAGACAGCGGACAGAGAACCATTACATCGAGCGGCTGCAGTTCTCAGACGACAAGATCAAGCACCTTCAGGAGCGAGTGGCGCATCTCGAAGAGAAGCTCGAGATCGCCCAGTCAGCTGCCCGTGCCGCTGCTGAAGCTGCGCAGTCAGCCAAATCTGCTGGACCGACCGCGCCCTCACACTCAAGCACTCCTTCCCTGCCGATCAACCCAGGATCGTCGGTGCCTGAGAAGATCTCTCCCCAGGCCCTACGAGAGTCAATCCTGGTTCTGCAAGACCAGCTACAGCAGCGTGAAACCCGCATTGACGAGCTTGAAGCCGAACTCTCCGCTGTCGACAAAGATGCTCCAACCAAGATCAAGGAGAGGGACTCGGAGATTACTTGGCTGCGTGAACTTCTGGGTGTCCGTCTGGATGACCTCCAGGATATCATCAACACCTTGTCACAGCCGTCGTTTAACAAGGACTCCGTGCGCGATGCCGCTATTCGCCTGAAGGCAAACCTTCAGATGCAGCAGCAGGAGAAAGAAAGAGCCATGAATGGCCAAACTTTTTCGAGCTTGCGCTCCCTGTCTGAACTAACCGCGTCTCCGCGAGCTTTACCTCTCGCAGCGGCGGCAGCATGGGGCAGTTGGCGTAAGGGAAGGGAGAATGCGAACTCCGAGCAGACTCCCTCGAAACCCAGTCCGGCAACTTCTTTCCTCTCCGGGCTTCTCACGCCTCCCAGCTCGAACACGCGACAGGGTGGTCCGAACAACAGCGCAACAGCTGGCCCTAGTTGGAGAAGGCCATCGGAAACTCGACCGCTCAAAAGCGCCGATGCTACCCCTAGACCCCTATCTTCCCGTGCCGCCGGCAAGATGCGAGAGCCACCAACCACCCCGCCGCTCCTCCGGGGGTCAAGCTATGACCACGACGCCGAGCCTACCGACTATACGGCGGCAGAATCACCAACGGAATCCGTCGTACAATCTCCCCACGAGGAAGACGATAGCACCGCCGACGGATTCGTCTCAGCCTCTCCGAAGGAGATAGCCGACGGTCCCTTTGGCCCACAAATAGCATGATACCGATAGACTGTCTATAATCTTCTCTGCCTTGACTACTTTCTTTTGTTCATCTGTTCATCTCCAAAACTGTGTTAATACGGCGCGTGCTTTCTCGTTATATTTTGATTTGGACATCCCACCCCTGCTAGCTAAGCTACCTATCTATCTGACTTCTTGTATTTAATACCGGTGGGAGTTCTCCTGCTAGCTTTTATCTCTTGATATTTATTGTCCTCGTTACCTTTACCAGATACCACCTGCTGATTCTGATTTCACAAACTACCTGTCTCTGTATAATGCTTGCTATGTCTTCGTCGGCTCAGAACATATGAAGAATTAATCTACCTAGCCACCTAGGTATTCACACTTGCCGCTCATATCCAGACTTCTCTTTATGATCTATTCTGGTTTCTTCTGACAGCTGGATTGCTAGGCTCTCTTTAATGGTTATGAGGACTATCTCTTACTTCTTCCATCTCATAGTTAAGGTTTCTCCCTTATCCATTATCAGCCTTTTAACAGGTTTTAACAGGCTTGTATGAAGTCATGTGAGGTGCGTTGGGCTGTATTATTAGCTCTAGGTTCTTGTGTGGTCAGTTTTTCTGCAGATGGACGCATTGACGCCCGCCCGCAGTACCTAAATTCTGAACAGAAGGGTACACGAAGCACTATTTATGCATATGTGTATCTGCAAGCGCAAGTAGTATTATTTGCACAATTGCTGGAACTATAGCTGAGGCAAAATTTCGAGGTTGAGACCATGTTATCTAAATCCCTAGGCCTACCTACACGGCGGATATGTATACATCGAAAAGCAACAAACTGAGGTGCGAGAAGAGGTATCTCACAATTCAAACATCAAATCTAAATAGAGAGATATATGAGTGAAGTTTCTCTCCGTTTCCTCTCTTCGTTTGCTTTGTCAAACTACAAGCGCTGCAAACGACCGAGCCAAACGGTAGTTTGGCTGGTACTCGAGCTGTCTTGCTTCAATTCCGCAGGTTTGGCTGATTGATAAACTTCAGTGAGGCTAGAAGGTCATGAATGAAGCAGGCCAGTTACACACGAGTCGGGGGACAACATTTGCTGAGCCCAAGAGCCGGGGTTAGAACTTCTAGGCTATTCCCTTCCAGGTGGTTCAACTCCCTTATCCAGGTGGTTCAAGACTGATTCCAGTGCTGGTAAGCTGGGGACCAAGTAGTCTGCTTGCTGGCTAGGCCGCGTGAGGCTGGAAGATCAAACTCCAATCATGCGTTTGAAAAACATAAGAGAGCGCCCCAATAGCGGACAGTTCTGCATATATTATCAAAGGCGAAAAGCGTCCTTTCTTGTTTTGTCGACCATGTTATATGCTGGCAAGTTCTAGCACGAAGTGTCAACGTCTGCCTTTCACCACTGCCGCCTTTGGTGTGGGTGTGAATTTATATCCATCAAATGATGATGTTCTTCTCCCGCTGATAAAGGTCCTTCAGAAGCTTCAGCTGATTAACCGCCATACTCTGACGCGGAAGGTTGGCCGGTAATTCAACAATTGCCTTCCTCATCAATGCCAATCCGATATGCCCAAAAAAACCGACGATTCTCTCAGCTGAGGACCTCAGCATGGCTGATAGGAGCGTGACGTGCGTCTCCTGAATTTCCGCAACCGGGATATTTAAGATTTTATGCATGGAGAACCAGTAAAGTGTGTTCGGGAAAGGGTTCTTGCGCTGCGTCCTGCCGAAGTTCCGCAGTGTTAGGGCCGCAAATCCAGCTCCTAACGCGGTCATCCGGTCTGCATGCGCTTGCTCGCTAACAAATGGCCCATCGGAGCCGCCATCGCGCCACCATCCCAACGCGCGTCTACCAGCTTCAGTCTTCTCATTCCCGTAGAAGCCCCAAAGCGCGGGGCAAACAACGCGGTATTTAGCCCAGAGAATGTCGACCATGTGGACGCCCTTGTAGAGGAAGGCTTCTGTGGAGAATATCTGGGCGGCAACGATGCCGATCGGTTCAGCGTGACCTTGATTGATGGAAGCTTCGGTGATAAGCGAAGAAATGAGGGACTTGGCGAGAATGTTGAGGCCGTAGATAAGGAGAGCTGGGACTTTGTTGTCATCAGATTTGGCGATGTTTTCGGGTGGGAAGGCGATAAATTGGCGAATGTCGACGGAGGGTTCAGCTATTGAGGCAGCTCTTTCGAGGGTCGTGCGGATTTCCTGGGTCTGGACCGAGGATATATTTAGATCGCGTCTATATAGGGATCGAGGGGCTTCAATTACCTGGTTCTTGTTTACGCCCTTCCCTTCACGCAGTTGGCCAACGCATTTCTTGATCGAGCGGCGCATATCCCCCATGTTCTGCTTGATGATGGGATTCAATTTGCCTTGGTCTCTGAGGTATTGACGGAACTTTTTCAGGTGCTGGTGTAGTTCCACGTAGCGTTGGTGAGTTTTAATCTCCTCCTCCGACAATCGGCCACCACCGAGTTGTTTTTGACTATTTGCGAGCTGCTTCTGAGCTGCTTCTTCTTCCTTCAGTCGTGCAGCTTCCTCTTCAGCCTTCTTGATTCCCGCCTCCGCTTTTTCTTTTCCTCCTCCGCGCGTTCCTTCTGCTTGCGCTCCTTTTCTTCCAATTCTAACTTTTTCTGCCTCTCCATCTCCTCAGCAGCCTTCCGCTTCGCTTCCTCCGCAGCCTTTAGGGCGGCCTCCCGTTCAGCTTTCATTCTGGCGAGCTCCTGCTCTTTACGCAGTTTTTCCGCTCTCTCGCGTTCTTTCCGCTCCGCCTCTTTCCGAGCCTCTTCCTGTTTGCGACGGGCCTCTTCCTCAACCGCGCGCTGGTAAGCCCTTAACGTCTCTTCTGCTTCCTCCAAGACTTGCTCATGCCGAGCAGCGACTTTGTCGAGTGCCGCATTGTGTTGAGCTTCCAATTCGCTGTCTGCCCTGTCGAGACTCTCATAGAAGGATCGACGTTCGTATGCCTTGACCTTTTTCAACTCTGAGTTGTGGACGCGCAGTTGCTCCAGGTCCCTGGTTAGCTCCAACATCAGCTGCCTGGACGGACTATCCGGTTGCGAAGGGTAGCCAGATCGTCCCATATTTGCGGTAGTGCTTCAGTTGCGGTTGGCAATCAGACAGAGTGAAGTTGGAGCTTCACGCTGCAGCTTGATGGGTTCTATGGTGGCGCAGATATAAGCGCAACGGATCATAAACCGCACGAGGAAGAGAAAGGCTTCTAAACAATGTTTTACGGATGGACGAAAGTGAAGCCTAGAAATGTTGGACGGAACAAGAGATTGTTGCGTGGTGGGAAAATGACTCCTTAGAGTTCGGAAACCATTCTTCTGGTGGACAATGTTATATAGAATAGAAGAGCGCTTCGAAAGAATGAATTGAACGGTCTGGTACGACGTTGATGCCGAGCATTCACGAACTCTTCGAATAACCTAGAGATAGACCAATCAGTAACAAAGTCAATGCATCTTTTAGAGATGTTAGAGAAAAGGCTACCGATGAGCTTAATCTTCCTCTCAGACTGCCCAAAATAAAAGAACGCGGTCTGTATAAAAGAGAACGAAAGTACCTGGCAAGATATAGAGCGATCGCTTGGGACGCGCTCCGTTCTGTTTCGGCGACTCGAATGCCTGTTGCTTAGTCAGAAGAGCCTAAGTGGTCTTCTCTGTCTACTGCATAAGCCCTGTCCACGGAGAGATCCCAGCTATGATCCTTGGCGCCCGTGCCGCTTTCTGGGGTCGAGTTCCTTGGTCCCAAACGGGGTTCTTTACATCATGACGGCCATCATGAGATCCTGCCCTTATGGCCGACCGTTGCAATGACTATTCCACCAATTGAGACTGGGGAAAACATTCTTCGAGAATCGATCAAGCCATCGTGTTTCTGATGATTCTTTCGAAGTCGGGGGCTTCTCAAGTCGAGACGAACCTCTGTCTCAGGTTGAAGGGGACTCCGTCTGTCTAGAGCTTCGGTGGGTCTGAACCACTTAAAAGACTGAGTTTTCGGCAAACTGACTGTTGTTCCTTCAGGGTATAATCGCTGGAGAGTCGAGACACCAAATCAGTACTCGCGCCGCCGGGATCCGGAGGATCAAGAGACCAGGGATGCTGTCCAGTCTGGGTAGCGTTCTATTCGTGGTCTCGCCCATTCATATATGAGAGGGTCTGGAAGCTCGGTGGAACGCAAGCTATTCGGTGGTTAATTCGGAATTGAGAAACCGTTGAAGTGCCTTCCAAAGATCCTACAACAATCACCTTGCTTGCAGTGCTCACATGGCCAATTCTTCTTTTACCTGGGATACAACATTTTCCTGCTTGCAAGTTCGCGACTCTGAAACATATTCTCTGGGGCACATCGAATCGCATGGTAGCCGGTACGCTGGGCCCAATCGAACTGTCAAATGCAGCTCGTGATCGCGAACCAGAACCTGCCGAGTTCAAAAAGCGGTACCTTCGAGTTAGTGACACTTTTTAACTTCTTGCCTAGTAAATGCTTCTCAAGCTTCGATATGACACATGTGTCGTGATCTCAGTCGTTGGGAGCACTTTCAAGGTAACTTTCTGGAAAACAACGCATCCACATATCAGTCCCTTAGCCTGTATTATCTGCTAGCAATCCCAGGGTAGATGAATGGAGCATTTAAACAAAATGATGATGGTGATATTAGGAAGTCTGCACTTTGTGATTTGTTCATATTGTAGTCATTATTAAGTAGGCCATATGAGACAGTCCCTATCCACTGATTTGCTCCTCCTGATGACTTACGAGGCGACTAATTCACCTCTTCTTTCTCTCTCCATCTCAATCTCCCCATTTCTTTTCTCCCTCTTCTCCTATCATCTTCCTCTTTCTCTTCTCCTTTCCTCGCTCTCTCTCACCCTTACACACACTCTCTCTCACTCCCTCCTTTAATCTACCCCTCCTTCTTTGCTCCATCCTCCACTCCTCCAGTATTGGGCCGTTCCTTCAAGTTCCGCCAACAGGATCGTGTTATTCTTATCAGTTCGCCATTCTCTTTCGCGTGGTCAGATCGTCTGCTGCTTCTGCCTCACTGAAAGACTCAGGCAATTATCGTTAAGACTCGTTTCCAAGAAGAGGCACCAACTCAGCAGCTCCTCCTTCAGCCTGAGTTGCCCCCCCTTTTCTGGTCCTCTCTCTGGCTCCCACCGTTAGTAGCGGGACTCGGGTTACTTGCAATTCCGACGTCACAGGATTACGTTCAAGGCGGAATAGGAGAAAAGGGTCTCGATCCCGAAGAAAAAAAAAAACGTACTACTGAGCATCTTGGTTGAGGTTTCGAAGATATTCTTGTTGCGGTGGAGATCGCTTGGATGGCACTCTGGGGCAACCGGTAGCTCCTAAGTCCAACCCGCTAACTCTACGTCGAGAGTTCCCCTCTTCTCTTCACAGCTCCTGTAGCCTCATCCTCTCCTTCGGTCTTTGTCCTCCTAATTCTGCAGAGGTCCCTCTGCTCTTGCCTTCTGTGAATACGTCTTCTTTCATCTTTTTCTGTCTACCTTTCTACTCCTACCTGACGGTCATTGCCGCCACTTTTCCTCTTGAGTGCGAAGCCAACTCCGTGCAAAAGGGGAAGAGCCCACTGTCTTGTCGACTACCAACTGCAAAGCCGACCCAAATTCGTCATTCAGCAAATATATATCGAACCAAGCGACCGTCCTGAAGGTATGTGCACTAAGGAAGTTCAAAATACCTTGACCGAGCATTCGGCGGCTCTCCTTCCTCATCCCGCTTTCCTCTCCATTCCTACCTATTTCGTCCTTGCAGCTTCACACTCGCGGGGCAATCGCAGCCTACGCTGGGCAATGCCAGCGCCCGCTTGTTTTTCTTCCCCGTTAAGATGTCTGGTGTTCGCTCACAGCTCCTATACCCACCTCACTCCTCCTAACTATCCCGCAGTAACTAATTCGTCCCTCTCATTATCTAGCATACTTCGGAACCACCTTTCTTTGTCGCAACACGAACGGTCGGCCTCCACTGTCGAATAAAGCCCAGCGATTGTCAGCCCAAGTCTTTCCAAGCTCCCTCATCGCTAGGTATCTCACACTCAGAACGCTCCCTCTCCGATTGCAAAGATGGATCAACAGAATCAGTCCGGGGTCCCCGGACCTGCTGGACGAAAGCTTCATATTGCCCATAGACGGAGCCCATCTGAGCTTACCCCTCTCATGAGTATGTTCCGCTCACAATTTATTGATCTGCTCGCCTTCAAGTAGTTTGAGATGCTAACTGTCAGATCTACAGTGGAACAACTGGCGATCCAGCAGCAAATTGAGTTGCTTCAACAGCAACAACAGCAAATTGCAGCTACACACCAGCAGTATATCAATATGGGTTTATTGCAACCGCAGCAAATCGGCCAGGCTTCTGGTTTCACGCCGTCTCTACAAGGTGGCGGTGCGCCCATCGGCGGCGTTTCTCCACAACAACTCGGTGCCTTTCAGTTTCCTCAGGTTGGCCAGCAGCAGCAGCTAGGCGTTCCGGGGAACACTTCGAATCAGCATTCGCATCGCCGTAATCAATCGGCTCTCCCAGGCTTCGGAATGGGCGGTCCTCCCCCAGCTCCATCTTCTGGAGCTTCGGGTTATTCGGACTACAGCCAACAGCAACAGGGTAACTTCCAAAGGAACGAGAACGGGGCTCATGGCCGTGGCCGTGGGGGCCCTTCGGGCGGTGGTCACCAGCGACGTCATTCCCTTGCTCTCCCTGAAGCGAAGAAGGCTGCGGAGCTCGCTCAGCAAAAGCGGGCGGCATCTGGGTTCCAATTCCCTGCCCCCACCGGTGACTCGTCTGAGGCCGCACCCGCATCCGACGACAAACCAAGCACCCCGAATCCAACACAGTCGTCTCAAGGATTGGGTCTTCAGCGTGCCGGCAACATCAGAGCCAGTGCTCATGGCCGCAGTCAGTCAATGGCTGTGGGTGGTAACCGCGGCTCTTTGTCTGGTCGTGGTCCTGGTGGTTTTCAATTCCCTGCGAATGATGGTTCCTCTGGCCCTGAGAACCAACGCCGAGGCAGCCAAGCGTCCCACGCCCGAACCCCATCTAGGAACTTTGACGGCAACTGGCGCCAGCCCAACAACCAATCTCAAGGCCAGGACCAATCTAAAGGTCTCGGACAGCAGAACTCAGGATTTCAGCCCGGACACCGTGCACGTGCGTCTATGAACCAGTCAATCGGCTCTATCGGTTCCTTCCAATACCCTGGCCAGCCTCAGCTCATTCAATTGCCCCAAGGCCAGGTGGTTATGGCTCCCCCACAAATGTTTGGTGGAGCCCAGCAGCTGAACCCCTTGCAACTCGCTCAGCTTCAAGCCCTGCAGCAGAGTGGGCAACTAAACGGTCAAGGTCTAGGTGGCCTCCAAGCTAGTCAGCACGCCCCCCAGCCGCTGTCTGCCCAGCAAACCCAACAGCAGCAGCAGCAGCAGCGGAAGACTCTGTTCACTCCCTATCTTCCCCAGGCCAATCTTCCCGCGCTTTTGTCTAACGGTCAACTCGTCTCTGGTGTCCTGAGAGTGAACAAGAAGAATCGTTCTGATGCGTATGTTACGACTCCAGACTTAGATGCCGACATCTTCATCTGCGGTAGCAAGGATCGAAACCGTGCTCTTGAGGGTGATTTCGTGGCCGTCGAACTACTTGACGTTGACGAAGTCTGGTCCCAGAAGAAAGAGAAAGAAGAGAAGAAGAAACGCAAGGATATCACGGACGCGAGGTCCGCTAGTAATGCTGGAACAGACAAGATGTCCCGCTCAGACTCTACTGGGGACCGTCAAGAGGTGGGACCTGACGGTAGCATTCGTCGGCGTGGCAGTCTCCGACAGCGTCCAACCCAGAAGAAGAATGACGATGTCGAGGTCGAGGGTCAGAGCCTGCTTCTGGTCGAAGAAGATGAGATTAGTGATGAACAGAAGCCCCTATACGCTGGTCATGTCGTCGCCGTTATCGAACGTATTGCTGGCCAGATGTTCTCCGGCACACTTGGTCTACTCCGCCCTAGCAGTCAAGCAACGAAAGAAAAGCAGGAAGCCGAGAGACTTGCGAGAGATGGTGCCCATGGTCGTCATCAAGACCGGCAACAAGATAAGCCGAAGATCGTTTGGTTCAAACCTACCGACAAGCGTGTGCCTTTGATTGCTATCCCCACAGAGCAAGCCCCGCGCGATTTCGTCGAGAAGCATCAAGACTACGCTAATCGTATTTTCGTCGCTTGCATCAAGAGATGGCCCATCACGTCGCTGCATCCCTTCGGTACTCTGGTTGAACAACTGGGCGAAATGGGTGATCTAAAGGTGGAAACTGAGGCTCTCCTCCGCGACAACAACTTTGGCTCCGACGAGTTTACTGATGCCGTGCTGAAGAGCATTGGCTGGGAGAACTGGTCAATTTCAAGTGAAGGTGATTTGTCTTCCCGTCGGGACTTCCGCCAGGAAACTACATTCACTATTGAACCGACCGGGACCAGCGAACTCGACAACGCCTACCATTTCAAAGCTCTGCCCGATGGAAAGGCGGAGATCGGCATCCACGTCACTGACATCGCTCATTTTGTGAAACCCAATTCGCTGGTTGATCGAGAGGCCAAGAAACGCGGCACTGCCGTTTATCTTGTTGATCGTCTAGTGAAAATGCTGCCTCCGCGTATCGCGACTGAACTATGCGCTTTGCTCCCAGGTGAGGAGCGCTTGACAGTCAGTGTCGTTTTCAAGGCCAACCCAGAAACGGGGGCCATTGACGACGATATTTGGATCGGCAAGAGTATTATCAAGAGCAGCGGCAAGCTAGGATTCGATGAGGTTGAGTCTGTAATTAAGGGAACGTCGGATGTTCCATTGTCTGGAGTCTCGGTGGATATCATCCGTGGTTTACAGGTGAAAAGCTCCCACTAAGTTCAATACATCAGATCTCTTTTGGCTAACTTTAAAGCAGCGCACCGCCTCGAAATTCCGTGAAGCGAGACTCGGAAATCGTGTTTCTCAGATCCCTCCTCTCCGTCTTCTTCATTCTCTCGATGACGAGAACGTGCCGGTGGAAAGCAACATCTTTGGCTCTTCGGCTGTCCGTGAACTCGTGGAAGAATTAAGCTGCAAAGCGAACTTCCTCGTTGCCCGCAAGTTGGTTGCAGCTCTGCCTGACAAAGCTTTCCTTCGCCGCCAGCAATCACCAAACCCCCGTCGCCTCCACTCATTTGTCGATCGCATGAACAGACTCGGGTTTGGGTTTGACGAATCTAGCAGCGGAAGCTTGCAGAGTAGTCTCTGCAAGGTTAAGGACGATGATTTGCGCAAGGTTAGCCATCTTACTCAAGACCGTCCCTTGGTTATTCGGTTGTATCTAATTGACGACAGGGAATGGAAACAATCTTCGTGAAATCCATGCAGCGTGCGAAGTACTATGTGGCAGGCACTGTACAGGATGAAATGCGCCCTCACTATACTCTCAACTTGCCTGTGTATACTCACTTCACTAACCCTCTCCGCCGCTATGCTGATGTTATTGTCCACCGCCAACTGGAAGCCGTTCTGTCTGATGGTGCTATCGAGTTCTCAGACGACGTCGAATCCCTCAGCAAGACCGCTGATATTTGCAACAATAAGAAGGATTCAGCGCACAACGCCCAGGAGCAGAGCGTTCATATCGAAGCCTGTCGCAATATGGACAAACTACGCCAAGAGATTGGTGGTGACCTCATTAGCGAGGGTATTGTGCTTTGCGTCTACGAGTCCGCGTTCGATGTTCTCATTCCAGAATACGGCTTCGAGAAACGTGTTCACTGCGACCAGCTTCCACTGAAGAAAGCGGAGTATCGAAAGGAAACTCGTGTCTTAGAACTATACTGGGAGAAGGGCGTGCCTTCGTCGGCCTATATTCCCGAGGATGAACGCCCCAAGCCCGCCAATTCGCGTGCTGCCCAGGCAGCCGCAGCCGCAAGGGAAGCCGAAGCTGCTCGTGAACGTGCCAGAGAAAGGGAGGAAGCTCTGAGGAGGCAGACTGAGACCGGAACGATGTCCGCTGATGATGTGGATGCCTTGTTTGATGATGACGACGATGTCTCCGAGGTCACGGAAATGGCTGCTGGTGTGTCGTTGAACTCTGCCGACCGCTCAACTCAGAGCATGCCACCCTCTCCTACCCGCAATGGCCATATGCCGCAAGCTCCGCAACGCACGCTTTCAGATCCTAAGATTGCAACGAATACTGTTGATGCACCTGAAACTAAGCTTACGAACAAGGAGAAGTATCTCAGTCTCTTCAAGCTCCGCGAAGAAGGGGGAGAGTACATTCAGGACGTGACAGAAATGACACGCGTGCCTATCATTCTGAAGACTGACCTCAGCAAGAGCCCTCCGTAAGTTACGTTCGATTCTTAAACGCATTCTTCACTAACAATACATAATATAGTTGCCTTACTATCCGCTCAGTCAACCCCTACGCACTGTAAAGGGTCTTTTATATCCTTACCCTCTCATAATCGACACGTTTTACATCAAAGAATATTACATGCTTCACCGACTTTGGGCCCATCTGGTGATGATGCTGGCCGAAAAGCCATTCGTGTGATTGTTGGCTGTGGCTCTGACCGGCGTGTGTTATTGTGTTAATCTGTCTAGCGTAGTGTTTTGTCTTTTTTGCGTTATAATACTTGGTGCCTCTCAGGTCAATCTGGTGGTCCAGTTGTCTTGATATATTGACGCCTACAGAAAGGCTTAGTAGGAACTGAGTCTCCATATTACACGAGACACTTGTTGCATAGGTTAGCTATCTTTACCGAATGGCGACAAATAGTCCCTTTTAGGAGTCCAAACTTTAGTTCATATCCACAAATCCTAGTGTGGCGATCAGACAAGTTTGTAGTTACGTGTCGCCTATTGCTGGGCATCATTCGCACATCCAAAGTACTTTTCTTTCCCTTTGCCATATTTGAAAGGTAATTCTTGTTGATAATTTTGGCATTAATCTTCAGTACCTACAAACATGTGAACAATAAAACGCCGCCAACCGATACACCCAATATCCAACACTTTCAGTAAAGAATCCCGCCATTAATAAAATCAATCCAGACACCTTCGTAAGGCCAGCATGCTCTGAACCTGATCCCAAGGAACAGCACTGATTACTGACGACCCGAGTGGGGCACGAACCCCCCTCCATGCCCAAAGCCAAAGCAAGGCGCAACCTGTCCCTTCCGAGTTATGTCCGTAACGAGTAGTAAAAGTAACTAAATGGACGGCCCGATCAAAGCCGACGGATACCAATGCGCGGTTTTACCTTCTTCGAGCCCGGCCCTGAGACCTTGCGAGTCTCAGAAACGGGCTTTTTCAACAGACTCGGATTTGGAGAGACCGACGGTGAAGGGGGGAGGACGGTGATAGGGTGAGCATGTCCGACGTGGTGTGACTGAGGTATAGCCGGGTCGAAGTCAAGCTCCAGAAGAGGACGTTGTGAAGAAGACGAGTTTCTGAAAGGACGAAGCGGGTTTGGGTTTGCATCCTCGTAGATTTTCAAGTCAAAGTCGATGCCCGAAGGTTCTCCGCGCATAAGATTGGAATTAGGACCTCGGCTGAGAAGAGAGAGCTTGGGTGATTTTCGTTGAGGAGAGGAGTCTCGCTGCCGAATGTCACTGGGAGACGTTGAGTTTGCGGCAATGTTGCGCTCTGAGGCGGTCATGATGTTTGTCCGACTTATCTAGCTGCATTTCCTCTGGTTCCATAGAGACAAAGGGGTCTATATCCACGGCGGACGGTGTAAGGACGGAAAGTGGGCGTTTCCCATAGGCATTTTTCCTAGGGCTGAGTAGCGGCGCAAATTTGACCGGGGATGGGGAGAGGGATGGGTCGTTTTCTTTGGATGCGCAGGATAGGACTTCGTTTTCATTGTCGGAGAGAAATTCGTAATGTTGATCTGGTTGGTCTGGGTGATCATGGTGTAGTCGCGTGTTCTCTGAGTCCCGGGATTGAGGTCCACCGGTATCTTTCCGTGTGGATCTCTTCATCATGACGGATTGCATTTTTTTTTTCCCTTGAGGGCGCAGGGAGCGTGTTATTTCCTCCTCTTGTTCGAGGACCACGGCCCCTGAATCCTCTCCTCGCATTTTTGCCTCCATTACTTCGGTTCGCATCTCAGCTGGGATAGGGGCGTGTATAGATGTCATCAGCTTGGCTTGCCGAGCAAAGGCATCGTAGTTCTCCTGGAGCAGGGCACCAGCAGTCGCGTTTAGCGCCGAGTCCGGGTTCGGAAATATAAGAAGGCAGGAAATAGTCTAGGAACATAAAGGGTCAACAGTCAGAAAGGCAACGACAATTTCCCCTGGCGCGCGGTCACTTACAATTAATACATCCTTTAATGTCAACGTCGATTTCCAATCCCGCTTCAGAGTATCCACGCACACCGCACCCGTTGACTCCTCCACATTCGGATGCCATATCCGCGTCTTGAACGTAGCTTTTGGCGGACTCTTGGGATAATCTTCTGGCAACTTCAGATGTAATCGCCACAGGCCTTGAGAGTATGGTGTACCCTGTGGACCGGCCAACAGAGTTGTAAGCTGGGTTATGTCGTCTGATTGCGCATCTTCAGGAGGAAAGAGATAATTTGGGGGGAGGTCTTCATGCAGTGCTGCATGGTCGGCTGCGAGGCGTCGCAGATTCGATACCTATTAAGATATGAGTAAGGATTGGGTAAGGACACACATATAATCAAACTTTACCATTATATTTAATCTCCGAATGTATTTACCTCTTCAAAAGACAAACGTGGATCCGCGCAATGAGGTATAGCAATAAACGAGGTGGCTCTGATTAGCTCTGTTCACCTGTGCAAATCCGATCTGCGCAAAAAAATGGTCACCAGTTTCAAATCAATCCAATAAGATTTTCGGGTACCAAGAGTGACGGGACCGGATTCTGAATGCGACCGTTGTCGACTGAGGAGGTTTGAATCCGAACGCTTCGGGCGTTGCTCAGTCCGACCGCCGGTTGTTTTGGGCGTTGGATAGCAACGAGCATTGCTAGCGCGTGAGCTTCGTGCGCGTTTTCACGTGACTCTCGCGCGACGCGTTTTAGGAAATGTGATTGATCCGTTGGTATGCTCAGCTTGAATCCCAATAAGGCTTAGTCCCTCCATATTTAGCAGGATAACGCTGTGGTATGGTTTATATTGACTTTACGAACATTGACGTACTACGCCTGGGCCATTCAGGTGGTTGAAATATTACTGGTATTATTAAAAATCTATATGCGCCGTTATCCTAGTATCTCCGGCAAAATCAATAATATCGAAGAGAAAGGATCCCAAACATTAATACATGGCACTCCGTGGAGTGAGAGCACAGCAAATTCGAAACCATGTCCATATCCATATTCCTCATTACATGAAGCCAGCTAACACCGATTCAGGAGAATATCTTCAGCTGGCTTTGACTTGGCGTAGCTGGGCAATTTGTCGCCATTTTAGATGAAAGCGGCCAGAGCAGCTCCAGCTAAACCAACGCCGAGCAGAGGGTTAGCAGTGGGGAGCGCGAATGCGCCGTTGTCTGAGTTCGTCTCCTCGGCGTCTTGGTTGTTGGAGGTTGACGTAGCAGACTCAGTCGCCGTAGAAGTGGAGGTAGAGTCCCTGGTTGTACTTGAAGAGGATCGGGTGCTTGTAGAGCTGGTCGGGCTAGGGGATGTTGCAAAGCTGGAGGAGCCAATGACCGGGGTGCTTCCGGTAGGAATGAGAGGCTGAGATGTTGTCGGGGTCGAGGTTTCAGTTGCAGTCTCGAGACCAGTAGTACCGGTAATAGTAGAGTCGGTGGGGGTCTCGATGACAGTATCGGTGGGAGTCTCAATGGACGTCTCAGTAGTAGTAGTCTCTTGATTCTATAGGGCTGGTCAGACCATATTCCTGGCAATGTCTCGAAGGAAGTGAACTTACCACAGGCTCAGAAGACAGCTGGGCAGCGGCGAGAGCCGAGAAGGCGAGGAGAATGAGCGAAGCACGCATATTGATACTCTGGAGCGAACGACTAAATGCTAAGATGCTTCAATGACGGGATTTAAGACGCAAAACCTGTTGGTTTCGTGATATCAGATCGTATGTGGAAAGACTGGAGAAACCATCCTTAAGGCCGGGGATGGAGAGGGATTTTATATTCACCTCCTGCAGGACAGGCCATTGCGCAAGTGAAGGGGCAAGCCGCAGACTCCAGCCAGACTCGACACGAAAATAGTAAACGGGGTATCGTGCAAAACAAGCATCAGCGGCCGAGCCAACGATCGATCATCAGCCCTGTCCGCAACTCACCTCCCAGTGGCAATATCCATGGGAGCGGAGCGATGGATCAATGATGTCTCTCGAACGGGACCCGCTTCTGGCATGATCCAGAGATTTCCTTCCTGGAATATCATTGCTCAGGTCAAAAAAATGAGTCTGGACTCCTTGATCTGAGTGGCTGACGCACGGTTTGGGCCCTGGCAGCCCAGTATTGCAATACGGCCACCGAAACAGGTGGAAGTTCGGCCATGCTCAGGCGAGATCATCAAATCAGCGAACATCTGCAATAGCATATTCTTAGCAACGAAATCCAACAAGTAGGGATACGTAGGTGATTCTACCGTGTCTGTCAGACAATCTCGGTCAGCTGAGCTGACCAGAGGCGAAAGATTGAGGTTGCCCTTGGAGGTTCGCCGAGGCGGTTTGCGTATGCATCTTCTATTTTTGGGTGGCTTCGCGGCCCATGCTGTCTGAGCGAGCAAATGACACTGAGACTCCTTTGCTTTTTAGGCCACAATCATCCTCTCTTCACCTTCCTTTTCGAAGATCTCTGCTGTTTTTTTTTTTTTTTTCTTTAGAGAAAAAGAGAAAAAATAAAAGAAAAAGCCTCTGACTCTGCAAGAAACCGTGTCTCAATCGCTGTTCTTTTGGCATCGTCTACAAACCGCCATTGGCTTGCCCAGCAATGATCGACCCGTTAAGCCTCGAACAGACAACCGTCCCGGTTTTCCTGCGTAAGGATCTTACGAGGGTGCTCGAGTCATATGAAGAGCGAAAGTTAACCCGGAGTAACGAGGTACATCGGAGTCAGTTGCTTCCAACTCTAGCCAGCAGTGGGAAGCAGAGTAGCCCACGTAGACCCCTCGTTTCTCCAGAACTGGAATGATATGTTTCATGTATACGTAACCCCCTGCTATCCCGAGACATGCTAGGTCTAGGCCCAGAGGTGGCATACATTATCTACCAGAAGGCACAGCATAGGGGCAGCCAAGGTTGGCCATGGCCAGATTGTCAGTCAGTCAGCATTGTATCCTTCTTTGCTGGGCCTTTGTCCGTGGCTCGCGGAGCCTCGAAATTCGAGCTTGCGCATGCAAGGGACTTGTGTGATATTTCTACAAGAAACCATAGGATGCTGGCAGCAATTTCGCTTCGTATTGCTGCAGGACTAGGAGTGGAGTTTTCGGCTGTCATTCTGAATGATTGAATGCAAATGTGGCTTGCTTCATGCGTGATCATTTGCCAATAAACTTGCTGCTGCAATTGGGTTAATGCTAGCAATGCTCAAGCATCAAGAGCTCTTTCGAAATGTCCAGGACCCGATACATCTTCAGCCAGCTCCATTTTGTGTGGCTGCTAGTCCAGGAAGGTCTACCCAGCCTACTTTAGCTAGAGGACACTATGCTGAGAGGTCTAGGGCTAGACCTCACAGCCGTTGTTTGTCCTGCTACCCTTGGATGGTAGACTGTCGGCAATGCAGCAGTGTGCCTTGCAGTCAAGGGAGCGGATGTCACTGCTTGTTTTCACCCTGCTTTCTGGTGGGTAGCAAAAGTGCAGACCCTGTACGCAACATAATTCAATGTTCACAAGTGAAGGACAAACAGATGAGAAGCTCAGGAGTGACAAGGGCTTGACAAGGTAGGTAATAATCGGAATAGATAATCTGGCTGCCAATTCTATACACATAACCCGCTTTTTATACACGTATGGTAACTCGACTTAACCTTTCAGCGGAGCATCAGTGCCACTGCGCAGCCAGTCTGCGAACTCCTTTCGTTTTGCCTTGATAGATCCAGTCAACATTGAATCGGAACAGGACCGGGTGCCAAATGACACTGTCGACTATTTGGAAGCACTCACCCTCACATCCCAAAAGCTGTATCTCTCCTCCAGCCTCGCATACGGATTCTCCGTGTCGCCCTTCTTCTCGACCTCCTTCGCCCACTCACTCCAGCTTACAGGCTTCAGTTTTTCTGCGCCGAAAATTAAGCCTGTTGAGACAATGAGGAGCGAGACAAGGGCCTCAATCACGATGTCTTGTGGGAGCGCCGTAGAGGGTGAGGATAGGTGGACATTGCTGTAGAGAACTGTGTGCTCGTGTGCGGAATAACCACTAAATATTCGAAAAGCACATAAGCATTAATTCAGGTATCTCAAATAACAGTCCCAGATTGGGGTGGTCTGAAATGATGGGGTAGGTAACGTACGCATGAGCGAGTAAGACGAGCCCAAAGAGCGTAATGAGCCTTGTAATGAAACCCATTATTAATCTCCGTGATGGCAAAGGGAAGAAGTGGTAGTGAGTTTTTGGGCCTAGGATCCCTGCCGGAGCGTTGGAGATTCGTCAAGCTGTTGATGATCCCGATGGAACCTTTACGGCTCTCAATGATCATGAAACTAGGCCTCTGATGAAGTCACGTGATATTCCTGCCCACCGCACGAAGAATGCTTTAAAAACTGCACACCCAAGTATCGAATACCCCCGATTGACATTACTCTCGAGCTAGAAACTTTCAGCTTATAAAAGATAAGGACGGCAGGAATTGATAGCTGGTTGAACGTGATGGAAATAGCTACTTGTCTGCGATTCGAATGCCACCTCTATATATCTGTACATTTGAAATATCAAGTGCCACATGGACCTTTCAAAGTGCTACGAACTTTGAACCTCGTAGCATGTCCTATAACTATGAGCAGGACAAAAATTGGCAATATGGCAAATCTCTCAACGCCAAATGTCAGCTACGCGTCTACATTATTAAGCCAGGACAAAGCGCGGAGAAAGACGTAAAAAGTGCTTGTCGGGTATAATGTTGATTTTAGTTCATAAGATAACCAGGATTGCCTGGCCACATTCTAGGCATTCAAGTTCATGACATAAATATTTTCCTTGATACCGGCAACGTCGTCATCACTCAATTGACATTCATTATAATGGTCATTTCATTTACAGCTTCTGCATAGCAGCCTAGAAGGGGTTTAGCATCGTATATAACGGGCGGGTATCTATACTTACGACATCGGTAGACTGGACGTGGTCCTCGTCCTCCTCGATCTGGGCCTGGAGCTCGTCGATGGAGATCTTTTCATCTTCGACGACCATGTTGATCTGGAGCTTCTTAATACCGAAACCAACAGCGACGAACTTGGAGGCACCCCAAACGAGACCGTCCTTCTCGATAGCGCGAACGTTGGCCTCCATCTCCTGGAGGTTAGTCTCATCATCTATGATCATGTTAGTACTCTATGAGCCAAAACCAACAGGAATGCACTTACCCCAAGGCTTAACTTCGAGAGTGACAATGGACTTGGCGGCCGGCTTAGGACCCTTGGCCTCCTTCTTGGCCTTGTATGCAGCAAGGTTGGCAGCGTGCTTCTTGGCAACCTCCTCATCCTCCTCCTCGTCACTGCCAAAGAGATCCATGTCGTCATCATCCTCAGCAGCGGGCTTGTCCTTGGGGTTGGTAGGGAGCTCAGCACCCTCGGGACCGTAGGCAGTAAACTCCTTAGAGGCATCACCGGGCAGGCTGCCGAACTCGGGCTCGTAAGAGGCAATGTGCTTGTACCAACGGGCAACGTTGGGGTACTTCTCAGCGTCAGGGGCGCTGGAGAAGGCCTTGAAGGTCACGACATCGGCCTGGGAAGGAGAGGTGCTTTTAACGAGTCAGTCGAGCTTCAGCAAAAGCATGAATGTAAGCCAAAGGCGAGAGGCAACACAGAAAAACAAGTCTTCCTGGGATCAGAAACGCGATTTCTCGCAATTGTCGTGTAGTCATACAGCGGGGTCTTAAGCCGCCTCATAAACACGGACCAATCTGTTTTCATCATACAAGTAAAGGAAGCCCGCATAGGAGAGGACAGTAATATCATGATAACTGTTTATGCAATCCGGGGGAGGGTTTGGCAGTCTTACCCAACAACATAGCTGCGAGAGCCGAAGAAGGTGTTGGCAACTGAGGGGTAAAGGATTAGCAAGAAAATGGGATTAGAGAGAACACTGCAGACATACTGGTGAGGCCAGCGTCAGAAACGAAGTCGGTGAAACCCATTGTGAAATATGAGAGGATTATAAGGGGGGATGATTGTGGTGCTGAAAGGAGAGAGAATAAAAGAGGGAGAAGAATAGGAGGGGAAAGGTGTTCTGAAGTAATTTTCGCCTGAGCCCCAGTGGTGAAATTTTTGGCGGCACGTTCGGCACGTGATTTCAGTAGCTAATGGAGCTTGGCTGCCCAGCGGCCCAGCAGATTCCCTGGATTCGAGCTTCCGCCACTCATCTTTTCGCCCTTCGCGGCCGAGGTGGAGCTTTCGAGAAGGCTCGCGTTGATTTCAATGGCTGAGTAGATAAAGGCTTCGACCAGCTTGACTGCGACGCCGATCTGAAAGGGAGACAGACATTATTGTTTAAGAAATTTAACACACTACATATCCTACTCGCTATTATGGCGTCAAGGCTGCAGTTAAGCCGTAGTCGATTGCTGCGCCCATCAAACCTCACGTACACACCTTCGAACCGATTAGTGCGACCATGTCCATCGTTACGCATCCTCCCTCGCGCGCGGTTACCCTCACTCTCAACGAATATTGCCGCCCCTCTATCCAGCTCTAGCATCAGAAACTATGCTAGTGGTCGACCGCACCCTCCCGGTGGGACGCATCGGATGAATCTGGGCGGCGAGCCGGAGAAGGCAGCATTGGAACAGTATGGCGTCGACTTGACGGCCAAAGCCAAAGCCGGCAAGTTGGACCCAGTCATCGGAAGAGACTCAGAGATTCATCGGACAATCCAAGTGCTATCGCGGCGGACCAAGAACAATCCTGTCCTCATCGGTGCCGCTGGTACTGGAAAAACCGCTGTTTTGGAAGGGTTGGCGCAAAGAATCGTGCAAGGCGATGTTCCGGAGAGCATCAAAGGCAAGCGCGTCATTGCTCTTGACCTTGGATCACTTATTGCTGGAGCAAAATTTAGAGGTGACTTTGAAGAACGATTGAAGTCCGTCCTCAAAGAAGTTGAGGAAGCTCAAGGCGGCGTCATCCTGTTCATTGACGAACTTCACACTCTTCTCGGACTTGGGAAAGCAGAAGGAAGTATTGATGCGAGCAATCTGCTGAAGCCAGCACTCTCGCGTGGCGAACTTCAATGCTGTGGTGCCACCACCTTAAATGAATACCGATTGATTGAAAAAGACGTTGCTTTGGCAAGGCGGTTCCAGCCTATTCAAGTCGGCGAGCCTTCTGTCGCCGCTACTATCTCCATTTTACGTGGTATCAAGGACAAATACGAGGTACACCATGGTGTACGTATTACGGATGGTGCCTTGGTTGCTGCTGCAACTTATAGCAACCGGTACATTACCGACCGATTCCTGCCTGACAAGGCCATCGACCTAGTAGACGAAGCCGCGTCTGCTTTGCGTCTGCAGCAGGAGTCTAAGCCAGATATCATCCGAGAGTTGGACCGTGATATCACCACCATTCAAATTGAGCTCGAATCTCTTCGCAAAGAAACGGACATCAGCAGTCGCGAGAGACGCGAGAAACTTGAAGAAGACCTGAAAGCTAAACGGGAGGAGTCCAGAAAATTGACAGAAATTTGGGAAAAGGAGAAGGCGGAAATCGAGAGTCTCAAACGTACTAAAGAAGAGCTAGAACGCACCCGGTTTGAACTGGAGCAAGCGCAAAGAGAAGGAAACTTTGCTAAGGCAGGAGAACTACGATACTCCAAGATCCCATCCCTTGAAGCAAAACTGCCAAAGGAAGGAGATGAGCAAAAGGATCCACAGTCAACTCTTATCCATGACTCGGTCACCGCTGATGACATTGGTGCCGTTGTTTCACGAACAACTGGTATCCCAGTCAGCAAGCTGATGGCTGGAGAAGTTGAGAAACTGATACACATGGAAGATACCCTTCGGCAGTCTGTTCGCGGTCAGGACGAAGCGCTGTCGGCTGTCGCTAACGCAGTCCGTATGCAAAGAGCAGGACTTAGTGGCGAAAACCGGCCGCTCGCGTCTTTCATGTTTCTTGGTCCTACCGGTGTTGGTAAGACTGAGCTTTGCAAGAAAATGGCCGAGTTCCTTTTCTCGACGGAGACCGCCGTTGTACGATTCGACATGAGCGAGTTTCAAGAGAAACATACCATCAGCCGCTTAATTGGCTCTCCTGCTGGATATGTCGGCTACGACGACGCTGGTCAGCTCACTGAAGCTGTCAGACGGAAGCCGTATGCCGTTCTTTTGTTTGACGAATTCGAGAAGGCTCATCGGGATATCTCCGCTCTATTGCTTCAGGTTCTAGATGAAGGCTTCCTCACAGACGCGCAGGGTCACAAAGTCGATTTCCGGAATACTCTTATTGTTCTTACGTCTAACCTTGGCGCCGACCTTCTTATTGGCGCTGATCCCATTCATTCGTCCAAGGCCTCGACTGATGGGGAAATCACTCCGGAGCTTAAAAAGGCCGTCATGGATGTCGTTCAGCAAGCCTATCCGCCTGAGTTTCTTAACCGCATCGATGAATTCATTGTTTTCAAGAGACTTTCACGGGAGGCTCTGAGGGATATTGTTGATATCAGAATCAAAGAGCTTCAGTCAAGATTGGATGACCGGCGTATGACCCTCCAAGTTGACGATGAGATCAAGGACTGGCTCTGCGAAAAGGGCTACGACCCTAAATTCGGTGCCCGGCCGCTTAACCGCTTGATATCGAAAGAAATTGGCAACCGCCTGGCCGATAAAATCATCCGTGGCGAGGTCACATCCGGACAGATGGCTCGTGTCGCATTCAATGCCAATAACGATGGGCTTGAAGTTACAGCGGTCGCCCAGGGCGAGGAACAAGCTTAAATTTTCTTTTTATTTTTTGGAGTTTGGCGAACTTGGATATTCCCTTTTATGGACTTGGTTTATGATATCGCATAGATGGATGGTCTGGGATTGGACATTTGCCTTATGTACAAACTTGTATTAAAATTGTATTTCTAGTTTCTCCTCTCCTGTATATGTACTCACGCTGAACATCTCCCAGCTTACGATGTTAATAAACTTAGTTAATACCTACCCAAAGACCCAAAGTCACCTCGGAACGGAAATTGAAATGGTCCACTAGCTAGCGCAGTAAGTTCAAGTAAGAAAGGTTCTTATAGAAGCTTGGGGCGTATGTGGAAAATTTGACAGGTATATTGGACTTGGTCTTCTCTCTTCCCTTTCTAAGTTTTCTTAGCTAATTTGATATCAAGGTCTAAAAGGACGAATTGGAGAAGAACTTTCTGGGTCTCTATACGTCGGTAACTCACGAAGAAAGAATGCCGGTTGGATTTTCTGATAAGGTGGAATGAAGTGCCTAAAATATATCGTTTACGACTTGCGTCACTTAAACCTAAGCTAAGACTGTCTACCAATTCCAGCACTCGGATTATTTACACTAAAATGACTTGAACATTTACTCAGTTAAAGATAAGTGCTGAAAGCATTAAAGCGCGAAGCTTACTTTAGGATACTTTAAAACGTAGTAGAACATTAATGAAAAAGGAATAACCTCGCCTTAAGCTTATGGTATTGTATAATTTTCGGGGTCTAAAAATATTAATCAAAAGGTAATTTTGATGATATTTAGTCAATATGGGGGCAGAAAGGTAATGGCGGTAACTATTTCTTTTCCTTGTCCTATTTTTGCTCTGCAAAGAAAATATAATGATAGACAAGGGTATGTCAACGTTTCAGGTTCTTGGAGAGCAAAGGCTTGCAATCTATATGTGACGCTGCTTTTTGATTGAGAAAGGGCAGACAAGAAGTTGTATCATGAAGTTCTATATACACATGAACCTGATTCTCAAAACACACTACTCAAACGCCTGGTGATACATAGCCAAGGAACAACCGGGAAATAGAAGGTCAAGGGAGGATGCGAGCAACTAAAGCTTGACACTCTTGACCAGGTTCTTCTTAATACCGGTAAGTTCACCGGCGTAGCCACCACGGCCCTCACCACCCTTGTAAACCTGGCGAACGCTACGAAGCTTCTTTTTCTTGTCCTCAAAGCGCATCCTCTTCTTGACACGTGGGTTGCGGTTGAGCTTGTTACGCTTAGGTGCAAGACCCTTGTTCTTCTCGATCTGGTATGTGATGGCACGTTTCCCGTCGGGACCAATCTCTTCTTGAATCTCGACATGGCCTCCTTCACGAGCGGCTTGGGCTTGGGCTTCGGCGAAGGCTTTCTTATCCGCTTTGCGCTTGTTGGTGCGGGCCGCAACCATGTCATAGTAGTCATCATCTGATTCGCCATCCCCGCCCTTCCTGAGCTCCTGAGCGACCCGGTGGTCTTCATCGTCACTGTCTCCGCCAAGCTCCTCAGCGCCCTCGGCCTTTGACCTACCACGCTTCTCGGCCTCTGCGTTCAAGCGAGCCTGACGATCCCGCAGGCGCTCACGGTAAGGAATATCCGCGTCACCACCCGCATCACGGCCAGCTGCGGTTCGCTTGTTGGACTTCTGTGCAATCTGGGAGGTGTAGAAGCGGAGGGAGCGTTTCTCTTTGGCCTTCTCTTCAGCTTCTTTGGCCGTGAGGGCGTCCTCGTCACCAAAGTCAGAATCGTCGGCGTCTTTTGTCGGGGCATTCGTTCTCTGACTGGCACGTTTCCGGATTTGTTCTGTAACAAGTTTCGATAAGCCTGCGAGGTTTGCTTCTGTCTCTTCGAGTTTCCTGGCTCTCTGGGCTTCCGCTTCCGCCCTTACTGCTTCGGCAATGCGTTGGGCCTTGGAGAGCTTCTTCTTATTCTTTTCCTTGGGCGACTTGAGTTCCTTGTCCATTGTTGCGTCGTCGTCGACATCGGGAACATCAACGTCTATATCGCTCTCAATGTCTTCCTCAATCTCTTCCTGAGATTTGCTCTCAACCTCAGCGAGGTCCTTGACGGTTTCCCAAAGCTTCCGGAACTTTACGAGGCAGTTCATGACCGGATGCGAGCGTAATTGAGCTGGAGATAATGCAGTGAGGTTGTCGGAAGTCTCATTGGCGGAGGTTAGAAGCATAAAGTACATGCTGATTGCACCTAGATAGGCTGACAAAGCGCGATGCTTGATAATGGCAACGGGGGCATGATCCGCATCTTCGGTCACGGTAGAAGCTTTAGCGGCATTTGTGAGAGAATGATATGTGGGTTGAAGGTCGAGAAAGTCCTTTGACAAAGGTTCAAACTCGGGGTATCTTGACTTCAGTATTTTTAGCTTTTCCTCTGTGCCCATATCGTCTGTGATTTCCAGCTGCGGCAGGACTTCGGTCATGGCTCCAGTGTCATCCTTAGCGTCATCTTTGCCGGACTCGATCCATTCGGTCTCGTCAAAACCAAAGTCCTCTTCGTTGATTTCCCGTAGATGCTTCTGCTGTAGTCTTTTCGCTTCCTCTTCCTCCTCAAGAGCATCGGCTTCCGTTTCGATTTGATCAGCGTGGTAGAAATCTTTCTTGGATGAGCCCCAAGCGGCAAGAGCCTCTTCCTCCTCCTCGGATCCCAGGCTTCCACTCCGTTTCTTCTTGGATTTTGATGAGAATTGCTCTAAATCATCGTCGTCATAATCGACCTCATCTTCTTCGTCCTCATCCTCCAGATCTTCGTCCTCGTCGACGGACTCGTAGCCCAGGACCTCCTCGTCTGATAATTGGAGCGCTTCCTCTGAACAGCAGCTGAGTTAGTAACAGCACTCAACATAGGATGAAGAATCGGGCACTACCGCATACCATCCTCTGCGACCTTGCGTCGTCTCTTTGCTTCTGGCGCTTCGTCCAGCAAAATCTGGTCTCGACCAGCCTGGAATTCATCCTCAGAATCATCAAATCTCTCCTCAATGTCGAATCTATAGGGCTCTTCTTTGTCGGTATTTTTGGCCGCTGGACGACCGCCGGCCTTTCTTTTCTTACCCATGACTGATTTGGGAAGTTGTGATAATTCTGTTCGGGCTTCGGCTTCTTCAATCCAAAAAATCGATAATCTCCGCGATAAATTTTTGGGTGAGACCTTCACCGCCCTCGAGGCTCTAGTCTCGAAGAGGGGAGAAGCACATGTTTTGGTACAATACGTTCTGTAACCATAAATACAAGATTCAAGATCGTCGCACTGCGATTTGGTAAGTTTGTCAAAGTCTCCGCGGAGTGCGCTCCTTCTTCATCCTCTGCGGAAAGATTAAAGAACGGAAGCTACGACTGATACAGCACGCAACAGGGCCTTCGTCCTTTTATCATTTCCCTTTCTCTTCCCTTCTTTCTTCTCCTCCCTCCATGCATCCATCCTTACCCTCTATCATTTACGACGCTTCCCCCACGGCCTTGGGGATTTCAGCTGTCTTCGGTGCACTCTTCTTCTATACACTCGTCAAAATGTTCGGCTTTCTAGCTCGTGAGAACCAGTTTGTTGTGGAGGGTCGGGTGAGTCTCATTGTGGCATCTGTCGTCTCTGATTTGGGCATTACTAACAAGTTGGGCTTGCAGACCGTGGTGATCACCGGTGGCTCGGAGGGTATGGGCAAGGCCGTTGCCTGCCAGCTCGCCCAGAAAGGAGCCAATATTGTCATTGTCGCTCGGACACTTCAGAAGCTCGAGGAGGCCATTGAAGCCATCAAAGTACGCTCACCTTGAACATTTCTATGTGCATTTGATCAATGTTTCTACTAGGGTTCCGCTGCCAATGTCAACAAGCAGAGGTTTCACTACATCAGTGCTGACCTCACGAAACCCGAAGAATGCGAACGCATTATGACCGAAGTCACCGAGTGGAATGACGGCATGCCCCCTGACATTGTTTGGTGCTGCGCTGGATATTGCACTCCTGGATATTTCGTCGAGACATCCGTCCAGACACTCAAGGACCAAATGGATACCGTTTACTGGACTGCGGCAAACACAGCACACGCAATCCTGAGGAAGTGGCTTGTTCCCATTAACCCTAGTCACCAGCGGCCATTGCCTCGACGACACCTCATCTTTACTTGTTCTACCCTCGCCTTCGTGCCCATTGCTGGGTATGCTCCATACTCCCCTGCTAAGGCTGCCATGCGTGCCCTTTCAGATACGCTGTGCCAGGAGATTGAAGTATATAACGGCTCTCGCGCTTCCAAAGAACGAGCCCGTGCCACTCCAGCCGATGTCAAGATTCATACGGTGTTCCCCATGGGTATTCTCAGCCCTGGATTCGATAACGAGCAACAAATTAAGCCTGCCCTTACAAAGCAGCTCGAGTCGGCCGACAAGCCTCAAACACCCAAGGAGGTTGCTCGGATTGCCATCGAAGCCATTGAACGAGGCGAATACCTCATCACTACAATGTTCGTCGGCGACGTGATGAAGGGTGCTGCGCTTGGACCTAGCCCTCGAAATTCTTGGTTCCGGGATACGTGCACTGGTTGGTTGAGCAACTTACTATTCCTGGGGGTTGTTCCCGATCTTCGGAAGCAGGCATTCAACTGGGGAGCAAAGAATGGTGTTCCAACCTCGCCGTCGGCTTAGGCTTAGCTTGGCTGAACTGACTTCATGAAAAGCGTTTTCCATTCATTGTCTGGTGTACGGTTAGATACCCTCGAGTGCCTTCAATGTTCATCCTTATTACTCTTGTACATCCTTACCCCTAATGCCCTAGATAAGCGGCCACAGCAATTAAGTGACTACTTCATTGGCCTGCTTTTTCCATGATCTATGCCATGCTCTTCATGCTCTTACGACGTCCATAATCCTAGGGGATGCGCCGTAGATCGCTCTTAGATACACTGTCTAACATAAAGATGGATTCGGCAGAATAAGCTTTTGTCGTTGCCCCAAACGCGCTTATTCCCTGGTGTTATTGAGGTCACAGTGAAAAATCCCAGTTTGCATTGTTTGTGACGCCGTTATTTTCTTTTGGTTGTGTATAACTCAATCTTCTGGAGCTGTGATGGAGAGTCCTAAAACCGGAGTTTTCTTCAGGTCCTCTATCAATTACAACTGCGGGTGTATATAAGCACCGAACTATTACCATCTTTTCATTCCCCACCCTTGTCTGACTATAGAATAAAAACCAACGTGTTTTCCTTATACATGACATGGAACACTGTGGTGTCGCATACTAGCCCACGACTCTAACTCTAGGGCTACATTGCTTAAGCACCTGGTATATTACTTCCTTCCTTTGGTTGTCTTCGTCATTGACACCGCTGCACTTGGCACAACGGTCTCCTTCAAAGAGCGAGGCGAGGCTGATCTGCCAACTGGAAACAAGCGCATCACTCACAGTGAAGGAAGCCAAGATCGCAAAATAGGTAGTCACCACTTTGCTCTCAGCTTCACCATACAGTTGCTGTTGAATGAATTCTGCATAGAATGGCCGGACTGAGACCACAGCGATCTAATTACACTGAGCCTCCCCATACCTTGAAGAGCCACAACCAGCACCTCTGGAATTTCAGCAGAGAAGCAAGGGCGCACCCATCCATCAAATTCGCTCCAGTCAGTGACTTTTAATAAACTCCCTTTATAGATCTCATCTTCATGCCATTCACCGCTTCAGTACGCACTTGAAACTCCCCGTCTTCATCTACTTCGTCAAATGCCACAAGAGCTGGTACCATGCCTCCGCACACCCTTCCGCTAACAGCCCACTACAATCACTCTGCCGCCCATCTGCTCTCCACATTTCTCCCCATACCTCTCCGCTATTCCTCCGCTTCCCCGTGATTATATCACTCTTCTACACCGTAATATCTCGCTCGAGACATTCGTTTTTTTTTTTTCGGATTCTACATCGTGCCCTAGGTGTTGCTGGTTGCTGCTGCGCGCCGTGCGGACGGACACCTAGCCACTATGGCAGGTAGTTTTTAGACGCTGGAATATTATTGATATCCTTGCGGAACCAGGCATTACCGGGACAATGCGGCCGCGCGTGGAGGCAGCAGTGCGAAAGGTGAAAGTGCGGCGCTCCCAGTTGCTCTGATCTGGACATTGGTGGATAAGCTGGATACGTGTAATTGGGACACTCGCGTTATGGATATGCTTTTGTGTACTTTGGACTGCTCTTTCTGTGCACTGGTAAGAGCACTGGTGCAATGGGCGTCTATATTATGCATAGATGGCGACCTGGGTCGCCTCTGTATAGCGTCAGGATATATAGAATATAATGACCATGTTCTGATATGTCGTGCCGATAAACAAACCTATATTTCGTATAAATCTAGCGTTGCGTAGAGTGTCGGATTTCTATGTGCATAGGGCAGTAAGTCGATGGTTCTGAGGCAAGAACACACAAGGGAGAGATCGGTTTCCATCTGAACCTGGAACTTGACCTGGAGATTGAGAAAAGAGTATCATACTAAACATGTAATAACTCCCAGCCATCCTTTTTTAGAGACACGTAACAGCTGGAAAAGGTGATCATGAATTTTTTTCTTTTTTCTGCTCACACGGCTCATTGGACATGAGTGCAAACCAGCCACGCTGGGAGAAACCTGTCCGCGAAAATATACACACAATCGACTGGAGGTCTTTCCGAAATGGCAGTGTTCCCCAAGCAATGACGGATCCTCCAAATCGAGATACAATTTTCCGTCAGCCGTCTCCCCGTGCTGCGATAATTGCACTTCCCCGTGCGGAGAAGCGCTGATTTGCATCTAGCCGCCCCTCACATAATTCCTCCTACCGAACCCGCGGCCACCGCGTCGCACGTCTACCACTTCATCTCGTGGGGCTTGTCGCCGTTTCGGAGGCTGAAGGTAGCGGCGAGGTAGCTGCCGAGGAAAGCTTCCTTCTTGATGCTGGCCAAGATGGACTGGTCCACGGCCTTCTGGTCACTGGCGCGGGCGCTCGCGACAACCTTCTTCTGTAGATGACAGCAAAGTTAGTTGATTAGTTAACTAAAGAGCGGACATTGATCACGCAGAGCTCAATTGTCGTCTATCCAAGGCGGATTAGGATAACGTACCTCAGGCTTTTCTCCCTGCTTGAAGAAAGCCTCCTCGGTCTTCTTCTCGTTCTTCTTCTCCTTGGTGAAGTAGCCGGGGGCGGAAACCTTCTCGATGGTCTGGCTGTCAACACCGCTGATGTCGATGCGCGTGCTGGTAGCGATGACGTAGCGAGCGTTCACCCGTCGGAGGGGGACACCGTTGATCTTGAAGGGACCGGTAACGAGGAGGACACCCTGGTCAAGGTGCTTGAGGAGGACAACGCGCTTGCCACGGAAGCGACCGGCGAGGAGGATGAGGACGGTACCGGGCTGGAGGCTCTCCCTGAGCTTGGTGGGACGAATAGCCTTGCGGACCTGTTCAACAGAGCGAAAACCATGTCAGAATCCTGATCCCATAGCGATTTCAATTATGCAAATTGTTCTTGTCATGAATGCCGGAGAATGCGGTTTCATTATGATTCATGTTCCGTCTAGTATCCCAATCCATCATTTGCCGCCTAGTCCATTGACGCGGCGCAACCATCGCAATCGTCCATATGAAACCGCATCCTCCATTCCTTCCGACAATTGCATTCGTATCTGCACGGGGTGTACTGACTTTCTTGGGCTGCGACTCGTCATCAACAGGATACCATTTCTGGGCCTTCTGGGACGGCACAAGCCTCTGGGCCTTTCCAAACTGCTTCGTCGTGCCAACGTCCGACATTTTGGCTGCTGATGACGAAGAAGACCTGAAAAGAAGTAGGGGGTGGTTGTCGACGGCGGGTGGTTGTTGAGATTGGTGTGTGACGGTCGACTCACTGTCCAAAGGCGGAGTGGTGAGGTTTGTGGGAACGCAAGCCCTATCAGTTAGCCGAAAGGCGCTAGTGCCAATTCGGGATCCTACTGATAGGTCGCCACTATGGCCTGAGGCATCAGGTACGGCTACCCGCAAAAGCAAAACGCGCAGTCGGTCTCGAGCTCCCCGAGCCAACACACTTCCGCTTCTGAGACCTGGACTCTGGAGCTCTCGAGCTGACGTATCTTCCTCACGTTTGCTGCTTCAACCACACCACGTCGTCGACGTGGACTTAGATACTTGCAATAATCGAAACACTAGGAAATCATCCTCTCTTCATAAACATTTCTTCTTTGTCCATCGCGAGAATGTCTATAACGCCAATTATCACATTCAAGGCGGGTATCTGTGACCTCGAGGTGAGTTTGTCAATGCGTCAACACCATGGCCTCTAAGCTCATGTAACTAACTAGAAGTCATCCATTTGTAGACTCAGTCCTCGGGTGTCCATGCCAAACCTCAGCCGACACCCGGATACCTTTACCTCTATTCCGAAGATGAATTGATTCATTTTTGCTGGCGCCCTCGAAGTGCTCCCCACACAGAACCTGAGTTAGACCTGGTGATGGTTCCTTCTGATGCGACATTTACGCCCTACCGCGCAGACAGCAAACCCACGAATGGCCGAATTTACGTCCTCAAATTCTCATCAAGTTCCCAGCGGTATCTCTTCTGGCTTCAATCCAAATCCCAACATGAGAATGCCGATCCGGCTTTCTGGAGTGCAAGGGACCTTAAGCTGGGTTGGATTGTTAACAAGCTTCTGCAAGGCGAAGAGTTTGATGTGGAAAGGGAGATTGCGACTATCCCAAAAGGCCCATCCAATGGTGATGACGATGAAACCATGGAGGATGTTGAAGGCGTGGACCATGACCCAAACCACCCTCACGGAGGTAGTGGTGGCGGTGCAGGACCGGATGCGACTGGGGGAGACGTGAGAGAGGAGGGACAGGAATCGAGAGAGGGCGGAGCAGATGGCGGACGAGCGTAAGTTAGGTACATATCTCAGCAATTTATGTTGCGGGTACCATGTCTTCCGTTCGTGCTTTAAGCCGTGGGAGTAGACCTACTCTTCACAATATGATTTTTACTTTCCAGTCTTGTTCAAAGATTGTAAACTGACCCGGGCGATTCCCTGACAGGGCTGCCGTTGACTCCGACGCCTCGGCTGTGGTACAGAACTTTTTAAGGTCATTCGGAGGAAACCAATCTCAGCAGGCCGAGCAACCTTTCACTACACTACAAGATCTTCTGTCACCTTCGACCACGCTGCCTTTCTTGGACACTTTAAATGTCGAGGGCGTTGATAACCTCTTGAAATTCTTGCCCCAAGAGCTTCTCATCCTAGCGCTGCAGATGGAGGACCAGTTGGCTTCCCAACAACGCCCCGAAACTGCACAAGAAGTTCTAGACGCCCTCAACCTTTCGCAGAAGAGGAACATTCTTAGAAAGATCCTACGCTCACCGCAATTTACGCAAAGTCTCGCAAGCTTGACCGTGGCTATAAGGGACGGAGGGTTACCGAGCATCAGCGAAGCCCTAAAGATTCCAGTCGAGAATGGGGGCTTCATGCGTCGAGGCGGTGTTCCGCTTGGGGGTGGTGATGCAATGAAAGCGTTTATTCAAGGCGTTCGGGATTATGTCAAGGACTCGACGCAAGGGAACCGCATGGAAACTGATTAATCTATATTGAGTTGAGGCCGTTTGTTTGGCAGATTTGTAACTATCCACTTCTGCTCTAGATGATCAAACGCGGCATGCTTTGTTATTTTTAGGCCTTGGCGCGGAGTTAGTAACAGGCAGCACCGTTTAAGAAATCAAACTAACGCGTTCCTGATGGTAGGGCATGGTGACCCTACTATAAACGCAAGAAAATAGTAGTACCCGCAAATGGGAACAGTAATAACCAAGAAGCAGTTTGTTGATAATCCGAGGCAAGGCAGTCAGTGGGTAATATGTACAGCTGAGGAACAAGAATAGAATCACGGGCAAGACAAGCGTCGCTGGACCGCCGCTCAGCCATACAGATTTAACATCCCGCCAACAAGCCCCGTTTTGGCCGCAGCTGGCTCAAAGCTAGACGACAGCGGCAATCCGGAGAAGACACCTTAACTGTGCAGACTTCCCATTTTTGCTTTTTTATCTTTCTCTCGTTTCGCGTTTGCGTCAGCCGCCTGCGTTTGTTATCTCTTTACTTTCCCTACACCCAGTTTTTGTTTTCCGCACCGTGCCAGCTGCGACACCCCATTCTACTACGTGAGACGTATCGAAGTATCTCCACAGCATTCTCATCGCCGCAGCTTGCGATGTCTGCATTCGGCTAGTCAATCAATTCTGCCCACCATGGCGTCAAATAGCCATGACCGCGGCTCTAGCGACGAGAATGATATCGCCGACCACTCAATCCCCTTACAAGACCTTACCGGCCCGCAGGAACGAGGACGAAGGTTAAGTAGGGTAGGAAGCCGGTTGTTCTCAGGTCGCTCGTTAACAGAGAGAGGACGGCCTTATGAACGATTATCGGAGGACTCGCCCGTTGAACATGGAGGTCATACTACGGGCTCACACTCTGCCGAGGGCGCAAACCAATTTAATGTTGAAGACCCCGGAGCTTTCGCGGCAGCGATGTCGTCGGTTGGTCTTGGATTGGAAGTCTCTGGGTTTCAGCACTCACAACCGAGCGCATCCCACCTAGCCGCACACACCCGAGATGAATCGGAGTCCGACATGGAGTTTGTCCGTATAGATAGCGTCGACCCTCACGAAGCTGAACACTACCTCTCACCATCCGAAATATACCCAGATACCACTCCATTGACTAGTATCCGACATGTGCAACCCATTAGCGGTGCTTCAATTACCCCCAGCGGTTCGCAAGATCCATCGAATGCGCCCTCCGTTCGGTTCGACGACAGTCAGATGGGGTCGCGATTGGGTGATGATTTGCATAATATGGAGAGCGGTTATAGTGGACGGCGCCGCGCGGAGAGTGTCTCGAAAGACGGGGGACGTTCGCTGTCCCCCTCAGTCTCCGGATCAGCACTGCTGCGCGCAAGTTCGATGATGAAGTCAGTTTCTCAACGTGTCGTGAATTTGAGTAACGAGCCCGAGGTGGTAGAGCGGTCTCTTTCAAGAGACTCCCATAAGAGTTCTCGCATGGAGGCTCCTCCCTCACTTCCTTCTCTTACAGACTATGCGCACGATGCGCCGTCCAGTTCTTCGTTGAACGAGCAATCTGCCAGGGAGAAATCTGTGAATAGCAAAGCTTGGAAAGGGCTGAGCAATCCATTGCGTGGAAAAGCTCTTGGGTTTCTTGGCCCAGATAATGCGCTTAGGATGTGGTTATGTGATATTCTCGTCCATCCGCTCACAGAGCCGTTCATCTTGGTCATCATTGTCGTGCAGACCATTCTCCTAACCATTGAATCAGCGCAATCGGAATGGTCTCATCCAAGGCTGCCACACTGGGGCTTGAACCGTATGGATTATCCTTATTTTGTGATCTTCATTATCTACACTGTCGAACTTATTGCGAAGATTTTAGTATCTGGGCTCTTCTTTAATCCAACCGAGTACAGTACAATAGACCGGTCAAAAGGGATCACGACAGCGCTGATGGAAAAGGGTAAAAACCTCATCACACCACAGCGGCAATTCTCCATAAGGAAATCATCAGCACAACCGGAACCCCAGCAAGCATCGATCATACGAACCTTCACAGGCGGGCTAAACCAGCTAGAGCAGCAGCTGGCTGATGATCCTCTTCAGAAGCGCCGTATCCGTCTTGCTCACCGCGCCTTCCTACGGCACTCCTTCAACCGACTGGACTTTGTCGCGGTGCTTGCATATTGGGTGAGCTTCGTCTTAAACTTAGGAGGCGTCGAGAATACGCACCAGCTCTACGTTTTCCGAATGCTCAGCTGTCTGCGTATCCTGCGTCTTCTCGCGTTGACTAGTGGAACATCTGTAGGCTATCACGCCAGCGTCTTGCACCTTATTTACTGACTTGAATCAAGGTTATCCTTCGAAGTTTGAAGAAAGCTGCTCCCTTGCTGGTCCACGTTGCTTTTCTAATAGGTTTCTTTTGGCTTTTGTTTGCCATTGTAGGGATTCAGAGTTTCAAGTCGAGTTTCCGGAGAACATGCGTCTGGCTTGGAGAGGAATACGGCGAGCAAAACTTCACCATGAATGATCCGTTCGGGACACTTCAGTTCTGTGGTGGCTGGCTTGATGAAACAGGCACTCAGAGGCCATGGTATTCTTCCGATGGATTTGAAAGCGACTCGAAACCCAAAGGGTTTATTTGTCCTCAAGGATCGATATGTGTCGAAGGAGGCAATCCTTACAATACGACCATGAGTTTCGATGACATCTTGCATTCGCTCGAACTCGTATTTGTCATAATGAGCTCCAACACCTTCACTGATATCCTCTATAACACCACTGACAGCGATTACCTTGTAGCTGCACTTTTCTTCGCCTGCGGCTTTGTGATTTTGAGTTTGTGGATGGTGAATCTGTTGGTTGCTGTTATAACCCACTCTTTCCAGGTCATTCGTGAAGAAAGCAAGCGAAGCGCTTTTGCATCTCAAAAGATTGAGGCGTCCGAGGAGGAGGAGGAGTCTTCCCGCAAAGTTAGCACGTTGAAGCGCATCTATGACGCGACGTATTGGTTCTGGATTGCCGTCATCATTTTCGACCTTGTTATGCAAGCCCAGAGGAGCTCTAGCATGGGTGATGGTCGGGTCCAGCTCATTGACAATTGCGAGATTGTCGTCACAGTTGCTTTACTCGGCGAGATTTTACTGCGATTCATATCGGATTGGCGCAAATTCCATCAGAGCCGCCGCAACTGGGTCGATTTGGCACTTGCAATAATCACCTGCATCATTCAAGTTCCTGCTATTAGGAACTCTAAACGAACTTATGATATCCTTACCGTCTTTCAAATCCTCCGATTCTATCGAGTCGTTCTAGCATTTGCCGTCACAAGGAATCTCATCACGCTCGTCTTTCGCAATGCCGTTGGTCTACTGAACCTGATCCTCTTTGTGTTTCTCATCACATTCCTCGCCTCTATATTTGCAACGCAACTCTTCCGCAGTCAGATTCCGCGAGAGGATGACGACGGAGGTACGATTGAGATCACTTTCTCTGACCTATACAACTCATTCCTTGGAATGTATATAATACTATCCAGCGAGAACTGGACAGAAACCCTTTACAACGTCACCTCATACACATACAGCTTCAATACGGCCTGGATCTCAGCAACATTTGTGATTTTGTGGTTTATTGTGGCCAACTTTATCGTTCTGAATATGTTCATTGCAGTCATCCAGGAAAGTTTCGACGTATCAGAGGATGAAAAACGGCTTCACCAGGTCCGAGCGTTTCTGGAGCAAAAGCAAGTCGGCAGTGCATCTCAAGGAAACTTGTCTCTTTCCAAAATCCTCAAGCTCGGACGAGGTTCGGCTCGCTTTAAAGACCCGCTCGACCATGGCCCCGCAGCGCTAGATATGCTCTTGAAAGATGCCGTTGTTCGTGAATTTCTCGACGAAGAGATGCCTGAAAACCAGCGCCGCGAGGAAGCTTCAATCGCGAGAACCGCAACCACAGCGGAAGGGCTCGTTGAGCCTGGCGTATTTTCACGCCTCTGGACTTCGGTCACGTCGTCGGTTCTGCGCCGAGAACCTAATCCATTCTATTCCAAGCTGAAAATCTCACGGGCTTATGAAGAACTGGGCCCTCAGGAGATGGTTCGCGAGGTGGTTTCGGCGGAGCAGCAAAGAAAGCGAGAGCAGCGAGAATACTTAATACGCCATCCTACGTACAACACGTCCTTATTCTTGTTCAAGCCGGATAACCCGGTTCGAAGGCTTTGCCAGCGCATGGTAGGACCGGGTCGAGGGTCTCAGCGCGTGGAGGGTGTTGACCCATATAAACCCGTCTGGTATACCTTTACTGCTGTTGTTTATGCTGCTATAGTGGCAATGGTTATCCTCGCTTGCATAACTACCCCGATCTATCAGGCTGTCAACTTCCAAACTGATAGAGACTGGTTCACATACACCGATCTAGGCTTCGCCATCTTGTTCTCCATAGAAGCACTCATCAAGGTTATCGCCGACGGTTTCTTCTGGACTCCCAATGCGTACTTCCGTGGCTCATGGGGCTTCATTGACGGGATTGTTCTGGTGACCCTCTGGATAAATGTGTTAAGTGCGTTGAGTTCGGAGCGCGGTGTTTCTCGGGCGATCGGGGCGTTCAAAGCTCTGAGAGCGCTAAGGCTGCTTAACTTCAGTGATAGCGCCAAGAATACATTCCACTCCGTCATAATCGTTGGAGGATGGAAAGTTATTGCTGTGAGTTTTTCGCCAATTTCCCACCTTTCCCTGTACTAACTGCTCTCAGGCTGCCTTGGTTTCGATGAGTTTTCTGATTCCGTTTGCAATCTATGGAGTAACATTATTCAATGGCCAATTGATGGAGTGCAATGATGACGGGATAGCGGGAAGCTTGGACGCTTGTGTTGGCGAGTTTATGAGCTCACCGTTTAATTGGGACGTTCTCGCCCCTCGGGCTGTGTCGAATCCTTGGTACGACTTCGATAATTTCGGGAATTCGTTGTTCATTCTCTTCCAGATTGTCTCTCAAGAAGGCTGGACGGCGGTTCAGTCCAGCGTTATGAGCATAACGGGCCTTGGACGGCAGCCAGAAACCTTTGCCGCACCAGAAAATGGGCTGTTTTTCGTGGTGTTTAACTTGCTCGGCGCCGTCTTTGTTCTGACGCTGTTCACGTCTGTGTTCATGCGCAACTACACGGAGCAAACTGGGGTTGCCTTTCTGACAGCTGAGCAGCGTTCTTGGCTTGAATTGAGGAAATTGCTCAGACAAGTTTCACCCTCCAAGCGGAGGTCCAGTGAGAAAAGCACGTCCTGGAAGCAGTGGGCTTATCGAGTGGCCTATAAAAAGCATGGTCGTTGGGCAAAATGTGTTACCACGGTCCTTGTGCTTCACCTCATACTGCTGGTCATTGAATATTACCCGGAGAACTATCTTTGGAACTTGGCTCGAGATGGCTTATTCTTCTTATTCAACTTCGTCTACATTGCGAATGTGCTCCTCCGTCTGGTCGGACTGGGTTGGCACCGATTCAGTACAAGCTCCTGGGATATGTATGCCTTGCTTGTCGTTCCCAGCACTGTCATTACGTCCATCCTGAACTTCACGTCATATGAGCAGCGGAAGACGATTGAGGTGTTGAACAAGCTTTTCCTGGTTGCTATTACACTACTTCTCATCCCCCGCAACAACCAACTGGACCAACTTTTCAAGACTGCAGCGGCTAGTTTCACGTCCATTGGAAACCTACTGGCGACCTGGTTTGTTATGTTCCTGGTCTACGCCATCGCGATGAACCAGGCTTTTGGACTTACCAAGTTTGGCGGAAATGAAAACGGAAACATCAATTTCAGAGACATCCCAAGGGCTTTGATCCTGCTTTTCCGGACGAGTTGCGGCGAGGGCTGGAACGAACTCATGGAAGATTTCGCAACGATGGAACCACCGCTATGTACCGCCATCACCGATGGGTTCTTCGGGAACGACTGCGGAAGCAAGGGCTGGGCCCGAGCATTGTTTATCTCGTGGAACATCATCAGCATGTACATTTTCGTTTCCCTATTTGTCTCGTTGATCTTCGAGAGTTTCTCCTACGTCTATCAGCGAAGCAGTGGTCTTTATGTCATCAGCCGGGAAGAACTTCGCCGTTTCAAGCAGGCATGGGCTGAATTCGACCCAGAAGGCACAGGCTACATTACCAAGGAGCAGTTTCCACGGCTGTTAAGGGTACGTAGGCCAAGCAGTTCTACTAATACAAAGCTAACGAGTGGCAGGAACTTACGGGTATATTCGAAGTGCGCATATACCAAGGTGATTTCATGGTCCCGCGCATCCTCGACGAATGTAGAGTCGACAAGCGCGACTCGCTTCTGGCACACAGAAGAGTCGTTGAGGGAGTTGACCTTGACAAGCTCGCCAAGATCATTCGCAAAATCCCTGTCAATACTGTTAGGGAACGACGAAAGCGACTTAACGAGCTCTACGAAGAAGTCCTCGTGTCTGCGGACCCGAGGTACGGCATTACGTTCCACTCGTGTCTCATGATCCTCGCACATTATAATGTGATTAGCGACAGCAAGAGTCTCAGACTCGAAGAGTTCCTACGACGCCGGGCGAAGTTACAGCGTGTGGAGGAAGCAGTCCGTCGCAACACAGTAATCGGCTTCTTCAAAACACTCACAGCGACTCGAGAGTTCCGAAGAAAGATCGAGCACAAGAGATCTGCTAGGATGACTTTCGTGCCTCAGTTCAACGTCCCCGAAATCTATGTGGATGACGAACTGCAGGAAGACCAACAGTCCCAGGACGGCCCACTGGGGTCGGCGCGCAGCAGCGGGGCGGAACCATCGATGCTTTCGCCCACATCGACGGGCCGTGGAGAAGCTGGACCGTCGCAGCTTCCTCGGATCAACACAAATGTCGGAGATCGAATGAATTCTGAAGCCAGCTCGCCGTCGGAATGGTCCAACATTAGTATCTCCCTGTCACCCGGCCGCGAACGAGCGCACACAACCAGTTCATATGATCCGCCAAGTTTCTCAGAAGGAGCGTCGGCGACCTCTGAGCACTCGCGCCACCACAGCGCGATGGCAGTGCAAGATGTGATGCAGTCACTAGGCGATTCTGCGTGGGGTGAGAGTATCCGTCGCAGTTTCACGCAGCGACGACCAAGGGAACGACCAAGGGACGAGACATAAATAAAGCGCCGCTGAAGTGAGACGAAACGAGCGATGATACGACGAACTCTCGACTACTGATGCTCGTGAACTTGATGCTCTTATACTCTATACGGCTTTCTATGTACTTTAGACTATGGTTGGCCTAAATACCTGATGTTCTTGATTTTGTTTATTTTTTCACATTGAGACTTCAAGTTGTTTGTGAATATTTTGCCTTGGATGCATAGCAATGGCGTGCTGGAGTCCTATCTAGACAACCTAGTTTGTTTATCTTTTGCTAAGTTCCATGTTTCTTCTCTTGTCACCCCTTGCTTCTATCATTGGTAGGTAACTTTGAACCTTAGAAGGTGGGAGCAGAGCACCGTATGCGGAAGCTGATCCCAATCCGCAACCCGTCTTCGTCTTCTTCTCAACCTCCAATTTCTCTTCTCGATCTCTACTCCGTCGCTGTTTTCATAAACTACCAGCTTGCATTCTCGAAGGAGCAAATGACATCTCCCATCATGTCATAAAATCTCGTTTTCCTACTTGCTCCCTGGCGCGAAACTACCTTCTACTAGATTGAGCGTGCCTTGCCGAAAATCGAGCCTGTCATGGACACCTAATCCGTGCCTTCGCAACCCTTGTCCATCAACTGGGCGATCTTAAATAGTCTTACACTCGCTCATTCACTCGTTACCAGCCTGTCTTTTCGATCCTTCAATCTGCTACGTTGGTCGCCTCCTCGAAGCGTTGGTCTTGATCCTTGCTAATCTGACAGACACGGCTCCTTGTTTCAACCCGCGTCGACTTTATACTCCGAGTTTCACAACAACCATCCTTCTGACCTTTCCTGCATATCGTTTGTTGTCTGGAGTTCTTCCCCTCTTAGCTGGAACGTGAAGTCGGCACAAAACTCCAGTCTATGCGGGGCATCGATCTTTGAGCGACTGCGATACGAGGATTACGAGCTGAGCAACATATATTGTGATCTATCTACTAGAGGCACAACCCAACTCGTTCAAGTTTAACCACGCAGACAAAACAATTAAACAACGCGCGGTGCTACCAGCACCAGGTTCATTTCTTCTATATTGAGATGCGTCCAAATCAACCTTCGACACCGAGCCTCTCGCTCGTATACACTTCCTTCCAGCCGCATACTCAAGTGAATACGAACAATCATAACACCAACGATAATGAATACTACTCACCAAGCTCACCATCGTCTCCGACCAGCCTACTAAGCTCCACGACCGCGATTACAAGTACCAGCTACACGTTTTCCTCATCACCAAATTCACCATCACTATCGGCAGTCCAACCTCAACATATTCGCAAACCCCACTTGATTTCCGATAAACTGAACATCGGCCACAGTCACGCCGGTGCGGGATCCGAAACAAGTACAGGAACGACCATAACACTCCGCCGCCGCCCCTCTAACATCGATATACTTCTTCAGCAAGAACATTCTCGGGCGTCGATCGATGCAATCGAGCGACAGGGCCTAGAGCTCCTAGAACCGCGTCCCGTGGATCTTGATCCTGTCAGTCCCATCGGAGTCAGCCCCCGTGGTGTAGTACAGCCACAGTCGCTGCCTACCGTCACACAGGCCCGGCTCCCGATCCAGTCTCCTACTAGTAATGCTGGTGTTGGAAACGATGGCGGACATGGTGTTGATAAGGTTACCCGAGCTCAGGAAGATGTCTCGGTGCAGATGGACGGGTTGATCTCGCACTCGCAACCCCGGTTTGTGATGAGCGGAATATTCGAGACGATGGAAGGGAGAGGGTAGTCTACTGCTTTGGTCCGATTACGAACACCTTGCTTATGGTTTGTCGCCGATGTATAGGTGTTGGTGCTCAATTTTTCAACCTTGTTTGACTTCGGATGTTTTCTGTGCTTGAAACCAGGGAAAGTTTATCAATATGCGGGAGTTACGAGGAGTACGGTCAATGATTGAGTACTAGAGGTTACTCCAGGTTTTTCATCCTTTTGGAATTGGTTTATATTTCTTAGATAGCTTAGGTATCAATCGCTAGGTTGCTGTCTTGTTTTTAATTGTATACATGGTTATGAGCACAATCTTCTCCTGCCGTTGAATTAATCAGCTGAATTCGATGATGAAAAAGCGCTGCAGCCGTATCATAGCGGCGATTAATCAGTTTATTCAAATTGTTAAGGGCGTTCTCATTAGGTACGATTTCCAAACCATTACCCAGCTATGCAAGTAAGGTCGGTTTTTGATCCATGGATCATCCATGCCCCATCCCGTTCCTTGGGTAGATGACGAAAACATAAAGCCCAGGGAAAAACAAGCAGCATACAGATGTTCAATGCCTAGATCTTGAAACACCAGAATGAGATGTGAAAGAGTGTCCACGAAGGGCGTAGTGTGGTGACTTTAGTTAAAATTTAAAAGAAGGTATGAACAAGACAAGATAAAGCTAGCGTGGGGGAGGGCTAAGCAAAGCCCAAGGCTGCACCGCGAACGAACGAAAGAAAAGCGCTGGGAAGAGAGATAAAGGGGAGGCAATATAGAAAAGACGCTGAGGGTATCTCGAACTAAACGGAACAAAAGGCACCAACAGAGTAATAACACCGGCTAGCCATATATGATCTGGTCTGATCTTGTCCAGTATCATGGCAAAAAAGAAGATAAGTCAAACTTGAACGCTGAAGTCGACTAAGTAGCAGGACTCCCTTAACCTGAGAATGCAATAGGATAGAACCTCACGACGCAATGCAATGCGAAAACCCGACTTCAAATCCAAAACACCGCCAGATGGTGAAGAGGATACTAAACTCCGGAGAAAGACGGGAGATGTCAAGAGCAGATTGTGAAAATGAAGACAAAGGCATAGGTAATATCAGAGACAGAAGAGAAATCTACCTTGCTTTCTTCCTCTCAGTAGCCCACAGCTGCCCGCGACAATTTGGCTCGCCGCAAAGACAAGGCACCGCATTCGGATCCAGCTTATCAACCCTCTCCATTCCGGGGTTATAGTCGAAGGTCAATTCTGTGCCGGGTTTGATTTCTCTTAATGCGAAGAACGCCAAATCATAAAGGTAGTCATCGCCGTGGGTACGGGAGACGGGAAACATACGGCAGTTGGGGTTGCAGGAGTGGTTGATGAAGCGGGTGGCGGCACCATAGTTCGCCCCGTCAACAACGTAACTGCTTTCGTCATCAACAAGGAAGTCGAGACTAAAGAGATAGGAAGGGGCGTTACGCGTGTTGGCGATTTTTTCGCGCTGGTCGGCCTTGGAGGTTGTGATTACTTCACCAAGATATAGATCTATGAATTGGCCAGCGCGGATGGTATCAAGCGAACGGAGGCCTGTTTGCTTGGTTAGTAGATCAGTCCTTTTTTGGTCCAATTTTGCAATAGCAGGGTGCATACCAAAGCCACGCGCTCCAGTGTGGAAAATCTCCAGGCGGATAGTGCGTCCCAACTGGACGACGCGATTCCAGCATTTCTCCTCACACCCGCACAGAGAATTGCATTCGAAGATCATGGATGTGCGCTTCATGAACTCAGGCCGAAGGACCATGAAGCGCGGATTGTCTCGGGCACGCTTGTATGCAATGATACGTTCTTCCGAGTCCTCTTCTTGTGCAAGACACTGGCATCTATCTGGTAGGCAGATAGTCTCGCAGCTACAGCCGGATTGGAATTCCTTGCTGATAGGTGCTACGCCCTCTCGGAGCTTGTACTCGTTGATGAACTCGAAGCCTGTGGTAGCTTTGGCGAGACGCTTCTCGTCCGCTTTGGCCACAGTCACTGCTGGACCTTTGATGGAGGCTAGTTTCTTCTGGAGATTCTTGCAGAGCAAGTCTATCACGGGGCGTCTATTCTTCTCAGTTAAAAAGGGGCCTGGTGTGCCAATGACTAAAGGGACACCAGCGCGATTGGTTTTCCTAGCAGCTGGATATGCACCCCTCATTGCGCGCCTTTCAAGAGCATCTGTTGGGTAGTATTTCTCCGACATACCCGTAATCTCGGGAGTCTTGACTTCTGCATCCGGGAGCCGCTCGGCAGAATCAATCTCTTTCTTTAGCTGTACTGATGGAGATGGAATGACTACTCTCAGGGTCTCCGGCGCTGGGCTTGGGGCATAATGGCCTGCGGCTGAGTCTGTGCCTGAACTTGAAGCTAGAGATGGAGCTGATGCTGGGATTTGGCGTGCCTGACGCGCAGCACCAGTACCAGGGCCGGCACCAACTCTCTTAAAGGGCCCGGACAGGCTATCATGGCCAACTGGGTTTCGAGAGGAAACATTGGTGGTTCTGGTCTTTGCTTTTTGAGGGTACGCAACTGCACTTGCGTATGAAGACTCTGAGCCGGACTCGGCGGAGTCTGCATCTGACTTTCTCTTGAAAGGAATTGTAGAGTTCTTGGTGTGAGGAGAGGGAGAAAGAGTGCGGTGTGCAAGTGTCTGCCGCCCAAGACTTTTGATAAGAGGGTTAGGAATCTGAAAACGGTCAGCACTGACCCATCGTCCAGGGAGCACGATAAACCGATAAGTTCTTGGTTATTGTGGTATTCAGAGATAAAAGGAAGACGCGAAACTAACTCCAAGCTAAGTTAACGTGACTTACCCGGGGTTGCTCCTCTGGATCAGAGTCTATCGTGAGGTCAACCAGCATGTCAGTTGCCATAAGCTTGATAGTGGGACGCCAAAAAGTAAATAGGAGAGCCAAGTGCAAGAGAGATAGAGGGGGTCGGCGAATCGAAATCTGGAGATCACGAGCTTGGGAAAGCCAGACATCACAACAGAGCTCGGTTTCTGGTGTTTTTTTTGTCAGGACTCATGTGGTTCAATTCATTGTTAACTAGACTGCATTGGGTTAGTGGATCTTCAGGTTTTAATCAAGTGTTGTCACATGGTTTCACTACTATTCAATATGATTAATATCTAAGAAATTAGAGACTCATTTTCCTGGCATTGATTAATTGATATGTAATATTGACGACTGACATTAAATCTGTAAAAAAAAATTCAAAAAAATCTTGGCGAATACTATGTCAATTCAGAAGCCCTCAAGTCAGAGCAACAGTTTGCTTAAATAGAATGAAGCGGGCTGATTGGAAGTTTGAACCACCTAGAAACCGCCCGTTATTTTACGAACATAGGGAACCTGGAAAAATGAAAGAAATAGGCACCACATTCCTAGTTAAAACTTTTGATTTCTGAGTAATAATTATACCCTCTTATAGAGAAAAATCTCACGAAGACAGTGCAGCAATTTTGAACTATATATATATCATAGGCGTTGGGTAATCCTGTTTTGAAGTTTGAGTATGTTGGGTTGAAATTAGGTTTATGATATCCGCATGCTGACTAATAATTGACTAAGCAGCACACCGCCTTCTTGTGGCCCATTTAGTCAAACATTGTCACAAATTCATCAGTCAATTTCTTGGGTAAAAAGGGCTGGTGGTCTATAAGCTAAAAAGAAACACTGGAGGTCAATGAAATAACAAAATAAGCAGCTAGAGCCTACTAGGCGAAGGTAAATTGTACAAGACAGGTCACGGTCACATGATAGATGCTGAAGGATCAGGCGTGGCTGAGAGGACCGAAGAAATGATACTTCAGCTCAATAAGGATGCAGACTGACACTTGCCTAGTTACATTCAAGCCACTTGAAGCAAAGGGACCCAACTAAGAAGAGGATAATAAGAGAATTAAAAGTATCATGCTCACGTATAACAGTCGTGTCAACCGGCTTGTACATTAGATGAAAACGCCATGTCTGATGCACATGCCCTTATTGAGACATTAGAGTCGCAGAGCATCCAAAATCTTTTTCGCCATCTCTCGGTATTGCCACATGCCTCCTGACACCTTCTTGAATTGAATACCGTGGAGCGAGAAAAGCGGCACTTTGACAATGAGGATCTCGAATCGGAGGACTAGGTTCCCGCCTGTATCACTCTGCACTCGGGTGGTCGTCTCCCCAACGACACGCTCCCCACTCGTCACTGTGGTATCGCGGGTTTCAAGGTATTCATCTGATACTTCAGAATTGGAAACAAAGCTACGATCTGGCGCCCGGTGACGGCGGCGAGTTGTGGTTCGAGCGAGCTCCTCGCGGCCATCGTCATGGTTCAAAAGGCCACCCAAGCTGATCCGGCGACGGTGATTGGAGACTTGACCCTGTCGCTCGGGACTTGGAGGTCCATTATCAACAACCTTGTCCAACTCAATGCTGGGCGCATGACGGCAGCTGAAGCCGCCTTTGATTTCAACATAGTCAACAGCAAGCTGTTTCAGAACCCGGATGATATCGGCCCTAATAAAGGCAAGTGGCTTGCTGCTGGTGGTAGAAACACTAAATAGGCCTTTTAGATAGACTGGTTTGGACAGGTCCTCTTCATTTGCACTCTCCAATGCAGCCCCGGGTCCAGAAATTTCTCCGTCCGTCTCTTCAGGGACATTTGCCTCTCTTGCAGCGTCCCGTCGAGCCCTACGGGCCTGTATGCTTTCACGCCGAGCGTGGCCAAGAGACATTGTCCGGCTAGCGTGCGTACGCGGTGCTATCTTCTGTTCGCGCCCAGCTGTTGAGTCCTTTGGCACGGCCGAGTATTCTGAGCCGCTGGTTTGCGGCGGCTGGCTCCCAGAATCGCCTTCAGTTCGACGGGACCGCCGATGCCGGGGTTCTCCTGAGCTGACACTGATTGACCTCTCCAAGTACTTGTTGGATCGCGAGGCCGGCTCTACCGATCCAGGAGTCTTAAGGAGATCTTGATGTTGGGGCTGACTACCCGTTGACGGAATCGCGGTCGCTGACGGTTCTGTACGGCGGTTTTTCCGCATGCTGAACCCTCTTGAAAGTGGGGAAGCAGAATCGGCTGGCGGCTGCACATTGAGCGACGGCTGATGAGGGCTCGCCAGTCTTGACCGTTCGCGGTCACGGCTGCGGTCCTTCGTTCTTCGCGTGCTAAAGCGTCTCAAAAGACCAGCAGCAGTGCTTTCTTTTTTGGCTGGAGTGTCTGGTTGAGATGCGGCAGGGCTGTGGGAGGCTTGGGCATGATTTGGTGCAAGGCTGGCATTCTTCATGCCTTCTGTAATTTCATCATCACCATGGGTTCTCGCGCGCGGTCGTGATCGCCTTCCAGTATCCTTCTCTCCAGGCACTTGATACTGGTTTGTATGAGCGGCTTCCGGAGGTGCAAGATCAGGTACTTGAAGCATATCCCCAGGGGCTTGGGCGATGCTGAGAGCCCCTGGATTGGACTCGCTTCTTTCTCTGTCCAGCTTTTCCTTGACAAGATAATATACAGACAACAAGGGACTGTATGCATTCAGAGGATCATTACCCAACTGGACAGCTTCTGCTGAAGGCGCTGAAAGAGTGTCCCTGCTAGCCGAGTTCCGCCGCTTGTAGAAATCAAACACGCCACGCTTCTTATCGGTGTGGGCCGGAACAGGATGTTCACGGGCATTTAGTGCGATTGCATGCTGATATTCTTCAGACTCTATGATTTTGGTGAGTTGTGCCGTAATATATTCTGGTTTCCCAAATTCAAACCCAGTCATCTTCTCTATCACCTCTGGGTCCAAAGGAAGCTGTAGTGGTTCGCGATGCGGAAGGTGGTTATCAGGCGGTCCGCTGAACCCTTTATTCATCCATGGATGGTTCATGATTTCAGTCAAGCTTGCGCGTTGCTTGGGGTCCGTTACCAGCATTCGCGAGATGATATGGCGGCATTCTAGAAAACAAGCATTAGTGCCACCGTTAGTCAACCGGAGGAACGAGAAATCACTAACCAGCAGTGAGCCCAGGGGGATATTCGAACACGCCCGATTTTATTTTTGCATGAAGCTTCGGCATGCTCTGGTCATCAAACGGAACCTTGCCGCACACTAGGACGTAGAGCACGATTCCAAAACTCCAGACGTCAACTTCTGGGCCAGTATACTGCCTTGCCTGAAGCAGCTCAGGTGCTGCGAAGTAGAGACTGCCACAAAATGTCTTCAAAAGGCTTCTGGGAGAGAAAAGGTTGCTAAGGCCAAAATCAATAATCTTTATATCTCCGGTCTTGCTGATGAGAATATTTTCGATTTTCAAGTCGCGGTGCACAATGCTATTGCGATGGCAGTAGTCCAATGCACTTGCGATTTGGCGTGCGAACTTTCTCGCCTGTTTCTCTTTCAACTTGCCGTGAGAGATTATGTAGTCCAGCATCTGACCACCATTGACCAGCTCAAAAAGCATATACCAGTGGTAATTTGTCCGTACCACGTCGCGCATACCGCAGATGTAGGGGTGATTCACAAGGCTGACAATGGCCGCCTCGCGAGCTGTCCGAACTTCTTTTGAGCGGTCCGCCCGCTCGGCCTCCCGCTGACTTCTGTGTTCCTCTGTCGACTGTCTAGGTACGATCTTGATAGCGACCTACTGCAAATTAAGCAACGTATATAAAACACAGTCTTCCAAGTAGAAGCTCACCTGTTCCCCGGTCTCCAAGTGCTTGCCAACCTTGACTTTACCCATACTACCCGCTCCCAAAGTTTTGCCCAATGACCACTGGCCAGTCGGTGTTGCGATCATAGTGCGGCGCTTCGACTGGACGTTTGTTGCGTGTAGGTGGTGCCCGGAAGCAGCATGGGAGTGGCCAGCACCCCCATCTGCTGTAGCGGGTCCCGCGGAAGCCATGTCTATACTGTCACGCTGATGACTTCTAACCGAGAGATTTCTCTGGGGTTTATTCGACGAATCTGCACGATATGCGGTCGATGGGCGCTCCTGAGAATGTTCTCTCGACTTCTCCCGACGGGAAGAAGGTTGTTGGGTAGGACCTCTGGTGGACTCGAAGTCCCGTCGGGCTATGTTGTCGAATACCGCGTGGTTAGTAGGGGGCCGGCGGTCGTACGACTGCGACTTTGAATAGGAATGTCGGTGTTGGGAATGGCTTTGATGGACTGGAGCTGGTTGGGACGCTGTCGCGGGTCTCACAGCGACGCTTCGAGTCCGGTGAGGGAGGTCGGATGAAGCAGGTCCATAGGAGGTCGGCCGAGACGAGGTGGAGTGGCTGCGATGGACGGCAGAGGGAGCAGCGGTGGACATCACGGTGGTGAGTGGGGACGGTTTTATCGGAAAGAACGCGAGTTCAGCGACAACTCAAACCAAATCGTCCGAGTCGACACCGTCGCCGATAAACTCGAGACTTGGGGATGAAGCCCAACGGCGGACGAGGTTGAGATGGCCGGTCGGTCGGGGGAGCGAGTGGGGGAGACAGGTGCGTTGCTGACGAGAGCCTAAGCAAAGCGATCGTCGCGGGCCAAACCGTTCACAGAGATCCCATCTGCGGAGGTCGAATTCGCAGAAGATGACGAGGAAACAGGGATTGGGATGAGAATTAAGGAGAAGTGCTGGATTGAGGTCGAAGAAGCGCGCATGCAGAGTGTGTTGTGCACGCAGCAGCAAGACCAAAGATGGATGCGGCTGCGGAGAACGACTTAGAGGACAGAAAGCCAGGGGCCGAAAACATCCACGCCAGGCCAGTCTACGCTGCTATGGCTGTTTCTCGTGCTCTTGAGCTCGTATTAATTAAAAGTTAATCTACGGAGTATGACAGGGTATTCTATCCCTGGACCCCCAATTCCTGCCCTACTCCCCGGTCCTTAAGAAGCCACTATCATAGCAGATGACATATGCCATGTCGAAGTCCAGCCACTCTCCCAACTTGCGCCTGATACCCAGTCCTGCTTAAAATCCTCGCCTGTTTTGGGCACGTACAAGCGCCATTACTCTGTAGCCCTACAGTTTCTGACTTTAAAACTCCGTAGAATCACAAGAGGCTGGTAGCTCCCGTGATGAATTCAGAGAGCTCTGCGATAATTGCCCGCTTGCTCCGTAACTACACAGATACGGAGCGATCTTTACTCAGCCTGCTGGTAGCTTCGTTATTTTGTTGATCCGTAAAGCAAACAAGCAGTTTGTGCGACACTCTAGAAACAATTTCCAAATACGTGCCTAAAGCAAAGTACATTAGAGCAGCAAGCCAGGCACTTTAAACAGGTAAGCCACAAGTGTGGCGGTGCATCTTCACTCAGATGCCGGCGTCACATGTCCGGCATCTTTCAACCTCTTGGGCTTTGCCACATAACGCCAGAGAGATGGCCAGCAAAAGAACTCGTGATGCTTTCGAAGCCGACTTCCAGGCGCAGAATTCTCCCTACGTTTTCTACGGGACTGCTCTTCCTCCACTGGACGCAGGCGCCCGCGACGATGGATCATATGTGCCGGTTTGGAAGCAGGAGGTGACCGATGACCGGGGAAGGAAACGCCTACATGGCGCCTTCACCGGTGGTTTCAGTGCCGGGTGAGCTCACGATTGATCGACTTCCTTGGACGGCTCACTAAAGTGGTCCTTAATCTCAGGTACTTCAACACTGTCGGGTCAAAGGAAGGCTGGACACCCGCGACATTTGTGTCCTCGCGTCAGAACCGGGCTAAGGATGCGCGAAAACAGCGTGCAGAGGATTTTATGGACGAGGAAGATATTCGTGAAGCGGAAGAATCGCGGAACCTACAGACGAACAATGAATTCTCGGGATTTGGGTCTACGGCCACCGACTCGTTACGCCGTGGCGGGCTGATGGATATCTTCAAAACGTCCGGTGAAACTGTCGGTGTGAAGCTTTTGAAGAAGATGGGATGGAGGGAGGGTCAGGGTATTGGCCCGAAAGTGAGGCGGAAAGCCGACCTAGGGGATGGGAAAGCCGGACCCGGCAATGCCGAGAAGACATACCTATTCGCACCGGAGAACCCACCGATGGTTGCGTTCATACGGAAGAATGACTACAAGGGACTCGGTTTTGAAGGCGAAGCGCGTCTTGGCTCACGCCAGGAAGGTGAAAAAGCTGATGAAGATGATGATCCGTTCTTCGGACGGCGACTCAACGCCGGCAAACCTAACCGGTCAAAGGCCCAGAAACCCCGGCGAGGAGCATTCGGCGTTGGCGTGCTCAATGATACCGGGTCTGATGACGAGGATCCCTACTCGCTGGGTCCCCAGATTTCGTACAATCGCACGATTGGCGGTGATAAGAAGAAGAGCAAAACAAAGCCTACGGATGATACGAGAGGCCTGCCCTCTGCCAACCCTCTTCTGAGCAACAAACCGGTCTTTATTCCAAGGAAAGCGTCCAGTGCGAAAGGCGCTGCAGGTTTCAGGAAATGCCATGACGGCCGTCTTCCTTTGGATGGTTTCCGACTCGCAGACGGCATTTCGACCCTAACTCTATCATCGGACAAGAAATATGCGCCGCCCGAGATCCCCAAGGATTGGAAGTCTAAAAAGACGCCTGTGAAGGAACGGGATGCCGCGAGCTACGTTTCTACCGCAGAGGCAGCGAGGGCATCTACTCTAGATCCTGTATCGCGGGCAGCGATATTGGGAGAGGATCAATTACCCGCAAAGTCAATCTTCGACTGGATGACACCAGAAGGCCGGGCAAAAATTGCGGAACTTACCGGGAAAACGGACCTGCCGCCGGCACTAGGCGAAAAGGCCCCAAAGGGCTACGAACTTTCAGAGTCACAGAGGCAGAAAGACATCTGGGATCTTGTTCCCAAGCTAGACAAGCAAGTAGCCGTTCAAGCTCTGACGCGTGCTGCTAGCGGTTGGATGCCATATTCTGAGGATGAATCCAAACGAACCCGCTACCGTACGTTCCTCGAAATCCGAGCTGGGCTTCGAGATACCCTTCCGGATCGCGTACCAGGATTTACCACAAACGAATGGGTTACAGAGCTCGAGGAGTTTGCTCGAGCAGCAGAGGTATTCAAGCCCGTATCGGGCGTGATGGCCTCACGGTTCACGTCCGCCTCTTCAGGTCCCAAGGGCGCTTCAGATGAAGCCAAGACAGATACGGACGCGCCATTACTCAGTAAACCCAGCGAAACGCCACAGGACCCAGTGATAGAAGCTGCAAAAATTGGCATGTTCGGCCCAATGACACGTACCGTCATCTCGTTCTACCCCACCCGTTTGCTGTGCAAACGATTTAACGTCAAACCGCCAAGCCATGTGCAGGTCGACCCTGGAGATCCCTCTAATGGATCTTCCTCTTCAGCAGCCCCAGGAAGTCGCTTTCAGTCCGCAGGATATCAAACAGATAACAGACCGCGAGAGTTGGTATCGCAAGACGTCATGAATCAGCTTATGCTTGCGGCTGGTGGGGGCCCAGGCGGAGCTACGCTAGCCCCGTCATCCCGTGGGGACTCTGCGATGCGCGCGGCCCCAGGCCCAAGCCCAACGGCGCCCGTTGTCATTGAAGCAGATCGCAATGAAGCGCTGGAGGGCGAACGGCCGGGTGAGGCGGTTTTCAAGGCCATTTTCGGCAGTGATGACGAAGACGAGGATCAAGACGACTGATTATATAGATTATAATCATATTGTTACTTCTACATTATAAATTGTACTACCACAGTACTAAAAAATAGCGTAAGAGAGTGCGCAATCAGACCGAACCCCGCAGAGAAAGGCTGCTCCTAGTCTGAGTCTAGAGTTTCGGGGCCTCTCGAAGCTAAGCTTACGATTGCACCGCAGGTGGTCAGACGGTTGACCGAGATTGCGGGCCACGGAACTTTCTCTCTTAGCAACCTCGAACCTACTAGTAGCAGGTATATTTAGCTGATCCCGAGTCCACTTTTGTCGGGGTTCTACTTCTAAAAGACCTTCTGTCATCGCTTACCGATCCTCAATATAACATATAGTTTTATGCATCTTACCTATGTCTCGCGATTGCAGCTGATGGAGTCGAAGTCTTCTCTCCGCCAAAATGGTACCTCACCTCTCCCGCCTCATTTCTGCAGTCTAGTACTGACAGCCGACCGCAACACCGCAGGGCTGCTGCTTCTCCGTGTCGCGTGAACCCCACGACTCCAACGGCCAAACACCCACAGAGGAGCATAGCTCCGCAATAGCACCGCCGTCCCACATTCCATCTTCATCCCGCCAGAGCCGCCAGCGTCATCTTACGCACAACCCCTCCCCATCCTCCTCTCACCATGACCGCCAAAGACAGCAACAACAGGCCGTACCCCTCCAGCAGCACATAAACGCACCCATCCGACCGCACATATGGCACTCTAAGAAGCGCCTATGGACTCGCGCGCTTCTTGACCGCGAGCGAACGGAGTTCTTCGAGACCCGCGTCACGGGGCGGCCGGAAGTCTGGGACGCACTGTCTGCGGCATTGCAGTTCATGCGGAACGGAGACTACGAGACCGCGCAGAGCATCATTGATGCGGCGGGAGTGACAGTTCCGACTGGGGACCTTTGTCAGGGAGTTTATGATGAGCAGGGGGTTCTCTATCGGTTGCCGAGGTGTATTGTTAGTGATCCTGTGAATATTGTAGTTGGGGATGTGGGTTTGGGTGGGAGTGGGAGTGGAAGTGGAAGTGATTCTGAAGGAAGTGACGGCGGGGCAGATGATGATTTGGGGTTTGAGACAGATGAGAATGAGCATGGGGATAGGAAGGTGGGATATGTTCGAGAGGGCGAGGGTGTTGAGTCGGGAGATGAGTTGATCAAGAACGGCGCTGGGGCGAGGGCGAGGGTTCTGGCAAGGTCTGCAGATGACGAGGCTAGTATAGAGAGAGAACGCGAGCGGCGAAGGGATGAGAAAGGGAAGACAAGTGAGCGCGATCTCATCCGAGTAAAAACACGACTGAGTGATCGCGACGGCGCGGACGTTATCGTCGCCTTAAGAAAGACGCAGAATGTCGGTTTTCTTGCGCGCAAGCTGCAGCAGGAGGTTGGGGTGAGTCCGTTCCTTTCCTCTCGTATACCACGAGTTCACTTGCCCTTTGTAGTCAGAGGTGATAGACAACTGACGGAAACATACTAGATCCCTCGAACCCAGCGCATCCGAATCGCCTACCTAGGCAAAATCCTTAAAGAGCACAAAACGCTCTTCGACCAGGGCTGGCAACCGGGGCATGTGGTGAATGCGCTGGTTGTTGCGCGACGGTCCTCTTCCTCACAATGACAACTACACCCCATGTGGATATGGATTTGCAATGCTCGGTTCTCTAAGGTCCTCCCAGAAATACGGAATCGTTCTCTTCTAGGTACCTGGACGTACCTGGACGTACCTGGACTTGAAGAACTACCGGTGTAGTTACCATATTTTCTTTGCATTTCACCGCCAGCACGCCAAACGACGCAACGCTTCACGAGCCATGATATCAGTACCCTCATTTGATTTTCAGGCTACCGGTGTTCTTTTTACCACTTTTCCGTCGCCCAGTTCAACCCTTCGACTATCTATTTCTACTTCTTTGTATATACCCCTTGTCAGCTGTTCTACTCCATTTGTTTGCTTTTAAGTTACTCTATCCAGCATAATACATCACCTCCGCTATCCAATTTCCGCAGCATATTAAAGCAAATTCAGAACTCTATTTGATTCTTCCTAACAAGCAACAATCAAATACATCAAGAGTCAACTCCAAAATCGACTGTATCTAAGCACGCGCGCGAGATTACATACAACCAAATAGGCACCGTTCAGAACAAATATCATATCCATCCACTCCCCTCCCAAGAACCTAATATAACCGCCCATTCTCTGCCTCCTTACCCCTTGGCGTCTCTCCAGACCTCCTCTTAAAGACCCGACACACAACCTGCGCACCCTGCTTAACACTTCTAATAAGACTTGTTGGATTCCAGTGTCGCACCCGGAAAATATAGTATAGCGCCACGGTGCCGAAGATGTTGAAGCCAATGTAAGCCCAGCCAATGCCCCAATTGCGCCATCGTTCGCTGTAATCTAAATTGTTGATGTTAGTATATAATCGGGAATACGGTGAAGGGGTTGGTGAGTGATGGTTTGTATTGGTGGCATACAAATATTTGAAGCAGCAAGGTACTGATCCGCATTCGTTAGGCCACAGTACTGGCAATTCGCCGTGGCATCAGGGTTATATAACAGTCCCGGCGCGACAGCCAGATACTCAGTCAAGTACTCCCCACAACTCATCCCATTCGGCGGGTTGAAGACATTCAACTCTTCAGTCGCGCACTCAATCGCGCGTCCGTGTAAGCCGGTCGCCGTCAGCCCCGCAATCAGATACGTCAACGGCGAGACGCGATACATGAATATCCAAAAGCCAGGGAGGGCAGAAGGGGCTTGCATAACGCCGTTGAAGACAAGCGTCATCATGAACATGAGGGTTGCGATGGTTCCGCCTGTTTCAGCATCCGGCAGAGAAGAAATGATTAATGTGGCAAATGTTGATGTGAAGATGAAGAATTGGATCACGAAGAGGAGTATGAGGCCTTGTCGGTGCGGGGGCTGCGAGGCCCCGTACACGGGAAAGTAATAGCTAGCCCAAGAGACGATGGCGGCTAGAATCTGCCAGGGGATTTCGACAAGGACGTTGGCAATTATGAAAGCGGCCCAGGAGTAAGCCTTTGAGGGGCGCTCGCGGACTTCGTAAAGGGAGCGCTGGATGACGAATTTAGGCATAATTCTTGGCTTTTGTTAATAGGAGTTGGATGGGAGTGTTCGGTAGGGATGTACTCACTGTTGGACTAGGGTGGAAAAAATGGATGTGAGCATGAACGCGCTGAACAGAACATCTTGAAAGCCTTGTTGTGAGCTATCTGGTTTGAAAAAAGTGAAGCCGATGAAGAGACCAGAGGCGATTGCTAGGATTAGCTTTGCCCAGACGTAGATGGGTTCGCGCCAGTACTGCTGAAATACTCGACTAGTTACCTGCCACAGTTGGTCAGTGAAAGGCATGGCATATTCTCGATGCGTGTTTTTGTCTTCCACTGATGATGCAGAAGCCCTGTCTTTATGGATTCTGTCGATTTCCTGCAGGACTTCTCGAGCTTCTGTGCTTTCTTTCCAAATTGATGGCCAGTCCAAGTCTGATTTTCCAGATGCACCGGCCCCAATAACTTCGAGTATATACTCTGCAGGCTGCTGAAGTCAGTATTTGTAACAATTCTTGCAAGAAGGACGAACATTCTCAGATGAACCACATGCTCTTGCTCCATTTGCTTCAAAGTAATCGAGCAATGTACGGGAGTCCTCGCCAATATCCCCAAAGTAGACTGTTCGACCCCCCTTTGCCAGAAATAATAGACGATCAAACTGTTGGAAGAGCAAGGCGCTAGGCTGATGAATTGTAGATAGGACTGCCTGACCGCGATCCGCAAGCTTGCGTAAGAACGAACAAATGGACCAGGAGCTCTGCGAATCCAGACCACTAGTAGGCTCATCAAGGAAGATAAGCAGTGCAGGTTTTGCAGCAAGTTCAACACCAATTGTCAACAGCTTCCGCTGTTCAACGTTCAGACCTTCGCCCGGGGTACCAACAATCGCGTCCGCGAAATCCTGCATATTAAGCATGTCAATAACCTCTTCAACATACGCATACTTCTCAGCCCTAGGAACTGTCTTTGGCTGACGGAGTACTGCACTGAATTGTAGTGCCTCTCGCACAGTAGTGGTTGGAAGGTGCAGATCCTGTTGTTGAACATAACCTGTTTTCCTCTGGAAGCTGGTATCCAGTGGTCTGCCGTCAACAAACATATCCCCTGTCACGACGCCGATAGAGACACGCTTCGCGAGTACGTCTAGAAGGGTAGTTTTACCGGCTCCTGACACGCCCATCAAGGCTGTCAGAGTTCCCGGCTTGACCCAGCCATTGACATTGTCAAGCAGGCGGCGCTGGCCGCCTTTGACAGGAATATCATAACACACATTTCGCCAGGTGAAAATGCTGTGCTGTTCTGGAATTGCGGACGTATTTGGCGCCACTTCAGTAGGCTTCTCAGCTAGAGCGACATTTTCAGGCGAAGCGTCTCCTTGGGACTTGCCAAGAATGCGCATCTGCGGCGGTACGTGACGACGTCGGAAGACGAGGAACTCGGCTTTAGAAGACGTCGCTGAGTTCAGCTCCGTAGCCACCAGATATACGACGGTGAAGAAGATCCAGAATGCTATCAAAATGCCGAGGTTCCTCCACTCATGGTCATATGTGTATCGGTACTGCGAGTAGATGTATTCATCTCCTGAAACGGTTCGCTCTCCTGCCACACTACCTCGAACAGCACAGACGAAGGAGTCCCCGCTCAAGTTTGGATATGCAGGAACAAACTGCGAGCATTCGAACTGTCGACCGTGGAACTCGTTTGCTATCATAGCCTCGAATGTGTAATAAACCGGATTAATCCATCTGATCCAGCTAAACCACGGGATATCAGACATCTGGGGCGTGGGAATCACGAAGCCAGTGTAGATCACAATAGCCAATACCATTACTCCGGCCATGGACATTGCTTGAGACAAAGTCTTTGTCGATGCTGCCAACGTGCGGAAAATGGCTGACATAGCGAGTGTGCTTAGAAATGTAAAGAGGAAGAAGATGAAGAACTGTGAAGGTTCATAGCGCTGTGCTCATTAGCTTTGCTCTTATTAGAATTTTGCAGGAACCTACCAATCCAGCCAGAAAGTAATAAATAACGTTGAAGACAACAGCAGCCACGAATTTGACAGGAATATCCGACACGATTCCACCGAACGCCTCGGCGAAAGGATGAACAAATGCATACGAGGCTTGCTTCTCGATGATTGGCCGCTGATCGTATAGTGAATTGATCTCCGTGATACTGATCAGTGCATTCATGCTAGGCAAAGTTAGACATAGTCTCCTTTCCATAGGGTGAGCACGTACAGAACAGCGAAAAAGAGAGAGGCCCCTTTGCTTTGAAACCCGGCTGAAGCGTCAGGGGTCCTAATAAAGTCAGAGTGTGTTGCCCATGTAGCGACAGATATTACCCATAGTATATAGAGCCAATAATGAGAGACATGACGATTCGCCCAATAACAGTTGTCAGCGTAGACGGTTTATCGTTCCATATCCTGAGATTGTTAGGACATGTATATTAACCGATGAACGAGAAATACCTCTGATATGCTCGAATAGTGCAAAGCTTGACCTGCATAGGTATCGATATGACATATGGACTTTTTGGGCGAACATGCTTCGCCTGTATATACCGCTTCGCCTGGCCAAAGGTTTGCTCAACCTCCCCTCCCACGGGGAACTGCTCCAAATGTTCGGCAATCTCTCGCTGGAGCTCAGCGAAGTAGGGACTGTTTTTCCAGTACTTCTCAAATTCTTCAGGCGTTCGCGGTACTCGCTTCTCCATGCCCTCTCGTGCTTTGCGTTCTTGGGGGTTTGTTACCGAAGTCAAAAAGTCACCCGTCGTCTGGCGTGGTGGACAATAGTAACCCATTTCAACAAAATACTCCCTTGCTTTATCGCAAGGTCCAAAGTAGATCTCGCGCCCTTCGTATAAGACGACGGCCTTATCGAAGATGTCGTAGATCGCTTGCGAGGCTTGATAAATTGCCACGGCATGGCAACTGCCTCCCACGTTCGCGGCGATTCGCAAGGCTAGCATAGTAATGGTGAGCTTCAACTGAGTCTAGAAAGGTATGCGCTCTGCATATAAGCCTTACCCTTGACGAATTCTAGGGCACTCGCAGAGTCCAGACCTCTAGTGCTATTGTCCCAAGCCGCGATAGGTGCTCTTGACACTAAATTTCGAGTGTTAGGCCTACAATTGTGGTTGGAGATGAGGACTCACAGGCCATTTCCGCAAGACTATCAGTGATTAGTGTTTATTTTATTACTCGGTGAGGAGTACCAACCTGACTCGTTTCCTTTCGCCGCCTGAGACACCTCGTATGTAGTCATCGCCAACTGTCCGACTATCAGAAAATGAAGGCATACGCTTGCACGGACAAATTACCCTTGGTGTTATATGTATGCGAGAGACCGAATATCGCCATGGCTACCTGGGTAACATATTTCGCAGATTGCTGCCGACTGGCGCCCCGAAGTCGATGCTCTGGAGTCCTTGCTGCGGCGGCGAACTCTAGGGTTTGCCCCACTGTGAGATGGGCAAAATGCTTGTCAACCTCCTGGTTGTATACAACCTCTCCCTTATATTCTTTATGCATTGTCTTCATCGGTATCCCTCCATACTGGATGTGCGACCCTTCGCCTAGTTTCAGACCATTGAGTTCGCCACATAGTGACTTCAAAAAGGTTGAACAGCCACTACCTGGTCGTCCTAGGACAATCAAGAGTTCACCGCTACCGATCAGACCGTTGAAATCGTGCAGAATGTGTCTTTCAGGAGCTCGCTTGAAAAGGAGCTCGTGGAGGCGCAATGGCGCAGTCAACAGAGAGACCACGGTATCCTGGTACTGTAAAGCTGACCCCGAGCCGAATACATTGAGATTTTGAAAAGTGATCCCGGTCGACGGAGGTCGAGGGGCACCTTCCTCGTCCATGAGTTTCATAATCTTACGGGCCCACTTGTAATGATTGAACTGATCGCTTGTGGGATCAAATGCCGGATCCTCAAGGGTCATCTCGTCGACAGTGTCCATTCGCTCAATGCCCTTCCCGGTAGTAGTGGATGCCGCTGTAGAGGTCCGCCTGGCAAAGTTCGAGGCAATACGAGTCAACTCAGCCCTTCCTCCAGGGTTGATTTCGTCAAAGAATGTGGTGTCATCTTGATCTATCCTCGAATTCTGTCGGCTGCGGGTCTGGTACTGCACTTCCTGGATCTTCTCGCTCTCGTCCTGGCCTGGGCGGGAGCTGCTGCTGAGTCTCTTGCTTTCAGCCATTGCGGTAACAGATTCGGCAGCAGACTGCTAGAAAGTAGCGTCTATGAATAGGACCATGGATGGGAAGGACACAATGGGTCGTTGGACTCTAAGCTGAGCTGCGAGTGTAGGATAAAATAATCCTGAGAGCAAGCAAGGGCGGGACTGGATTAATTGGATGGCTGATTATCAACTGTTAGGAAGAGGGGTTTATATAGTATCAATAATGCGAGAGTTGTGACACCGGGCTACTGACAGCTAATCCGAGGGAAGCTCCGTGAACCGTGGAAGACCCGTTAGATCTCAGGGCACTATTTGCCGATAGCACATTGTGATGTCACCTCAGAATAACAATAAATAGAAGAAGAACACATGCCGGAGGGCTGCGGCGGTATAGTGTGGGCTGCGAGAGAGGGGCCAGGATCAGAGCCGATGGCATTTCCGGATGCGGTTCAGAGCATAACTCTCTATTCGGTTGTGCTCACTGTCACGCCCCCTGAGGCACCATGGTCAGTTACAGCCCCAGACACGAGAGTCCAGCCTTATCGCTCCGTTCATGTACAGGGGAAAGATTCCGGATTGGAATGCAATTCAGGATGAGCCTCGAGGCCAATTTACAGAGTTACACATCACCAAAGAGCTTTCATCTTGCTACCATGGCTAATTCTACCGCTGATTATATCCCAATATGAACTGGTACTCTGTAGGAAGATGACGGTGTTACGTCGGCGGCCTCAATAATGGCGACTCCCGTAGCTCCATCAATACCAAAGATCCCGGCTGTCAGTACTCGCTTTTTACCGCCTACCGGCAGAAGCTGTACCTGTTCAGTACTATGGATCCTATTCTTTTTGGGCTTCGGCGAAGGGGCTGGATTTTCGATTCAAGTTCCAGCAGCCCGGTCATATCAGTTTAGTTCCCGAAGCTCATCTTAGCAGCGATCAACGTCGTGACGCTTTTCTGGTAAGGGTCCCGCTACCGATACCGATGATTGGGCTGATGGCGTGAGCCACCCCACATAGTTGACGATCACGATTCGGATAACCGTGTATAACTGCATAAAAAAGGCTTACTCAGCGGGTGTATTCTTACTAAAGTTACCGAGTGCAGTATATTAGGCTAACCATAACTAGTTATTCGGAGCTTCGGCATGTGAAGAGCTCATTATCGATTCGATTCAGACCACTTCGGAGACAATGGAGGTCATTTCCGTCTACGATAGAGTATTCCAAAGTCCGCCAGCATAAAGTACCATCAGCACTTGCTCTGAGTAAGATTATGGATAGCGTACGGTCCGCGCCTCCCCGCACGGATGGTTATGTTCCCGAGTTGGTCAAGAGACGCGTCTTAGCTAATGATACCTAGGCGCCTAGATCTCTTCTGAGATTTATCATAATGCATCGGAACTGGTGTGCAGTGCCGAGGCTGCCATAGCCCATGTTATACGTGGTGCAAGGATGTCCTCGAGTGCGTCATCTCGGCTCGCTCTTTGACCCGAGCCCGGCTCCATGCGCAGAGCTGGCCGCGGTGAACGTGGAATACAGATTAGGACCGTCGGGGACTTTGATTGTCCGTGTCAAACCAATTGACCCAAGCGTACAGGTTGCTGCCCAAGTCGCAGAGCAAATGCGCACATGGAATGTTGAACGTGGCCGTCTCCTCAAGGCGGAAACACTGCGCCCTGACACGTGACCGCCATCCCAGTTCTTCGAGCAATTTCTCCACACCGAAGCAAACAGGGCAAACACAAAAAAAAAGTCACCTTGGATAGCGACGATTGCGACTTTGTCGATGTAGTACGCTCATTGGAACAAGCTTGAATTCCAGGTTTGCAGTAGCTCTCACCTTAGTTGGGCCTGGATTAATACGTGTCGACATCCTATCACGAACGTACTTTTTCCACCAATTTACTATCACAATTTGCGATCTGCAATTAACCGACAAGGCCACAGTATCCAAGGATGGCAGATCTTGCGAAGACTCCCTTTGTACGGGAGCTCGCCTCAAGCGGTACATAACCTTCTCTCTGTTAGATGCGAATGCTGACTTACAAACTGCAGACAAAAAAATCCGCGACAAAGCCACCGACTCTCTCATCCTCTTCCTTCAATCTAAGACCAACCTCTCCCTCCTCGAGCTTCTCAAACTTTGGAAAGGCTTGTTTTTCTGTACGTCCTCGCTATACAATCCTTCTAGGAATCGTTGTTGATTGATGTTTATCTGAAACAGGCTTCTACCACTCCGACCGCCCCCTTACGCAACAAGCCCTCGCCCGCAACCTCTCCTATACGCTCGTTCCCTCTCTGCCTCGAACAACAGTGCATCAGTTCCTCCGCGCATTCTGGATAACCATTGGGCGCGAGTTCCACTCTATCGATCGCCTCCGTTTAGACAAATACCTACTTTTGATTCGCTCGTATGTTGGCGTTGCGTTCCAGATCTTCTTGAAGAACCCCAGCTCGGCCTCCACTACCACAAACGGTACTGGTACCGGTACCGACACCGTTAACAAGAAGCGCAAGAGAGAGGACTCTACGAAGTCCAAGAAACGCTCAAAGTCCAAGTCTAAGAGCGCGCAACCGGCCTCTGACAATGAAGACGAAGAAGAAAACACCCATCCCAACTCAGAATCTCCCTCCACAACCTCCAACAGCGACTGGACAGACCTTCAGTCCTATATAGAAATCCTCAGCGAAGGTCCCCTCCATCCCTTAAATTTCGATCCCTCGCAGCCCAAACCGGATGAGGAGAAGGGCATCATCCCGATGCCCCACGGCCCCGACGGTCTGCGCTATCACCTGTTGGACATCTACGTCGACGAGCTGGAAAAGGCTCTTGAGTTTGACACGGAATCTGGAAAGCCTGTGGGCGAGGTCCCCGCTGAGATTCTGATGGCGCCGATTGAAAGGTTGAAGGCTGAGAGCCCGCACAAACCGGTCAGGGTAAGGGCTGCGGAGACGCTGGCTGATGAGAGAATGGTTACTTGGGGCCTTAGGGAGAAGGAGAAGAAGGAGGAAAATGAGGAGGAGAGTAGTGGGGAGGAATGGGGTGGGTTTGGGGATGATTAATTCATTCAATTAGAGCCAGTCATTCGACTTAGATCATGTGTATGTGTCTATGTATTTATATCCTTTGTTAAAAGCAGTCATTTTTGGGACGTCTCTCGGGTTATTGAAAGATAACACTAGACGGCTTAACAAACCCAGTAACTGAGATCAAAACGATGTATATGTATATATACGTCTATGCGCGTCGTGTCTTAGGATGTAGGATACACAGTACACAATACACAATGAATCCACGCCTAGCAGCTCGGAACCGAAAGCCCTACCGAAGCCAAAATTGACGTCAAATAAGAATATAACAGTTAAACCTAACAGAACCATGGGAATACGTCAAGTCAATCACAAAAGACGTTGTCAGGTTGGGTATCATCACAAGGAAAGACAGCGGTAGCGGCGGGCGAACATGTAGCGTCTATGCCAGACGAAAGGCGACGATTAGGTAGCTAGGTGACGAGGGTATATCTGCTCGCGTGCTTCAGCTTGATCCGGCATCAACAGTCACAAAAGTCAAGGCCTTGGGCCAGCCGCTTCATATAGGTGGCCAGTCTTGGAGAGGACTGTGCCTAGACCCTTGTGGATTTCGACCTGGAAAGCTTCGAAGGGGATTTTTTCTCCATCGACGCTGATATACCCCTCTTTTTCCCTTGGGGTGAGTCGGAAAGCGAGTGCCTTGCGGATCTCGACTTCCGGCATATCGAAGAATGTGCCCTCCGGGACTTCGGACATCATTTTCAAGATGCGGGTACGAGGAGTTTTTCCGTCAATTGTGACGATGTCCATAAGGCCATCGTTGGGCACGGACGCCGGGAAGAAGTTGGTATCCTTCGATACTATGGCCATGTTTCCCGCAAAGAAGTTGCCAATTGTGTCTGCTGGTACGACGGCCCAGTCTTTGGGAAGCTCATCGAGAACGGTTCCATACTCAAGCTTGGGAAGACCTTCGGTGTATTCGGAGTCCTGACGCGAGGGATCTGGTGGGGGGCTGTTCACATATGCATTATAATGATGCTTTATAGAGCTTTTGTCGTCCATTACCACTTTTATAGCAAGGTCACAAGGGTATATTGCTCGGGACATAAGGCGCATTAAAAAGCCGTAGGTAAAGCGGTGAGCCCCCATCCAGCGAATGTGTTCCGTGCCCAGATCTGAGTCTGCGATGATGCCGAAAGACTGTGATAAGAAGGACAGAGTGCGAGTGCTTCCCTGCGTAACGGACATGAGATCGATGGGCATGCGCACTCCCTTGATGATGGTCAGAGCTGCGATGGAAACGCTGCCCGTTCCGCAAAGATTCCAGGCCATTGCATTCCCCGAACCGCACGGTAACATGGCAACGGCTAGCTTTCTAAGGGCTTCCCCGGCGTTCGGCTTCCTCGCGAGCCCGTTGAAGACTTCATACGGTAGCCCATCCCCTGAGCAGCATACAATGGCGTCAAACGCATTGACATCGATTTGCTCTGCAATCTCAGTGGCATGTCCCCCATGTGTCGTTTCTTGCACATCCAGCTCACAGTGTGCAGCCGCAAAGACAGGCTCCGCGTATGTTCGATACATTTTAGCCGCATGTCCCTTGCCGCCAAACGGGTTGATCAGGACTTTAAGTCGCTTATAACGCTGCGCATTGCCGTATGCAAGAGCTAGTAGTTTTGACATCCATTGCTCGACCCTCGATTTCTCTTCAGCGGCGATGGGGTATTGCAGAGCGGTAACGGCGATGTCATCTTTGCCTGCGGGCTCGGCGTAGGTAATGGTCAGGCCAGCTGACGATACGCTGGTATCGAGCACGTTATACAGAGAGATGGAGTGTGTGACCTTGTTCGCTGGAAATAGTCAGCTTAAACGCGCTTTTGTGTACGCCTCGTAAATGGCAAAAAGTCGCGAGCAACACGTACTAGGTTTGGGGACCATTCCACAACATGTGCGGTCCGATTTGCGCATGACGCGCTCATCTACAAAGCGCCTTGATTAGTCCAGCAGACGACCGCGACTACCGTACGTTCACATACCGACAATAAGAAGTGAGTCGCCACCCAATGTGAGGGACACTGATTGTCCCACCATCAAAGTCGAATCATGACCGAGTAAACGAAGGTGAGAATCGGACTGATTCGTGCAGGGAGAGCTATTGAAGGCCATTTTTTCCTAGGAGGGACAAGAACATAGGAGAGAGAGCATAGGATTTAAAACAAATATCCAATGCGATCATTCAGGGGTAGAAATACAGCGTTGAGTTGTAGAAAAGAAGAAAGCAGGAGTGGTCGGGGCTGTGACTGAAAGATGACCACTGCCTAGGTAAAGTCAACCAGAGACAAAAAAATTCCCGGTTTTAGCGGTTGATTTCCAACCGAACATGAATTAGAAATCTTATTTTATATTAAAGGGACTAATCTGTTGCTTCCAGCCTATATCTTCAGTTCAGTCAATCGTAGACTGCCACTACCTATGATCCGGCACATCCGACGGCTCCGTTACTAGGTATATTTTCCGGTTATGGAAGTTTAAAAATATATTATCTTATCAAAGGAATATTTTCTCAACCGCCAACACACAGTACAAGGAAGCAGATTCTCAAAACCAGATTCATCCGTCAAGGGCTTGCGAAAGAGGAAACGGACAAGCATAAATATGATCGTCGAATAAGTATGATCACTATTCGGATATAGAAAAAAAAAAGGAAACTCAGTCTTCTATTCACGCCGCAGAGGCTTTCAGACCCTTCAGCGAGCCCAGGCTGAGCGCTAGCCCTTGGGAACGGCTTCTTATCCGGACGAAACCAGTAACCGGCCCATCCTCTCCTTCCTTCTCTATACTCAAGTTCGCTAGAGCATCCTCACCTAAAAAGGGCTCGGTTAGCATGGAAATCATACACAAGGGAACAAAGTAACCGTACCAAATACACTTCGGGCGTAGAGGTTAGCACTGAGGAACCGGCAATCGCCGGTGAGCGACGCCTCAGGCGTAAGGCAAGCCATATTAGTGCTCTCCATGAGCTGCTTGAGGAAGTCACGCAGGCTCTTGGCCTTGGAGTTAATGTTAACCTTGTTCTCCCATTCGAACTCGGTCCACATTGTGCGGAACTGGGTCTCGGTGCAGTGGGCGGGCTGGATGTAATCCATTATATCGGCGTGAATATCATTAAGGATGACAACATGAGTTTCTGTTGAGCTAGCACCATCGTACACGATGTTACCGAAGATAACTCCGGTATCTGTTGATGACACCTTGACTGTAGCCTGCACGTTCAAGAAGTCACGAGGGCCGAGGTTGTGGGTAGTCGGCCGTTCTACAACCTTCAAATCTCCCAATGTGGCGAATTCAACAGACAGATTCTGTAGAGTCTCCAGGGTCTGATTGACCAAGAGGACGTCCAGGACAATATCAAATTGATGCACCGTAACATAGGCTTCTGCGTAGACAGGATCCGAGAAACCAGTAAGTTGTACGACACGGCTCAGCTTCGACGAAACGGTTTCTACCGCGGAGTCACCACCTGTAGCCTTGGCCAAATCGAGCTCAATCTCCTCCGCCCCTTCTAGGGCAGATTTTTTGGCGAATTGGCGGATCGGGATAGCATCATCAATCTGAACGGCAGTCTTAGCCTTCTCCACAGCTTCCTTTGCGGCCCGTTTCTTGTCTTCGACCTGAACCATGGCCCTGAAGGCCTTGCGCGTGTCTTCAAGGAAAGTTGTCTCCAGCTCCTTTCTTTCAGAGAATTCAGCAAGGGAACGGACACAGGTCATAATACGGTCAACGGAATCCTCGTCAATCGGAGCGGCGACGAATGGCGATTGACCCACGCGGATAATGGAGATCATGATCAACATGGCTTCAGCGCGCAGAGCATTGGTCCGAGCAGAATCCTCCGAGACTTCGGAATGTCGCATTACCAACTTGGTCAATGTTGAAGAAAGAACAGTAGCAAGATAGTAATCGCCGTCCAAAATAAGTTGACGCAGAGGGGGTTTCTGGGCCGCCTTGACCGCTTGTAGACGAGCAGCAGCCGCGGACTGACTGGTTAGGGCACTTTCGGTCGCATAAGTACCGTCCGCCAGAACCTTTGGGGCCGACTTGCCGTGGCCATTGATCTGTTCCTTAGGCAGAGTATCCTCAGGTACTTCTTCAAGGAGCCGCTGTTCTGAAGCCAGAATGGGAATCTCTCCAAGGCTTGCTCTAATCTTCTTCCAAGCCTCACGAATGTCACTTTCCTCAAGCGAATACTCACCAACAACCCACAGAACTCCACGGTAAACCTTTCCTGCCCGGACCTCGCTCAGGGTTGAGACCAAGCGGTTCACGATAGACGGACGAAGCTTGGGGAATTTCTCGACAACTTCTTTGACAAATGAAATAACGTCAACAGCGGAATTGTTGTTGAAGTCGGCGATGAAGTCCATTAGCAAATCGACAACACTAGCGGCAATCTCTGAGAATTTTATGGCGCAGTTGTGGATTGATTGGATGAGGAGTTGTCGGTATTCGCTATTCTGCATGGGATGAGTACGATAATCAGGCAAGGAGTCTGTAAGCCTACCTTCTCATATTGTTCGTCCACAGTCTTGGAAAGCTCCTTCTTCAGAAGCATCACAATTTCCTCAACATTCTTACTTGAGACCATCTCTAAGGCAATTCCAAGAGCTTTCCGTCGCACATCGATGTCAGGGCTAGAGAGAACCCGGAGGATTTCCATTGTGAGGTCATCGAGAACACCCTCATTGCGAATCCGTAATTGGTCGACACGATCCAGGACAATCAGCTTAACGTTGTTGTCGGCCTCTTTAATGCTCAACTCGATCAATTTCCCTGCAGCGGCTTTGACGGCGACCGGGTTACTTGTAAGTGCTGTAAGAGATGTGGCAGCTTCGTATACCACAGTACTCGTGGACGCGTCGAGGAGATCGAAAATAAGGCGCAGGTATCTCGCCTGTTCCCGTTAGCGAAAATGTGTTTTTTATTTATTTCCAAGAGCTCACCTTATTCTGCGAGTTCTGCACAGCATCCTTTCTGATGAATTCAAGCTCCGCGAGTTGGAGCAATTCGTCTGTGTTTGGAATGCTGTCGAAGGTGGAAGCCAGGTACTCAAGAGCCTTCTGGTGGCTTATAGACATGAGGGCCGCAAATGCGTTGCGCTTGCATGTGCCATCAGATTCAGTTTCAAGGAATGTTTGGATGAGCTCTGGCGCATCTGGGATGAGGGACTCCGAATGTTGGAAGATAGACGAAATGGCCCATACGGCGCTCTTTCTGACATACGCGTGTCGGTGGTCCAAGCATGAACGTGCGGAAGAAAGGAGAGGTTCAATGAGTTCTGGTTCTCGGAGCTTGCAGAGGAATCGCAGGGTGTTGCCCCGCACGTATTCGTTGGGATGCTGAAGATCGTTACGAATGCCATTGCTGTAGGAAAAGTGACCAATCAGAGAAATGGACAAGAGATAAATAGCGGCCATATCAGTCCTTACCACACCAGGATCATTTCCTGCTTCAGCTTGCCATTTGAGTCGTGTTTCGGGCAAATCTCGTAGTAGAAGTATAGTAGTTTCTTAAGAGGTTTGCTCTTGGACGGCATGACGAAGCGAATAATATGCATTAGCAACTGTGGCATCGGGTCTCCATTGAGCATGATTGTGATAATCCTCCTCATAGTGTCCAACTTGGTCTCATCGGTACCCTTTTCCAACTGCAACTTCAGCTCCTGCTGGGAGGGCTGATCAGCAGCATTGTCCATGTGGACCAAGCTGTACGCGTTTTCCAAAAACGACGCCATGATGTAGAAAGTTCAATGAGCGGCCGAGCGAAGGAGAGCAAGGAGAAGGAGAGCTGAGAGCGGCCTGTTAGTACGGGGAACCAGGTGTTGTTTTGGGCCCTTTAGGGAGAAGGAGACCTGGAGGACGAGAGATGGAGACGAACCAGGAAAACACTCCCCAGTAACACAGCGGACGGAAGTTAGTGGTCTCAAGCAATTTACCCCCCTCGCCTACCTGGGAATCATCAGCGCAAATGTTGGCAATCTGGAGACTCGACTTAATGATGTTCAACCTGGCCATTTGCGCGGGCCCGCAAGCTGTCCGGAGTGTGTGGATGACTAAGCCGATCTGGTCCACCGCCATAGCGGGACGTGGATTTCTCGCCGCAAGCTCTCTTGCACCGCGACATCGTTGGTACCGACGGACGACATTTTCATAATCATAATGTCTGCTCAAAACGAACAGTTCTACCTCCGCTACTAGTAAGGCCGGTTTGTGTCAAGCCCAGGTTTCCTCCGCTGCTGACGGTTCCGCAGCTCAGGTCACTCTGGGCGGTTCGGACATGAGTTTCTAGGTGAGTCTAGAGCCGAATACTCGAGATATTACAATTTACTAAATATGGCAGAATTCGATTTTCGCACCCTTGGCGATGGCCGTAGCGCTGCCGTTCGGTATGCGAACAACTCCAACTATCGCAATGACTCCCTCATCCGTAAAGAAAGTGAGCAGGACACACCGAAAATGGTGGCTGCGCGTTGCTAATGGGCTGGCGATAGTGTGTGTGAGCTCGGCAATGATCCAGGAAGTCAAGCGCATTATAAAGAACAGCGAAATTTTAAAGTACGCATGCTTGTCCTATTGTCATGATACTGTCCGTCTAATACAAGGCTAGGGAGGACGATTCGAAGTGGCCTCAGAAGAACAAGGACGGACGACAAGAACTGGAAATCCGATTAGGAAATGAACACATTTCATTTGAGGTGTGTTCTTAAATGAGTCGTTGTTAGACTTGCTTTCTGACATGGCGCAGACCGCGAAAATCGGCTCCCTGGTGGATGTGACAGAATCAGCAGACCCGGAGGGTCTTCGAGTGTTCTACTACCTAGTGCAGGATCTGAAGGCGCTGATCTTTTCCCTGATATCGCTTCACTTCAAGGTATGCTTATTCAGGCTCGTGGATGTATTGAAACGTTGGTCTAACAACGATCTAGATCAAGCCGATCTAAAGAGGCAGACTGCATCAGCGCCCCTAGTTGCACATGCAGTATCATGGAATAAGGCTGTAAAATACCCGGCTGGTAGCTAATGAGAATGAATCTCTTTAAGATAGAGCTTGCTAGAGTCTGTAGCCCCAGATAGATGACAGGACGTGCCCTCCACACCTCCATGGCTTGGGTGCCTGATTGCCTGAATAATTGCCGCCCCCGCAGCTCGCATGACCCAGCGGCCACTGCGGCCACCGCGGCCAATGATCGGCCTATCCTCTTTGGGCAGAGGGAGGCCTGCGCTCACTGCTCTGTCACTCCATGATCAGTCCCTCTATTCCCTGGTCTCTCTATTGCTTTTACTGCCCCTAGTCTAAATCCTCCTCTTCTTTGCTTTCTTGCAGATCCGAAACCCCTCACTCTCCTTCTGACCAACCTCAACAAACTCTTTCACTCGTCTTTGTGCTCCTTGTATGCATTGTCTGGCTGTTCACTCGCCTTCTTTCGTTCGCCACCCATCCAACAGTCAGTTCGATCCGATGTCATCCCCTCGTTAACTCGTCTCAATGCCGACTCCGAGTGACAGCACGCCTAGCTTGACTGCCACGTCGGTCATCCAGGAGATTTCCGCTCGCACGACCTGTCCTCCGGAGCCGTTGCCGTCCTGGAGGCAAGAGCTGGAGTCTGCCTCTGTGACCGAACGTGACTCGACTCCCGACAATGCTCTTTCCCCAGGCGTTGTTTCGCCGCAGCCTGCGTTGTCGCGGGCGGACGATGCGATCGCCCGTGCGGATTCGGAGCCGTTGAAGGTGGAGATGGATACTAGTGCTTCTCCCAGCAGTATGTCTAGGGCGGAAGATGAACGCGATATGGGAAGAATGAGCGCGTCTAGACGTTCTGCCAATTCTTCTTCGGCGGTGACCTCGTCGCCTAACGCATCATTACTGAGTTACGAATTTTCCAACATACGTGTATGAGGCAATCAAATCTCAAGGTGGCAATTTTATGTGAGGTAGCTAACATGCACCAGCTTCTTCCCAATTATACTTCTTCTTTCTTGCGACCGGGTAGCAAGTTCACTGGCACACAGCAGTCTGATCGACAGGTTTATAATGTCGATGTGGAAATCAAGCACGTGGACATGGCTGAGTCCTACCTTTGCGGTTATCTCCGTATCCAAGGTTTGTAGATCAACCCGGTCTTCCTATCAAACAGTTGCGATTGACTTTTGTCATCCTTGCAGGTCTTACCGAGGACCATCCTACCTTGACAACCTTCTTCGAGGGAGAGATCATCGGTACGAAGCACACCTTCAAGACCCGAAACGAATCATGGGGTGCTTCGGAGAAGACCGACATGCTTCACTGGGCAAGGTTTCCGGCTTGGCGACCGTTGGCCAAACAAGCGAAGAGATCCGACTTCACGTATTGGGATTTTGCTGAGCGTGACCACATTTTCATGCGCTGGAAGGAACATTTCCTTGTTCCGGACCATCGTGTACGGACGATATCCGGCGCTAGCTTTGAAGGTTTTTATTACATCTGCTTCAATCAAGTGGAAGGGACCGTTTCCGGTATATACTTTCATGCAAAGAGCGAGAAGTGAGTATATCGCCACAACTATTGCCTGAAGGTATTAATGGTAATTGCAGGTATCAGCAGTTGGACCTCAAACACGTTGAGAATCACGGCTGCACCCCCGCCATTGAATTCCGCTAATTCGTTTCGGTCAATTTGGTTATTGAGTGACCCAGCGGGGGATTATTCAGAGCATTTAGTACCTCCTCGCCATTATGCCACTCCGTCTCTTACCGTTATTATATAACGTCGTCCTCACGTCTCGACCCTCATCGAACATTCGTCCCGGTATTTCGCCATTTAGAAATACACGCGTACTTCCATTCTCCTATGAGTGCTGCTCTTCGGTCTCCTCTCGACCATTTATGTTTTATCATGATGTTTCTCAATTGGCGTTTGATTGGTTGTCAGGTCACTTGTGTTAGTTCTTCATTTGCTGAAAGTCTCCCATACTCTTCCCGCCCCATCATTATGTCTCTTCATCCGCAGTTCACTCGGTAGGATGCTTCATTCTGATCCATCGCGTCTGATGAGATGGCGTTGCCTATTCTATGCGTTCAATTTTTTCATATATGGTCTGTCTATGCATGCGCATCCTGACTACGTCCCCCTCTTATTCTTCCATCTTCGAGTCACCACTCAGCTTTAGTGTTTGATTATTGCAATCCATCATGCCTTCCCGGTTGCAGGCTATCCGGACACATGTGTTGCTACCCGCGTTCTGTTCTACGCTCTACGTTATGTGCTCTTATAAAACTCCTGTTTTATTGCTTACCGTCGGATACGCGGTGCACATACATACATCGGGGGATACCTGAGTTCCACGTATACCTCAAAAATCTGACTCAAGTAGAGATGCTCATTGTCCTGATCCTGTTGCCTTCGACTTTCGCCACAAGGTCAGACCCAGTGAACCGTCAAAATGACGACCAACGCCGAATTCCATGCTGCGATATCGGAACGGACTCCGTCTGCTATAGTTACAAGTATACATTATGGGTAGTATAAGGTGAACTTATAAGACTAATGCTCTATGTACTTCAGAACTGGCGAACTGCTTACCCGACTAGACCTCCGGTTGACTTTTTTGTTTTCGAAGACTGCTACATTGATATCTTAAATTACTATACTGTACTGTAGAGAGAATGAATCGCTTCACGATAATTGATTAGGGAGGACCTACCTGATTTCTTCTGAATGCTTTGGATGATAGATAGGGAAGCTGGAAGAAAAGAGAGCCAAAGGAATTGACTTGAGCATCAACTTACGAGAGCAAAAGAACGATGACGATCCTGAATACAACATAACGGTAGAAAGAGGTTGCCGCTTAAGTATCGCATATATATTGCTAATAGAAAAATGTGTCTTTAGTGATGATAGTGATGAGAGTTGTTAGCTCCATTGACTAAAATGAAGGAAAGCAGAAGACCAAAGCTTAGTAAGAATGAAGCGTCCTTGGCTGGTAGATTGCAATTGTGAAGTATCATGCTTATGTGAAATTGTGAAGCCGGAGAAGCAGGGTATCATGTTCGACGGACGGTGTCGTAGTCGTTAAGATCAAGAACAAGTCAATGACGGAGCAGGCGCGAAAACATGGAGGTGGATTGGTGCGGGTATCTTGTGGATGATATGAAGAGGGATCAAAGCGTCGTTACGAAGAAAAAGACCGGAGTACCAGCAGAAAAGGGTAGGGCATAGCGTAGCGTTACATATACGCTGAGCTATGTCGACTTCCCGAGTTCGAACTGCTGATGCTACCGCTATGCTCGCTACTCGGCGTAGGCGTCTCGATCACAACCTGCTGACGGATCGAGACAATCCATTCGTGCTGGAGCAGTTCCGCCGCGGTTGGCCGTTTCATAGGATCACATTCAAAACAGCGACGGAGGAAGTCGAGGCCCAAATCGCTGAGTTGATCGCGAGACGGCAGCGCTGGCTGATTGCCCTGGGCGATATTGTACATGATAGCCCACTCGTTGTCCAGGCTCGACCAGGGACGACGGCCCGTGGCCATTTCCAGGATAACACAGCCCAAAGACCAGATATCGACGGCGCCCTGGCGGTGTACGAGCTTGCTGGTGTCGCCGCGAATGACTTCCGGGGACATATACATGGGAGTTCCGGTCATGGTTTTCTGGTTCTTGCCCCGGTTGGGTGCGACCTGGTTGTCTTTAGGGTTAATGCCATCTTTATTTCCTCCGTTGCCGAGGGCGTCCATAGGCAGGAGAGTTTTGCCGTGACGAGCGATAATCTTGGCTGCTCCGAAATCTACGTACTTGATAATGCCGTTGTGGTCAAGCAGGATATTTTCGGGCTTGATGTCGCGGTGCACGATTCCGGATTGATGGAGATACGCTAAACCTTCTAGAAGTTGGAGCGCATAAACCATGATAACCGTCTCGTCCTCGACACGGCCATGCTCAAGGAGGGTGGCGAGGGATCCACCGGAGCAGTATTCCATGAAGATGTACACCTTGTCGCGATGGACTTCAATGCCATGGTATGACACGATGTTGGGATGATCCAAGACTTCTAAGACACCCATCTCGTCACGGATTTGTTGCGAGATCTTAGGAATAAGCTGTGGGTCTTGCAAACGAATCTCCTTAACTGCCATGAGGTAATTGCTGTCCAGATTGATCGCAGCGTAGACAGACCCAAATGTACCACCTCCGATGTACTGACCCTGCTGCCAACGTAATGTTACGTTCGTCGCCGACGAAGATAACACCGCGAGAGATTTATCAGCCTCATTTGTTCCTTCAAGAACCCTTCCTAGAGCCTGACGTTTGGCATCTGCCTCAACCCGACCTTCCTCGATGGCATTCAAGCTTATGAGACGCTGCTCACGAACGAGCCTCATGGCTTCCTCGTCAGTAAGGATTCGGCCAGCGCCAATCTTCCAGGAACGAGCGCTTTCATCCATACGTTGCTTCTCAGCCTGGGCTGCACGTGAAGACCGTGCGCCCATGATATCAAAGTGAGAGATAAGAAGCGACATACAGCCCGCCACTTTCTGCCGCAATCGTGCAAAATGTGCATCGTCCATTGAAAGAAGATGTCTGCTAGACGTTATGGCCATCGCAAACTCAAGGGCAGCCACGGCCCACTTGAAGGTCTTCCGATCAGCAGCATCACAATCATCACAGATGAACGAGACCCAGTCTAAAGATAACTCTGCCAGTCTAGCACTGTTCATTGCACGTCGGTTAGGATCAACGTTCGATGAACGTTTACCGAATTCTGTCGCGAAGGCGTAGCATGCCTGAATGAGTTCGGTGTTTTCCACGCCTTTCTCCCTTAACTGTCTTCTAAGAATCGCGACGCTGTCCATAATAGTCATGGAGAGTTTGAACGATATCTTCTTAATCCTATTGAGTTCGGCGTTGACACGACTAAGGTTTGCACGTTGCTCAATGGCCATGTCGAGTTGAATGCCGGTCAAGTGAGTTAGTTCAAGCCTCGCGTTGACTAGGCGCTGCTGTGATCCCTCAACGATAAGGCGCAGCTTCCCAAGCCGCAAGTCGGTGGGTTGCTCAACCAGCTCAACCTGCATCTCTTTGCCCGCCCAGGATAACGGCTTTTCAGGACGTACAGCAAGCACGTATGGCACATGGGTGAGCTCTTTCCCGACCTCTTCTTCACGGAATGATGTTCCGAGAATAGCCGCAATCTCATCTGGACGGTTCCAGAGCGCAGGATGCGCAAAGTAATAAACACCCTTCTGAGCGGAGGACGCATTGGATTTGATAAGAAAGTGATCCGATACAAACAGGGCTTCGAAGAAGTCCCATGAGATGTCCGCCGGAAGATTATATTCAGAGGCGTTTTCAAACAATTGGCGCAAAAACCGAGAGAATCGGTAAAGCTTCCGTTGCCGAATACGAGTTGAATCCAGGATACCTTTAAATCGTTTATCCAGCTCCGCCGGGTCTTCATCCTCCTGGACGTGCAGCTCGCGCTCAAAATGAATCAGCAAGCGATGGATAGCCCTAGCAGTCAAGACACTGTAAAAGTTAGCATAATAGCACTATGTGGGACAGTGTTGGCCTTACCTAAACTGCTCCGCAACTTCAATATCACCGCTATCAAGCTGACGACCGATTTCGTTACAGAAATCCCATTCCTGCTCCAGAATTTCCGCCTCTTTGAACGTGTTCTTGTTTGCTTGCAACTTCCAATTGAGTAGCCGAAAGTAGTATCGCAGAGCATCGAGCACGACACTATCAAAGCTTTCGTCGATGCAGGGTGGAAGATCCCAGCCCGGTTCCGGTCGGGCGATATCAAGATACCGTTGCTTGATATCTACGGCAGCTCTCATCAGAATCTGGAACTGTGTAATCATCTGGTCAACCAGGATGGGGGATTGTTGTGCCGGGTCCTTCATATTCCGTGCGTAGGATAGCCGAACGCGGATAATCTCTTGGATCAAACGAGAAGGGAAGTTGATGAGGATGAGAAGTTCCTCAATGTAAGGTGGTAAATGTCGTTTGGCGAAGGAAGTTGCGTTCTCTATCAAAGTATTCTTCGCCTTCTGGATTACCGCCCCAATGCCATTCAGCATGTTGTGCTCCCCTTGAAGGGTTTTGAGGCCGTCCTCTTTCATGATACGATCAAGAAAGGATGATTCATCGGAAAGATCACTATTAGCAGGCTTCAATCCAGCTTTGCTAAAGTCAAGCTCGGCATTCCCGACCCACTTCTGCAAAATAGCAAGCTCCGTATTGATCAGAATGGTAGTGTTATGCCAGGCGAACACAGCATCGCGACTTGAGCAGTACTCTTCCGAAGCAACGCGAGGATGCGCTGTTTCAAGCTCTTTATGGGTTGGATAAAGCGCCTCACATTTCCCAATTTGCTCAACAATATCCTCTACCTGCTTGATAGGCGATTTCCCAATCTCAGTCTCACCTTTGATCTCGAAATTGATGATATTTTCGATGATAGGCCCAAGACCAGATCTTGCATCCTCAATGAGCTTCCGTTGCAGTGTCAAGCTCCGGCCACATGTCCTAGCTCGAACACCAAGCCAGATTGCATGGTTCTGAGCAGCTGATCTATTAGGCTCTGCGGAACCAAGTAACCGCTGCTTCTCCTGCTTAACGACATCGCCTTTTAACACCGAAGCCAACATAGAATGCCACTCAAGCCGTTCCTGATTCTTCGGATTCTTAAGCTCCTCCATTGAAGGCTGGTTATCATCGGCAATGAAAAGCTGAATGTCAGGATCGTATGTATCATCCTCAAACGGCAATTCCGAGGAGGGCGAAGGATCCTCAAGGTCAGAGGCATCACCAGTTACACCCATCCCGGTATCTTCAAACCGGCTGTACCATCCCTGCGGATCCTCACGGATGCGTTGGACGTACGCTTTCTCTTGTGCTCGATACTGAGCATCCGGATTCCGTCTCGGAGTTCGCTTATTAGACGACGACCGCTGGCGGTCGTCTTGAAAGCTAATATATGGGGGAGGCCGTCGTTGCGGTGCATAAGTATTGGAAGGAGTTCTGGCAGGGTGACTAGGGCGCTGTTGCATTCGGAGCTCGCGCTCAACGAGTGGCGTTCCTTCGACGGCTGGTGAAGACATCTTATCGAAAGCTGGTGTGCCAACACTAGCACCGCGGGGACGTGCTGGAGTAGCAGGGGCCCAGGAACTGAGGGAAGGATGAGTCTGAGGGGGAGAGGAGGGGAGGCCAGCGTTGGACGAGGCCATTTGGGTGTCGTAGGGTTCGCCGACAATTGGCCCGGGTCGAACAACGTATGGGGGATTTAGAATATCATCAGATGAGCCGGATCCATCGGAATCTATATGTCCCACGTCCGGTTGCTCCATGAGCTGGTATTCGCGGACCGCTTGAGGGTCCATGACTTGGTGGTGGTCTCGATGGGGAATCCGGGAGAAAGTTGGAGGCGATCGAGACGCCAAGCTGCCAGCCGGCTGTGGCGGTGCACCGTGTGGCGACAACAATCCATAAAGAAGAAAAATTTAATGCACAGTAATAACAGGGGTAAAACGTATGAGACATACGAGGCAAACATCAGTCTGTATAATAGGAATCGCCGTGTATACTTATGGGTTATACAGCTGCAGAGTACAGGCCGCGGATCCACTACACGCGTATTACAGATGAACTGACTAGTTTATGACAAAAAAGAACAAAAGTACCCTCGAAAGCAATAACCATGATTATGTTTGATGAAGAAAGAGGTGTCGTATATAGGGCCTCATCTAGTCCGTACCAAGCCAAATACAGTATTCTTCTACCACAAGCTGTAAGGCGTGGCGTTAGTGTTTCAACTGCTATAACCAATCTTCCAGAAGTACGTAGTTGTATCCATATAGGCGGTAGCCAGCGTCCTTGCCTAGCCAGAAGCATATCTAGAAACAGTCCTTAGCATCGCCCAAAATACCAGAATCCAAACGGCGCCGTCCACACAATACCTATGGTAACGAAAGCCAACACACTAGTTCCCCACTGATATCCCAAAGACTGGTACATATACGGCGCAAAGAGCGGGAACGCAAAACCTGCCAGACTGCGCAGAATTGCACATGCTGCCATTGCGCTCGCAGCGTAGGTCTGATAGCTATCGACAATGTACGTCTGCATCCCCTACAGGCAAGAGATAGTCCCCGCAGCGAAGATCGCAGCGCCGATATCAGGCATAATCCAATACCTGGTCCCTATGCTCCAGCCGTACCAGAAGAGGCCGATGGTACTGATGATGGAGCCAATTGCTAGAGCCGGCATGCGGAACTCGGGCTTGCCGATATTGTTGTTGCGCGCTTTGAGGACTCTGTAGATGCGGTCGATAAACTTGAGGTTGAGGAAGAGGCCGGTGAAGGAGCCGAGTGCGATGGATACATAATTGACGCTGCTGATACTGCGGGTTTCGTCGTAGACCTCAGTCCAGATATCCGGGAATGTTGCGAGCATGAGGTACGTTACTCCGAAAATGTAGGCCATATAGACGGCAATGCAGGTGACGATGGGCTGGGTTATGGATAGCAGAACCGGACGCTCGAAGGCGTGAAGGAGCTTATGAGTGAGTGCCTCAGCCCTCTCTTCGACGTGAAAATTCTCGTTGCCAGTTTCTTTGACGAGACAATCCCGACGCATTCGTAGTAGGGTTGCCGGGTGACACTCGCGCAACCAGACAAACCCGGCCAACTGAATGCCAACGGCTGCGGCAGAGCTTGCCCAGAAAACCCAGCGCCATGTTGTATACTCAGCGATAAAGCCTCCAGCAATAGGTCCGACGACAGGCCCAAGGAGCGGTCCAAGAGTGTAAACGCCCATGGCTTTGCCGCGTTCCTCGGCGCTCCACATGTCACTGCAAGACAGATTAGTGAGGGGAAGTTTCGACTGGGATCCTCATATTGGAATACTCATACCCAACTGCACCACCTCCAATAGCCAGCGGTGCACTGCCACCAATACCCGCAAGAAAACGAAACGCAAATAGCTGAGCTTTGGTATTGGCGAAACCGCATCCCAAGTTCCAGGCTAGGTACCAAATGTTGCTGATCTGCAGCAGACGCACACGACCGTAAAGCTCCGACGCCGGCCCAAAGAATGTAGGACCAATTGCATAGGCGAGAATGAATATGGCCATAGAAAGATATATCTCAATCTCGGTCTGCATCCCTAGATCACTGCCGAGATTTTGCATGGCGGGGGCGATCATTGACGACGAGACAGGCGAAATAAAGACGAACAGAGACACGGCCCATGAATTTCTCGGTTTCATACTGTTGGGCCATTTCCTGGGGTTTTTCTGGGTCATCTGGCCCCCTCCAAGTAATGAGATTCGAATCTTCGGCTTGGGCGTGGGCTTCAGTGTTGAGGGACGTCGCTCCGCCGTTTTCAAGGTTCGCCTCCTCCAGCGACGGCGGAGACCCCTGATCAGGTGTCCTGGAGTCTCGGAGTCTCATTTCGTGATATATATTATGGCTAATGTAGAGATTCCGATTTTTGCTGTTGGCTTCAACTGGTTTATATGAGTAGTATACTTCTTCAGGCGGCCAATCACAGAGTGTCGGGGCCGGGCTCGGGCCCGTTCTGAGTGGGAGTTTCGGATAGTATCAGCCCTTTTGTAGATGGCAGCGAACTTGACCACAATTGTTGTGCCACTCCCAGCAAATAAGACTTCCTGCATATACTCAGCAAATGACTTGCCTGAACGTTGCCTTCTCTTCAATACAACCAAGAGAAGTTGGCCGTGGGATGCATAAAGCGGTCGATTCCGCCTAAAATCAGCGTCTTGCCCTGGTATAACATACGCAACCCATGTTCCGTGAATGTGTAAAAGTCATTGTACAATTCAGATTCCGCTCACATTGGCCCTCGACTCAGCTGATCCCAGGCTGCCCAGTCCGAAGAGTCGAGACTGAAGCCGCTATCAGGATCCAAGTATGGGTCGCTGGCGGTGCCGAAAAGGTCGTCAAGAACAGAACCATCCACGAAACTGCCTAGTACCTTTCTGTCAATGCTCTCTTGCCACTTGCCAGCTTTCTCTTCGTGTTTTGCACGAAGTGTAACTATGAAGGATGGCTCTGGGGATGAATTACTTGGAGGATTGGCATCCCAAGCTTTAAGGGTCTCCTTGCCAATTGTAGTATGAATGGCTCTTCTGCTTATGACAAGCTCTTCATGATTGCGGTAGATTTCAGTAATCTTGTTCCACGCAGAGTCTATTTCCGACGGAGAGTAAAATCCAGCGAGTGCCAAGCTACGTAGGATACAGAGCAAAGCATCCCACAAGAAAGCTTGCGTTTGCCATCGGAACTTCCTTATGGCTGGACTCCCGTAAATGGCGTTATTTGTGTCGAGTATCTTTTCCGCAAGCGTGCATATGTCACGCCTTTGCGCTTCAGTAATGGTTTCCTTATTAGCAGTGGCATTCGAGCACGTAACCGGACAGCGTTGGTGGCAGACCGTACAATTCCCGTGGTCAATATGTGAAGAGGGTTCACTATATCGCAGTTTCGAAGGAACTTTGTCTCGATCGAATCTTCGACCTCGTTAATGAGCCTCTCTATTTCCTCTGCGTCTTTGAACTCTAGAGAAGCACCAATATCCTTCATTTTGACTCCAGTCCGAGTATAAAAATTGGACAATTTGATCCGAGACAAGCAAAATATCATTTCCGAAGCACATTTCGGCTCTTTAGGCTGTTGTGTCATGCCAGGAAAAATCTGATCATCGTTGATATTCAGCGGTTGCTTTGTATCCCAGCTATTTGGCGCTATGGAAATCCCGGTGCCAGACACCTGGCCCGCATAGCCATCGAGTGGAAGCAATTGCCAAAATAGCCGCCGGCGCATCTGAACCTCGAATGGAGGCAGTCCAAGGTCTTCACCGTCACGGTGAAGCCCCATGCGCTGAGAAAGGCGAACGGCGATACCTGTCAAGATCCAGAACGTATTAGGGTTGATTTGAGTGCACATAGAGATGAGGAAAAGTGTGTAGGCCTGAAGTACTGACATTGACGTAGTCTTCAGCCACGACGCATTGATTAAGGCCTGAAAAAAAGAAGTCCGTCTTGACAATAAACGGGCTCTCGATGTATTGAATTCTTGTACACACTCAGCGTCTGACATAGAGAACACAGCAAAATAATAGATCACAAAAAGCAAGCATTCATCACTCCTTGAGGCCACGGCCGGTTGTCTTGAGACTGTGTTGACCATTTTCACAACAGTAGGAACATGGAGAACCTTACACAGAGGCTCAACATTCTGTATGTATACGTCCCAGAGCTTCGTAGCCTGCTCATAACAAGGGTGTTGTTCGATGAGACTCTGGGGACGCCCTCTTATAGTCCCTAAAATTGCAAAAGCTGCTTCTTGTCCAGACGAAGCGTTTTCGTCAGACCCGAAATCATCCTGGAAATCATCGTGCTCCGAAACCGACAGTTGACAGAGCCCTCCTTCTCCAGTATCGAGAAGAACACTGTCAATATAACGAGATTGTCCATTGTCGAACAGGAGTTGGCCGGATGTGCCCGTCATTGATGTTGAACTCTCGTCGCAGGAGTCCTTACTCGATCTGGACTCTGAAGGGAGAAGATTGTTGTCCTGCAAAATACGTTCGTACCGTGCCAGACGCGCATATACATCCTCGGACTGGCTTCGCTTCCTCTTTGCCCGTGGTGGTGGAGCTTGATAGACGCACTCAAGCTTTGCTTTGCCGCAGCTCGAACATGTTGGGGCAACTCTTGTCACATTTGATCTTTTTGCGCACACAGGGGTGACAATTGAAGCGCATTTTGGCCAGCCCTGTGAGAATATTTTCACGGACACCAATATGTGGTGGTCGCGTGGGCGCGGGAGCAATTGGTACAGGGCTTGTCGTACCGCCGCATTCCATCTCTAGGTTCCCGTCGAGACGTTGGTTCTGAGATACGGGAAAATATACCTACATCCATACAATCGCAACTAAATCATCTTGAATAATGACAGGGTAAGCGCAGCCAAATCTCTTTAAATTACAAGCTCTCCTGAAAAGTGATGCCAACAGTGTCACAGCAAGTGACTCTTTCCACAAGAGCAATAAGGAGATGGTAAATTGGTAATACTCACCTTAGGAGTGTTGGTTGCTTGCATCCGCCCCGCAAAAATGATCTTCCGTCCTCTATTACCAATTGGGACTAGCTTACAGTAACTTCGACCGATCGTCAGGGAAGCTTATTTTATCAGGCATAACGGTTGCCCATAGCTCGACGGTGGTTATAAATAAAGACCGAGCTTCTATTCTTCAGGCATCTATCTTATTAGACAGGGATAACTCAAGCTCATGAGAATACTCCAGTTCGAGTCTAGTTTGTAAATATTCATGCGAGACTCAAGAGGTTCGTGAGCGATGAGCAAGGTTATCGCTCATGGTTCAAGACTATAACGGTGCTGCATTCGTAGCCAAATTTCCTATGAAGTCGGTACTGTGATCATTGGAAACCATAGCAGGCTTCTCTGTTTCAGGCTCTTGGTATTCCTGCTCCAAATATTGCACTTTTAAGATCCGAAATTAGGAGGCAGCGCAGCTTCCCAGACATGCAAGCGCTGCCGAATCTCGGCGATCGCTCTTCAACATCTGCTGATTACAGACTGACTCGGCTATCAGAGCACTTATCTGAAAACTGGCTTTTGGCTGATCATATTCAATAATCGATTGCTTGGTCGGGGAACTGGAGTTCGCGCATCATGATCGATGTGGAGACTCCAGTCTCCATAGTGCACCAACACGTACTCTGTCCTCTTGCGGCCCTACCCGATCTATATCGCGACACGCTTCTGGAGAGAATTCGCTCCTACTTATCGCAGAGCTGGGCTACGCTAGCCGAATGCTAAATCCGAATGTTAAATCAGAAACGAATTTTTTTTTTTTTTCTTTTTTTTTTTTGTATTCACGGTGGGGGTGATTTTGGGTATCAGATGGGAGCATTGGTATACTCTAGAGATGAGTGTCCATCACCATGGCATCATAGACCCTCAGAAGCAGAAGACAGATCGCTGGCGGAGTATTGTGATCTTGGCAGGATTGTCGAAGGCCAAGGTCTTGTCTATCAACCCCTAGACATGAGCACTCAATAACAATTTGTGGAAGAAACGAAGATGATAAGGAACATCAAGCAGTGCTGATTGGCTGGGGGCGCATAGATAACAGCTAGGGCGCCCAGACCGGGGTTCTACTGGAAGGTTCATACGGGCCCCAGGACTCGGCTCTGGCCACGATGCTCGATCACGCTCAGGAGGAATACCCCATGCAGGTACTTGTGGCGTCGAGAGCGTTCTCTGGCACGATAATCCGGATGCACAGAGTTGGGGCTGGACGAGTTGGAGGTTGGACCGTTGGAGTCGCAGCCAGATTCTGGACTGCACTCATCCCGGGTTGTCGGGCGTTCTTCTCCCTCTAATTAGGTGGTGACCGGCATTGCTATTACAGGTCAACTTTACACTATCTAACGATCATCCTGCCAAAGTTCTTTCATTTCGATAGTGCTGCTCATCTTGCTCTGGAATGTCCGAGCCTCAGGTAGATTGAAGGCAGGCAAATGCAGTTGATGGTCCGGGGTGTTCGTTATCAAGCTCCTATCTCCAGCCAGTCCCGGGCTTCGCAGATCGACCAATCAGCGAATCTGTCAGTTCCAAAACGGTTAGATATGTTAGAAGCTAGTCCCGGTTGGGACTAGTACCTAGGTACAGCCTTCACCAGCTCCGCCAGCATGCCAGGACTTCTGTTGTTAAGCGCCTTATCCTGACATATTCTGTCGGGATTCTCATTATTTACGCCGATCAGTCAGTGAAACCGCAATCTCAAGTTATCTCGCGCATCAGAGTGCTCTGACTAGCGCCTCATCCTCTCCTTGTCTCTTATCGTCCGTTACCGACAAGCTGGTCTGTGAGTACTCTGTACAGGCCGTAGCTCTCCCTCTGACCCAATCACCGACGGTGCATGGCCCCCATGGCGTGTTTTCGTCAGGCTCACGATCGAGAGAATCTGCCCTGATAGTAGCTGCTATCTCCCGTTGGACCGGAGGACGGTCTCTGGATCGGATGACGTCCACAGACCCGGGCTCTGAGCCGGAAATCGAATCAACCACGACGTGTTAGCTCGTATAGCCATACTCCCCCGGTAGGCTTGGCTCATATTCGTGACGCCTAGAAGCCATCCCACGCAATGAAGCCGTGGGTTGGCGTGCGCCTAGCGTCCGATGGTGGATCAGTTGGGTGACTTCGAGGTGAGAGTCTGCTGCAGGGAGACGGAGCTGGCGTCGCTGACAATATGACTGGTATCAGGACCACTTCTCGCGTCAGACTATAGGGCCGACTATTGTTATTTATCATCTGCGTTTGTCCCCGCCTCATGCGCAATTTTCCTCTTTTCTTTTTCACCTACTTTCTTTTTTCACATTGCCTTACTGACATTGCGGCTTGACTGGGGCTCTTGCGCGTCCTCGCTCTATATTAACCCTATCTACTCCTGCGTGGCTGTCCCTTCCAGAAAGTACGGGGCCGGCCGATACCAGTAGGATCCTTAACTGTGATACCTTCTTTTCTCTCCTTCTCGACGGTACCCGGCGCATATTACCTTCGCCGACTACAGCTTCACAATGTCGACTTACCCTGTTGCCTACAATGGGACCGGCGTGAACGGTGGTGACTCCCTCAGGGAGGATCTCAACATCTACTACAGTGTGGGTTGCTGCGACCTCCTAATCCCTGGGTTCTACTGATAGCGTCAAGTCTGGTGATATTGCATGGGTTATTACCTCAACCGCGCTAGTTCTTCTAATGATACCGGGTGTAGGGTAAGAAACAACCATACCCTCCCTCACTACTAAGACTAACGGTCTGTCTTGATTAGATTCTTCTACTCCGGTCTCGCTCGTCGGAAGTCCGCCCTCTCCCTGATATGGCTTTCATTGATGTCTATCGGTGTGGTCTCATTCCAATGGTTCTTCTGGGGTTATTCGTTGGCCTTTTCCCACACTGCCGGAAAGTACATTGGTAACTTGGATAACTTTGGGTTCAAGGGTGTCCTGGGCGCTCCTTCAGTGGGCTCAACCAAGGTCCCCGATCTTCTGTTTGCTGTCTTTCAGGGAATGTTTGCTGCGATTACGTGAGTATACCAACAACGTGCAGTTCGATTAAGGCTAATGGCACGATAGCGTTGCACTTGCCGTTGGTGCCGTTGCAGAGCGTGGTCGTATGCTTCCCTGCATGGTTTTCGTCTTTATCTGGAGTACCATCATCTACGACCCCGTTGCATGCTGGACCTGGAATGCTTCTGGTTGGGTCTTCCAGTTAGGAGGCTTGGACTTTGCTGGTGGCACGCCAGTCCACATTGTCTCCGGTACGACGGCTCTGGCCTACTCTTTGATGCTCGGCAAGCGTCGTGGTCACGGAACTCATGAGCTCAACTATCGCCCTCACAACGTTACTCATGTTGTGATTGGCACCGTCTTTCTTTGGGTTGGCTGGTTCGGTTTCAACGCCGGCTCCGCCTTGAGCGCTAATCTGCGTGCTGTGATGGCTGCTGTAGTGACAAACTTGGCTGCTTCTGTAGGTGGTGTCACCTGGTGCTTGCTCGACTACCGTCTAGAAAGAAAGTGGTCAACCGTTGGCTTCTGTTCCGGTGTGATTTCCGGCCTTGTTGCCATTACCCCCGGTTCTGGCTTCGTGACTCCCTGGGCTGCGTTTATCTTCGGCGTTGTCGGTGCTGCTGCTTGCAACTTCGCGACTAAAGTCAAGTATCTCATCCGAGTTGATGATGCTCTCGATATCTTCGCTGTGCACGGTATCGGTGGTCTTGTCGGTAACCTCCTGACCGGTCTCTTCGCAGCGTAAGCCCTTCCACCTGACTCTTTGCTAATCTAACTAACCCACTATGTAGTGACTACATTGCCCACCTGGACGGCTCTACCGAGATCGACGGCGGCTGGATCAACCACAATTACATCCAACTCGGCTACCAACTTGCCGATTCCGTCACCGGCATGGCCTACTCCTTCTTCGGCAGCTGCATCATTCTCTTTATCATCAACATGATCCCCGGCCTTAGCCTGCGCGTCCCTGAAGAAGATGAAGTCCTTGGTATCGATGACGCCGAAATTGGCGAATTTGCTGTACGTCCCCCGTGGAATCTGTCAACGCTTCCTACTGACTTTTGCATAGTATGACTACGTCGAACTCACCCGCGACGTTATTAACGGGACCACTGAGCCGATGGACGGCGCATCCAAGCGCAGCACCACTCCCACCGGACCCGTCGAACCATCCCCTGCCGAGCTCAAAGCGTAATGAATCACCTTGTCTCCCTTCATTAGATCGATGCCATGAGTTTCTGGCAGACGGACGACTAGCCATCGAGTGGTGATATGATTGTCCTCTCAAGCCACCGGTCCTATCTCTATTATATTAGACCGGCTTGTACATATTGAACACATTCCCTTTCTATCTCTCTTTTGATGTCTCTCTAACACTAGGTTATATAATCGTGCCGCTTTACATGCACTACCTGCTCACGTTCTCTTACCATTGCCCACGGTCATACACTTGAGGTGTTTTGCTCTATACCCTGCCCGACACTACCTCATTGTTCTTCTTTTCTTCCGGTCTAAATCTTTTCTAACGGATACCCACCCTTGATGGCATGCTTTCACTTCTTCGACTACATTTTCGCAGCATTAATGCAACAGATATTGTAAATGATATTCTTCTGCCGCTTTGTTCTCGTGTACAACTCCATGGTCCTTTTGTAAATTCTGCTCTATGTACTATGTAGCAGCTCGATCTATCGCGTTTCGATCCAGCAGAAACTCTTCTAGGTATTTATTCCTAAAACCGAAGACCAACCTAGTTTTCCTCCCCGGCTATTTGCCTGACATTTTGTTATGAGGCGGCGCCATATGCACAGGTCAAGCCCAATCTTGGGCTTTGTCGCACTCGGCGTTGTTTTCACCCATACCTCAACTCTCAATTCAATGTCTAATTAAAGCCTTCATATGACATTTGAGCACTTTGTTCCTGCAGTGATTGTCTGTTCATTGCAATGACTAAATGCTATGGGGGAAGAGCACTCATGAACAGTTTCAAATTGCACAACTCACCCTGTAGCGATCGTCCTCTGATAGCATCACTTCATATCTGTCATTTGCCTGTCATTAGACAGTTTCGGCTCCTTGGGGAACAGTGAACAATCAATGTGTAGGCAACTTAACAAAATCGTACATACAACAATGTACAGTTGAGGTTGAGGTTGTGGTGCTGACTTGTGTCTAGACCTACATTTACTACGACTTAAAGCTAAACCTCGGATTTTTTTTTTTTTTAGCACGCAGCTGCATTGCTGAGACTACAAGTATGTGCTAGCATTCAATAGGTTCAAGGCCTTCCGGCCAAAGAATTAGAAACAGAGAAAATTAAGAGCGCTCGAACCAAAACAAGTGACTGATAGAGACGCATGCTGAAACTGAACCTTTTTGCAGTCCGTGCATGGTTTACCAGGGGTATTATTATGAGCTGATCTCAATTCATCGCTATTGGCTAATGATTTATTCCTCACCCTCCATGATCTCCTCCTCGGCGCTGCAAAAACGTTAGATTGGGTACACGACAAAAGCGATATCGAATTACTTACTACTCCTCCTCGCCTTCGGAGATGGAGGCGTCCTGGTACTGCTGGTACTCGGAGACGAGATCGTTCATGTTGCTCTCAGCCTCAGTGAACTCCATCTCGTCCATACCCTCACCAGTGTACCAATGCAAGAAAGCCTTGCGACGGAACATAGCAGTGAACTGGTCACCGACACGCTTGAAGAGCTCCTGGATGGAAGTAGAGTTTCCAATGAAGGTGGAAGACATCTTGAGGCCGCGGGGAGGAATGGAGCAGAGAGCGGTCTGGATGTTGTTGGGAATCCACTCGACGAAGTAGGACTGGTTCTTGCTCTGGATGTTGCGCATCTGGTCCTCAACCTCCTTCATGGAGACCTTTCCACGGCTGAAAAGATGTTAGTCAGAGTAATAAATGTAAAGAAGGATAATGACATACAAGATAGCGGAGCAGGTGAGGTAGCGGCCGTTGCGGAAGTCAGAGGCAGCCATCATGTTCTTGGGGTCGAACATCTGCTGGGTCAACTCGGGAACGGAAACAGCGCGGAAGGAGTAGGCGCCACGGCTGGTCAGAGGAGCGAAGCCGACCATGAAGAAGTGCAGACGAGGGAAGGGAACCATGTTGACAGCCAGCTTGCGCAGGTCAGAGTTCAGCTGACCAGGGAATCGAAGGCAAGTGGTGACACCGGACATGACGGCGGAGACGAGGTGGTTCAGATCACCGTAGGAGGGGTTGGAGAGCTTGAGGGTGCGCATGCAGATATCGTAGAGAGCCTTTACAAGTCAGTACGAGCCCAGGCCCCAGTTCTGGAGATAGCTAACCTCGTTGTCAATACAGAAAGTCTCATCGGAGTGCTCAACGAGCTGGTGAACGGAAAGGGTGGCGTTGTAAGGCTCAACAACGGTGTCGGAGACCTTGGGAGAGGGAACGACGGAGAAGGTGGCCATCATGCGGTCGGGGAACTCCTCACGAATCTTGGAGATCAAAAGAGTACCCATACCGGCACCGGTACCACCACCGAGAGAGTGGGTGATCTGGAAACCCTGGAGGCAGTCGCAACCCTCGGCCTCACGACGGACAACATCGACGACGTTGTCAACAAGCTCAGCACCCTCAGTGTAGTGACCCTTGGCCCAGTTGTTACCAGCACCGGACTGGCCGAAAACGAAGTTGTCGGGACGGAAGAGCTCGCCGAAGGGACCGGCGCGGACGGCATCCATAGTACCGGGCTCGAGATCGACGAGGACGGCACGGGGAACGTACTTGTTACCGCTGGCCTGGACGAAGTCAGACACACCAAACTGCTACCTGATATCTCATCCACTGACCTCATTGAAGTAGACGTTCATACGCTCGAGTTGAAGGTCGGAGGTACCATTGTAACTGGGTTGTGTCAGGTTCTGTTGAGGTGTCGTGTTTTCAGCGGATGCTGGACGGATTGTACTCACACACCGGAGCCATCGAGGCCGTGCTCACCGGAGATGGTCTGCCTGTTGGCTTGTTAGCAGGTGTACGAAGAAAGAAATCATTCCAAAAAGGTGAAATTTTCGCTCACCAGAAAGCAGCACCAATTTGGTTACCCTGTCACGCATCCAAGTTTAGTATTCTGTTTTCAGAGACAACCAATTCCCCTGTTTCTGCCACTTACACACTGGCCGGTCTGAAGGTGAACCTATTTGGGGAAACACATGGTCAGCATATCTGAGATCGTGGTATGTAGAACCGGTGGGGTCCCCGGTATCCTTAATGGGAAGGGGACCCCTCAAGACGCGTCAAACAGGGAGTGTCAACATACGATCTCACGCATTGTGAAGGGTGTGGACGGGTATAGAGGATTAAAAAAAGGATTATTTGCAGAAACCGTAAAAAGAATCGAAGTCGGATGAAGATAGACTGGGGAACAGCCGGAATTGAGGGGAGGAGGGAAGAGGACAGGAGCGAGATCAGGAGAAGGAAAGTTGGGTTGGGGGAATTTGAGCGGTGAAGCCGCCAGCAAAGAGCGAGGCCAGCCAACTAAGTGGATCGCCCGTAGTAAAGGAGAAAAAGATCAACAACAACATATGTCACGTGGCAAAAGGGGAACCGCCAGGTCCGGATTAGCGCCTGGATTAGTCATAGACCTCAGGAACGAACCACTCTTTGGTCTTTGCTGCGCGAACCACGCCAGGTATACTTCAGTACAGCTGTATATGACCCGTGGTCCAAGCACGATCATACCTTTCTAGGTGCTTGAAAATGACTCTCCATACTGGTAGCATTTTGTCCCTCTCTTGAGATCAGTTTGACGGTCAGGTTGATGAGGACAATGGTTGAGGACCCAAAAAAGGGACACTACCATGGAATCTCAGGGCGCTGTGAATAGCGCATCATCTATCAGTTTATCGTAACAGTAAGACTTGTTCATCATTTGGATATGTGCAGGTAGGACCTACTCGTAAAATGCCGTGCTGACAGTTGGGGTTATCTGTTGCAGCTTGTCGGGCAGGCCCAATACCAGCACTAACATGCCACTAAGGCATACCTTGTTTGGCAAAAAGCCCTTATAAACTGTGTAACTGCGTTATCGGTAGTGCGCTCCTTAGACGGCCGCCATGAGGCAATATCCTGCTCTACAACACAGGCTCCATTGAATATGTCTTTCTCTGAGCATAATTGGTGCTGTATCAGTCAGATCAGAGCGCTGAATCATTCTAAACAGCATACAAACAGGTCTTGATGTGCCTCAATATAGTTCGAGGCGAGCCTTCTTTCAAGTCCGTAGGCCGATGGTAACTCACATATGTTGAGGCATATCACCCACAGTCCGTAACACTCCAACGTCTCCAAGATCCGTCAGATTTACTCCCATCGGCATTGGCAGACCTGCAAACACAATGACCCCATCACGCAGACCCCAAGACCGATCATCCTGGGTTGATGACTTTAGGCCCTGACATCACTCACGGCGCCTGCATCACGTTGTTGAGAGATTCGAGCGTGTCTACACCTCAGCGGAACGGGCATTTCGAGATCAATACCGATCGTCTCTACGACGTCGGCCGACAGAAAGCATTCACTTGAAAAGCGCATTGAAAGAACGGGCCCTCTCGATTGCTACCAAGTGTTATCCCGTTGGACTCGACGCGTACAGGCCGAAGTCCTGAAAGAGAAGCTAGAGAAGTCCCTGCGGGAGCTGGGGACCGACTTCCTCGACATCTATTACCTCCACGAACTGGACCGCACGACACCGTACGCGGAGACATTCTATGGCCTTGATAATCTGTACCGCGCAGAAAAGTTCAAGCTATTCAGTCTCAACAGTTTCTTGGCCGTTGAGGTCGCGGGGATCATGACGTAACGAGCGCAGGTGATCCGGCCTACGATATACAAGGTTGTGTAATATTAAGCTCCTTTATTTACTCGAATAGCTTGCTAATTTAACTTGTTTGACTGCTTAGCCCGAGGCACCGAAGACCAGCTCGTCCCCTCCGGCCGGCGATACGGGCTGGCATCGATCCTCAACCCGCTAGCCTGTGGCCTTTTTCTGGAAAACACAGCCCACGGAGAAGCCCTCAGACGGCCGGTTTAGCGAACAGAATCGCAACATCTGTCTGATGTACCATGACCGCTGCCTCAAAACCGACGTGTTTGATGCATTGCTGCTATTGGTGCCCTTAGTAGCAAAGCATGGTCTTACCTTGGTGAAGGTAGCGTTTCGTTGGTGTGCTGATCATTTAGCGCTACGGACTACGAATGGAAATGACAGTATTATTATCGGGCTAGCAGCTTGAGTCAATTGTGAAGCAATCTGAATGCCGTGAGAACGGACCGTTGCCGGATGAGCTGGTCGAGGCTCTGGAACAGACATAACGTATGGCCAGGGCTGGTACCTATATGATACGCAGAAGGTACAGCCTGGTAAATATGCTGGATAGACTAGTTGGATAGATCTATTATTATTCTGCATTGTCACGGGAGGGTGTCCTTATGAGGATACCTTCTACATGGATATCAAAAGTTGACCTGCGAAATCAAGGCTCTAGCATCATCTATAAACCAGTGAAAATACGTAGTAAAGTGTATAGCCTGAATCCTCTAGTACGAATCTACAGAATCGTACTTAATCTACTCTGGAGTAGGTTAGTACGATAGAGCCTTTCATTCCTACCTGCTATTGCCCAGTATACTCGGTGCTAGCTAGGGCTTCTCGATTAGCGCTTCTTGATCAGCGCTCCACACAATGGTCAGCCACAGCCAATCTCATGCCAGATGAGGCTGCAAATGCTGAATAATTCGACCCCGCATGATTAACCACTGTATCTTGGAGTAGAATACCCTACACCTCTCCCTATTTGTCAATTTTCATGCAGCTTACTCCTCACACAACATGCATGCAGACCTTGCATTGGGACGTTGCAGACATTGGTATATCTTTCCGTCCACTTAAACATCTGGAAATCACAGTGAGTGAGCAGATTAGGAATCAAGACATGAGTAAATGGGTAACATTAAGTATATGTAAATTACTAGACTTGAAAGCAAGATGTATGTGATACACTAAGGTCACTGAGACCAGCCAAGTCATATCATATTTAGATTGTGACTAGTGAAAATATCTCCATGGTTTTTAAAGGAAAATTTCCTTCTCCTAATAAATAATTTAAAAGTCTTCTTTAAGAGTCTGTCGTGTTGCTCCTGCTGCAGGGTCACCGTGGGGCGAGTTTATGTTTACCTGCCTACCCGCTAGGTCTAGCTCTTCGTTTTTACATCTTAATTTTCTGGTATCCTGATTACCCTAATACTGTTTACACCTGAAAACTCGCGTGATCGGTACCTAGGTGTAGCCTTGCTAGCACCATGTACAGTGGATTGGAGACTTATTTGTGGAGACTAGCGCGGGACTCTCAGTCTACGGGGGCTGTCCGAGGAAGATACCACCTCCACATGACTCGTTGTGTTCCGGTCCTTGATCATTCAAAGTTTCATCCATCCGCTCGGCTGCAATGATATTGTAGAGGATTACAGGCACATCGCCTCATGGATCGCTCCAGCACAAGACGCCGTCCCAAGTCCCGCAGAGTTCCAGACGAGAAGCGCAAGCGAGCTGCCCAGGCGTAAGTTCCTGCCCAATTGCTGAATTTCTACCGAGCTGACGACTGGAGATTTCCTCTCGGTTAGATGTGACCGTTGCAAGGCCCGTAAGAGCAAATGTGTAGGCGTCAATACAGGAAGATGCCAGCGGTGTGCTCGAGACGACCGTCCCTGCAAAATCACCAGGTGTTACCCAGGAAAATTTCCAAGAGAGACACAACCAGCTTCACCGCGGCGAACAATATCAGTGGCCGATATGCTACATGAATCCGCCAGCTTCGAGTCTATTGATAGTAGTATTGATGCTAACAATGGTAAGTACTGAAGAAGGTGAAAGGGAGAAGAGGCTGGGGGTTCAACATCTAGGAAAATGCTCGTGGCTAAACTGCCTATAGTCCAAGTGGTGAAGATAACATGGCCCAAGTTCCTGCTGCAACTCCGAGAGGCCCTTGCGCTGGATTCACGCATAGAGCTCGACGAAAGCGATATGATGGCCATGCAGACGGTATACCTCCATGAAAAAATGAAAGTACTCATAGCTGAATGGCTATAGCAATACCACCAGCCGACGATCCTGCAACCAAACGAAATCAACCGTATCCAGAGAGCATCCCGGGCCCTTCCACCGCGAGCCGTTGCTGACTTCTTGATCTCGGTATGCTTGACCCATGCCTCCGATGTTTTCTTTTACCTCGACCAGGCCCAGTTTCTGGCGGACATCGACCAGCTCTACACCATATCGGCATCGCCTCTGCGTCTTGATACAGGATTTATATGTCTAGTACTTTCGGTTCTGGCGCTCGGTAGTCAGTGGACGGATTTGGAGCGGCCGTCGAGCTTCCCTGCAACTCTGCCGATGGACGGCAGAGATCCTGGACGAGTCTTCTACGAAGAAGCCCGGTCACTCATTCCCGATCTGATAGACCGAACTTCTTTGACGTCCATCCAGGCGCCGTTTATACTAGGTGTTTACTCGCTGCCAGACCGGGCCCTAGGGTCGGCGTATTCCTACATGGGGTTGGCTTTGCGTAAGGCTGTTGCGCTTGAGATACATCAGCAAGTAGATGATGCAAGAATGTCTGAGCACGAGAGACAGGTCCGCTGCCGGTTATGGTGGGCGGTTTATTCTTTGGAAAGGTGAGTAATCCACCAGTATCTTTGCTGGTGTACAAGATGACGGACGGACGACCGATGTATAGGACTACCGCTATCAAGCTAAATCGGCCCCGATCCATTGACCCTGAGACAATCAGCACACCGCTTCCAGTGCCCTTGCCTTCCTTGGACCTTGCGCAGGCAGTAGATAATATCCAGCATCAGATAGCGTATGCGAGCTTGGTGATGATCCTAGACAGGATAGATAGCCTAGGGTGCGTAGAGCCTGTTCTGCCCATCATGGTATTTTAACTAACCCTAGTTTAGGACAAGAAACCTCGACAATTCGCAGTATGATGTCTTACAGCTGGAACTAGAGACCTGGAAACGGAACCTTCCGCCAGCGCTGCGCATAGAAAACGTTCGCCCCAGGGCTCCCGATTACCGCGCCGTCTTCCACTTGCAGCTCAACTATCTTTACGCCAGGATCGTCCTGGGCAAAGGCTCTCTCCTCAACACGATTCAGACCCACATTCAACGCCATCGGCCGGTCCTCGAAACAAACACAAGGCCGGACTTAGAAACAGTGTTGGACAAGCTAGCATTATCCTGCGTTGAAGCTAGCAAAATGATCTTGTCGCTCTGCGAATCACTTTTACGCAACAACTTGACCTTTCGGTTCTCCTTCACCGACTTCCAAGGGTGCAGTATCGCAACCATAGTGGCCATCTTGGCTGGTATTATTGAGAGAGATGCGCAATACGAGGCTCGGGTTGCATTAGGCCTAAACCACCTGCGCACGATGGCCCTTGGCAACCTAACAGCCGAAGTTGGAGTTCGGTTCGTCGAGGCCCTGCAGGCGATCTCGAACGAGGCCTTTGCTAAACTTGGGAACATCGACGCATCCAAGTGCGAGAACCATGGAACGGGAATGAGGCAAGACGCACGGGGGGCGGCCGGCTACAGCCAGTGGGCTCAATGGGTCTCGTGTAGAGCTAGCATGAGCACTGAGCAGCAGCGAGACATACCATTTGTGGTCCCAAATCCGGATTTTGGGCCAGCGTCGACCATGTCAGCTGAGACCAGTTATGCACAGGCTGCAGCGGCACCCGGAGATTTTGCGATGTCGCATCAGGACTTTTCCAACGCGATTTTATCGCCGGTACCTCTGGATGTCGACCCGCAGATGATTTGGAGCCACGAGGACCAGTTGGCGCTCATGGGCTTGACTGGGCTGGACATGCTGGAAATCTGAGCCCCCCCTCCCAAAAAAATATCAAACTCAATACAACTGAGACTGTTTCCATTATCTGCTATAGTGATTGTGTAGGCAAGATGCTAATTCCTGATCCGTACCGGAATGTCAGCATCCTCTTTTAGGCCATCCCATCGACTCTTATACACTCTTCCCTCCTTCATCACACCCAGGACGCACTCCTCTGGTCGATCAAAGATGGTCACGTCCTCCAGCGGATTCCTGCTAAGGAACAGCACATCCGCAAAGAATCCCTCCTTGATCTGGCCGATTGACTCGGACTGTCCCATCATCCTTGCCGGGTTGATGGTTGCACTTTGCAACACCGTCAACGGACTCAACGCCTGCGCTCTGAGCCTGAACTCGCCCGTCTGCGCCAAACCCAGCGGCCCGAGGAGATCGCTGCCGTAGCATATCGTGACACCCGCATCGGCCGCGATCTTTAGACTCTTCAGCCCTGCGCTCAGCACCTCCGTGTTCTTCGCCTGTCCATCGGCAGGAAGATAGCCCCTCCATTTTTCAGAGTCCATCTCCGCGTACGAGATCAGAGTAGGCGTAAGGTAGATACCCTTTTCAACCATGATCCTGGCCACCTCCTCAGTCACGAAATTTCCATGCTCAATACCCTTCACCCCATTCTCGATTGCATGCAGCATGGCTTTAGGCGTATAGGCGTGGGCCGTGACATACGTCCCCGCGTTCTCTGCACACTCCACGATGGCCTGGATCTCCTGCCTCGTGAACTGTAGCTGCTCCAATCGATCCGTCGGCGTTGACACCCCGCCACTGCCCATGATCTTAATGAAATCCGCGCCAGACCGGATCTCCTCCCGCACGGCCGTCATACAAGCAGGCACCCCGTCGCAGATCCGGCCGAGTCCGTTCGTGTGCCCCGCGCAGCACTGAACATGGTCATGCGCCGAGCGGATATCCCCGTGCCCGCCTGATTGCGACAGTGCGTGTCCGGCAATGAAGAGTCTCGGGCCAGGAAAGACACCCTCCTCGATTGCTTGTTTGAAAGCGAGCTGGGCGCCGCCGCAATCGCGGACGGATGTGAACCCGCGATGCAGCATCTGCGCTGCGACATATGGCTGACGTAGAAGCGATACGTCGTTGAAGTTGCCAAATGCAGTGGAGAGGCTGGGGAAGCCTGGGACTGCCACGAAGTGGACGTGCGCATCGAAGAGGCCCGGGCTGATGTAGAGGCCTGCGCAGTCGACGGTGATGTAAGACTCTGGTAATTCGGCGTCGAGAGGACGGCTGGACGAAACAGAGGTTATTCTGCCATTTTTTATCATCACATAATGATTCTCTTTTATAACACCAGCTGCGACATCGACGATGTTTGCTGCGCTGAGGAGGTACGACTGAGGCGGGGGCCGGAGCCAGGGCTTGATATCTGCGTCTGTTACCGAGGCCATTGCAACAAGCTCTGAATGCTAAAAGGAAACAAACAAGTTCCAGTCAATGGGGAGAAGAGATGATAACAAGCGTACTATCATGCGGAGTAGTTGGTGGGTTAAATGGGTTGTCGGCAGTCTGCACCCGACGTCGGCAACCTGCATTCGACCATTATTGGAGTTCCTCCCCGGGGTTGAACCGTCCACTCACAACCATTCCCAACGCTAATCGCTGATCAACCACTGTTATCGTTGCCAGTCATTTGGAGAGCTAACGATAGCCGACATGGAGCGGCTCGAGTCAGTCGAGACTGCCCTACTTTATAAGGGCTCTCCTTCCCCGTGCTAGCCTCGCCCAGTACCTGCCTGTCGCCCAATTCAAAGTCAACATGGACGCTTACGACACAAAAGTCCGTCCTTCAGAGGAGAAGAGACGGTCCAGTGACAATGACAATGTCAATGGCATAGTCGAGACATACACCGAAGAAGAGGAGAGGGCGCTCGTGCGCAAGCTCGACATGGTCATCTTGCCTTTCGTACGCGCCCCGAACCCAGGACAAACAGAAACATACTAACACTGAGAACTCTAGATGTGCCTCGTATTCCTTCTGCAATACCTCGATAAGCAATCCCTTAGCTATGCGGGTGTCTTCGGCCTCATCACGGATCTGAACCTCACGAACAGTCAGTACTCCTGGTGCAGCTCGATCTTCTACATCGGCCAGCTAGTGGCCGAGTACCCTTTCATCTACCTGATGAGCCGGTTGCCACTAACAAAGTTCGTCGGCGCGACGGTCATCCTCTGGGGCATAACATGCGCGTGCCTCGCGGCGCCGCAAAACTACCCGGGCTTCGCCGCCGTCCGATTTCTGCTAGGGTTCACCGAGGGAGCCGTTTCGCCGGCTTTTGTGACCATTACCTCTATCTGGTACAGGAAGCATGAGCACGCGTTGCGGACGGGGCTGTGGGTGTCTATGAACGGTATCGCGCAGGTAGTCGGGTGTCTGCTCATGTACGGGATTGGGAGGAACGGAAGTCTTGCGCTGGCGCCATGGCGCACGCTCTTCATTATCTGCGGCGCGCTGACAATCGCCGCGGGCATCGCCTTTTTTATTCTTATGCCTTCTGGGCCAAAGGACGCGTGGTTTTTGTCAGCAGCGCGCGAGAAGCAAGTCCTCTCGTTACGGATGGCGCATGACCGGGAAGGAGGCGACAAGACCTCTTTCTCAATCATGCAGTTAAAAGAAACGATGCTGGATCCCAAGGCCTGGTGCGCGTTTTGGTTCGGTGTCCTTGTGACCATGCAATCCCCCGTCTTGACATTCGCGACTCTCGTCATCAATTCAATTGGGTACTCCCAACTCCAGACAATGCTGTATACAGCTCCCTCGGGAGCGGTGCAGGTTGCCCTACTTTGGATAGGGATGCTTCTGTGCTATATACTTCCAAGACAGCGCACCATTGTCGTGGTTCTCCTCTGCATCCCTCCCATAATTGGGAATATCCTCATGCTCGTCCTCCCACTAAGTGCAGGGTGGGGTGTGATTGTTTCTGCTTGGCTGGTAAGTCCCTGTTTTAACATCCCTATCCATCCCCTAACTCCCTACCCCCTCCTCCTTCCACGTAAATGGTTTCTTACGCTAACAAAATTGGTAACAGGCCTCCTGCATCACCGCTTCCTGGTCCATCCTCCTGTCGCTTGTCGCATCAAATGTAAAAGGCAACACGAAGCGCGCCGTCGTCAACGCCATGTTTTTCATAGGGTATTGTGCCGGCTGCATTGCATCTCCACAACTTTGGACGCATAGACCGAAGTACCTCGAGGGATTGATTACGGCGCTTGTCACATGGGGTCTTTTGATCTTCACAACGATCGTTTATAGGGTGCTTTGTGTTAGGGATAACAAGCGGCGCGAGAGGGAGGCGCAGGAACAGGACGGGAGCGGGCTTGAGGGAGAAGGGGCATTGGGCTATATAGGTGGCGGTGCGGAGAGTATGGATCTTACGGACAAGCAGGATAGGGCGTTTCGTTATAGTTGGTAGACCTCATGTGGGACTGTAAATGTTCGAATGGTTAGATGCTAGGAGCGTCCGGTTCTCCCAAACGCCAAAATAAACTAATACATAAAGGGCCAATAACAACGATCGCCCTGCTCCCGGGATACCTCGATAATCAATCACCATTATACAGAAGAAGGCCTCACCCTTACCCATACATGCTTTCGCCAACGGAGACCCCTTTTTCTAAGCAACCACCTTAGGCAGACCTATGTACGACTCGTGGACTCCCAAGTTGCACAATCATGTACAATCCAGTTAGATACAACTATAGTTGAGGCAGTCATCCGAGTACAATAAAACTGCAATAGCCCTAACCCTAGGTAGGAGTAGGCGCTTGAGTTTAGGCTAAAGTGTCATAATAATCAACCCGGTAACATTGCTGCTCGCAAATATGCAGAGCCAGACGGAGTTCTGCGTAGGAAGATACAGAGAAGTAGTTAATATAGCGTATCGCGCATAACTGCAAGACGAGCCAAGACTCACTTCCTCCAATCTAATATCGAGCGAGGCTACTATAGACTAGCGACCTTCATTTCCACTTAGGTTGATTTCGTATGTTGTTAAAGGCTTTAAGACTCTTGTAGACGAAGAGAATTTGTCAGAAATTGCCGATCCCATTATGGACATTTAACGTTCCCTTATGCATGGCTGACTGAAGATTTGGGCGGAACTGCAAAAAAGTTTCCAACTACATAGGTATTTCGTCAAAGATGGAAAACGAATAGTTGACTCTCCAACTCTTTAAAGTTTTTGGATATATAGTCTAGTAAGCGTGTTTTAGCTCTAGAGACTTAGCTATTGCCAGGATAGTTTCGGCTTCGAGCTGCCACTTTGGATATTCATTTAGGTGGTTTGTGGATATGTCTGATAGATTTGTTTGTATGAAGATATAGGGCCCGTTAGTGAGGTGGATCCAAGTTAGATGCCGTCTCTTGTGTCTTGTAGATATTGCTATCTATACCATACCCTTTGAATATTCTGGCTAATGGGGCCCAGGATACTACTACCTGCACCAATCGCCAAGACTGCATTGTTGGGTTTACAGAAAAGCATGCGAGATGGCTCGCTTCTGATTCTTCCCCTCTGCCTTGCTGTTACGTATATGTAATCAGTAATGCTGCTTACGACGTTATATCCGAAGGCCTCATACTTGCCCTAGCCTGATAAGGCTTCTAGTGCATAATTTGCGGAGTGTAAGGCATAACGATTCCAGATTATCTCATACTTCGGGCCGGGTTGAAGAGAGCGCAAGTCACGGACAGAGTACGTGCGTAACAGTCAGGAGACCAAGACTTTGCTAGGGTCATGCTCGCTACGACTGCAAGGCTTAGGCCGGGGACCAGACATTCCCTCGGTGAAAATAGGATTAGATCTCATTTGTCCGCGGATAGCCGGAGGAAAAGCTTAGCTAGTAGAAATTGATGTCTGCAGGCTGCTGGCGCTGGGGGTTCGATTGTCCTGTGCTCAGCACTTGGACGATTGGTGAAGAATGTGATGCCACCCCACCAGGTTAGCGCATACCAATGAGGTAGTAGAAGGACGTGGTGCGTCAAAGCTCATCGAATGGTATGTTGGCATCATGAGTTCAGCGGAAGTACCAAGGGGAAAGAACGCTACCATTAGGTATCTTGATTTTGAGTCAAGATCTTCGTTCAGGGTGGTTATGGTGAGCTCATGGGTGCCACTTCCAGCTTTCATGGGCACAATCGTAAATAAACATGACTGATATCACCTGCCTATGTGATTCCTTGCCCTGAATCAAGACAGGGGATGACTCTGGAATCCAGTTACACCACTATTGTCTCATCAGCAGCGGGGCAGCGGCCACCTACCTGGCAACGGGTCGGGTCATTAAAGGAGTAGATTTGTTGCGCAAATATCCTAGAGGTACAAGAGTCCGAGCAACCAGGAGTTAAGAGCTACCAAGACTAATAGAGGATTGGACTGTATTAGGTGGCCTGCCTCTCCTGCCTTGCGTTGGCTTGCCTCGTTTGGAATGCTGTGCAAACCTTCTTATTATTCTTAGTTCCCCTGATTATTTGTTTCATTGACACTCACATATATGCACCGTGGCTTCTCTTGGACACTTGAACAGACGCTCGATAAAAGCTCACTTGGAGCATTACACCACATTCGGCACGGCATATTTTGCTACTCGTTCGGCGGGAAGGTCTGGGCATGGATGCAGATAAGAGTATGAGCTCACCGTCGCGGTCAGACTCAACATGGAAAGGGATGCTTTGTCGGCGATTTCCTGCCATTTCGAAGATTTTTCACATCTCGTCTTCGAAGTCAAAATCGCAGCAGCCCAGCGCCAGTATGAGTCCTGATATTGAGAAACGCGAGTCACCTTCTGTACGGAGTGTTACACAAGATGGAACTGAAACCGAAATCCCTGCCTGTGATAACGAAGGCAGGTCCAGATATCAGAGATGGGCGCAGAATGTCAAGGGCCTGGAGACGCGAGGGATCGAGCCGGTGCCGGTTGAGGAGCGGCAGCCCGTCAGCGCGTCTGCCTCGTTCCATATCCTGCTCACGTGGTTTAGTATGGGAATGGCGCTAAACAACTTAGTTGTTGGGACGCTGGGGACGGTTGTGATGCAATTAAATTTTCTCGATGCGGCGCTGTGTGCGCTGTTTGGGAATGTGCTTGGTTGCGTAGCGATTGGGTATATGTGTACCTGGGGGCCGAGGAGTGGGCATCGCACACTTGTGAGGTCGATCCATTGTGATCTTGAGGAGATGGAAGCTCACAATTGCTAGATCGTATCGCGGTTTCTTATGGGGTTCAACCCTAGCAAGGTGTGCTGCTTTCTGAATGTGCTTACCAACATTGGTTATGGAATGATGAGCTCGACGGTCGGGGGCCAAATTCTGTCTAAGCTGTCTGGCGGCGCTGTATCAGTTGTGGTCGGAATCATCATTGTAGCCCTTGTGAGTCTGGTGGTGGCCACCTTCGGGATGCATATATTCCAGTACTATGAGAGGTATGCCCAGCCAATAAAACACAGAGACCAACCGTCGCTAATGCAAGCAGATACGCATGGTTCCCGCAGTTGATGGTCTTCTGTATCCTACTGGGATCGTCCGGTCCAGAGTTCGATTTCAATACTGTCTCTATAGGGTCTGTAGAAGAAGTCAACGCCAAAAGACTGGCGTTCTTCTCTCTTTGCCTCTCTGCCGCAATGTCCTGGGTGCCAGGAGCTGCCGACTATCACGTATATTATTCACCTGATACCGGGACGTGGAGGATATGGTCCCTGACGACGGTAGGAGTAGGCTTAGCCATGACTATCACGCTCCTTCTCGGTGTTGGGCTGGGAACTGGAATTGCCCACAATCCCCGCTGGGGCGCCATTTACGACGGGACCCCCGGTAGCGTGGTGATCGCGGGTTATGACCGACTGGGCGCTTTGGGCAAGTTCTGCGCCTTTTTAAACGTACTGACCATAGTATCCAACAATGCCCCCGGCTCATATTCGATGGCGATGAACTTCCAAATGCTCGGCGACTTCTGGTGCAAGGTGCCGCGTCCTGTCTTCACTACCGTCAGTACCGCCATATACACAGCGTGCGCGATTGGCGGGCGGGATTCTCTCTACCAAATCTTCAAGAATCTCGTACCTTTGATCGGCTATTGGATCGTTATCTGGTTCACCATCTTCGTTGAGTCGGACTTGATGTTCAACAGGGACAGACAGTACGACTGGTCTGTGTGGAATAACTCGCAGAAACTGCCCGTAGGGTTCGCAGCCACTGTTGCATTCCTGATCGGATGGGCGGGTGCTATTGTTGGAATGGTCTGCACCCCTCGCTTCTCAAAGAAAACAAGCTTGCTAACAGTGACTAGGACCAAATTTACTACACCGGACCGATTGCAAAAGCCATTGCTGGGGGATGCGATCTGGGAGTTTGGCTGGGTTGTGGGTTCACGGCGGTTGCGTTTCCTCCGCTAAGAATGCTCGAGCTACGCGTGATTGGGCGTTGACCAGCCCCTAGAAGCTCGAAAGGGTCTGAAAAGAAAAACGGTGAGGCTGGAACGGGTTGTAAATATCGCGTTTGGTGTTGTGTTGTTGATCCTTGCATAAAGTATGTTTAAGAGCACAGACTTGTGCGTCGAATCGCTGAGCAGGGATGACATCGTATGATTTGGTGCCCAAATGAACTAGTCGAGGGCTAGTCTGTCATGGCGAATCAAAGTGGATAGATTTCAATAAGCAGCTGCAGATAAGGAGAATCTCAGGAACCTGGAATTCAAGGTGAACCGAGGCCGCGGGATGGATGTAGAAGGGAATCAGTCGAACTGACTCGATGGAGATCTGGAGAAAGTGGGGTTGGCCCTTGGCTGCTCCCTTTGTTTCATAAAAGCCGTCTATGTCTCTTCTCCAGGACGATAGTACTCGTCCATCACCAAAGAATCCAGAATCTGGTCGAAATGGCCTCGTCAATGGCAGCCTTTTCCAAGAGGCTTGCCATGATCCTTAAGGAAGCCTCCGCTGGGTCTTCAGTGGCGGTCATGTCCAAAAAAATCGCTAGTATCTTCAGAGATGCGACACCCCAGCAGATCCTCCAATATGTCGTCCCTCTCGTTGCAGCCTATCCCGTCCTCGTCGCACTGCTTCGCTTTCGCAATATGAAGCGACTGCACAGGAAATACAATTATCCAACGCGAGAGTCATTTGCCCAAATGACAGACGAGGACGCCTTCCAGATCCAGAAGAACTTGATACAGATTGAATTCCCTTTCTTCTACACAAAGTCCTTACAGTTTGCACTCTTCAAGGTATGTCCAAGCTCTTCCAGCTGCTGCAAAACAACTAACATCATTGCAGACCTATGGCATCCCTACCATTTCGCGGACCCTGACTAAGACAAGCCAGTTCTCAAACGCCAGCACCTCCTACAAGCGCTATACAGACACAAGCGCCCTCGTCCAGGAGTTCGTGGGGCAGTCCCCATCGGCAGCGCGTGGACAGGCGGCTATTGTGCGTACTCGATACCTCCACAGTGGCTACCGGGCCTCGGGCATGATTCTCGATGATGACATGCTCTATACTCTCGGCCTATTCGCCATCCAGCCAGTGAGGTTCATCAACAAGTATGAATGGCGCCAGCTCACGGACATGGAGAAGTGCGCCATCGGCACCTTCTGGAAGAGTGTCGGCGATGGACTGGAAGTCAGCTATGATGCGCTCCCTTCTGGTAAAATCGGGTTCCGGGACGGCCTGCATTGGTTGGAGGAGATCATGGCCTGGAGCGATGCCTACGAGGAAAAGTGCATGGTAACGGACCCCAAAAACCGCGAGGTCGCTGACGAGACGACGGCGGTGTTGGTCTACCTTATTCCCAAGCCATTCCAGCACATCGGTTTGAAATTCGTCTCCTTCATGATGGATGACCGTCTGCGCAAAGCTATGCTGTAAGTTACGCGGAAATGTTCCTTGAAACAACTTCGTTCCTTGAAACAACTTCAGGCTGCTACAGGCTGCTACAGATCTCCCAGCTGACGATATGCAGTTACGACCCGCCACCGGCATCATATGCTAGCTTCTTTTCGTTCCTTGTGTCTGCGCGCCGCTTTGTTCTGCGCTACCTTGCATTACCGCGGCCTCACTTCATGCGCATGAAAACCTTCACTGAGGAGCAATCTGTAGACGAGCGTATCTTCATCACTCAATGGGATGGCGATCCTTATTACGTTAAACCGACCGTCTGGAATCGCTGGGGTCCGATGGCTTGGTACAAGTGGGCACTTGGCCGCCCTCTTCCGGGGGATGAAGGTGACAAGTACTGTCCGAACGGATATTACATTCCTGATGTCGGGCCCAAATACTTCGAGGGCAAGGGTAGAAAGCAGCAGCAGGAGGGCATGGAAGGCTTGAAAGTCTCGCGAACTGGCAAGTGCCCATTTCATTAGTGGAGTGGTTCCCATCTTCTATGATACCCAGGATTTGCATATATAATGTTCTCGATTTATTAGTGTATACGATAGCAAGATAACTGATGTTCTTTGTATAATTGTCTATGTAACTCTGATAATAATTATTAGGCTGTTCAAGAGAATCTCTATTATTAGTACCGAGTTTAAAGGCTGGAAGCTTCCCGTTGCTTACGTAACTGTGTCATCAACGCTCCCCGCAAGCCAAAGGCTTGGACTTTAAACTCATACAACCTCTTCATTCAACCTGCGTTTTAGCACCTAGTTTGATCCTATAATGGCGCTCCAAGACCCCAAACACGACCCAACGGCGACAGGTTCCCCGCCTGCAATCAGCAACTTCCCGCAAGACCCATCCGACTTTGACAGCGACCCGCGAGTCTCCTTCTCCAAGCTCGACAACAAATTCATCTTAGAAACAGACGATGGGCAGGAATATAGCTACGATACGATCTTGAAGCGGTGGATTCCGACGGTGTGTGCGCGCTTGGCTTTTCCTCTTGAACAGAATCTGCATGATCCGCTAAGTCTGCTGGATTTGGGTGGTTCGTGAAACTGATTGCTGGTTGGCGCCTCTTTTGCGCCTGTGGGTGTCCTCCAGATTGACGATGACTTGCTGCGGCAACAACAAGAAGCCTATAAAGTTGAAGGAGTAGATGAAGACGAGCAGGCTGGAGCACAGAGGCTCAAGAAAAAGCGCAAACAGGGCAGTGAGGAGGTCAGTTGCACACATCGCCAAACTACTTTGTCCTATCGCCGTGTATGCATCGCTGATCGTTCGTTCATGGGCAGGGCGACGCTCAAAAACCAAAGAAGCAACGGGTCAACACCGCTGTGTTCGTTACATCTATCCCCCTCGACGCAGAGTTCGACGAAATACGAGACATCTTTTCGAGGTGCGGCGTCATCGCCGAGGAGATTGACAGCGGCCGGCCCCGGATCAAAATGTACACGGATGACGAGGGAAAATTCAAGGGGGAAGCTCTAGTCGTCTATTTCCGACCCGAGTCGGTGAATCTCGCGATTCAGATGCTGGATGATTCAGACTTTAGACTGGGCGTGCCTGGGCCGCAGGGGCCCATGCGCGTGCAGCCTGCAGATTTCTCTTTCAAAAGCCAGCAAGAGGCGCCGACGAAGACGAGCATGCGGGATAAGAAAAAAATCATTAAGAGAACGCAGAAACTGAATAAGTATGGCTCAGCTGTTTTAGGTGAAGAACAGATACTAACACACGGATGCGTAGCAAACTCGCAGATTGGGATGACGATGAGCCCGCTGCACTGGTGGATACGAATTCCAAGTTTGAGAAAATCGTAATATTGAAGCATATGTTCACGCTTCAAGAATTGGAGGTACATCTCTGCACCGGCACTGGTCTCTGGCTGCTACCCCCATTGCTCTGAGCTGACAATACACAGGAGGACCCGGCAGCTATCCTTGACATCAAGGAAGATATCCGTGAAGAATGCTCAAAACTCGGAGAGGTCACAAATGTCGTCCTTTATGACAAGGAAGAAGCGGGCGTCGTCAGCGTCCGGTTCTCGAATCCAGAGTCCGCGAGAGCTTGCGTCAAGGTACATACATAACCCACGTGAACCCCTCTGTAGCCGTCGGAAGTCTGAATAAGTGTGCTGACATCGCCAGCTCATGAACGGCCGCTTCTTCGGCGGCACAGCAGTCGAAGCATACATCTCAGATGGAAGCGAGCGGTTCCGCAAGTCGAATGAGAAGCGCGCTGCACTGGAAGATCTTGCTGAGAAGGGTCTCGACGCAGAAGATGACGATGAGAATCAGCGTCTCGATGAATTTGGGACTTGGTTGGAAAGCTCACATACGGTGGAGAATACGGCCAAGTGAACCGTCCACCGTCACTGTCACCGTATGAGCCGGAATGCTGTTCATCTAGGCTCCTCATACTATTGTACCATAGACTCCCCTTCAAGCAATGCCTTTACCTCTATCGAATTTCGAAATAATGCACATGATACGGGGTATCTCTTCGCGAAAACTAGAACGTAGGTATCGAGTCATCCCAACTGAGTTAACCGGACTCTTTTAGGATATGGAATCATGATTGCCATTGGCGCTTTCCATGACCTGCCTGTACGTAATAAGCATGCTAACAGAATGATTACTACCACTCTCTACCCATACTCATAATTCCTCCCGGGCGTCCCGGTCTCAACGCGAATCCTCAAACAGTGCTATCGAAGTACCTAGTAAAGTAAAGATCCAAATATCGCATATGGAGCCGGATGTTGACGAACCGCACTGTCGGAAAATTTAAAGTAGCTTCTAATCTGATGCAGTGCTGGAAAATAATATTCTAATCATAGTATATCCCTAATGATAGTACTAACATAAACCTGTATTGCTGCTGTTATTACTACTTACTACTAGTACCATTACTGGCGAAGAAGTTCTACGTGGAGGTAGATACTGCTAGCGGCTATTGGTGCCCCACTAAGGGAATAATACATCAGAGATTTGGGATTGACTTACAACTTGCGGCAGAGATATACCTGTGTTTGGAGTATGCGCTAGGGCAGTGATAACCAATGTCCGTAGGTACCGAACACGGCTTACAAGATGCTAACCAGCCTGACGTGTGAATAATACATGGAAAGTAAGAAGTACGGCATGTGGCGGGGGAGATGACGGCTGAAGTCCACGCTTTGCTTACGGAAGAAGTCTAAGTACTTGTTCAAATTCTGGAAAATGGGTCCATGATCTTGTGTAGTAGTTATCCCCGCCGAAAACATCCCAACCTCAAAACCCAGGCAAGAGCACAGAACCGGATTGTGAGTACGAAGTATAAAGAAATTCCCGAAGGCAGAAGACAAGTAAAGCTAAGAGCTCCGGGACGGACAGACACGAAAAAAAGGAAAGCAAACGAGCCACCGAGAGCGCCAGGCTAATCAAACTCCAACCATAATGCAAATGAACAGGTAGTGAGTTGTCTATTGAGGAAGCAAGCAGTAGCAGGAAACGCGACGGAAACGTACGCATGGAGTACATTGTCACCCAGACGCCGAACAGACCCGGTGATTAAAGTTCCGAGAGAATGAAGACATATTGAGAAGAGAACTGTGTATAGTGAAAAAAGATAGCGGCTGGTCGCCACAGTACTTTTGAAATGACAAAATCGAAATACGATAAAGGGCCGGCAGAAGTACCTTAATCGGTACTCGTTCAAAGGTAGAAAACGTATTTGATTGAGACTGAGGAGCGTATCATGACTGACTCTGGCTAGACCGCGATCTAGACCTTCTACTTCGGTGTGAGGGTTCGCGCGCAGGCGGAGCGTGTTCAAAGAACGGAATCAGGTCTGGGTTTTGACTCGGAGGTGTTGTCGATGTCGCTTGATAGTCACCGATAATATTGTCATCCGGAGCGGTGTCCGGATGTACTTCAATGCCTGGTTGTCCGCTCCGTCTGCCATTGCTATTGAAATCGAACTTGAACGCCTCCCCTTCTCCAGGCCGCTCAATCGGAGACCAGCCGGCAATACTGCCAGCCACGACTCCCGCCATCGCAGCGGCTGGGCCAAAAGCTGAGTTGGAGCGGGAACGCGTACGCCTCCTTGAGCGGGAATCCGGCGACGCAGAGAATGGAGGAGTACCTTCGCTACTGTCGCCAACAGGAGTCCCCGGGGCCGAATTTTCACGCGACCTTGAGCCACTACGTGATCGAGGAAGAAGTTCTTGAGGATGCTGCAGCTTGTGAGCCACCTTCCTTAGGCGTCCACCACGAAGGGATTTGAAGAATTTTAGCTGGTCGCGAATCTCCTCAAGGGCAGGATTCCACTCAAAACGCCTGTCTTCGTCGGATACAATGAGCTCCGGCCCTTTCTTGCGATGGAAGGTCGGGATGAGCTTGCGAATGAACTCATCCGGAATGAGTCGAATGATCACACCAACCGGGATCGAGATGACGCCCAAGATAAGGCACACTGCCCATTGAGCTCCAGTAAGGCGCGTAACGGAGAAGGCATGTCCACCGACGAATATGATCAAAATCTGCCCTCCAACGATAATAAACTGAATGCCAATAAACCACCTATTACGAAAAAGACCATCGAAGATGTTGAGTCCGTTGTCCAAACGACGAGAGCTGATCCTTGTTAGATTATACTGAACTTCCCTCGGGATCATAATACTCACTTCCATTGGTTGAAAATCTGCATCCAGACGAACGTGTTGAACACCACCGTTGTGAGGACATTGTTTGCATTGGCATCACCAGAAAAGTCGATTATAGATTTCAAAATAGATCTTCCAGAGAAGTTGAGGACGAGCGTCACCACCAGTTGATAAATGCTTTGTCCGATCATCATTTTCCACATTGTCAAATTGATGAGGGGTGCGGATTTTGGCTCAGGTCGACGATTAAGAACATAAGGCGATGGAGGATCCGTTGCTATTTGTTGTTAGATTATGTTTAGGGTCGGAGAAGTCGAACGTACCAAGAGCGAGCGCGGCAAAAGTGTCCATAATCAAGTTGACCCACAGAAGCTGAACTGCAGTCAACACGGATTCCTCATCGCCACTAGCCACTGCGGAGATAAACGTGAGAAGAACGGCCGTGATGTTGACCGTGATTTGGAACTGTGCCAGTTAGTATATAGGCATATATAGAGTTGGCCATAACCTACTTGCAAGAACTTCTTCACGGCATCGTTGACGGTCCTGCCCCAGGCCATAGCCTTCACGATAGAAGCAAAGTTGTCGTCCATTAAGATAATATCTGATGCCTCCTTGGCAACCTCCGTGCCCGTAATTCCCATGGAGAACCCAACATCAGCAGTTTTCAGAGCTTGAGCATCGTTTGTTCCGTCTCCGGTCACTGCAACTGTCTCGCCGAGTTTCTTGAGCTGGGAAACAAGAATCTTTTTGTCATCGGGACTGGATCTGGCGAGAACTTGTAGCCGTGGGATAATCTGTGTCATCTGACGGCTGCTGAGCTTTCGAAATTTAGGCCCTTCAATTGCAACACCACCCGGGGTAAAGATGCCACACTCTCGGGCAATTGCCTTCGCGGTCACGATGTTATCGCCAGTTACCATACGCACAAAAACACCGGCGCGTTGACACTGTTGGACTGATTCAGTCACTCCGGCTCGCAGGGGATCTTGGATACCAAAGACACCAAACATGACCATGTCTTTGAAAATAGAATCGAATGCTGCGAGTGAACGATCTTCTTCCTGCGTGGGTGCTCCTCGGGGAGGCCACTCGGTAAAGTCGCGGTATACAAGGCCGATGGTTCTCAGGGACTGGGTAGCGTATTTATTGATGGTTTCGTCAAGTTTAGAACGGTCCTTGTCATCTAACGGCCCTTCCTCGAGGTTCTGAGTAGGGTTCCGAACAATCCTTGTCGATTTTGCTAACAGGACTTCAGACGCGCCCTTCACTAGCATTCGATACTTCTTTCCATTGTCAAGCTTGATAACAACTGCCATGCACTTGCGACCCGAATCGAACGGCACCATTTGGACGATACTTGCGTTGTCCCGCGCCTCGCTAAGCGATCCTAGTCCGAGGTATGTCCGCGCGAATCCAAGGAGGGCCGTCTCAGTTTTGGACCCAATAAACGTCATGGTCCCTTCCTGTTCCCCTTCGAATGCGGTCGAATTCAGAACTATTGAATCAAGTAGGAGCTCTTTGGCCGGTTTCGAAAGGCTTGACGCAAACTCAGAAGGGGACAATTCGTTTCCAGAATCAGCTGGCCGATCCCCGTTTCTATTTGTAGGTGATGCTGCCTGTGATCTCCCTCCGAATCTAGTGCCAGTTCCCAGGGTTGCGGCGACAGCAGTCATTTTATTTTCAGTTAGTGTGCCTGTTTTATCGGAACAGATTGTTGTCGCATTTCCCATGGTTTCACAAGCACGTAACAGACGAACCAGATTGTTGTCCTTCAGCATACGAGTCGTAGCGAACGCAAGCGCAAGCGTGACAGCCAAGGGCAAGCCCTCTGGAACCGCGACGACAATGACAGTAACAGCCACAATGAAAATCTGAAGGAAAGCCTGACCTTTCTCATCCGCGTTGCCAAGGCTCTTCAACTGGGCAAGGAATTTGATGAACAGAACAACAAACAGCAGTAGACCGGCAGCCAAGCCTAGTTTAGCAATGTATTCCGCGAGTACATTCAGTTTTGTCTGCAGCGGTGTAGTTTGGCCCTCGTCTTGAAGGGACATCATTGTCTTGCCGTAAGTTGAGTGCACACCAACAGCCGTAACCAAGAATGTGCCCACGCCTTCGGACACTTTGGCACCAGAGACGATAAACGGATCCATTTTGGCAAGGTTCTCGTGTCGTTCGATAGCGCCGTAAACATCCTGTGCGGGCGTTTTGCGCAGCACATCTGATTCACCAGTTGCAGACGACTCATCGCATTTGACATTGTGGCCTCCGATATAGATTCCATCTACCGGAACCAGGTCACCAGGTTCTAGATGCATCACGTCGCCTACAAGGATATCGTGGATAGAAATCTCGATCATCTTCCCAGAACGTATCACCTTGACAAGACGATCTTCTTTCTTCTTATTTAGCTTCACGAATTGGCGTTCCTTCTGCCAGTCATTTGCTGCACCGACGACGACGACAATCAAGATTGCGACGATGATGGCGACACCCTCAACCCATTGAACCCGCGGCTCACCGGGAACTGCTGTGACTGATTGGTAGATTCCTAGCGCAAGCGAAATAATGGCGGCCACCGTCAACAGGATGAGCACTTTATCATTGTATGCGAGCCAGGCAAGTTCGAGGATGCTCTTGGTCTTCTTCTCAGGAAGTTTGTTTGCTCCAAATACGCGCTTACGATCAGAATAGGCATTCTCATCTTGCTTATGTGGTGTGGTATCAGCGCGGGACGGCTCTGCGGGCGGCGCTTCAGCGGCAGGCTTTGGCAGAGGCTGGTTGTTGCTCGGGGCTGTTGCATCCTCGAAACTCACCGAGCCGTCCAACTCGGTCTCATCCAAGCTCAACCCGCTGCGCGGATCGGTCCGCAGGCCCTTGGCGAGACCAGCAAGACCGCCGAGGGCGTAGAACGCGCTAAGGCTCTTGGGATTCAGCAATTTGTTCAGCTGGCCTGGCGAGAAGGCAAAACGATTGTTCTCAACCTCGAATTCTGCCTCGCGACCCGGGTCCGGCAGAAGAGCTTCCTCGTAGTTTTCGATCGTCACCTTGGCCGAGCTCGCAGGCGACCCATGGCTTCCAATTGACCGTGATTCGGCTCCAATGGTATGGCTCGAGTCTTCAGACTCGAGTGAGTTGCCGCGAGATCTGGTGCCCGGTACGGAGAGGTAGTTTGAGTCGCCCATTTTCGCGCCGGGAGAAAAGGTATTGGTGCGAGGCGATGGCGACGTTGGCCTGCTATCGTGTTCCCTGCCCTCTGACGAAGCATACGAGCGTACTGAATGAGCTGAGCGGGTATCTGAAGGAGAAACAGTGCTACTGTTCAGGAGCGCGCTGGTGTCTGTATGATCAGCATTGTACGCAGAGCGTGACTGCGAAGATTGCGAAGGAGCTTCGATCTGGGGAGGAGGTTCCGAGGAGACGACCGCCGACGTATCGATTGTTATCGTGGGTGCTCGTTCTCGGCGAAGTGGCGTCGATGCAGGCTGCCTGGAGTCATTATTCTCGCTCGACTGTCTCGGCTCGGACATGATCGGCCAACGATGCGATGACGGGCCTCAAAGAGCCTCACGAGGACAGAGAAAGGCTGGATTTCAATAAGAATGTGGCTCCGGAAGGAGCAACTCGAAGGTGCTTGAACCGGTCATGAAAACAGCTAGCAAGGAGAGACAGGCCTCATTCAGCGATAGATACCTTAAGAGAATGCTGAGGCTGCGAGTGCCCAAGGGTCCGATCGGCCAATGCCAGGGGCAACAAAGGGCGACCAAGAAAGAGATGAATGGGATGTAGTGAGTGATGAGAACGAAACCAGTACCTCTGAAGGTAGGAGACCCTTAAGCGGAAAATAGACTAAACGGCAACCAGACTAAAGACGTAGGCTTTGCTTAAGTCACTCCACAGTCCGATCGGTGGGACTTCCAGAACCAGTCTCGTATTCCTTGCCTGTTTGACTAGTTAACGGGCTACGACTACTGTATTGCTCCTTTAATGCTAATAACACGGTCATCAATATTAAAGATCCAGCTATCAATCTATGGTATAGACTTCTCACCACTATCACTTCCAAGAAAGAGGGAAAAAAAAAAAAAAAAGAACTCGCCAAAGGTAGAATCCCCTTTTATGGGACCCGCTTAACTCAAGTAGAAACAGAAACCGAGCTTGACACAAGTCCCCGCTAACCTTACTCGCTGAGTCGCCGCTTGCACTGCCTCCTTCTCCCGTCTCCAGTCCAGACCAGCTCTGTTTCCAGTTTCCGTCAATTGATTCGATCATTGTCACAATCATGTCAAGAGAAGGTTTCTCACCCAAGGGCCTAGACTAGACTCGACTACGTATGCTACTCTCTAGCTTCTCTTTCACTCATCGATTGGATCCATCAGAGCCATCAGGGCCGAATACGAAACCTGCGCCAGCTGCCAGATCCTTCTGCAGGATGACCGACTCTAGACTGAACCACGCTGGCGTACCGCCAGCGTTGCCAGCATTGTCATCAGACGCTATTTCGTTCCCTGAACCAACACAACAACCGTGCCAAAAAGCACAAATTCATTGGCTGGAATAATAATGCTCAAGCTCGCAAGTCGCAACCAAAGCAGCGGTCCAAGACTCAAACAAATAGCGTTGCTGATTCGGCGGCTTGGCGGAGGCTGTGCAAGACCACAATCCCCACCGCACCTTTCTTCAATTCGGGCACATAAAAAATGAAGCTTCACTATTAGCTTCACTATTATTTTTGTTCTGCTTGTCCATTGGTGCTTATCTGCAGTGCTGTTCAAAGTCAAGGCTCTGAGATCCTCTACTTTGCGCTGGTTAAGATGTCCTTTTCCTGATTTGGGTGGAGTTGCAGTATCACAAAATCAATGGGCATGCGGCAACGCGCACTCAAATCTAGACGGTCTGGAGATTCTTGTTTTCGGGGTGTGACCACTGACGATCATACTATCGCCTCGGTACAGCACTCGAGCCTTGGAAGCTGCCGACTGCGGTTGAGTTGTTGCCACTGCAGGATGCATGTATATCTGCCTATTAGTCAAGATGAGGTCTTTTACTCCAACTCTCGAAAAGCGAGGACCTTAGTCTTTGTCTATACGGATTCGTATAGTTATGTTAATTACAAAGGCTACGAGTCCAACGCCAGCATGACGTGTTTCCGCCTCTTCAGGGCTCAATGCCGACTCCTTAACCCGTGATAGGCGAGTTCGCCAAATCCCGTACGACGGGAGTCCTCCGTTTAGGTATCTCTCCGTTGGCCGGGAAATTGGCTGATCAACGTGAAACGACAATGAGTTTATGTTATAATTAACCTCTGCAGAAGACTTCTAAGCCCTCAAGCACATAGCATCTTTAACTACGTACTCGACGCTCGAGAACAGCTGGTTGAGAAGCACCCGGCCAACGTGCATAGGGATAGGTATGTCGATTCGTTGGCGGTTCTTGAGCACGAACGCGTAACGTGGGCCAAGACGCCTCAACAGCGTCGTACCCTGTACGGCACAGTCACGATAGTGGCGTCAATAACTCAATCGTAATGGCTACCGATTATTATTGCGGTTATGGCACCGATCTTTCCTGCCTAATCGAATCCAAACAGCGGTGACGACTTGATGTCCAACGCCTTATATCAGGCCCATACTTCTTCAAGGCGTCCTGTCTCTAGACTAGGGTAAGAGCAAATACCGAAGGAGGCGAGCATTAAATGTAGTCTGGAATACAAGAATATAAGGATGTCTATCCAATACTGAGTAAAGACTAGACGAAACGAAAGAACCTCCATTGGTAATGTACATCCAGTTCCATTCCCTTCCATCAAACCAATGCTCAAGTAGTTCCGTAGTAGACGAAATACTATCTGGTAAAGTAGATACTGTATAGGTCCCATTCCATGCACGCAAAGAAATACGATATCTAACAACGGTACAGCCTTACCTCGCCGTTCCCAAAATCTGTCCCTCCTCATCCTCCTCATTCACTGTCACAGTCCAAAGCCCCAAACTCTCGCCACCAGCAGAACGGGCATCTGGCTTCGCATGCGCATTCACCATCGCCTTACTCGAGAGTGCTAGGGCGTCCATTAACTCGGCCATGCGCTTCCCAGCCACAAAGCTACGTGTTAGAGGCTCGTTTTCGGCGACCTGCATCGCCAAATTCATGCATTGCACTAAGATCTCGGAGCTCACGATGTGCGCACAGTAGTAGAGGGCGCTATGGTATTCGAGGAAGAGTTCAGGGATGTAGGTGGTGCGGATTTGTTCAAGTTCGGCGGCTTCGGTTTCTGGAGAAGCAGCATTAGTGGGTGATTTAGGGACAGTGTTGGAGGGTAGATATGGTAGATAAAACTTACCGTCTCGTGGGGTGACTAGCCAGTCGTAAAGGATATTGTCAATGTGCACGCTAATGGCGTCTAGGGCGTCGTGGACTTCCTCCTTAATGCCCTTGATGGTCCCCGAGTCTCGTCGGCGTTTGAGCTTGTCGACTTTTTCGCAGGTAAGAGCAAATGCTTCCAGAGCGTCAAAGGCGAGGATGAGCTGTTCTAGGTCGCGCATAGTCTGTGACTGGACGTAAAGAAGTCGAGTCTGACTGGTGGATTGCAAGCTAGTATTGGATGACTTATTCCGCTTGTGACCAAAGGACCTCAGTTTTGACGGACTGGAGGGCTCTGGGGTGCCGCGGTCGGTTCCATCCTCATAGTCCCCTGGGTAGAAGTCCGCAATATCAAACCCGAAGAATTCACGCGAGAGGTCCGAAAGGCGCATCCGCCGGCTCAGCTCTCTAGCAGCAGGAAGTTTGCCGGATACTGTCGGAAAGGTTAGCATGATTCGGAGTCAAATACAAACAAACTCACTGAAGAATTTCTTGTAGAGCTCTGTCCCAAGAAGACAGATCCGGCCCCATTGCCCGTCGACAAAACGAAGCCATTCAACGCTACGTATGAGTCGCTCGTCTTGCGTCGAAATTTCCGTCCCGATGAAATCCTTCTTGACAGGTGCCAGCTCGCGGATACCATCCTTGCGAACAATGACTTTTGACACCCACTTGAATGTCCTCGTGTGCTCGACAGCAGATTTTACAGCTGTGACCGAATCCCACTGCTGTGCGATAACTGCTTCGATGTCGATTCCGTATTTGTTTATCAATTGAACTAGCAATCTCCTCTCTCTCTCATCAACGATCTCGAGTAACACATCCCCAAGCACCAGATACTGCCCAAGCTCCGGTAGAAGCGACGCATAGAGCGGAATGATATCGACAAGCCCAGCTTCCTCTAGGTCAGCAATATACCCAATCACATTTACCGACGCAGTTTCAAGAAACTGATGATCTTTGCGCACGTAGCCGGCCGAGTCCGCGACAACATATAGGTGAGCAGCAATTCGTAACGCATCACGATCCTCAGCCGCAATCAGGAGAGAGTCATCCACGTAAGTGGGTTCCAGGTCAGGCACGTATGACGGTCCGTCTCTATTGGTAGCTGCCTGCGAGACAGCTTTCGCCAAGGACGTAAAGAAAGTGTCATAGTTTTTACCTAATATCGCAGCTTGAATTGTCCGGTAGGGGTTTCGAGCCTCGCCACCGACTCGGTCGTTTCCTTTGGTGTACTGCACAAATTTGTTGAAATCCGCATACCCGGCAGGTTCCGGCTGGAAGGCCACAGGGCTTGTGGGAGAATGATTGAGCTTTCGCTGGAACTGCTTGCAGAAGCCCCTGTAACGGGCTAAAACCTGATTGTTGAACCAAACATAGAGATAATCGTCCCAGCTCGTGCACACCTTACTAGCTGCTTCTGAGTCACCACACAAAAGTCCGTAGACAGCCCGTTCGAAATCTTCTGTCTTGGAGTCTCGCGCAAGGCTAGAGCAAGCAGCCCTCCAGGTTTCTTGGGACCGGAAGTTCATCATACGTGTTATTCCATCGTCAAAAGCCGTTGCTTCCCCATTCGACTGGGCATCAATGCTGGAACCGCAGATACTGACTGCGCGCCAGTGCTCCAGGCGGTCTGACGCCCACTGCCTAATCTTAGTCCAGTCCTCGCCCTGTCGAAGCATTTTCCAGCACGTCATCCAGGTAGCACGCTCGTAAAATTGGTCCTTTCTCTGAAGGTTCTGTTTTTGGCGGGTGACTGCATCGGGGTCTAGCTGTGTTACCAGCGGTTCGGATTGCTCAGAAGTCAGTAAGGAAGCCGTGATCCCTGGGTCGTTTGGTTCCAGAGGTTGAGGCCAGGCGCGTAGCCGCTTCTGCCCCTTGATAGTCTCTTTGGTATACAGCCATCCATGAGTCCAAGAGCCCTGTCCTCTCTCAGCCTGTATCTCTAATTCTGAGATCAGGGAGTCGATGTCCTGACTGGAAGACCGCGCAGTTTGTTCCAACCATTTCATAATAATCACGCATTCCACAGCATATTGGTCCGCCTTCATGAACTGACCCCAGATGTCGCGATCTGACGAATACCGATGGAGCGTTTGAAATGCAGTCTCTTGCGCTTGTAGGAAGCTGGCTCTACTAGCAGGGTCGTCAACACTGACGAGGTTCAGCAGAAGCTGCCAAGTACTTGCTTCTAGCTGTAACCGTTGCAGCTCTTCTTCGGTTTTAGCGTCACTCGTGCCGTTGCTGTTACTGAAGCCCCATCCCAATTTCGCTCTTTTAAGTGTGTTTTGTTTGGAAAGATCCTGAATCGCGTCCTGCGCAATGGTTTGGCATCCCTTCACCAACTGGTAGACAGCCTGGTAGTTCTGAAATTCGTCCGCACGGTTAGCCTTTTGTTTAAAGCGATCCAATTTATCGGCGAAAGCTTCGATCTGGCGGGTAACTCGGTCGGCAGTCCGGCGAAGTGGGTGCAGTGCCTGCCTTGCGCCTGCTGAGGTGAAGAACTCGGAAGCAGTGACGTCGATTCCGTCTATAACGCGGTCAGAAGCATATTCAGTCTCATGTTGAAATGACATACTCTGGCCATTCGGGGCTCCAACTAGGTTCAGGGGTGATTCGCTGCCGTTCCGATCTTCTACTGAGGCATTTTCTTCCAGTTCTTGCTCCTCTTCCTCCATGTCCTCGTCATCTTCTACCTCTAACATTTCATCTTCGTTGTACTCCTCCTCTTCATTATCCATGGGTTCGTCGTCATCGTCGTCAATTTCGATGACTTCGGTATTGTTCGGTTGCCGCTGGTCCTGTTGTAAGAAGCCATGGGTTAGAGCGCTGAGTCGGCGAGGTATCGAACCCGTAAAAACAATACTTACATTCAATGACGCGAAGCCGGACACAGAGCCGGCCGACCCGGCGGCTCTACTCAGCGGAGCCATAAGCTAGGCAATAGTAAAAAAACAGTTTGCCAGCAATGGACTGGGAAGCAGCAGAATAAAGCTGCGTGACAGTGTTTCTGCCTCTTTTGAGTTGTCACCCGCATGAATTCTCGTTGGCCCAGCGCGCTGTTTTGGCCGACTGCCGCTAGCCCTGAAGTAGACTAGCTTCTAGACCTTCACGCCATAAAAATCCTCCCGCGCTTTCTGCTGACCGATTTCTTCTTTTTCTTTTCTTCTTCAATGTCAATTAGGCAATCATTAGAGTCTCGGAACGAGCGCTTCAATCTTCGTTCAGGTCAATCGGCCTCTCGCGTGCTCAAGATTGTCTTAGAACAATCCAGCAGTTCTTACAACTAGTCTAGCTCTTAACTTACATGGGAGCTCAGACTGCAAAGGAATTGTTACAGCACATTCACCGCTTTCAACTATGCCGGTGGATTTTAACTTCGGTATATACAGCAGCTCGAATAACGGGCATTGCCGTTATCTGGACAGCAGCAAAATGGTTTTTAGGAGGGTTATGAAGCTTCCTGTTCGCGCTGCTTCATCCGGAGTTTTAGGAGATTCGGTTTCGGGCAGCTAGGAGTTTTCGCGTCGTCTCCTTTTTCTTTGTAGAAAGCACTGCAGCATTCATACAAGGCATTGATTTGAGCCTGGCACCTTTCCTCTTGATAGGAGTTTTTGGTCAAGCATGCTGCTACCGTCAATGCCTGCTTGGCTCAATGTGTCCATGGTTCGGGAGTCTACCTTGAATGGCGCACTAGGCATGTCAGCACTGATTGAAAAATCAAAGGGTGTGAGACTGTACTGCTCGTGGATGGCATGGAGGATCGAACGCTATGTCCTCTTTCAGTCCACCCTGGAACGCGTTATCTCCCAAATTCTCTTTCAATCTAGGTACATATATATCTGCTCACCATGATGTAATTCGCTTGGATACTCAGGAGCAAATTGTACTTGAAAGTTGAGAGCAATATACAGAGCGTCTTCTGAGAAACACAACTAATAAACGGAAGTAGTCCCGGAACAACAGACGGTTGGTTGGGAACGTCAATCAAGAATGAATTGACTGACTTCATACTCCCCTTCCACCGCTTGAGAATTGCGCCGCAAAATAGATTCTCCGCGGTTCTTCACTGGTGGGGGCTTCGATCACCTTCTTGTCGCCTCCTACTGCAACTCATTATCAACCCAACATCTTCCGACTTGCTCTCTGCGCGGTCTGTTCTTTAGTACAACGTCATTTTTGACGCCCAACTCTCACCTCCGACGTCTCAACGTTATGTAAGCTCGCCTTCTTCTATCCGCGCCCAGTTCCTTCTACCCCGCATTATCGCAAGATCGCAACACACACTTGATCAATCAAGAATATACTAACGCAACGCTCGCTCGCAGGCTTCCCGCACTACAGCTTTTTACCTAGTATTTCGATAACTCCCAAATAGTTTCAACAATGTCTGATCCATCTGCTCCCACTCCTGAGGCGCCTGCGCCTGTTGAACATCTGAATATCAAGGTCACCGACAACAACAACGAGGTTTTTTTCAAGATTAAGCGAACAACTACCCTGAAAAAGCTCATGGATGCATTCTGTGACCGTCAAGGGAAACAGCCGTCAACAGTTCGTTTCCTTTTCGATGGAACGCGCGTACGCCCAGAAGATACACCAGACACGGTACGTCTTGTATTGATCTTCCGTATACTCATTTCCTTGGACTCAAATCAAAATTTACTATTTGGTTAATTCTGCTAACATGCTTGTCTACACCCTAGCTCGACATGGCCGATGGTGATACCCTTGAAGTTCACCAGGAGCAAATCGGCGGTGGTCTCTAATCCACCAGAGTCCGGTTTCCCTCCTGTCCTTCCCGCGAAATCTTTGTCGGTGTCCTTTTTCTGGCGCATGGGTGATTGAGTTGGCAATAAACCTGACTGGGCAGGCTTTCTATGTTGCGAGGAGTGTCACGAATGGGTTGAGATAAATGGCAGGTGGCAGCTTGTCTGCATATTATATTGCTGCCGCTTCTGCCATCTTCCTTGTTAGGAGGTATCATATGTTAGTCCCTTTTGTCATCCCTTATGAAATATCCTAAGCGCAACATAATCTATTGCCCTGCCTATATTAATATACATGAGTTTTATTCCGGCTTAAACTCTCACCCGGGATAAATATTCCTCACAAAGACAGTCAACTCCGTATAAACTCTACCGGAATTAGGAGGGGGGTCAGGCATGAAAGAACGTTTAAGAGTGAAAGAGAATCCCATAAAAACAAAAGAAATGGCAGAGATATTAATCAAGCGCCCCAAATAGCGGCCTTCGCCTTCTCCTCTTCCTCCTTAGCCTTGGCTGCCTCCTCCCTCTCCCTATTCCTTCGTCTAATCTCCTGCTCCTTTACGGCCCGGTCGTAAGCTCGCTGTTCCTCCGTCCTCTTGGGCGCTCGAATGCCCAACGCGCCTGCAATCAACCTCCCTGCAACAGCAGTCTGCTTCTCTGGCCGCCGATTTGGGTCTCGTGCAGATGTCGAACCCGACGAAGGTTTGGATCGAGACGTAGAATCTGGCCCACATCCGCCCGCCGTCGCTGTCGCCACGGCATTAGCAATCCACGGCTGAGATGTTTGCGGGGAGATTGGCGTGGGTGGGGGGTCAAGGGGCCCCTCTGCTACCGCGGGAGAGGTGGCCAGGCTTGTAGCG